>NC_135649.1:77482427-78082427 GCF_053574225.1 Canis aureus | reverse complement strand
TACACTAACAATGAGACTGAAGAAAGAGAAATTAAGAAGTCAATCCCATTTACAATTGCACCCAAAAGCATAAGATACCTAGGAATAAACCTAACCAAAGAGGTAAAGGATCTATACCCTAAAAACTATAGAACACTTCTGAAAGAAATTGAGGAAGACACAAAGAGATGGAGAAATATTCCATGCTCATGGATTGGCAGAATTAATATTGTGAAAATGTCAATGTTTCCCAGGGCAATTTTCACGTTTAATGCAATCCCTATCAAAACACTCTGACTTTCTTCAGAGAGTTAGAACAAATTATTTTAAGATTTGTGTGGAATCAGAAAAGACCCCGAATAGCCAGGGGAATTTTAAAAAAGAAAAGCATTTCTGGGGGCATCACAATGCCAGATTTCAGGTTGTACTACAAAGCTGTGGTCATCAAGACATTGTGGTACTGGCACAAAAACAGACACATAGATCAATGGAACAGAATAGAGAACCCAGAAGTGAACCCTGAACTTTATGGTCAACTAATATTCGATAAAGGAGGAAAGACTATCCACTGGAAGAAAGACAGTCTCTTCAATAAATGGTGCTGGGAAAATTGGACATCCACATGCAGAAGAATGAAACTAGATCATTCTCTTACACCATACACAAAGATAAACTGAAAATGGATGAAAGATCAATGTGAGACAAGATTCCATCAAAATCCTAGAGGAGAACACAGGCAACACCTTTTTTGAACTTGGCCACAGTAACTTCTTGCAAGATACATCCACGAAGGCAAAAGAAACAAAAGCAAAAATGAACTATTGGGACTTCATCAAGATAAGAAGCTTTTGCACAGCAAAGGATACAGTCAACAAAACTAAAAGACAACCTACAGAATGGGAAAAGATATTTGCAAATGACGTATCAGATAAAGGGCTAGTTTCCAAGATCTATAAAGAACTTATTAAACTCAACACCAAAGAAACAAACAATCCAATCATGAAATGGGCAAAAGACATGAAGAGAAATCTCACAGAGGAAGATATAGACATGGCCAACATGCACATGGGAAAATGCTCTGCATCACTTGCCATCAGGGAAATACAAATCAAAACCACGATTTGATACCACCTCATGCCAGTGAGAATGGGGAAAATTAACAAGGCAGGAAACAACAAATGTTGGAGAGGATGTGGAGAAAAGGGAAGCCTCTTACAGTGTTGGTGGGAATGTGAACTGGTGCAGTCACTCAGGAAAAGTGTGTGGAGGTTCCTCAAAGAGGTAAAAATAGACCTGCCCTACGACCCAGCAATTGCACTGTTGGGGATTTACCCCAAAGATTCAGATGCAGTGAAATGCCGGGACACCTGCATCCCGATGTTTATACCAGCAATGTCCACAATAGCCAAACTGTGGAAGGAGCCTCGGTGTCCATCGAAAGCTGAATGGATAAAGAAGATGTGGTTCATGTATACAATGGAATATTACTCAGCCATTAGAAACGACAAATACCCACCATTTGCTTCAACGTGGATGGAACTGGAGGGTATTATGCTGAGTGAAGTAAGTCAATCGGAGAAGGACAAACAGTGTATGTTCTCATTCATTTGGGGAATATAAATAATAGTTAAAGGGAATACAAGGGAAGGGAGAAGAAATGTTCGGGAAATATCAGAAAGGGAGACAGAACATAAAGACTCCTAATTCTAGGAAACGAACTAGGGGTGATGGAAGGGGAGGAGGGCGGGGGTGGGGGTGAGTTGTGTGACGGGCACTGAGGGGGACACTTGACGGGATGAGCACTGGGTGTTATTCTGTATGTTGGTAAATTGAACACCAATAAAAATTATTTTATTTAAAAAAAATAATAAAGGGGGATGTCCAAAAAGAGATGTAACAACTATAAATATATATGCCCCTAACTTGGGAGTAGCCAAATACATAAAACAAGAATTTTAAAGAAACTCATTGAAAATAATACAATAATACTAGGCACTTTAAGATCCCAATCAAACAATGGACAAATCATCTAAGCAGATGAACGAGGAAACTGGGGCTTTCAATGACATATTGAACCCTATGAACTTCCCCTGATATATCCTGAGCATTTCATCATAAAGAAATAGAATACACATTCTTCTTCAGTACATATGAAACATTATCCAGAAAAGGCCAGATACTAAGTCACAATTCAGTCTCAACTGGTACAAAAAGATTGTGATTATACTGCGCATATTTTCTGACTACAATGCTTTGAAACGTGAAGTCAATCCCAAGAAAAAATTTAGAAGAAACACAAAATAAATGGAGGCTAAAGAGCATCTTACTAAGGAATAAATGAATCAACCAAGAAATTAAAGAGGAATTTTAAAAATACATGGAAGCAAATAGAAATGAAAACACACCACTTCAAAACCTTGGCGATACAGCAAAGACAGTCTTAAGAGGGAATTATATAGAAATATGAGTCTTTCTCAAGCAACACAAAACTCTCAAATACAGAATATAAATTTACACCTAAAGGAGCTGGAGAAAGAACAGGAAATAAACATTAAATACAGCAGGAGAAGAGAAATGATAGAGAAGAAATCAATTATATAAAAATTTAAAAACCAGTAGAAGAGATCAAAGAAACTAAGAGCTGGTTCAATGAAAGAATGAATAAGATTGAAAAGTTCATAGGCAGACTTATCAAAAAGAAAAGAGAAAGGATCTAAGTAAATAAAATCATGAATGAAAAAGGAGAGATCACAACCAATATCAAAGAAATACAAACAATTATAAAAGAACATTATGAGCAACCAAATGGCAACAAATTAAACAATCTGGAAGAAATGGATGCATTCCTAGAAACATATAAGCTACCAAAACTGAACCAGGAAGAAATGGAAAACCTAAACAGACCCACAAACAGGAAGGAAATTGAAGAAGTAATCCAAAATCTCCCAAAAAACAAGAGTCCACTGCCAGATGGCCTCCCAGCAGAATTCTATGGGACATTTAAAGAAGAATTAATACTTATTCTTCTGAAGCTGTTTCAAAAAATAGAAATGGAAGGAAAACTTCCAAACTCATTTGTAGATATTGCCAGCATTCCCTTGTTCTCAAAACCAGAAAAAGACCCCAACCAAAAAGGAGAAATACAGAACAGTATCCCTGATGAAAATGGACTCAAAATTTCTCATCAAGATACTGCCCAATGCCATCCAACAATATATTAAAAGATTTATTCACCACGATCAAATGCTATGTATCCCTGGGCTTCAAGGGTGAAGCTTTCAACATCTGCAAAGCAATCAATTTAATACACCACAGTAATGAAAGAAAAGACAAAAAACATATGATGCCCTCAAGGATGTAGAAAAAGCATTTGATAAAACGCAGCATGCTTTCTTGATAATTCTCCACAATGTAAGGATAGAAGCAATATACCTCAATATCATAAAAGCCATATGAGAAAAATACTCAGGAATAACCCTCAATGGGAAAAAATGAGAGCTCAGCCCCTAAGGTCAAAAATATGACAGAGATGTTCATTCTCACCACTGTTGTTCAACATAGTACTGGAAGTCCTAGCTTCAGCAATTAGACAATGAAAAGAAATAAAAGGCATCCAAATCAGCAAGAAGCCAAACTTCCACTCTTCATAGGCAACATGATACTCGATGTGGAAAACCCAAAACATTTGACCCCAAAACTGCTAGAACAGGTATAGGAATTCAGCAAACTCACAGGATATAAAATCAAAGCACGGAACTCAGTTGCATTTCTATACATTAACAATGAGGCAGAAGAAAGAGAAATCATTGAATCAATCCCATTTATAATCGAACCAACACCCATAAATAAAACTAACCAATGAGGTGATGGTCTGTGCTCCGAAAAGTATACAACACTTCTGAACGAAATTGAGGAAGACACAAAGAAATGGAAAAACACTTCATGTGTATGGATTGGAAGAACAAATATTGCAAAATGTCTACCCTATCCAGGGTAATCTACACATTCAATGCAATCCCTATCAAAATTCGTTGACATTTTTCACAGATCTGGAACACTTAATCCCAAAATTTATATAGAAATAGAAAAGATTCTGAATAGCCAAAGCAAAATTGAAAAAGAAAATAAAGGTGGAGGCATCCCAATTCCAGAATTCAAGCAGTATTAAAAAGCTGTAATCATCAAGGCATTATGGTGCTGGCACAAAAACAGATGCATAGATCAATGGAACAGAATAGAAAATACAGAAATAGATACTCAAAAATATGGTCAGCTACTCTTTGACAAATCAGGAAAGAATATACATAGGAAAGAAGTATCTTCAACAAATCATGTTGGGAAAATTGGATAGCCACATAGATAAGAATGAAACTGAAACACTGTCTTACACCACACACACAAAGAACTCAAAATGGATGAAATACCTAAACTAGAGACAGGAATCCATCAAAATCCTAGAGGAGAATAGGGGTAGCAACCTATTTGACCTTGGCAGCAGCAACTTTTTGATAGAGAGGTCTCTAGAGGCAAAGGAAACAAAAGGAAAAATGAACTATTGAGACTTCAACGGGACAAAAAGATTTGCTTCTTTTTGTCCCAGGGCACTACATGAACTATTCTTTAAAAAGCCATTTCTTTTGAGAACAAGATATAAAACTGGCTTTCACAATACAGGGAAGATCCAGACTTAGACAAAATGCCAAGATAGAGAAAATGATCCCATATGAAAGACAAAGGTAAGGCCATGGCCAGAAATCTAAGCAAAAAAGATATAAGTAACACATCTGATGGAGTATTTATTTTTAAAATTTAAAAAAAAATATTTCATTTATTTATTCATGACACACACACACACACAGAGAGAGAGAGAGGCAGAGACACAGGCGGAGGTAGAAGCAGGCTCCATGCAGAGGACCCAACACCGACACCAGCCTGGATCCTCGGCCTCCAGGATCAGGCACTGGGCTGAAGGTGGCGCTAAGCCACTGAGCCACCCAGGCTGGCCCTGATGGAGGCAACAATCATGAGGATAATCACTGGGCTTGAGAAAATATTACAAGACATCAGTGAGATCCTTTCCTTAGAGATGAAATTGTTAAAAAAGAATCAATCAGAGATGAAAGATGGAATAAGGAAGATTGGAAACAGGCTTGATGCAATAAACAAAAGGCTGTAAGAAGCAGAGGAACGAATCAGTGACCTAGAAGACAAAACAATGGAAAATAATGAAGCTGAACAGAAGAGAGAAAGAAGATTTATGTACCTTGAGAATTCATTTAGGGGACTCAGTGACTCCATCAAATACAATAACATTTGTATTATAGGTGTCCCAGAAGAAAACACAGAAACAGGGGCAGAAAATTTAATTGAAGAAATAATAGCTGAACACTTCCCTAATCTGGGGGGAAGGAAACAGACATCCAGATGCGGAAGGCACAGAGAACTCCCATCAAAATCAACAAAAGCAGGCCAATACCAAGACATATTATGGTTAAATTTGCAAAATATAGTGAAAAAGGAAAGAAAAATCTTAAAGGCAGCATAAAAAGATAGGCCCTTAACTTACAAGGGAAGGCCAATAAGGCAAGCTGGAGATTTCTCAACAGAAATCATGCAGTCCAGAAAAGAATGGCATGATATATTCAACAGGCTGAATGGAAAGAATCTGCAGCCAGGAATACTCTATCCAACAAGGCTATCATTCAAAATAGAAGGAGAGACAGGAGTCTCTCATGTTCTGTCACCCTCACTGATATTTCCCACTCATTTTCTCTCCTTTCCCCTTTATTCCCTTTCACTATTCTTTATATTCCCCAAATGAATGAGACCATATGTTTGTCTTTCTCCAATTGACTTACGTCACTCAGCATAATACTCCTAACACTGGGAAACGAACAAAGAGTAGTGGAAAGGGAGGTGGGCGGGGGGAATGGGGTGACTGGGTGACGGGCACTGACAGGGGCACTTGACGGGATGAGCACTGGGTGTTATGCTATATGTTGGCAAATCGAACTCCAATGAAAAATATACAAAAAAAACCCAAAAAACAAAAAACGAAGGAGAGATAAAGAGTTTCCCAGACAAACAAAATCTAAAGGAGTTCATGATCACTAAACCAGACCTGGAAGAAATATTAAAGGGGACTCTTTGAGTGGGAAGAAGAGACCAAAGGTAACAAAGAAAGGAAGAGAGAAAATCTCCACAAACAACAAAGAACCAGTAATAAAAGGGCACAAAATATATACGTATCAGTAATTATTCTGAGTGTAAATGGACTAAATGCTCCAAACAAAAGACACAGGGTGTCAGAATGTATAAAAAACAAGACCCATCTATATGCCTACAAGAGACTCATTTTGGACTTAAAGACACCCGCAGATTGAAAGTAAGCGGAACGGAGGAACATTGACCATCCAAATTGATGTCAAAAGAAAGTTGGAGTAGTAACACTTGTATCAGACAAACTCCACATTAAAATAAAGATTGTAACAAGAGACAAAATGGTAACTATATCTTAATAAAGATGACAGTCCAACAAGAAATATAACAATGGTAATATTTATGCACTTAATATGCAAGTACGCAAATATATAAAAGAATAAATATCAAACATAAAGGAACCCATTAATAATAGGACAATAAGAGCAGGAAACTTTAGCACCCCACTTTCATCAGTGGACTGATTATCTAGACAGAAAATCAACAAGGAAACAATGGCTTTAAATGACACCCTGGACCAGATGGATTTAACAGATATGTTCTGAACATTCCATCCTAAAACAGCAGAATATACATTCTTTTCAAGTGCACATGGGACATTCTACAAAATAGATCACATATTAGGTTACAAATCAGGCCTCAGCAAATATAAAAAATTTGACTTCACATCATGCACCTTTCTGACAACAACGCCATAAAACTAGAAGTCAGTCACAAGAAACCTCGAAAAGGCCACAAATACATGGAGGTAAAACAACATGCTACTAAACAATGAACGGGCCAACCAGGAAATCAAAGAAGAGATTTAAAAAATACATGAATCAGATGAAAGTAGAAACACAGTGGTCCAAAACCTTTGGGAAGAAGCAAAAGTGGTCCTATTTGGAAAGTAGTTAGCAATACAGGCTTACCTCAAAAAGCAAGAAAAATCTCAAATAAACAACCTAACCAAAATAGTAAAAGGGGTTATAGGGGAAAGGAGAGAAAATGAGTGGGAAAAATCGGAGAGGGTGACAGAACGTGAAAGACTCCTAACTCTGGGGAATGAACAAGGGGTAGTGGAAGGGGGTGCGGGTGGGGGGGATGGGGTGACTGGGTGACGGGCACTGAGGGGGGCACTTGACGGGATGAGCACTGGGTGTTATACTATGTGTTGGCAAATCGAACTCCAATAAAAAATATACAAAAAATAATAAAACAACCTAACCTTACACCTAAAAGAGCTAGAAAAATAACAAGCAAAGCCTACAGCCAGCAGAAGGAAGGAAAAAAAAGAAAGATCAGAGCAGAAAAAAGATGATATAGGCCTTAAAAACCAATAGAGCAGATCAATGAAATCAGGAGCTGGTTCTTTGAAAAAATTAATAAAATTCATAAACCTCCAGACTTATTAACAACAAGAGAGAATGGACCCAAATGAATAAGGTCACACATGAGAGTGAAGAAATAATAATCGACATCATGGAAATACAGTTATAAGAGAATATTATGAAAAACTTTATGCCAGCAAATCGGACAACCTGGAACAAATGGATACATTCATAGAAACATATAAATGACCAAAACTGAAACAGAAAGAAATGGAAAACTTGAGCAGGCTGATAACCAGCAAAGAAATAGAATCAGCAATCAAAAAAATCCCAACAAACAAAAGTCCGGGGCCAGGTGGCTTCACAGGGGATTTCTACCAAACGTGAAAAGAAGAGTTAATACCTATTCTTCTCTAACTATTCCAAAAAATACAAGAGGAAGGAAATCTTCCAAATTCATTCTATGAGGCCAGCACAACCTTGATACCAAAAGCAGATAAAAACACCACTGAAAAAAAAGACCACCAGTATCCCTGATGAATATAGATGCAAAATATCTCAGTAAAATGCTACCAAACCCAACCCAACAGTATAATGAATATAGATGCAAAAATACTAATTAAGGGCAGCCTGGGTAGCTCAGCGGTAGCGCCGCTTTCAGCCCATGGTGTGATCCTGGAGACCTGGGATTGAGTCCCACGTCAGGCTCCCTGCGTGGAGCCTGCTTCTCCCTCTGCCTGTGTCTCTGGCTGTCTCTCTCTCTCTTTGTGTGTCTCATGAATAAATAAATAAAATCTTTTAAAAAATACTCAGTAAAATACTACCAGTATCCCTGATGAATATAGATGCAAAAATACTCAGTAAAATACTACCAAACCCAACCCAACAGTATAATGAAAGAGTCACTCACCACAATCAGGAGGGATTTACTCCTGGGCTGCAAGAGTGGTTCAATATCTGCAACATGATCATCAACATGATACACCACACTGAAAAAAGGGATAAGAATCATGGGAAGGGAGGTGGGTGGAGGGATGGGCTAATAGGGTGATAGGCATTAAGCAGGCCACTTGATTTAATGAGCACTGGGTATTATATGCAACTGATGACTCACTAAACTCTACCTCTGAAACTAATAATATATTATATTTTAATTAATTAAATTTAAATTTAAAATGATCATTTCAATAGATGCAGGAAAAGCATTTGACAATGTAGGATATCCATTAATTATAAAAACCCTCCGTGGTTCTTGTTAATAATGTTGCCAACTATATAATATTATGATCTTTCCTTGGACACTATAGAACAAATATACAATGTATATTTTACAAATCATTAGTGGACTTTCAAAGATCAGATGAACACAAAACCAACTCAGTAGAATAACAAAGAGCATTACTTATGACTAAAATTCAGGGCTCAACATTCTCACTTCTGAATTATTTCTTTATACACCTTTTTAGCACTACGAGTACAGTGGCCATATCCTTCTGCTAATCTCTGTTTTGGTGCATAATAAAAAGTCTTCCTTAGGAAAAAATACCCTCAACAAAGCAGGGTAGAGGGAACATAACTCAACACAATAAAAGCCATATATGAAAAACCCACAGCTAATATCATCCTCAAGGGCAAAAACAGAGCTTTTCTCTATGCCAGGAACAAGACAAAGATGTCCACTCTTACCACTTCTGCTTAACAAAGTGCTGGAAGTCCCAGTCACAGCAATCAGACAACAAAAACAAATAAAAGACATCAAAATGAACAAGGAGGAAGGAAAACTTTTGTTATTTGCTGATGACATGATACTCTATATAAAAAAAAACCTAAGGATTCCACCAACAAATTGCTAGAACTGATAAACAAATTCAGTAAAGTCGCGGGACACAAGGTCAATGTACAGAAACCTGTTGTATTTCTATACAATAATAATAAAGGAGTAGAAAGAGAAATTAAGAAATACCATTTACAATTGCACCAAAATCAATAAGATATCCGACAATAAACCTAACCAAAGAGATGAAAGACCTTTGCTCTCAAAAGGATAAAACATCAATGAACAAATTGAAAATGACAAAATGAAATGAAAAGACATTCCATGCTCACGGATTGGAAGACATTATTAAATGTCTTCCAGTATTGTTAAAATGTCTACACTACCAAAAGCAAACTACACATTTAATGCAACTCCTATCAAAATACCGAAAGCATTTTTCAGAGTTACAATAAAGAATCTTAAAATTTGTATGGAATCACAGAAGACCCCAAATAGCCACACAAACCTTAAAGAAGAAAAGCAGAGCTGGAGGCATTACAATTCCAGAGTAGAGGTTATATTACAAAGCTACAGGGATCAAGACAGTATGGTACTGGCACAAAAACAAACACATAGATCGATGCAACAGAATAGAGAACCCATTCCCACAACTGTATGGCCAATCAATCTTTGACAAAGCAGAAAAGAATGTCCAATGGGAAAAAGACAGTCTCTTCAACAAATGGTGTTGGGAAAACGACAGCGACATGCAAAAGAATGAAACTGGACCACTTTCTTATACCATACACAAAAATAAATTCAAAATGGATGAAAGACCTAAAGGTGAGACAGGAAACCATCAAGATCCTCGAGGAGAACACAAGCAGTAACCTCTCACATTAGCCATAGCAACTAGATTTGTCTCCTGGAGCGAGGGAAACAAAAGTAAAATATAAACTATTGAGACTCCATCAAACAAAAACTTTTGCCCAGTGAAGGAAACAATCAACAAAACTAAAGGCGACCTACAGAATGGGAAAAGATATTTGGAAATGACACACCCAGTTAAGGGTTAGTATCCACAGTATGTGCAGAACTTGTAAACCTCAACACCCAGAAACCAAATAATCCAATTAAGAAAGAGACAGAAAACGTGAATAGACGTTTTTCCAAAAAAGACCTCCAGATGGCTAACAGACACATGAGAAGATCTTCAATATCAGTGATTATCAGGGAAATGCAAATTAAAACTACAATGAGATATCACCTCACATCTGTCAGAATGGCTAAAATCAACAACACAAGAAACAACAGGTGTTGGTGAAGATGCAGAGAAAGGGGGACCCTCTTGCACTGTTGGTGGGAATGCAAACTGGTGCGGCCACTCTGGAAAGCAGTATGGAGGTTCCTCAAAGGGTTAGAAATAGGACTACCCTCTGATCCAGCGATTGCACTACTGGGTATGTACCTGAAGAATACGAAAATATTAATTCATAGGTATACGTGCACCCCAATGTTTATAGCTGTGTTATCTACAATAGCCAAATTATGCAAGGAGACAAGGGTTCATTGACTGGTGAATGGATAAGGAAGTGGGATATATATAAAACATGGGATATTACTCAGCCCTCAAAAAGAATGAAATCTTGCCATTTGCAGTGACACGGATGGAGCTAAAGAGTATTGTGTTGTGTGAACTAAGTTAGAGAAAGATATGCCGTATGACTTCACTCTCACATTTAATTTACGAAACAAAACGAAGGAGCAAAGGGAAGAAAACAGAGAGATGCAAACCAACCAACAGACTCTTTACTATAGAGAACAATCTGTTTGTTATACAACCTGTTTCCACAGGGAAACACCACCAAAAGTAAACTATTAGGACTACATCATGGTGAAAAGTTTCTGCACAGCAAAGGAAACAACCAGCAGAATTAAAAGCATCCTACTGAGTGAGAGGAGATTTGCAAATGATATATCCAATAGAGTAGGTATCCAAATATCTAAGAACTTATAGAACTCAACACAAAAAGACCCAAGTTAAAAAATGGGCAGAAGACATGAACAGACATTTATCCAAAGAAGACATACAGATGGCCAACAGACACATGAAAAGATGCTCAACATCACTCATCATCAGGGACATGCAAAGTAAAATCACAATGAGATACCACCTCACACCTGTCAGAATGGCTAACGTCAAAAACTCAACAAACAATCGTTGGCAAGGATGCATAGAAATAGGAACCCTCATGCACTCTTGTTGGGAATGCAAACTGGTGAAAGTTTCACTGCTACTGTGAAAGACAGTATGGATGTTCCTCACGAAATTAAAAATAGAACTACCTATGATCCAGTAATTGCTCTACTGAGTATTTATCTCCAAAACACAAAAACACTAAGTTGAGGGGATACATGCACCCTAATGTTTATTGCAACATTATTTACAACAACAAAATTATGGCAGCAGCCTAACTATCCATTGATAGGTGAATGGACAAAGATGAAGTGGTATCATACATATACAACAGACTATTATTCAGCCATAAAAAGGAATGAATTCTTGCCATTCACAGCAACATGGATGGAGCTAGAAAGTATAGTGCTAAATGAAATAAGCCAGTCAGACAAACACAAATACCATAGGAAGGGGATTAAGAGGCATAAACTTCCAGGTATAAAACAAATAAGTCATGGAGATAAATGCTGCAGCATAGAAAATATAGCCAACAATATTATAATAATGTTGTAGAATGACTAATGGTGACTATACTTATCTTAGTGAGCACTGAGTAATGTAGCTAATTGTTAGATCATTATGTTGTTCACCTGAAGGTTATATAACATTGTATGTCAATACCTCAATAATAAAATAGAAATAATAAAATAAAATAAAATAAAAAAATAAAATAAAATAAAATATAAAGCATAGTTGTTGGAGGCAAAAGCGCCTGGGTTAAATTTATGACTCTATCGGTTATTAATTGCATATGCTTAGATCAGTTTACATTACATTGCCAAGTATCCTATAAAAACAGGCATACAATGACCAACTTCATTGATGACATAAAGCAAAATGAGATGATGACAGTAAAAACAATGTATATGTATATATATATGCATGTATAATACATGTATTTACCATAACGTTGCCGATAAATATTTATATTCATGATTTTCATGATTCTCTCAATTCCAAACCTATTTTAAATAAAATATGCATCTAATCATAGGAAAAATAAATTGTTCCCATTGACAATTACATCAAAAACAATGAAATACTTAGAAATAAATTAAACTAAGGAGGGGAAACATCTCCATACTGAAAACTAGAAGAAATTGATAAAAGTGATTGGAGAAGACCCAAATAAATGTAAAAAAGGTATCTTGTGTTCATAGATTGGAAAAGTTAATATTGTTAAAAATGTCAATACTACCATAAATCATCTATAGATTTGATGCAGTCCCTATCAAGATTTCAATGACACATTTTTACAGAAGTAGAAGAAGGCCTTCTAAAGTTTATGTAGAACCACAAAAGACCCCACGTGGCATCACCACACCCCCCAAAAAATATCTTGAGAAAGCAGAACAAAGCAGCAGGTATCACACTTCCTGATTTCAAGTTATACTCTAAATCTGTCATCATCAAAACGGCTTGGTACTGGTACGACAATGGAGAAATAGACCGATGGAGCAGAATCAAGAGCCCAGAAATAAACCTAAGCACACTCAGTTAACTAATATTTGACAAGAGAGCCAAGGATACTCAGTGAAGAAAAGACAGTCTCTAACTGGTGCTGGGATAATTGGATATTCACATGTAAAAGAATGAAACTGGATGCATATCTTACACCACTTACAAAAATCAACTCAAAATATATTAAAGCCTCAAATGTTAGACCTGAAGCCATGAAACCTCTAGAAGAAAACGGGAACAAATCTCCTTGACATGGGTCTTCGTAATGACTTTTTTGGGTAGGACACCTAAGGCAGAAGCAACAAAACAAAGAATAAACAAGTCAGAATACATCGAGCCAAAAATCTTCTGCACAGTGAAAGAAGCCTTCAAAAAAGTGAAAAGACAATCTGCAGAGTGGGAAAAACATTTGCAAACCATATATCTAATGATGGGTTAATATCCAAAACATATGAAGAACTCCTACAACTAACTCAATAGCAAAATACCAAATAACCCAATTAAAAAATGATCAAAGTATCTGAATTAGGCATTTCTCCAAAGAAAATACATGAAAAGCCGACAGGTACATTAAAAGATGCCTAGCATCACCAGTCATGAGGGAAGTGCAAGTTGAAACCACAATGAGATACCACCTCACACCTGTTAGAAGGGCCACCATCAAAAAGACAAGAGATAGTACAAATTGGCATGGATGTGGAGAAAACCCTTGTTCACTGTTGGTAGGTTTGTAAATTAGTGCAGCCACTGTAGAGAACATTATGGACAATTTTCAAAAAAATTAAAAATACAACTACCATATGGTCCAACAAGTTCATGGATATTTATTTCTGAGAATAAATCCAAAGGTAATAAAAACATTAACTTGAGAAATATCTGCACCCCCATGTTCATAACAGCATTATTTATATAGATAAAGACATGGAAAGTGTCCATGATGGATGAACAAAGAGTTGTGATACACACACACACACACACACACACACACACATATACGCACATATATACATTATACATATGTATATATCACATATTTATATATATACCACATTATGTATAACACATTATATATTATATAATATGAATATTATTTAGACATATAATATTATATAATTATATATTATATATTATATAATATATATATTATATAATATATAATTATATATTATATATATGAATATTATTTAGACATACAAAAGAAAAAAGTCTTACCATTGTGACAACATGGATGGATCTTGAAAAGACTTTGCAAAGTGAAATAACTCAGGGGCACCTGCCTGGCTCAGTTGGTTAAGCTTCTGCCTTCAGCTGGGGTCATAATCCAAGGGTCCTGGGATCCCTGTGATCTCAAGGTCCTGGGATCGAGCCCCACTTGGCCTTCCTGCTCAGCGGGGAGTCTGCTTCTCTCTCCCTCTGCCCCCCTCGCTTGTGTTTTCTCGTTCTCTCATAAATAAATAAAATATTTTATTTTTAAAGTGAACTAATTCAGACAGAGAAACACAGATACTGTGTGATTGCACTTATATGTGGGATCTACAAAAATAAAAACCTCATAAAAAAGGAGATCAGACTTGTGGTTACCAGAGGCAGAGGATGCAGTGAGGGGGAATTGGAGGATGGAGGAAGGTGGTCAAAAGGTGCAAACTTCCAGTTATGATGAAGAAGTACTATATATACATATATATATACATATATACACACACATATATATACATATATATACATATATACATATATATACATATATATATATGATAACTATAGCTAACAGTGCTGTGTGATATGTGGGAAAGTTGTTAAGAGAGGAAAACTTTTTTTAAAAAATTTAATGCCAGTGTAGTTAGCATACAGTGTTATACTAGCTTCAGGCATACAATATAGGGATTCAACACGTCCATATATCGCCCAGTGCTCATCGTGATAAATGTACTCTTTAATCCCTGCCTTCTATTTCACCCATCCCCCCACCCATGTCCCCTCTCACAACTACCAGTTTCTTCTCTATAGTTAAGAGTCTGTTTTTTGGCTTGTCTCTTTTCTTTTTATACTTCATTTGTTTTGTTTCTTCAAATCCACATATGAGTAAAACCGTATGGTATTTGCCTTTCTCTGATGGGCTTAATTCACTTAACATCATACTCTTTAGCTCCATCCATGTCATTGCAAATGGCAAGATTTCAATCATTTAATGGCTGAATAATATTCCATTATATATATCACTTCTTTATCCACTCATCTGTCGATGGACACTTGGGCTGCTTCCATGATTTGGCTATTGTAAATAGTGCTGCAGTAAACACAGGGGTGCTTATATCTTTTCAAATTAGCATTTTCGTATCCTTCGTGGAAATGTACAGTAGTGCATTGACTGAATCATATGGTACTTCTATTTTTAATTTTTTGAGGAACCTCTGTACTGTTTCCCACAGTGGCTGTGCCAGTTTGCATTCCCACCAACAATGCACGAGGGTTCCCATTTCTCTGCATCCTTGCCAACACTTGTTGTTTCTTGAGTTTTTTTATTTTAGCCATTCTGACAAGTGTGACATGATAGCTCATTGTAGCTTTGATTTTCATTTACCTGATGATGAGCGATGTTTTGCATCTTTTCATGTGTCTATTGGTCACCGGTATGCTTTCTTTGGAGAAATGCCTGTTCATGTGTTCTGCCCATGTTTTTAAATTTTATTTTCATTTATTTTTACTTTTTATATATTCATATATATTATTGAATTATTTGTTTACTTGGTCTTGAGCCATATAAGTTCTTTATATATTTTGGATACTAACCCTTTATTGGCATGTCATTTGCGAATATCTTCTCCCATTCAGTAGGTTGCTTTTAGTTTTGTTGATGGTTTCCTTTGCTGTGCAGAAGCTTTTTGTTTTGATATGGTCCGAATAGTTTATTTTTGCTTTTGTTTCACTTGCCTCAGGAGACATATCTAAAATAAAAAATGTTGCTATGGCTGAAGTTGGAGAAATTATTGCCTGTGTTCTCTTCTACTGTTTTTATGGTTTCAGGTCTCACATTTAGGTCCTTAATCCAAGAGAGTAAATCTTAAGACTTCTCACCACAAGGAGAAGTTTTTTTTTTTCCCCTCTATTTCTTTCTGCTTTCTTTTCTTTTTATTGTATCTATCTGGGAAGATAGATATTAGCTGAACTTATTGTGATAATCATTTCAAAATACATACAAACAATCATGCCGTATGCCTTATACACTGATGTTTGCCAATTATTTCTCAATAAACCAGGGGAGGGG
Organism: Canis aureus; assembly: GCF_053574225.1. NCBI lineage: Eukaryota > Metazoa > Chordata > Mammalia > Carnivora > Canidae > Canis > Canis aureus. The sequence goes on along the minus strand of NC_135649.1, from coordinate 78,066,198 downwards.
AAACAGAAACACACACACACACACACACACACACACACACAAAAGTATAAACACTTCTTAGATTGTTGTGTTCCTTTGGGCTCCAATACAACTGGTTTTATTTTTTAAAATCAACTTATCTACTTTATGGTTTCTTTTTGAGGGGGGCATTTGTTGATATTCTCATTCAGCCATAGCTGGAAGTCTCTCAGGATTATTTTAGTCATACTTTACAAAAGATTAAGAGCTGCAGTCATCTACAGAAAGAACATCCTTGCCATTTAAGTTATTTGTGATGGATGTGGACTGGTTGATGGATTTTATAGGGGGGAAGGCTAATATCGCTTAAAGTCACCCTTTAGTCCCTTCACTACCTGACACACACACAAATCTCTAGTTTTTCTTTGGTTGGTTTTTTGGTTTGTTTGTTTGCAGTTGTCTGTTTATAACCATCTTCTCTCAGGTCTTGGAATATCTTAGGGGCAGGGATCAGATCTGAGTCCTCTCTAGTCTCTTACCTTATCTAGCAATAACCTGGCATAGATAAATTTTCTGTAATTCTTAGGTGAATAAATCCTCCAACTGTTTGAAGACAGGCCAACACCCATTGGAGGGGCGACCCATTTACTTTACACCCACAGTGTGAATTGTAATCAACATGACTCAGCTAGACAAGGTTTTAAAAAAATTCTTGGAGAAGGTTTCGGGAAGAAAGGTTTACAATTCTTTCTCTGAGAAAATGAGTGGGAAATATCAGAGAGGGTGACAGAACATGAGAGACTCCTAACTCTGGGAAACAAACAAGGGGTAGTGGAAGGGGAGGTGGGCGGGGGGGGGCGGGGTGACTGGGTGACGGGCACTGAGGGGGGCACTTGACGGGATGAGCACTGGGTGTTATACTACATGTTGGCAAATCAAACTCCAATAAAAAAATATACAAAACAAAACAAAACAAAACAAAAAAAACAATTCTTTCTCTGGCACTAACCTGTGTGATCCCAGGCAATGTTTTATTCCCTTTAGGCCTTAGCTACTCTGAGAAATGAGTGTTGGAGTGGGTAATTTTTGAAGTTCCTTTTACCTCTGACTTTCTATGAGGAATGATAATAATATCAAGTACCATTTATGTGTTAGGCCTTGAGCTGGGTACTTTAAAGTGTATATATATGCATGTGAATACATACTTACATATATACATGCATACATATTTTTTATCTCAACCTCATACCCTGCAAAATATGACCGATTCTGTCAATTTTACTGAGATTTCGATGGAAAGAATCACCAACTTGAGGTCATGTGAAAGGAAAGAAGGAAATGGTGTGCGTGATCACCCACCCTACTGGGTGACAATGGAGACCATTGCTGGACCTCGGTTGGTCTCTACCATCCAGCCATTTGGACCATGTGTCTGTTCACTGCTGGCTCCAGAGTGGCATTTAGCTCTAGCCCTGGAAATCCGGAGGCAATGGTGATGTTCAACCATCTTTTAGGCATGTGAATAGATACTCAGACAGCCAGTGACCAGGTAAGGACCAGGTGAAAAAGAAGAAGGGGATTAAGAGTAGAGACTAGATGTAATGCTCTTTTTCTCTTCTTTCCCACTTTGAAGTCTATCTATCTTTGAAGGTCCAGACCAAGTTGTACTTCCTCTGGAGGCCTTCCCAGTCTTGTCTTGTCTATCTGTCTTTCTTTCTTTTTCTTTTTCTTTTTTTAAAGTAGGCTCCACGCCTAGCATGGAGCCCAATGTGGGCCTTGAACTCACAACCCTGAGATCAAGAGTCAGATACTTAACCAAATGAGCCACCCAGGCACCCCTGGAAGCCTTCCTGGTCCTAAACCTTGTTCAGGTATTTGGTGCTACTTACCTAAGAGCTCCTGGGTGGGCAGAACACTCCAACTAGCCTGGAAGGAGGACAGGGAGGACACGTCTCTGCCACCTCCTTCATTTTCTCCTAGTGTTGCTAGCTTACCACACTTGGGGAATGTTTATTGAACAACTGATTGCAGAATAAGTGGCTCCATTCTAGAAGCCCTGGGTAGGGTGACAGTAAGCCAGGTATAATGAGTATTTACTGCTATTTTTGGTTACTGACTCCTTTTCTGTGTTTGGTAATCCCCTGGCTTATGAGGCAGACCTCATCTGCCACATCAGAAGCTGAAAAAACCACCTCCTCACTTGCCTAGCCTCCTTTGCAGCTAAGGCTTGGGCACATGACCAGGCTACAGTCATTAGATCAACTTATCCTAGACTTATACTCTGGAGTTAAGCATAAGGAAGCAGAGGCTACATGGAACCCACTTTTGCTGATGGGTGATTGCAGCTTGCAGCGGCTGCCTCTGATTTCCAGAGGCAATGGAAGAGTTGGTGAGGTGGGAACTGCAAATGATGGCATCAGTTTCCAGTGGCCGTCATGAGCAGTATCTCCTCTGGAAAAATTCTGAGGTGTGATTCTAGGTATCATTCCTAGCTATGTTGTCTCTGCATCTGGTTTTCCTGCTCTCACAGACTCTGTGAACTATCTAATAACTGATTAACAAATTTCTTTGTACTTTAACCGGCCAGAGTTTATTTCTGTTGCTTATAGCTAAGAAACATTTGGAGTTCTAGTCCTAGCTCTGCCATTGACTCGCTTCATCTTGCAAAATAGGTCATGCACACTCTCCTGGCCTCTGTCTTATCCTCTGTTAATGGTAGTATTGCCGAACTGTACACTCTACCCAACTTACATAGAAGATAGAGGGAATTGTGACTGTTATGACAGCAGTAGTCGTTTGCTACTATGAAAAAACAGCTACATGCATGGAGATCACCTTCAGAGATCATCACTGTGCTGTCATTTTGCACCATGGTTGCTAAGAAGCTCAAGCTTTTGGGCTGTGTTGGAGTAGCTTTCTCCAGTATGGGTCTTCTGATAATTACTACTTCATCATTACTGGACACTTATTCCTTTGACCTGGTCTACTGTGCTTATTATAGCTAAACCACTTGTTCTAATGTAGTGACATGTTGCTGGTCTATCCAGCATTCATTTTGCCTCTCACACAATGTGTAGCAGCCATGTAGTTGGTTGGTGGCTGACTCAGATGTTGCCTCCAAGAGTGGGCCCGGGTTTGGTCTAAGCCCGTTAGCACAACCCTATATCCCAGGACACAGTAACTGATTTGATAGTGGGCATGTACTCAAGTTACACAGTGAAACGCAGGACTTCCCGTCAGTGTTTGTTGCTGCTGGCAGTCACACTGTGATTAGGGGAGCCAAGCTTAGGATAGAGCGACTGTGGAAGGCAGTGAAGTGATAGAGAGAAATTGAATGTTACCTTGGCGACATCATTGAGCAGTGGAACTGGTTCTGAAACCCACCATACTTTTGAAATATTTTAGTTACAGGAGCCAATAAAATCCCTTTATGAAAATAGTTTGAGTAGGATTTTCTATTACTTGCAACCAAAATTATTCTAACAGAGATCTATGCATGAAATCTCAAGACTTTTGGAGAAAGAAGTGAGATTAATTAATGAATAAATGTTTTTGGAGGCCAACAGACACCTTAGACTAATGTAGGTTCCCCTACTTCTTCTCCTAGGTTCTCACATCTTAGGAAATGGCTCCCTCATTCACCCAGTCTCTGTGTATCCAAGCGTTTATGTGTCTTAAGGTCTGTGTGTCTTACTATGCCCCACAATTTCTTTCATATATCGATTTCTCTTTATGCCTGTGAATGAGTGCATTAGTGTCTGTGTGTCTTCAGTATCTGTGTATCATGTGCCAGCATGTTGGCCGTGTATCTCAGTTCAGTATTTCTGTGTGCCTCAGTGTCTTTATCCCTGTCTGTGTGCCCTAGTGTTTTTTGACTAGCTCAATATCTGTGAAAAGAGTGTCTGTAGGTCCCAGGGTCTGTATCCCCATATCTGTAGGTTCCAGTGTCTATGTGTTCTCCTGTCTGTGCATGTCCCAATGACTGTATGTTCCAGTGTCTGTGTCAATGTCTGTATGTTCCAGTGTTTGTGCATTCCAGGGACTGTGTGTTTTAAAGTAAGCCATGTTGCAGTGTGTTTATGTGTTTCACTGTTTTGTGTGCTTTAGTGTCTGTACTCCAGGTTCTGTGTGTTTGAGTCAGCGTATCTTAGTGTCTGCACATTTCAGTGACTATGTCCCTGTGTCAGCATGATGTAGTATGCCTGAGTTTCAGTGTTTACGTGTGCCTCAGGTACTATATCCTAGTGTCTGTATGTCCTAGTGTTTATGTGTCCCAGAATTTGTAGGTTTAAGTGGTTGCAACCAGTGTTTGTACGTCCTATGGTCTATATGTTTTCTGGTGCCTGTGCCTCCCAGTTTCTTTTCTTTCTTCTTTTGAAGATTTTATTTATTCATTCATGAGAGACACACACACAAAGAGAGAGAGACAGAGACAGAGAGAGAGACAGAGAGAGAGAGAGACAGAGAGCTGGGGGCAGAGACATAGGCAGACGGAGAAGCAGGCTCCCTGCAGGGAGCCCGATGCGGAACTCGATCCCAGGACCCCGGGATCACGCCCTGAGCCGAAGGCAGACACTGAACCGCTGAGCCATCCAGGTGTCCCTGTGCCTCCCAGTTTCTGAGAACCCCAGTGTTTATGTGTTCCGTTACCTACTCATTGCAACGTCTGTGTGGGTCAGCGTCTGTGTGTATGTCAGTGTCTGTATGTCACCGTCGTCGTCTGTCTCAGTCTGTGTGCCTGTTTCCCTGTGATTGAATGTCCCAGGGACTGTATTCCTCAGTGTCTCTACATCCAAATGTCTATGTGTCTCAGGGGCTGTGTCCCAGTGTTTGTATGCCCCAAGTATCTGTGCATCTCAGTGTTTAGGTATCCTAGTGTCTGTGAACCTCAATGTCTAGAAATCCCAACTTCTGCCTCTACCCCTGACTGTGCTTCAGTGTCTGTGTCAAAATGACTGTCTGTCACAGTGTCTGTATATCTCCCAGTATCTGCAGATCAATAGTTTCTCTCTACTCTAATGTCTGGGTGTCCCCAGTATCTGTTTATGTCCTAATGACTCTATGCTGTAGTGTCTGTGTGTCTTGGTGTCTGTACATGTTCCAGTATGTGTGTTCCTCACTTTCTATCTGTGCCAGTTTGTGTAGCTTGACCATTTGCGTGTTGCATGTGTCTATTAGTTTCAGTGTTCCCATGCACCTCAGTATCTGTAGCCCAGTGTCTGTGTATCACAATGTCTGTTTTTTTTTTTTTTCACAATGTCTGCTTGACCCAGTGTCTGTATGGCCCTGTTCTGTGTAGTCCCATGGTTGTATGGTCACTGCCACTGTAAGCCTCTATAACCGTGTGTCCCAAGGGTGTGTCCCGGCTTCAGTGTGTCCCAATGCCACTGAACCTCAGTGTATGTATATTCCAGTGTTTGCTTGTTCCACTATTTGTTTTTTTTTAATTTTTATTTATTTATAATAGTCACAGAGAGAGAGAGAGAGAGAGAGAGAGAGGCAGAGACATAGGCAGAGGGAGAAGCAGGCTCCATGCACCGAGAGCCCGATGTGGGATTCGATCCCGGGTCTCCAGGATCGCGCCCTGGGCCAAAGGCAGGCGCTAAACCGCTGCGCCACCCAGGGATCCCTTGTTCCACTATTTGTGAGTCAAAGTGTCTGTGTGTCACAGTGTTTTTATATGCCCTTGTGTCTGTGGGCCCCAATGCCTGTATCCTTTCGTCTGTGTGTTCCAGTATCAGCATGCTGCTTACTGTGTGTCTCTGAGTTTCAGGTTTTGTGTGTTTCAGTCTTCGTACCCCAGGTTCCTTGTGTCTCAAGGGTGTGTGTATCCCAGTGTGTATGTCAATCTCAGGTTCTATGTGTCCCTCTGTGTATGCCAGTGTCTGTATGTACCAGGACCTGCGTGGCAGTGTCTGGTCCCATTGACTCTGTGTGCCAGCATCCCTGTGTGTTCTGACACCTATTCTAGTATCTGTGTGCTTGTGTTTTAAGTGTTTGTGTGTATACCTGTGTCTGTGTGTGTGTGAGTTAGTGGTTGCCCATATTTCCTAATGGCTGTGTGCATCTTAATATTTATATGAGCGAGTGTCTAACTGTGTTCCAGTGTCTGCATATTTCAGTGTCCCAAGGATTCTATGTCCCACTGTCTCTGTGCTCTGGTGTCTGTGATTTCCACTGTATATTGTGGTACAGTATCTGCATGTCCTTGAACTCCTGTAACCCTGTGAGTTTCTGTGTTCATTTCTTTATGTGTCCCTGTGTTGTACATCCTATTAGTCTCTGTTTCAGTGTCTGTATATCGCCATCTCTGAGTGTCCCTGATTCTCTGCCTGTATTCTGTGGCTTCTATTTCTTGTCTCTGTGTGTCCCTCATGACTGTGTTTCAGTGTCTAGTCATCCTTGTCCTTGAAGGTACTTGAATTTCTGCATATCCAGAGGCTCTGCAGTCTGTGTCTGCCTGTCTCTGTGGGCCGATAGGTCTCTGCGTCTCGGTGTCTGGGGATCCAACAAGTCTCTGTGTTTGAGTGTTTGTGCATCCCTTTTTTCTGTGCATCCCTGATTCTTCACATGTCCTTGAATCTTTGCCTATTCCTGAGTCTTGATGTGCCCTTGAGTCATTGTGCATCCCTGAGTCTGCATGTCCCTAAATCTTTATATGTCTCTGAGCCTTAGCATATGAACTAGTGTCTGTTGCATGTCTGTGTCTGGGTGCCCGTGAGCTTCTATGCTCCAGTGTCTGTGTGTTTTTTATCTCCGTGCATCCATCCCCAAGTCCTTGCATATCCTAGAACCTCTGTGATCCACTGGAAGTGTGTCTCAGGGTCTCTGTATTCCTGTATCTGGGTGTCTCTGAGCCTCTGTGTTGCAGTGTCTGTGCTCATGAATCATGTGCAAATGCCTCCTTCCATGTACCTTTTGTTGGTGAGTCTCTGAGTCTGTGCATCTCTGGCACTTTGCTCTCCATGTCTGTGATTTGGCATTTACTGTAATTCTCCATTTACTTTCCCCAGTTTTTGCCAATGTCTCCGTATCTGTTTCTTGATGTTGCTGTGACAGTGTCTTAAGTTGTTTTGTGACTCAATACCTCTCTTTCTCAGTCCCTGCCTCATTTTCTCTGGGTCCCCCTGGCTGTGTTCTTGTTTCTATGCATCTAGTTTCCAGGGTGCCTCTCTGCATCTGTTTCTCTTACCTTCTCGCTCTGACCCTGCTTTTGTTTTGATCATACTCACCATCTCTGTGTTCCTGTCTCGCTGCTTGTGTCTGGTGTCTGATCGATGTCTTTTTATTTTTTTGAAGTTTTCACTTAAATTCCACTTTGTTAGCACACCGTGTAGTATTACTATCAGGTGTACAATATAGTGATTCAACACTTCCATCCAACGCCAGTGCTCATCACAAGTGCACTCCTTAATCCCCATCACCTATATAACCCCCCACCCCACACTCCCTTCTGCTAATCATCAGTTTGTTTTATTTTTTTAAAAAAATAGGATTTTATTTATTTATTCATGAGAGACACACACACAGAGAGACAGAGAGGCAGAGACACAGGCAGAGGGAGAAGCAGGCTCCCTGCAGGGAGCCCGATGTGGGACTCGATCCCCAGACCCCGGGATCACGCCCTGAGCCGAAGGCAGACGCTCAACCACTGAGCCACCCAGGGGTCCCCATCAGTTTGTTTTCTACAGTTAAGAGTCTGCTTATTGGTTTTCCTCTCTCCCTCTTTTTTCTCTCTTTTGTTCCTTTGGTTTGTTTCTTAAATTCCACATGAGTGCAATCATATGGTATCTGTCTTTCTCTGACTAATTTCACTTAGCATAACGTTCGGTTGCTCCATCCATGTCATTGCAAATGACAAGATTTCATTCCTCTTGATGGCTGAGGGATATATGGGTATATATACCCCACATCTTCTTCCTCCACTCCTCAGTTGATGGGAACTTAGGCTGTTTCCATAAGCTGGCTATTATAGATAATGCTGCTTTATATATGTTGGGGTGGAAATATCCCTTCAAATTAGTATTTTTGTATTCCTTGAGTAAAGACCTAGTAGTGCACTTGATGGATCACAGGGTAGTTCTATTTTTAACTTTTTGAGGAAACTCCACACTGTTTTCTGGAGTGGTTGCACCAGTTAGCATTCCCACCAACAGTTTAAGAGGGTTCCACTTTCACTGCATCCTCACCGACGCCTGTTGTTTCCTGTGTTCTTAATTTTAGCCATTCTGACAGGTGTGAGGTGGTAGCTCATTGTGGTTTTCACTTGCATTTCCCTGATGATGAGTGATGTTGAGCATCTTTTCACGTGTCTGTTAGCCATCTGGATGTCTTCTTTGGAAAAGCGTCCATTCATGTCTTCTGCCCAATTTTTAAACTGGATTGTTTGCTTTCTGAGTGTGGAGATTTGTAAGTTCTTTATACATTTTAGATACTAATGCTTTATCTGATGTGCCATTTGCAAATATCTTCTCCCACTCTGAAGGTTGCCTTTTAGTTTTGTTGGTTGTTTCCTTCGCTGTACAAAGTGTTTTATCTCGATGAAGTCCCAATAGTTTATTTGTGCTTTTGTTTCCCTTGCCTTGGGAGACATATCTAGCAGGAAGTTGCTGTGGCCAATGTCAAGGAGGTTACTGCCTGTGTTCTCCTCTAGGATTTTGATGGATTCCTGTCTCACATTTAGGTCTTTCATCCATTTTGAGTAGTGTAAGAAAATGGTCCAGTTCCAGTCTTTTGCATGTTGCTGTCCAGGTTTTCCAACACCATTTATTGAAGAGACTGTCTTTTTCCCATTGGATATTCTTTGTTGCTTTGTTGAAGATTGGTTGACCATGTAGTTGTGGAAACGTTTCTGGGTTTTTTATTCAGTTCTATTGATCGATGTGTCTGTTTTTGTGCCAGTACTATACTGTCTTGATCACTACAGCTCTGTAATATAGCTTGAACTCCATCCTTGTAATGCCTCCAGGTTTGCTTTTTCTTTTTCAAGATTGCTTTGGCTATTTGGGATCCTTTGTGGTTCCATACAAATTTTAGGATTGTTTGTTCTAGCCCTGTGAAAAATGCTCTTGGTATTTTGACAGGGATTGCATTAAATTTGTGGGTTGCTTTGGGTAGTATGGACATTTTAACAATATGTGTTCTTCCAATGCACGAGCATTGACTGTCTTTCCATTTCTCTGTGTCCTCTTCAATTGCTGTTAACAGTGCTTTACAGTTTTCAGAGTGGGGGGGGGGGGACCTTCACCTCTTCTGTTAGGCTTATCACTAGGTATCTTATGCTTTTGGGTGCAATTGTAAATGAATTCCTTGAATTCTCTCTCTGTTGCTTCATTATTGGTGTATAGCAATGCACCAGATTTCTGTATACTAATTTTGTGTCCTGTGACTTTACTGAATTCATACATCAGTTCAACCAATTGTTGTGGGGGAGTCTTTTGGGTTTTTGGTATTAGAGTATCATGTCTTCTGTGAATAGCAAAAGTTTTACTTCTTTCTTGATGATTTGGATGCCTTTTATTTCCTTTTGTTGTCTGATTGCTGTGGCTAGGACTTCCAATGCTATGTTAAAGAACAGTGGTGAGAGTGGGTATCCCTGTCTTGTTCCTGACTGAAGAAGAAAAGATCTCAGTTTTTGCCCATTGAGAATGATATTAGCTGTGGGTTTTTAATATATGATCTTGATTATGTTGAGGTATGTTCCATCTATCCCTACTCAGCTGATGGTTTTTATGATGAATGGACATTCTACTTTATCAGATGCTTTCTATGCATCTATTGAGAGGATCATATGGTTCTTATACCTTCCTTTTTGATGTGGTGCATCATGTTGATTGATTTGTGAATATTGAACCACTCTTGCAGCCCAGGAATAAATCCCACTCGATCATGGTGAATGATTCTTTCAGTGTACTCTGGGATGTGACTTGCTAATATTTTCTTGAGAATTGTGGCATCCATGTTCATTACGGACATTGGCCTGTAGTTCTCTATTTTGCTGGGGTCTTTGTCTGGTCGTGGGATCAGGGTAGTGCTGGTCCCATAGAATGAATTTGGAGGTATTCTTTCCATTTCTATCTTTTGGAATAGTTGAAGAAGAATAGATATTAACTCTTCACGTTTGATAGAATTCCCCTATGAAGCTATCTGGCCCTGGATATTTGGCTGTTGGGAGATTTTTTTGTTACTGACTGATGCAATTGCTTTGCTGGGTATCAGCCTGTTCAAGCTTTCTATTCCTTCCTGTTTCAATTTTGGTAGTTTATATGTTTCTAGGAATTTATCCATTAAGAAATGTCCAGGTTGTCCAGTTTGTTGTCATATTGTATTTCATAATATCCTCTTTTACTTCTTTGTATTTCTGTGGTGTTGGTTCTCATTTCTCCTCTCTCATTTGTGATTTTATTTATTTGGGTCCTTTCTATTTTCTTCTTAAAAGTATGGCTAGAGGGTTATCAATTCTACTGACTTTTTCAATGAGCCAGCTCCAGGTTTCATTGATCTCTTCTACTGTTTCTTTAGTTTCTATAGCATTGTTTCTGCACTAACCTAAATAATACTTCCCTTCTTCTGCTGGCTTTAGGCTTCATTTTTTTGTTCTTTCTCCAGCTCCTTTAGGTGTAAGTTTAGGTTGTTTATTTGAGATTTTTCTTGCCTTTTAAGGTAGGCCTGTATTGCCATATACTTTCCTCTGAGGACCACTCTTGCTGCATCCCAAAGGTTTTGAACTGTCGTGTTTTCACTTTCATTTGTTTTCCATGTATTTTTAAAATTTCTTCTTTAATTTCCTGGTTGGCCCATTCTCTGGTTAGGAGCATGCTGCTTATCCTCCACCTATTTGTGGTCGTTCCAAATGTTTTCTTTTGCTCAACTTCAAGTTTCATAGTTTTGTGGTCAGAAAAGATGCATGGTATGATCTTGATCGTTTTGTACTTGTTGAGGCTTGATTTGTGACCCAATATGTGAACTATTCTGGAGAATACTCTGTGTGTGCTCCAAAAGGTATGTATTCTGCTGCTTTGGGATGAAATGTCCTGAACATATCTATTAAGCCCATCTGGTCCAGGGTGTCATTCAAAGCCATTGTTTCCTGCTTAGATGATCTGTCCATTGCTGTAACTGGGGTGTTAAGGTCCCTTACTATTATTATATTATCATCAATGAGTTTCTTTATGTTTGTTATTAATTGATTTATATATTTGGGTGCTCCCAAGTTGGGGGCATCAATATTTACAGTTGTTAGATCTTCTTGATGGATAGTCCCTCTACTATGATACAGCTCCCTTCTTTTTTTTTTTTTTTTTTTTTTGAGTTTGCCAAATTTATTGGTATTTTAGTAAAGACATTCATCTCAGTCGTTTCTCTCCCATCTTGACCTTAGGTTAATATTTCATTTGAGTCAAGAAAAGATTATGTAGGAAAGGGATATTATTTTAACATAAACAGTAAAATGGACAACGTGGAAAGTTTGCCTACATTAAAGCAAGTTAAATTCATGTATATTGATATAATTAAATAATGTAAGAACTAACAGTTCTATATACATTTCCATTGTTTTACTTGGGGCTTACTCTAAACTTAAATGCAAATGAACAAAGTGTTAGGAGTATATACAGGCTGCTTCTCTGGAGTTATTACCTATTAAAAGAGCTCAGCGAGTAGTTACCACCAATAAAATAGTCTGAAGCTGCCTCCAAATTAAGCATTGCAGGAGTTTTCAAAGAAACCATTATACTCTGTTTCTTTTATCTGGGACTATGCTTTTAAAGATGTGTTTTAACTGTCACATTAAAAAATAATCCATATACAAAAATTCTTTAAAAAATCCTACAATACATAGATCTAACAACGTATATGTGGTCAAAGAATCCATAAAATGTTTAAAGATGCATTTTCTTTTTTATCTCCAGTACCTAAAATGTGCTTTTGAGAGGCCATTGGTTAATATGTATACACTTCAAATGAACTGTTATTACTGTACTAAAATAAGAATTGTTGCATTAAGTTCAAATCAAATTCACTTTCACAAGTTAGTAACTTTTTTTTAATTTATTTTTTATTGGTGTTCAATTTACTAACATACAGAATAACCCCCAGTGCCCGTCACCCATTCACTCCCACCCCCCGCCCTCCTCCCCTTCTACCACCCCTAGTTCGTTTCCCAGAGTTAGCAGTCTTTACGTTATGTCTCCCTTTCTGATATTTCTCACACATTTCTTCTCCCTTCCCTTATATTCCCTTTCACTATTATTTATATTCCCCAAATGAATGAGAACATATAATGTTTGTCCTTCTCCGACTGACTTACTTCACTCAGCATAATTGCACCCAAAAGCATAAGATACCTAGGAATAAACCTAACCAAAGATGTAAAGGATCTATACCCTCAAAACTATAGAACACTTCTGAAAGAAATTGAGGAAGACACAAGTTAGTAACTTAAAGTAAGCTTTAACAAAGTTACAGAAAGTGCATCTTTCTCATTTTCATCTTCATACAATGTTGCTTTTTTGGTGTTTCTACCTTTTAAAAATTAAAAACAGCCAAATATTTAAGTATTATGTACATTTAAATTTTTGGTGGTGGTTTGTATTTTAAAAGAAACAGCTTTCTTATGATTTGCCTCAAGATCTGGTGGAAATGCTTACAGGAACTAGCTAATAACAAAAACCAAGAGAAGGACATTCAAAATACTGATTTACTTTGGCAGCAAATGGTCTTTGAAGACTAATGAAGGTAGACAAGACCCGTTAAAGTGAAGTGGGCTATCTCAAATACACAACAATTTACATAGAAGTTCTTAAAATTTTTTTAAAAATATTTTATTTATTCATGAGAGACACAGGGGGAGAGAGAGAGAGAGGCAGAGACACAGGCAGAGGGAGAAGCAGGCCCCAAGCAGCGAGCCCGACGTGGGACCCGATCCAGAGTCTCCAGGATCAGGCCCTGGGCCCAAGGCGGCGCTAAACCACTGAGCCATCCAGGGTGCCCCTTAAAATTTTTTTTTTAAAGCGCTAAGCATCTGTACCAACCAATAGCAATGCAATACCTAGTTTATGACGACTTGAAACAAAACAAATGCCCATTAGGAAAAAGAAAAGCTGTATTTTATCTAACATACTTTCAGTCAATAGTCCAGGAACATTTTCCTCCCAATACGATACTCCCTCTCTATAAGGCTGTTCCTGGGAGCCAGACACTTTAGGTTAATAAGGGAGTTAAGACTAATTGCTTGCAGTTTAATAGACAATAACTTTTTGCGTCCCTCTTAATGTGCTAATAGTTGTGTCTAAAACAACATGCAATTCTTAGAAAGGTACCATTTCTGGGTTTTTTATTATCTGTAACCTTTGGAAACTAATCACATGAAACTACAAAATTAGCAGATGTCTTGAAATCTGTATATAAAACATAAATTACCTCTAATTTCAAACTCTTATTAGTGTACCACTCAATCTTTAAAAAACAAAACAAAACAAAACAAAAAGGCGGCTCCAAAGATAGTCTTATACCATTCTTTTAAAAAGGAAACTGTTCCTTTTAACTTTGCACCCACCCCACACCCCAATTTCAAAACACATCACTTAATTGTCTTGGTCATGGACATTTCCAAGATGAGATTTTATATTTTGCTCCCATAGCTTCTGGTTATCAGAAAAACCATGCTTTCCTTTATTGAAGGAGTTTGGTCCTGCTGATGTTGGTATATCCCTTCCAATATTCTTCATCGCATCTTTGCTTCTGGAGGCATTTCCTCTGGTTCACTATCTTTGTCTTCGTTAAAAGCTGCTGCTACTGAAAGGGTTTTTGGAGCAAGCGTTGGAACAGTTTCTTTAGGCTTACTTGATCCAAGTTTGATGGATCTGGCTGAGGCTTTCTTTGTCGTCTACCTATGGCAAATCCAAACTTGGAGATCTTTGTAGGCTTTGTTGGGAGGTCTGCAGCTTCTTCTTTAGCTGATCGCTTCTCAGTGCTGCGACTGGAACTTTCCCCTCCATTACTGGAAGAAAGTCTTAGTTTTCACAGGTTTTTCTGCTTCTTCTTCAGGTCCTCCCGCGGCTCCAGCTCGTTGCGGTTTCTCCGGCTTCTCCTCTCCCGCCTTCCCGTCCGCCATTTTCCCCGCCGCGGCCTCCTCTGCAGCCATGCCAAGCTATAGCGCCCTTCTTTATCTCTTATTACAGGCTTTGGTTTAAAATCTAGTTTTTCTGATGTAAGTATTGCTACTCCGGCTTTCTTTTGATGTCCATTTGCATGATAAATGTTTCTCCATCCCCTCACTTTCAATCTGAAGGTGTCTTTAAGTCTAAAAAGGAGTCCCTTGCAGGCAGCATATAGATGGGTCTTGTTGTTGTTGTTGTTGTTGTTGTTGTTGTTGTTTTTAATACATTCTGGCATCCTATGTCTTTTGATTGGAGCATTTTGTCCATTTGCATTCAGAGTGGTTATTCATAGATATGTATTTAGTGCCATTTTATTGCTTGTTTGGTCATTATTTCTAGATTTTCTCTGTTCCTTTCTTGTCTTTGTCACTTTTGGTCTTCCCTTCCCAATCAAAGAGCACCGTTTAATATTTCTTGTAGGGCTGCTGTAGTGGTCACAATCTCCTTTAGTTTTTGTTTGTCTGGGAAACTCTTTACCTCTCCTTCTATTCTGAATGATAGCCTTGCTGAATAGAGAATTCTTGGCTGCAGACTTTTGCCATTCATCACGTTGAGCATATCATGCCACTCACTCCCTTCTGACCTGCCAAGATTCTGTGGAGAGATCTACTGCTAGCTGTATGGATCTTCCCTGGTGAGTTATGGATTTCTTTTGTCTTGCTGCCTTTCGGATTTTTTTCTTTATCACCATATTTTGCAAACTGTTCTGCAATATTGTCTTGGTGTTGGCCTGCTTTTGTTGATTTTGTTACGAGTTCTCTGTGCCTCCTGGAACTAGATGTCTGTTTCATTCCCCAGACTAGGAAATTTTTCAGCTATTATTTTCCTCAAATAAACCTTCTGCCCCATTTTCTCTCTTCTTTTTCTTCTGGGACTTTTATGAAATGAATGTTATTACGCTTGATGGACTCACTGGGTTCCCTCAGTCTACTCTTGTGGTCCAAAATTTTTCTTTCTCTCTTTTGTTCAGCTCTATTATTTTCCATAATTCCCATCTTTGATATCACTTATTCATTCCTCTGCCTCTTCCATCCTTGTGGTCATAACACCCAGTCGGTTTTGAATCTTAGTTACTGCATTTTTCATTTTGGTCTGATTGGTGTTTAGCTCCTGTACGTCTGCAGTAAGGGTCTCCCTGATGTCTTCCAAGCTTTTCTCAAGCCCAGTTAGTATCCTTATGATTGTTGCTTTAAATATTGGATCAGGTATATTCTGTATATCTGTTTCGATTAGATCCCTGGCCATGATCTTTTCTTGTTCTCTTTTGGGATGAATTCCTCCATCCTGGCATTTTGTCTAGGTCTCTGGCTTCTTCTGTGTTAGAAAAGCCTGCTCGGCAGCCTGAGTGGCTCAGCGGTTTAGCGCCGCTTTTGGCCCAGGGTGTGATCCTGGAGACCCAGGATCAAGTCCCACATGGCTACATGGAGCCTGCTTCTCCCTCTGCCTGTGTCTCTGCCTCTGTGTGTGTGTGTCTCTCTGTCTCTCATGAATAAATAAATAAAATCTTTAAAAAAAAGAGAGAGAGAGAGAAAAGCCTGTTATGTTTCCTGCTCCTGCAAGTAATGGTTTTATGAAGAAGAGTTTGTATAATGTCCAGGGCCCGGTGCTTCAGGAAGTGTCTCTGGTGTGTGCTATGTGCCCTCTGGTGTTGCGTTTTGTCTGTTCTATCCCTCAGGCCAGTCATCTGCAGAGGTTCTCCTTGCTTATAGTGGGGAGTGTTTGGACCTTGGCCAGAATGTGGCCAGTTTTAACTAGTTGTGCTCCAGTCTGCTTGTTAAAAGGGACCTGGCACTCTTTCCACTAGAACTGAAGCCTTGTGGAACTCTGTGGTCAGTAGACATCCTGTGTGCAGGGGTTTCTGCTGGTCTTCTGGGGAAGTGGCCCACTAATCCCATCCTGAAGCACACTTGCCCAAGAGCAGCATTAATACCAGCAGAGCACAGGGAGACAGGACTTGGTATAAGCAGGTCAGGCAGCCAGTGTTGGCACTGTGGTGTTTACTGAAGTTAGTTTATGCTGAGGGGCAGGGCAGAGAAATGGCACCAGACAGCTCCTTTGTCCGCAGGGACAGGTGTCCACGAGTCCGTTTTTACTGTTCTCAGGGAAGCACTTTCGACGGAGCAAATAATCTCCACTCAAGCACCAGGATTTTTTTCAGATCACTGTTTTCACACTGTCTGTCTCTGGGTTGCTTGTTTGCCTGGAGCAGTGCAGTGCACCTTGGGCTCTATCTCAGCCACCCCTGCCAATTTTTAAAATTCCAAACGTCAGGGACCTGGTGTGGCGGGGGCCTGTGCTGGTCCTTGGGACAGGGTATCACAGTGCTGGGAACGATGCAGGTGTGACTCAGAAGGGCAGCCATGCCAGAACACAGGGGCATGGGTTTGGAGCAAAGCAGGCTAAACAGCCAGTGTCCGGGTTTGCCACCCTCAGCAGATATGTCTGCACCTATGTTGAGGGGCAAGGGAGGGAAGTGGCGCCTGCCAGTTCTTTTGTCCCCAGAGAGACAATGCCACCTCTCACAGACGCACTCCATAAAGTATGAACGGTCTCTCTCCCCATGCACCTGGGATGGTCCTCAGATCCCGCAGTCCCGCAGTCTTTCCCGCGTTGCTGGCCTGTTTTGTCTCTGGGAGTAAGGGCAATGTCTTCAGGCCTCTATCCCAGCAAAGCCCAGGGACCTCTAAAACTCCAGTGTTTGCGTCCTGCTGGTTGCAATTACTCACAAAAATCAGCCTCGCTGGTTTTCTAAGCCAATGGCTTTGGAGCAGTCTTCTCCTCACATGTATCCCTATGCATTCCACTCCCTCTTGCCTTTCCCTACAACCAGGGCACCCTCCACCCCTCTGCAGCTCCCATGATCCCTTTCTCCCCCAAACCACATCTCTGCACTTCCTACCTTCCTCATTGTGGCCTCTTCTCTCCCTCTAGTGGTGCAGTTTGTTCTATTAGTCCTCAGGTTGATTTCTTGGGTATTCAGAATGATTTGATAGTTACCTGTGCTCCAAGGATGCTGCCATCTTAGCACTCCCATCAATGTCTTATAGTTTACAGGGAACAGGTTTTTTAGCTCTTTGGTTAGGTTTATTCCTAGATATCTTATGTTTTTTTTTTTTTTTTTTCTGTAAGTGTGAATGGGATCCATACCTTCGTTTCTCTTTCTGCTGCTTCATTATTGGCATATAGAAGTGCAACAGAGTTCTGTATGTTGATTCTGTAGCCTGTGACTTTGGGGAATTCGTGCATCAGTTCTAGCAATTTTTTGATGGTGTCTTTCAGGTTTTCTATATTGAGTATCATGTCATCTGCAGATAGTGAAAGTTTTACTTCCTCCCTGCTGATTTGGTTACTTTTTATTTCTTTTTGTTGTCTGATTGCTGTGGCTAGGGCTTCCAAAACTCTGTTAAGAAGCAGTGGTGAGAGTGGACATCCCTGTCTTGTTCCTGACATAAAGGAAGAGCTCTCAGTTTTTGCCCATTGAGGATGACAGTGGCTGCGGGTTTTTCGTGTTTGGCCTTCATTATGTTATGTTCCCTCTACCCTAGTTTGTTGAGGGTTTTTATAATGAATGGATGCCCTACTTTGTCAAATGCTTTTTCTGCCTCTGTTGAGAGGATCATATGGCTCTTTTCTTTTATTAATGTGGTGTATCACATTGATTGATTTGCAAATATCAAAGTATACTGATGGCCTAGGAATAAGTCCCAGTTGATCGTGGAGAAAGATTCTTTTTAATGTATTGTTGGATTAGGTTTGCTAGTATTTTCTTAAGAATTTGTTGCATGCGTGTTCATCAGGGATATTGGCCTGTAGTTTTCTCTCTGTCTCTCTCTGTCTCTTTTGCTGGAGTCTTTGTCTGGTTTTGATATCAGGGTAGTGCTGGTTTCATACAATTAAGTTGGAAGTTTTCCTTCCTTTTATATTTTTTTGGAATCATTTGAGAAAACTAGGTATTAAGTCTTCTCTAAATGTTTGGTAGAATTCCCCTGTGAAGCTGTGTGGCCCTGGACTGTTGTTTGTTGGGAGATTTTTTTTTATTACTGCTTCAATTTCTTTGCTGGTAATCAGTATGTTCAAGTTTTCTGTTCCTTCCTGTTTCATTTTTGGCAGATTATATGTTTCTAGGAATTTATCCATTTTTTCCAGGTCGTTGGCATATTGTTTTCCATAATATTCTCTTGTAATTGTCCATATTTCTATGGTGTTGGTTGTTATCGCTCCTCTCTCATTTGTGATCTTATTTATTTGGGTCCTTTCTCATTTCTGTTTTATAAGTCTAGATAGTGGTTTATCAATTTTATTCTTTTTTTTTTTTTTTTTTTCAAAGAACCAGCTTCTGGTTTCATTGACCTGTTCTGTTCCATTGTTTTTGGGTTTTTTTAGTTTCCATATCATTTATTTCTGCTCTAACCTTTATTCTTTCCTTCCTGCTGATTTTAGGTTTTGTTTGAGGTTCTTTTTCTAGCTCCTTGAGGTGTAAGATCAGGTTGTTTATTTGAGATTCTTTGTGCCTCTTAAGGTAGAACTATATTGCTATATACTTCCCTCTTAGGCCCACTTTTGCTGCATCCCAATGGTTTTGCATCGTTTATGTTTTCATTTTCATTTGTTTCCATGTATTTTTAAATTTTCTTCTTTGATTTCCTGGTTGACCCATTTGCTCATTAGTAGCATTTGTTTAACCTCTAGGTATTTGTGGTCTCTCCAGTTTTTTTCTTCTGGTTGACTTCAAGTTTCGTAGTGTCCTGGTCAGAAAAGATGCATGGCATGATCTTATTCTCCTTTGTATTTGTTGAGGCATGATTTGTGACCTAGAATGTGATCTATTCCAGAGAATGTTGCATGCGCACTTGAAAAGAATGTGTATTCTGTCGTTTTAGGATGGAATGTTCTGAATACATCTGTAAAGTCCATCTGGTCCACTGTGTCACTCAAAGCCATTGTTTCCTCATTGATTCTCTGCTTAGGCGATCCGTCCATTGCTATAAGTGGGGTGTTAAAGTCCCCTACCTACTCTTACTGTACTATTATCAATGAGTTCCTTTATGTTTGTTATTAATTGTTTTATATATTTGGGGCGCTTATGTTGTGCCCATAAGTATTTACAATTGTTAGATCTTCTTGCTGCATTGTTCCCTTTATAATGAATCGTGTCATTCTTCATCTATTGTTACAGTCTTTGATGTAAAGTCTAGTTTGCCTGATATAAGAATTGCTATTCTGGCTTTCTTTTGACATCCTTTCGCGTGATAAATATTTCTCCATCCCCTCACATTCAATCTTCAGGTGTCTTTAGGTCTGAGATGAGACTCTTGTGGGAAGCATATAGACGAAACTTGTTGTTGTTTTCATCCATTCTGTCATCTTATGTCTTTTAACTGGAGCATTTAAGCCACTTACATTCAGAATAATTATTGATAGGTATGGACTTATTGCCATTTTATCATGTCTTTTGTCACCTCTGGAGGTTTTCTCTGATCCCTTCTTCTCATTATCACTGTTGGTCTCTCCTTTGCAAAGAGTCCCCTTTAATATCTCATCCAGGGCTGTTTTAGTTGCCACAAACTCCTTCAGTTTTTGTTTGTCTGGGTACCTCTATATCTTTCCTTCTATTCTGAAGGATACCCTTGCAAGATAGAGAATTCTTGGCTGCAGATTTTTCCATCCAGCACTTTGAACATATTATGCCACTGTCTTCTGGTTTGCCAAGTTTCTGTTGAAAAATCTGCAGCTAGCCTTATGTGTCTTCCCTTGTAAATTCTTTTGTCTTGCTGCTTTTAAGATTTTTCTTTATCACTATATTTAGCAAATGTAATCACAATATGTCTTGGTGTTGGCCTGCTTTTATTGATTTTGGTGGGAGTTCTCTGTGCCTCCTGGTCCTGGATGTCTGTTTCCATCCCCAGATTAGGGAAGTTTTTAGCTATTATTTTCTCAAATAAACCTTCTGCCCCCTTTTCTCTCACTTCCTCTTCTGGGACTCCTATGGTACAAATTTTATTATGTTGGATGGAGTCACTGAGTTCCCAAAGCCTTTTCTCATGATCCATAATTTGTCCTTCTGTCTTTTCTTCAGCTTCATTATTTTCCATTATCCTATCTACTATATAATTTATTCATTCTTCTTCTTCTTCCGTCCTTATGGTCATTACTTGCAGGCAGTTTTGGATCTCAGTTATTGCCATATTCATTTCTGTCTGATTGCCTCTTAACTCTCTTATCTCTGTGGTAAGGGTCTCCCTGAAGTCTTCCACTCTTTCTCAAGCCCAGCGAGTATTCTTATGATTGTTGCTTTAAATCCTCCATCACCCATGTTACTTATTATCTCTTCTGCTTAGATCTCTGGCCATGACCTTATCTTGTTCTTTCATTGAGGATGAATTCCTCCATCTGGCATTTTGTCTAAGTCTCTGCCTTCGTCTCTGTGTTAGAATAGCCAGGTATGTTTCCTGCTCCTGAGAGCAATGGCTTTATGAAGAAGAGGTCATGTAGTGTCCATGGCCTGGCACTACTTCAGGCATCGTCTCTGGTGTGTGTCGCCTGCACTCTGCTGGAGTGCTTTGGCTGCTCTGTCCTTCAGAGTGGTTGTCTGCAGAGGCACTCTTAACCTGCAGTGGGCAGTGTTTAGTCCTTTGCTAGAATGTGGTGAGTTTTAGGTAGGTGTGCTTTAGTCTGCTTGTTAAATGAGACCTGATACTTCCTGCACTGGAACCAAAGCACTGAAGAACTCTCTGGTGGAGATGTGGTGTGGGCAGGAGTTTCTCCTGGTCTCCTGGGAAGGGGCCCTCTGCACTGGGACTGGAACAAGATTGACTGAGAAGGCCAGGCCCTTGGGACGCCTGAGTGGCTCAGTGGTTGAGCGCTTCCCTTCGGCCCAGGGCGTGATCCTGGAGTCCCAGGATCAAGTCCCACATCAGGCTCCCTGCATGGAGCCTGCTTCTCCCTCTGCCTGCGTCGCTGCCTCTCTCTGTGTCTCTCATGAATAAATAAATAAAATCTTTAAAAAGAGAGAGAGAGAGAGAGAGAGAGAAGGGCAGGCCCTCCAGAGTGCAGGGGATGTGGGGCTTGGTGTAAGAAGGTTAGGCAGCTAGTGTGAGCATGCTGTGTTGCTTTCTACAGGTGGCTCTGTGTTTATGCTGCAGGTCAGGGGAGGGATATAGCACCAGCCAGCTTCTTTGTTCCCAGAGCAGCATCTCCACGAATATTGGCTCTCAGGGACACACTACGAGAAGAACACATAAACTCTTCCACTGTGTGTGCCAGGGGTTTTTCATTTTTTTAATAAATTTATTTTTTATTGGTGTTCAATTTGTCAACATACAGAATAACATCCAGTGCTCATCTCATCAAGTGCTCACCTCAGTGCCCGCCACCCAGTCACCCCCACCCCCCACCCACCTCCCCTTCCACCCACCCCTAGTTCATTTCCCAGAGTTAGGAGTCTTTCATGTTCTGTCTCCCTTTCTGATATTTCCCACTTATTTTTTTCTCCTTTCCCCTTTATTCCCTTTCACTATTTTTTATATTCCCCAAATGAATGAGACCATATAATGTTTGCCCTTCTCCGATTGGCTTATTATTTCACTCAGCATAATACCCTCCAGTTCCATCCACATCGAAGCAAATGGTGGGTATTTGTTGTTTCTAACGGCTGAGTAATATTCCATTGTAGGGGTTTTTTAGATCACTGTTTCCACGCTGTCTGCCTTCAGGTCATTTGCTTACCTTCTCTCCAGGAGCAGCCTAGTGCCCTCCAAGTCTATTCCAGCCAAGCCCACTGACCTTTAAAACTCCAGCCTTTAAGCCCCCTTGGTTGCAAGAACTCATGAAATTCAGCCCCTCTCGTTTTCCAAGCCAATGGCTTTGGGGGAGCATCCTCTGTGTGCATTCCCCTGTGTGCCCCCCTCCCTTCTCTGCAACCACAGCTTCTTCCCCTTTGCAGCCCCCAGGATCCATTTCTCTCCTAATCCATGTCTCCCCACATCCTATCTTTTTCAATGTGACCTCTTTTCTCCCTCTAGTTGTGGGGGTTGTTCTGTCAGTCTTCAGGTCTATTTCTGGGCTATTTAGGATGATTTGATAATTATCTAGTTGTGTTCATGTGACAAGGTGAGCATAGCATCCCCCTACTCCACTGCCATCTTTGTATTCTCCTGTGCATAACTTTTTATTTTTGAACCACTCTCTGTGTTCCTGTGCCTGATTCACTCTCCCTATCTCTTCATTTGTGTCCTTGGTTGCCTATTTGTATGTTTCTGTTTCTATCCCCAGGTTTATCTTTATTCTGTGTCTTTGCATCCCTGCCTCTCTGGGTAGATTTCCTTGTCACCGTGTCTCTGCCCGTTTGTTGATGTTCTTTGTGTCTGTTTCAATTTGTCTAGGTTTCTTTGTTCCTATCTTGGTCCTCCCAGACATGCTCCTGTGTTTCTGTTCCCATTTCTAGCCTGTATCCATATGGTTGTCTTTGTGGCTTCTCATCCCTGTGTCTAGGGATCCTATTCTAGGATCTCTCTGTCTCTTTGTCTCTCTGTCTCTGTCTCTGTCTCTCTCTCTCTCTTCCTGTGTCCCTGTGTCATAGGGTCTCCATTATACTTGGGTCTCCAGCTTGCCTTTCTTTATGTCTCTCTGTTACCTAGCCTAACTCCTACGTCTTAGCTGGTGTTTGTCATAGCTTGGGTGTCTGCATCCCCACGTTTTTGCCACTGGATCTCTGAATATATAAGGTTGTGCTCCAGTTTTGCTCCTCGTGTGCTCCTCTGCATGTGCTCATGTCCTTGCGTCTCTGTTTCCAAGTCTTGGTCTGTGCAACATCTCTGTTTCTATGCTTTTATAGATCTGTTGTCCTGTGTCTCTATTTTCTCCTCTCATCCCCTATCCCATATCTGTAAGTCATCATGTCAGCGTGTCTCTGTGCCTCTACTTCTTAGTCCTTGGTGTCTTGGACTAAGGTGTTTACCTATGTCTTCCTGGTTACCTCTGTGTCCCTGTGTCATGTCTCTATATGTGTCACTGTGTATCTTGACTCCTCTGCTTCTATGTCTGGGTCTTCAGGCATCTTGCTCTCTCTCTCTCTCTCAGATTTTTTTCAGTAGTTTAATCAAAATTTTATTTTTTTCCCTTTTGAATTTTTATTTAAATTTTAGTTAACAAGCAGAGCAATATTGGTTTCAAGAGTAGAATTCAGTGATTCATCACTTACACACAACGTCCAGTAGTTTTTTAAGTAATCTCTATACCCCAGCGTGAGGCTTGAACTCACTACCCCGAGATCAAGAGCCACATGCTCTACAGACTGAAGCAGCCAGGAGCCCCAGAAAAAATAATAAAGTGACCAAGGGAATTATAGACATATAATGAAGTCTGGGGCAGTTGTGGGGAGGGTGGGAAGGCCATCTGAGCTGAGATCTAATGTGTGGTCTGGAATTTGATGGCAATGGAAGAGATGAGGATGCTAGACAAGTGACAGGGCAGGGCAGAGTGATCATCAAACAGAAGGAACAGCTTGAGAGAGGTCCTTGAGTGGAGATGAGGGTGAGACAGGGCCCATTGGATGAACAGAGAGGAGGCCAGTGGGGCTAGAGTTCAGAGAGTGAGTGGGAGAAAGTGAAGTCAGAGAGGTATGGGGTAGAGGGTAGATCATGCAGGGCCTTGTGGGCTATCAAGAGAACTTTGGATCTCATTCTAGGTGTGACAGGAAACCCTTGAGGGGAGTTAAGTATGAAAGGGACACGAAGTAATCTTTGTTTCTAAATGACCCCTTTGCTGCTGGAGGAAAATGGTAAAGAAAATCTCCCAAGAGAGGAAGCAGGGAGACCAGTTTTCTAGAGTAAACACAATGGCAGTCTGCCCTAAGATAGTAATAGTTGGGGTGATGAGAAGTGGGTGCATTTGGGAAATATGTCAGAGGTAACATTGCCAAGAATTGAAGATGGATGGGATATTGGTGGGTGGTGAGGGAGAGGGGCATGTGAAGGATCTCATGCCCAAATTTATATCCCTGTGATTTACTGCCACCATCGACTGGCTCTAATCCTGCCCTATGAGGTCACCCAGGAAATATTGCTCTTCTTAGGAAGACAGAACAATGGAGGGGTGGAGTACATTCAGTCTGGGACCAAATCATGTAGGTCCAAATCTCTTACTAGTTGTGTGACATGGAATAAGTTACTTCACTTCACTGTGCTTCAGCTTACCAATGAGTAAAATGCAGTTATTAACAGGGTTTGTGTGTGTGTGTGTGTGTGTGTGTGTGTGTGTGTGTGTGTAGTAAATGAGGGACTTACAAGTACAATATGTAGAGCGGTACTTTCACATCGGAAGGGCTAGAAAATGTTAACAGTTAGTGCGTCACAGTCTTTGGGAAATTTAAAGATAATTATCTTTTCCAGTGTTTATACCCCTCTCCTTAAACAGGGCTGTTTACAGAGCACAAAAGAACTAAGCAGACTTGCCTTGCCCAGTGATGCTTCCATTTATAACCCTGTATCCCTACCCTGCTTGAGACGCATGAGCAATTCTCTTGTCCAACAAAGCAAATGTCAAAACCACAGCTTGACCAGTTTGTTTCTGTTTAGCCTTCCCAGTCTTAACATCCCTCCTCCCTCAAAGCCTCTAATTCTGTGCTTATGTACTGAGGCCCAGAGAGGTTAAATAGCTGATTTGAAGCCTCAAAGCAAGCAAGCAGGCAACTGGGTTATCACTAGAATCTGCAGAATGCCTTGTATGCTACCAGTTCCCGGAGCTCCCCATTCATACCTCCCCCGCCCCCTGCCGCCATGGCTTGACCTCTTGCCCATGGCACTCACCATCTTCGTCAAGAGGGAGAAAGGTATGGAAAGCTGGTGGGTTCAAGGACTCCATGAACACGGACTCCACCACTGACTCATGCGGCAGCTCTAGCTCCTCAGGGAGATGGAGCAGGCTCTCTACATCAGGGAGGGTGCTAGAAGGCAGCAAGACTGGCAGGTTTGGGCAGCTGCCTTCCAGCAGAAGACCAGAGCTGCTGGGTAGGATCACTGTTGGGTCTTCTGACACAGATGGTCCCAGAATTTGTGTGGTGCTTTGGGGCCCCAGAAGCAGGTCATGCTGATGCCAGAGGTTCCTTGGGGCAGCAGAGAGGGCAGGGTGAGGTCAAAGGGAATAGAGAGGTGTTCTCCAGGGACAGAAGTGATCATGGTACTGCTGGGACTTGCGGGACTTGAGGTTGTGCTCGTGGATGTGCTTGGATCCTGAAGAGGTGGGGACGCAGGTCTGGCAGGTTTGGGGGGTTATGGGGTTTTGGGTTTATTGGGTAGTGGGGTCCTAGGATTGGGAAATGATAAGCTTGGGTAATTTGGGGGGAGGTGGGCTACTAGGTTTAAGAGGTGATGGGATTTTGGAGGTCTTACATGAGAGAACCCTGGGTTTAGGGTGTGGCCGATTGTTTGGGGTCTGGTGAGCAGGAACCTTTGGTCTAGTGTGTTATAGGCACTTGGGGATCTGAAGTGTGGAGACTCCAGGCTTGGGCTGTGGCAGCCTTTTGGGTGACTGTGATATGAGTACCCCAGGTTGGGGGTGTGATAGACCATCCAGTTTGGGTTGTGATGGAGCACCAGGTTCGGAGTGCAGTGGAATAACAGGTTTGATAGTGCCAGCTTTGGCCTGGGATAAGGTGCCAGGATTCAGAGGTGGGACTTGTGTCTTGGAATTCATGGGGATAGGGCACCAGGATACTGGTGTGATGGTACACTGGGCTTCAGAAGCAAGAAGGGGCCAGCATTTGAGGGCACAAAGGTAGCAGTTGTTGTTCTGAGACTTGGTTGAACCAAAGTGCCAGGATCGTGTTGTGCTGGATGTTTGGGCTTTGGGTGTGCTGGGGTGGATAGGGTACTAGGGCTCTGGCCCAGTGGCTCCAACTCCTTGGAACTGGGTATAATGTTTGTGGAGGCAGGAGTAGTTGAGGATAACTAGAACCTTGGTTTCACAAGCCTTGATTTGGGAGAGACCCTGGATACCAGGGCTGACTGGGTTGTGCCTGTCCTTAGGCCATGCCTGCTGGTGGATGAGGGCATGATGGTGCCTGGTCCAGCTGCAGTGGAAGTCTGTATCCTGGCCTTCCCACTTGCATCCTTGGGCTGCACGACCAGTAAAGTCAGAGATGTGACAAAGTTCACATATTCAAGGGACAGGCTGGGGACTTTGGCTGCCAGCAGGTGGCAAGCGGTGGTGTCACGGGCCTGGAAGCATGCCTCCAGCAACTCTCCAATGGTGAGGTAGGCCCAGAGGTAGGCAGCAGGTGAGTGGGCTACGTTGTAGGCTGGCTCCCCTGGGACACCAAAGTTCTTCTGGCTGCTGTTGGCGGCTGCCTCGCTGTAGCAGGCCACAAGAAGCTGACCCTGGATGCCCAGTTCCTGCTTGCTTGCCTGCACCTGTCCTGCCACCACCAGCTCTGAGCCGCCAAAGTAATTGGGGGAAAAGGCCCAAGGGGAGGCCCCTACCAAGCCGCCCAGGTAGTCCAGATGCATGTCTGCCAGCAGAGGCATGGAGATCTCCTCGGAGAGGTCCTCCACCGGCTGTAGGGCTGTGTCAAGTGTCCTCGTGCATGCACCGGGCTGCTCTCCGTGTCTCCAGGGATAGGTGACATTTCAGTGGGAAGTCAGCCTCATCCCCAAAGGCCAAACTGAAAACGGACACCCTGTTGCCCAGCGCCTGTCAGATGTTGGAGAGGATCACACTGGGCGTCATCACACTGGCTGTGGGCTCCACATCTGTCAGGAAGGTGATGAGAGGGGTCCTCCCCACATTGGGTCCCCGTGCAGTCTCCTGGTTGCTGTGGTTTAGCAGAGCTGCTTTGATGTTGGTCCCTAAGTGGGAAGCAGACTGTGAGACCATCTTTTCTGGTTATTTCTGGTTATTTTTCCCATTGCAGACACACTGGGCACCTCACCAACCTCTCTGGCTCAGGAATTTCTCATTATCCTTGTTCAGACTTTTTCTGCTGCTTATCCTTCCCAGCTCCCCCACCCCGACACAGGCTCCCTGAGATCTGACAGTGGGGCCCACATGTTCTTGGCTTTTATCACGCCCTGTCTCAGACTACGATTTGCCTGTTTCCTGGGGGGATATCTAATCCTCTAGTCAGACAGGCAGCTCCCCAAGGATAGCAACCTCACCTCCATGCTACAGGGGGAAAAAATGGATGAGTTGACGGGAGGTGTTTGATTGGGGAGACTTCGGTACTTTTCTGAGAGATGATTTTGCTCAAAAGCTTGACCAAATGCTTGGAAATAAGTATGTAGATTATTGATTTTAAACATTTTTGGCAAATTCTCCTGAGTATGTGCTTTAAAGAGAAACTCAGAGCCAAGGAAGAATGTACCCTAAAATACATAGAACTATGTTCTTTCTACTAGGAAAAAGAACACAGAAGATGAAGGGACATATTTGTAGAAAACATAATAGTGATATTTCAGGTATTGTGAGAGGTGAGGTGGATGGGGAATGAAGGGAGCATTTTGAGAATTCCCCACATCTGGGGTGCCTGGCTGGCTCAGATGGTAGAGCATGTGACTCTTAATTTCAGGGTCATGAGTTTGAGCCCCACATTGGGTGTGGGGCCTCCTTAAAATAGAAAAAATAAAGTTAAAAACTAAATAAAAAATAAAAAGGAACTCCTCACATTACCACAGCCCATCCATTTGAGTGGCCAGGTCTAACACTTACAACCATCAGCTTCCATGTGGCCTGGTAGTCCTTGGTGCTGTGGATAATTCTGGATAGTAGTCTGGATGGAGCCTCCAGCTTTCTAGACACTAACCGAATCAGAAAAGGTGATGATGTTGAAGTAGTCGGCCTGCAGGTCACCAAGGATCACATTCATGGCCTTGTTAGTTTGTGGGATGTGGATGAAGTGAAGGGGGTGGACCAAGGCCTGAAGTTTTGCTCAAGACTGGAAGGTTGGGGGATCCCTAGGTGGCTCAGCGGTTTAGCGCCCGCCTTAGGCCCAGGGCAGGATCCTGGAGTCCCGGGATCAAGTCCCACGTCGGGCTCCTTGCATGGAGCCTGCTTCTCCCTCTGCCTGTGTCTCTGCCCTGCCTCTCTCTCTCTCTCTCTCTCTCTGGGTTTCTCATGAATAAATAAATAAAATCTTTTTTAAAAAAAAGACTGAAAGGTTATCTCTATGTGAGGTACTAAGGCCTAAGTGTCGTATGGCTCTAAGACTCTGACTCCAACACTCTGTAAATCTAGAATTCTCAGGTCGACATGCTAGAGGCCCTATGGCTCTAAGCCTAGAATTGCACTGTCCAATGGTAACTGCTTAGCCACACGTAGCTATTTCAATGTAAGTTAAAGGAAAACGTTAAAGTCTGTTTCTTTACTTGGCAGTAGCCGCATTTCAAGTGTCCCATAACCATGTGACGGTTATTGCAGAGCAGTGGCTACCAAATTGGACACCTCAGAACTTTAGAACATTTCCATCGTCAGGTAGTTCTGTTAGACAGTGGTGGACTAGAAGGTTCAAACTCTGTGCTTTCGGGATCCCTGGGTGGCGCAGCGGTTTAGCGCCTGCCTTTGGCCCAGGGCGCGATCCTGGAGACCCAGGATCGAATCCCACATCAGGCTCCCGGTGCATGGAGCCTGCTTCTCCCTCTGCCTGTGTCTCTGCCTCTCTCTCTCTCTCTCTGTGACTATCATAAAAAAAAAAAATTCTCAAACTCTGTGCTTTCAGGGTGCTAGGATCCTGTGTGTTCCATGGTTCCTGGACCCCATGACCCAGGATACAGTGATTCCGGGACCCTAAAGCTTAAGAGTTTTATGATTCTAGGTCTTTATAACTTCCTTCCTGTGAATTGGCATACTTTGGTTCTGTCCTAAGTAATCTGTTCTTCCACCTCACCTTCCATTTCTTCCAGGCTGACCTTCTCATCAGCCCCCAGAAAACCCCAGATTCTGTGTGGTTTTTTTCTCCACATCTTTGCTCTTGTTGTGCCCTTTAGATAACAGACCTTCCCCCACCCCCTTCTCCTTTACATATTCATATCTTCACTGTTCCTTCAGTTGCTCCTTCTCTGGGCAGCACTTCTTTGATTGCTTACTCTGACCCATGCCCCTGGCACCCAGATATTCCCTGTCCCAGATGGTTCGCTGGCTGTTGTATGTGGAATATTTTCGTTTCCCACACAGATATTGAGCCCTCTGAGAACAGGGCTTAGGATGCTTCTTCCTATTAGCTCCCTTCCTGATGACAATACCTAGCATAGGGCTAGGCACACAGCAGGTTCAGGGAATGGGGGATGTAGGTTCTCATATTAGGTACCACTTATAGGGCACTTGTTATGTTCCAGGCACTGTGCTAAATATTTAGATGCATCAGCTCATTTAATTGTCATAGCAACACAATGACAAAGGTACTAATATCATACCCATTTTATAAGTGACAACACTGAGGCTCAGAAAGGTGGAGTGACTTGCTCAACGTCACACATGATGTGTGTCACTGATGAGCCAGGGGCTCAAATCCATATTTTGGAGGTGTTAAACCTTATGCTTTCCAATTTTTACGTTGCTATAGATTTCAGAGACAACAGGAAATACCACTTTGTGGCCCACCATTCTCTACGTCTTAAATGGATAGAAGATGCCTTGAATGCTTTTAAGTGGATCAGAGTCTTTCATGCCACAGGACGAGCTCAGGGTATAGATTAGGTCACACATTCTCGAATAGGGAGCTCAGGTCTTGCTCAAGATTGAAAGGTTATTTCTATACAAGGTACTAAGGCCTAAGGGTTGTATAGTTTTAAGGATTTAACCATTCATTCGTTTTCATTCAGAGGACTGCAACATAGAACATGATGACCCTTCTTGAGACTCTCCTGTTAACCAGAGGCAGATTACATGTTTAGAAGTGTGTTGCTTAGTCTGTTGAGATTTTCCAGCTACCTTTCTGTTTTTGGTTTCTAGTTTAATTCCACTTGGTCTGAGAGCCTATATTTATTGTATGATTTCTATTCTTTCAAATTTGTTAAGTCGTGTTTTATGGCCCACAATGCAGTCTATCCTGGCAAATATTCCACGTGAGCTTGAGATGGATGTGTACTGTGCTGTTGTTGGATGAAGTATTGTGTAGATGTCAATTAGATCCAAATGATTGATGGTGCTGTTCACTTAAACTATGTCCTTACTGATTTTCTGCCTGCTGGATCTGTCCATTTATGACAGAAGGAGCTGAAGTCTCTAACTATAACAGTGGTTTTGTCTATTTCTCCGTGCAGTCCTATCACTTTTTGCCTCATGTATTTTGACATCCTATTGCTAGGTGCATTACACATTAAGGATTGTCGCGTCTTCTTGGGGAGTCATTATGTAATTATAGTTATATAAGATTTTTTTTTCAGTTTGAAAGTAGTCATTGTTTGTTAACTGGCCAAATTGCAGAAATAATGATGGTAGATACCTTAGTTTATCCTTCTAATAGGCCTGTTGATCTGGTTTTCCCTATTGCTGGCATCCACACCTTCATTCCACTTCATGGAGAAGATCATTTGAAGGGCCACAGGAAGGTTTTTGCTTCTTTGAAACACTTTACAGTAGTATAGATCTTGTGAATCAGATAGATCTTCCATGCAGGTGATGCCATATATACCAAGAGATCGAGCAGCATGTTATCTGTCAGGGAAATTTGCTTTTTGTTCCTTTATACAATGGTCTCTTTATCCCTGATAATTTGCTTGCTGTAAAGTCTACTTTGTCTGAAATTAATATAGCTCCTCCAGGATTTTTAGGATTCGTGTTAGCATGGTATGTCTTTTGTTTCCATACCATTACTTTTAATCCATCTGTGTGTTTATGTTTAAAATGGGTTTTTGGTAGACAACACATAATTGGTCTGATTATGGTTTGTTTGTTTTTGTTATGTTCTGTTTTGTTTGAATCAACACTGATAGTCTCTGTCTCTTGATTGGTGTATTTAGACCATTCACGGTTAACATGATTACTGTTAGAGTTAGACTAATATTTGCCATATTTTTAACTGTTTTCTATTTGCTGTTTTCTATTTGTGTTTCTTCTTCCTTCCTTCCATCCATCCTCCTCCCTTCCTCCTTTCTTCCTTCCTTTTTTTCAGTCTACTACTCTTTCTCTGTCTTCTGTGGTTTTAACTGAGTATTTGATATGATCTCATTTTCTCTTGTCTCTTAGCATATCCATTATGTTTTTAATTTTTTTCTTAATGTTTGCCCTAGAATGTGGAATATGCTTTTGCAACTAATCCAAGTCCACTTTCAAAAAAAAAAAAAAAACACTATACAGCTTCGTGTGTGGTGCAAGTATCCTGTGATAGAATATTCCCAGTTCATCCCTCCTGTCTCTTCTATAACATTGCTGTCACTAATTTCACTTATCAATAAGCTGTATTCACTGAACACATTATTTCTATAATTATTTTGAGCAAACTGTTTTTGTTAGATCAATTAATTTAAAAAGAAAAGACTATTGTTTAACCTTAATTTATTCCTTTTTCTAACACTCTTTTTTTTTTCCTTCAGCGCGTTACATAGTTCACTTTCTTTTTGTTGCATGGTTTTTCAAGAGAAATCCAATATAATTCTTATTCTTGTTCCTGTATAAGTAAGGTGATATTTTCTATGGGCTTTTTAAAGAACTTTGTCTTTGATTTTCTGCAGTTTGAATAGGATAGGCCTATGTGTAGATTTTTTTGGTACTAATCCTGTTATAGTGTTCTCTGAACTTCCTAGAGCTGTGGTTCAGTGGCTGTCATTTATTTTGGAAAATTTGTATCCAGTATTCCTTCGATTATTTCTTCTGTTACTTTCTTTCTTCTCCTTCCGGTATTCCCATTACACATATGCTATACTTTTGTAATTGTACACAGTTCTTGGATACTCTCTTCTGTTTTACTTTGTTTTGCGTTCTTTTTTTCTCTTGGCTTTTCAGTTTGGGAAGTTTCTATTAACATATCCTCAAGCTTATTGACTTGCTTTTTGTCCATGATCAGTCTCCTAATGAGCCCGCATCAAAGGCATTTTTTATTCCTGTTACAGCATTTTCTATTTCTAGCACTTACTTTTGGTTTTCTTAGGGTATCCATCTCTGCTTGCATTTCCCATCTGTTCTTGCATGTTGCCCACTTTTCACACTTAGGGCCCTTAGCATATTAGTCATAGCTGTTATAAATTCCAGGTCTAATCATTTCTCTACCATATCAGTCTGGTTCTGATGGTTGATTTATCTTTTCAGACCATGCTTTTTCATTTGGGCATGGCTTGTAAGTATTTGGTGAAAGCAGACATGATGTATCACATAAAAAGAACTTTAAGTGTGAGATTTTGTGTGATTTGAGATTACCTGGTGAGTAATTCAATCGTGCTTGCTAGTTGCTACAGTTGCATGTGTCAGAGGCTAAAATTTCTTCTAGGGTCCTTGTTTTCGACTCCTCTGTTGTCTTGGGTTTCTCAGGATATTCTTTCCTGAAGAGCCTAGGCTTCCAGTACCCTCAGCTGTAATCTCCTGTTGTTATACAGGAATGCAGTGCATGTGGTGATACTGTGAGGGAAGGAGAAGCATTTCATAGTTCTATGCTTCGGTCTCGGTCTTTTAGGGCACCTATGCCCCTGAAACATGACCTCCACAAGTGCTCCTCAGCTTTTTCCTGACTCTAGATGAGATAGGAAGGCTAGACAGTTTGGAATTGGGTATTTTCTTTCCCCTACACTTAAGACTACAAAAAGACAGCTCTCGATATTTCCCTTCCCCCAGTTTGGTTACACTCTGGTAAAATACAAGTTAGTAGCCTTAGGTCCTGTGGGCTCTATGGTTCAAAATTTCAAGGCACATAGACCATACTGCTCCAGGTCACTTGAACATTATAATTCTAGAATCCCAGAGTACTGTAGTTCAAAATACTGCTTCCAGAACTTTATAGATTCAGGCTCTAAGCTCAAAATCTCTTTGGCCTATGGCTCCAGTTTTCCGTTTTAAGGGCACTCTGGTAGAAGGGCTACAATATTTAAATCTAGATGGACCCAGGACTCTGTAGTCTCTAAGCACTACAATGCCAGTGCACTGTATTTTTCTGGCTGTGAAGTAAAATAAACAACAGAAGACAAAACCAACCTGTGGCCTGTGGAAGGTTCAGAGTCTAAATTGACTGTGGTTTTATTTTTATTTGTTGACTCAGGCTTTATGACACCAGAGTTCTCCAGCTTGAAGGTTCTATGACTCTGGGCCCCTTGGAGATCTGAAGTTTTGTGGCTAAGGCCCTTGATGTTTATTTACAGTCCCGTTGTCCCATGTTCAACGTTTCTAGTACTCTGTGATTTCAGGTCTTCATGGCTCCTGATGTGCAAGGTTCCAGGACCTTTGGGTAGGCCTTGGCCTATAAGATCCAAGAGTGATGGGAGGTAGAGTCTCTGGTCCCAGAGGACCACTGTTCCAGCACTCTCTGCTTTCTGAGCCTTCTAAAACAAGCTACAAAAGGTCTGCAGAGTCCTTGTTATCTGCTTCATCATAGTACCAAACATGGAGCCGCTCACGTCAATAACGAATACCATGTTTCTCTTGACAGGTGGGAGGCCTCTGGGGGCAAAGTAATGAATAAAATAGTCCTCGCAAATCTTGACAAAAAGAAGTGAAACCAACAGGAACCATGAGAGACGGTCTAAATCAGGTTATCAGGTTCCCTCTTATTCTCCTATGGAACACCCTGCCTTTTTTTTTTTTTTCTCCTTCGTAGGCTTTAACTCTGTTTCTAGTTAAATAGGCATCTGTGTGATTGTTTGTGTCAGTGTCCATCTGCTCTGACAGAACTGTGTCTCTGCTGTTCAGGCTGTCAGCCCAGGGCCTGCCCCAGAGCTGTGGAGTGAATGAGACTGGCTTGTGGCCCAAGGCTCCAAGGATCAGGATCTCTGTAATATGTGAGTTCCTGTCCATGAGAGCTGACTTGCACAGTCTTGAGAGCCCCTGGGGACATTTTGCCTGGGCTCCAGGAACTGTAAGTATTGTTTTAACCTCCCTCTATAGAGTGAGCCAGGGGCCCAGCTCCATTGCTGCCAGGGGCTGGGAGTTTGCAGGGCCTCCCTCTCCTCCTTAAACCTCTTTCCTGCTGTTGCTGGGCAGAGTAGGCAGGGAAGGAGGGAGCAGAGGCTGAGCAAGCTGTTTGTTCAGAGGGGATTGGTTAGACCAGGTGCAGATGCCTTGGGCTGCCAAGGATGTGATTGGCTGCTGGCCCCCTCCCCCTACTCCATCTTCCCTCTGCAGAGCCTGGAGGCTGGAACAGCTGAGGGACGTGGAGGGGGGAGCTGGGAGGGCCCCCAGGACCAGTGTCAGCTCAGCCTAGGGAAGTATGGGGCTTGCTGAGGGTCTGTGCTGCTCAGTAGCCAGAAGGAAGCGCTGCCTTGGGACAACCAGCTTTGTTCTCCTCTCTGCCATTCAGGTACTCTCTGATCACAAGGCTGGACATACTACCTCCTCCCCTCCACTCCAGCCTTTGAGTTAATTCACAAGTGCATGTGCAGGCTCTGTCTCCACTTTCTCCTGGCACTCTACAGCAGGTCTCCAAAGCCTGAGTCGTCCACCCTGCAACTGCCCAAGCCCACGGCAGAGCCCAGCTGCCCTGCTATTCCTCCCATAACCTGGGTAGGTGAGAGTTTCCGGAAATATCACATTCCTATCTCTTCATGGTCCCAGGCTCCCTGGTGGCCTCACACCTCACATCCTATAAGCCAGAGGCATGACCCAGGTCACCAACCTCTCACGCTCCCCTCAGCTGCCATGCCACCTCACTTTCAGGAAATATTTCCTTTCCTTCCTAATGAAGAAAATTAAGGGCACCAGGCCATGCCCCTTGGACCGCCCACCACACTCTTGCACAGGGTTCACACACCCATACACCACTT
This sequence comes from Canis aureus, assembly GCF_053574225.1. Taxonomy (NCBI): domain Eukaryota; kingdom Metazoa; phylum Chordata; class Mammalia; order Carnivora; family Canidae; genus Canis; species Canis aureus. Next base: position 78,031,190 of record NC_135649.1, on the reverse strand, counting down.
CCTCTATTAAGGACAGAACAGTCCTGTCCTGGACCCCATGCACTCCCAGCCTCCAGCACCTCCTCCACTGGTCAGACCCTTCTCTCTGACCTGCCCCACACATGCTACTTGGGTCTTCTTTAGAGTATGAAAAGTTGTGTGTCTTTTCCATCCATTAGGACAATCCCCATTGGCTCCAATCCCATCAGAACTTCAAACCATCTTCTCTAATCCCTACAGCATGCCAAGGTAATTAAATCATCACCTACAGTGGTCTCCTCACCTCCAGCTTATTGCTTTCCACACCACAGACTGGCTTCAGCCCTCACCACACACTGACTCTTTTCTCACTAAAGGCAACAATAACAAGTTGGTTTCCAAACTTAGTGGGTGTATTTTGATTCTTATTGGACTGCATCTCCCTGATGTATTTTGCAATTGCTGATCGATCACTTTTGGTCCCAAGAAGAATCCTTTGTCCTGGGAATCTGAAGTGGTGAACTCTCCTTATCCTCCTACCAGCTCTCTGGCCCATTTGCTTCAGTCTCTTTCTTGAGCTCCATTTTCTCCCTCTGTCCCTTAAGCAGTGCTTCCTGATACTTTTTCAGCCATGGCATGCAAAGAAAATGATTATGCTGGTGTAGCACAATGGAGGGAAGTGGTGGGGATATAGAGCTCTGAGCAGACTGCTGGCAGCTGGTGGGGCTGCACACCCTGAGAGCTGAGGAGATCAATAGCTGCTGGACTGGGAAGCTGTGCTAACTTAGCAGTTGCCATCCTGGATCTGCTCTTCTGGCTCAATACATTCTCCCTGGGTCACTTCCCTAACTCCCGTACTTTCAGTCTCTGAATCTCCACAATGACCTAAGACCTCTTTCTCCAGTCCAATGCTCTCCACTCTTCCCCCTCCACAATTGCATAGCTGCTCACTGTTGGACCCATCCCCATGGATGTCTGAAGATGCCTCCAATGTATTCTGCCCAAACAATGAGTTCATATATTTCCGCCATCCTGCCCTTGTGTGCCTTTGTCATTTACAGACCCTATCATCCACATGGCCACTCCAGATACAAACCTGAGGGTCATCCCTAAATCTTCCTGTGCCCCTCACTCCCAGGGGCACATCCAACCAGCCACCAATTCCTGCTGGTTTAATCTGCTGGATATATCTCGGGTCCGCCCTTCCTCTCCATCCCAAACTCACAAAACCCAAATTCGGGACTTCTTTCTCTTTGGTTCCGCTGCTTCTATTGTGGCCCCTCCCATCTATACATCTTTGGAGCAGCTGCTCAGTCTGGTCTTTCTAAACTCAAACCCCATTATGTCATTCCTTCTCATGGCTCCCTTGTCACCTTCAAGACACATTCCATGTTCCATATCATGCCCCTGCTGTAGCCTTCAGTCTCACCTCTTAACCATTTCTTGTGCCTCAAATCCATGCTCCAGGAACTCCAACCTACTTGAGGCTCCCCAAACACCCCCTGGATATTTCTGGCCTTCATCCCCTGAATCATGCAGCCCCCAGTTGTCTAGAATGTCTTTCCCTTTTCACAGCCCCCCTCCCAGTTTGGTACACTTCTTTTTTTCTTTTTGTACTCTTTAACCCACGTCAGTCTTTACTTCTGCCACGGAGCCCTCCCTGACCACCTTCTTCCCCCATGATGGCATCTGTCTTACCTTGTGTTGTCATTGAAAGAACACTTCTCATCTTTTGTGTCTCTTTGTTGACGACGGATAGGATCTGTGTGTGATTCACTTCAGGGTTCCCCACATCAGCCAGCAGTAGGCATGAAGCATATCAGGTACCTAGGGAGTCCCAACTGAATGAATGAAGGGGTGAACATGCTGGGCTTTGAAAGACAGGCATACTCAAGCAGGAATGGGAGGTCAATTGAAGGGTTCTCGTTAGAGGATGCAGGAGGCAGGGCACACAGTAAACGGCAGTATCTGTCTAACTATTTAGTGCCTAATTCCATCTGTTCTAATTGTATTTCTACTCCAGGCAATGGTCAAGAAGGTAAAGAAGGGAGAAGCAGACAAATACCTCAATTAACACACCCACATGCTAGAACACCACCAGGTCGAGGCCCCTGCTGCCACCTACTGGCAGGGTACCCTCAGCTCCTATTTTGAGAGGGTGAAGTATTTTATTCCCCCTCCACAAAGGGCTGTACCATACCTCTGTGCCTCTGCACATACTGCACCCCCCACTCTCTCTGCGTGCTATTCCCTTCACCCCATCGACCCAGAGGTGGAGTCTATTCATATTTTCCCAGGCTAATTTAAAGGCCAGCTCCTTTAGGAAGGCTTTCCTGAAACACTCCTCAGTGGTATCCACACATAACCATTACAGTTTATACACAGCACTCAGAACCTTTTATGACTGCCATAGCTCTATGTATCTGGCTGCTTCAGGACTGGAACATTCCAAAGGAAGAGGAGGGGTTGTGTCCACCTCATTTCTGACTTCCTAGAGTCAATGAGGACAGGACTGAGCTAGGGTAGCTCTGCTTGGTGGCAATGTATCTACTTATGAACGAATGAGTAAATATGTGCATGGAGAGAGGTGTTACCAAAGCACTATATTAGCCTAGAGCAGAGGGAGGAATTGTCAGTGGGCTGGGGTCATCAGAGAGGTGGCATTTGAGCAAGGTTTTCAGGGACGAGGACCCACCCTGACCAGCGGAGAAAGGAGGGAGAAGACATTCCCAGGGCAGCAGATAGTATGAACAAATGCTCAGACAGAAATGAGTGGCAAATTTGGGTATTGTGAAGAAAGGCGTGTGGTGTGGTGTGGTATGGTGTGGTGTGGTGTGGTGTGGTGTGGTGTGGTGTGTGGTGTGGTGTGGTGTGGAGTAGCTAGAGGGTGGTTTATGCACTGCAGGCGGTGAGAGGTATGGCAGGAAAGGCAGGCTGGGATCAGACATCTCAGGTTTCTATGCAGTTGTTGCTGTCAGGCCAAGGGTTTTGGTTCCATGCTCTACCCCTCTGGCAGAGCATGGGATCTCTGCATATTCCTCATGAATGTGTGAGCTCTGAATTAAGGGCTCCCTGTTTAGGCAGATGGCTCAGGTGAGGCAAAAAGAATTTTTAAAACTTAGAGACGGCAAGAAAGCCTGAGGGAACATGAGAGCATCAGAGCTGCAGAAAGTGTAATAAGAGTCCCATGAGTGTGAGAATCCAATTACACTGGCCAATGGTTCACTTTGCAAAAGGACTTGTTAAGAGTGGTCTATAACTTGATTCGATTAGGAATGGATTCATTTCGGGGCGCCTGGGTGGTTCAGTTGGTTAAGCATCTGCCTTCGGCTCAGGTCATAACCCTGTGTTGTGCCCCCACACACCCCCCCTCAGCAGGGAGTCTGCTTCTCCTTCTGCCCTTTCCTCTCCCCCTGCTCCTGCTCTTGTGTGCCCAGGCTCGCTCTCACTCTCTCTCTGTTTCTCTCAAACAAACAAATAAATAAAATCTTTTTAAAAAGGAATGGATTCGGATGTGAGGGCGATCTGGCTGCGACATCTGTCACCCCATTGATTGCCAGGGTTGATTAGGCTGATCTGGCTGGCTAGGCGGGTGTCCCCTTCCTCCCTCACCACTCCATGTGCGTCCCTCCCGAAGCTGTGAGCTCAGTGGAAGAGGACAACCATCCCCCATAGAGGAGGACCGTTCTTCGGTCAAGGGTATACGAGTAGCTGCGCTCCCCTGCTAGAACCTCCAAACAAGCTCTAAAAAGGAATGGATTCATTTGGAGTTTTATTCCATCTATAGAGTTTCAGGTCTCCAACACTTAGAGGAAGCACATGTGTCTCCCATGCTGTGAAGTCTTGTGTCCCCATACATCATTCTGTCCATGTTCACTTGTCCCCACTGATCTCTAAGGAAAAACAGATGAACAACTTGCAGAAGCTGGATTACCGGCCAGTCCTGTCTGACTCCAGAGCCCATGTTCCTTCCATTCCTCCCAGCTCCCTCACCTGCACATCTCCAATGACATCCTCCATGACTACATCGTACTGGACCACAAAGTGAGCCATGATACCTGAGCTGGAGAAGGCAGGCTGGTCTTGCAGTGTTGGGCAGAAGGTGATTCAGACACAAGTCTCTCTCTCCCCTCTCTCAATCCAGGTGGATGGGGGGAGTCAGCCTCCCCTGTATGAGTGGGGAGGGTTGAGGTGGGTGGCATGGAGGGCTCTCCAGGCAGAATTCCAGGAAAGGGGACATCAAAAGGGGCAATATCTGAGCATGGGGAAAAGCAAACCCTGAACCACCCACTGCTGCTCCTTCTGCCTAAAATACCCTTCCACTGGCCCTGGTGTTATCATCCTCTCCAAATCCCACAACCAGTTCCTCCTGCTCTGCCTCTTCTAGCAGGCCCAGACTGACAGACCCAGCCCTCCCCTGCCCCACCCCCCACTCCAGGCTCTGGAAGTCTGACCCTCGCCCACAACATTGCCCTGGTTCACTTGCCATCCATCCCTAGGCCCAGTGTCTGGAAGAGTGTCATGTCCCCAGGTAGACCAGGGGCCTGGGGCTCTTCCCACAGGGGCTGTGTGGTGTGTGCTGTGGAGAGAGACAAACACAGAAACAGGGCCTAAGTCCCCTCCCATGCCCCTTACTGCTGTGGGAAGTTGCAGTCTAGCAAGGTTCTCCTCTGGGATAGAATTTCATGTGTTTTCTTCCCCCTCTGCCTCTGACTCTCAGAATCACGTGTGTAAATGGGCTTTTAGTGCCCATCACTAAATCATCATAGATGAAAAATCATCATAGATGATTTTCTGGCCCCGGATGTTTGCGGAGCAGGCCACAAGATCAACTCTCCTGGAATTTCAACCCGAGACAAATGTCCATTTAGACACGTCTCTGTGCCTCCTTTTTTCTAGAAAATGGACCTTGGGAATTCTGCTTCCCCCCTCCTTCCTGCTACAGCTGTCAGGAAGCTTAGGGGCAAACTGAGCCTCCATACTCTCTGAGGCGCCTGCTTGCATACATTCCCTTGGCTTCCTTCCTTTCGGAGGTCTTTGTTCTGTTTTATCCCCACAGGATTGGCTCTACCCTCTGTTTTAACCTTTAAGGAGAAGGGGGAGGGAGCTGCCATTTATAGCTTAGGGCTTAAGAGTGCAGGCTGCAAGGACTCAGATGCTGTCTGTGGACTCCTGGACAAGTTCCTTCACACTCTCTAAACCTCAGTCTCCTCATCCATAGCACGGGAGTGATAATAGCTCCTATTTCACAGACAGTGTTTGTGTGGGGATTACATGAGACCGTTTATGTAACGCATTTAGAACTGCACTTGGTTCTTAGTAAGTACTCAATAACGCTAACAATGGCAGTTATCGTCACATCTACATTACTCTGTACCAGTGATTTGTAGGAAAGAATGTTTCTCAAATTCTCACAATGGTCCTGGGCTAGAGATGGCATCTCCCCAATTGTATTGGTGGGAAAAGTGAAGCAGAGCAATTGAGTGATTTGCCTGTGGTCCCATCTTACAAAAAGGACAATGCTGTGTTTCTGTTTGAGCCAGTCTGTTCTTGAAACATTTGTAGATGAATGAAGAAAGGCTGGCAGCCAAGACATTTCCCTGAATGACATTTCACAGCCCGAGATGTCTTCTGTAAGAGCAGCCTGTACTTTGCACTGTCTGCCCCTTGCTCTTGCATTCTCAATGGTCACTTGAGGTAAGCATGTTTGACTAGGTTGTCTTTTGCAAATTCCGTGTTTTTAGCATGTGATTTTATGGAGCCCACGCAGCACCCACTATTGCAATCTTTATTTTTTCATAAGAGAATTCAGAACTTGGAAAGTTATTGGATTTGCTCTGTTCACATCTTGTAAGTGTCAGACCAAGTTTATAACACAAGTATCTTAAAGCCCAAACATTACACTCTTCATTTGAACGCAGAGGAATCTTGGTGGTGTGATCAAGGCATAAGTGGTACTAAAGGGAATTCCAAGTGCAGTTTCCCATTTAGGAAGGCAAATATTATGGTTGACCTGTAGTGCTGCTGGCCTACTTCTGTGGGTATTCGTACACAGTTGATTGGCCCTTAGCGGTTATTTGCGAACATAGACAATGCCCATTCTTTCTGACACTGTGACCTCTACACTCAACCTTGTCATCAATTGTCCAGGCCTCATGCTCACCACCACCATGTACTGGCCCTGGTGCCACTGCAGTAACCTCTCATAGACCAGGGAAAAAGTCACTTCTGTACTTACTGCCAGGTAGTGGAGATTTGAACTTCTTTGATTTCCACTCCTTAGGCATGAAAGGGAGGAAGTTGAAAGGGGATGGTATCTTTTACAGGGGAGGAAAATGGATAGATGACCTAGTTCTGCCACTCCCACCCTGGCTCCAGCAGACCTGACCAGGCTTCCAGTTCAACTAAATCCCTCACTCATAGTTTATCATCTGCTCCTTAATCTCTCTCCCTCATTCACACTCCTAAATATTGTGCCTGAGAAATTGATTCACAAGCAGCTTACACATAAGGAAAACTCTGTGGGTGAAAATCTGAATGTAACATAGAACAATAAATGGCTAATGATTTGTTTTACAAAAATTGTTTTCAATTTACACACAGTGCCTCTTTCCCTTCAAATAGCCTCTCATATCCATCCTCTCCTCATGCTTTAGAATAAACTTGTTTATATGCCATTGACTCCTCAGTGTGCAGCAGCCAATCCTAAGGTTTCTGTGTTTGGTGAAAGTCTTCTGGAAGCTGGGAGGAAACACTGAATGAAGACTACATTTCTGCCAATAGAATGGAACTCAGGAAACAGGATTCAATTAAGAAAAATCTCACTTGAATATAACCTTACTGGAGGGTGCCAATTCTTAAAAAAGCCACATCCTGCCGGCAGGAAGAGAGTAGAAATGGGGATGTAAGCTCCCATTTATTGAACACCTACTTTCTTACAAGTTTGGATATTAATTAACTTAGATCATGTTCATGTAATCTTATAGAGATCGTTATCCCCATTTTACAGAGGTAAGGAACTGAGGCACTGGGATGACATGTGTAAGTTCCTGATCACACAACTAAGATGAAATTGGTCACATTTCAGACTGGATGGACCCTTACCTGATGCCTACATGAACAACTATCTTTCCCTGCTGAAGGGCTTTCTCATAGATTTTCTTTTCCTGGTGCTTCTCTTTGACTTCTGCAATGTGGACTTTATTGTTGATGGTCCTAACAGAAGAGGAAAGAGAGAGATAGAAACAGAGAAAGGAAAAAAAGAGGTAGTTAGAAACATAGAAAGAAAGTTACAAACAAAAAGATGAAGGAAGATGGGCAGCCGGGGCAGCTCAGTGGTTTAGCGCCACCTTCAGTCCACGGCGTGATCCTGGAGTCCCAGGACCGAATCCCACATTGGGCTCCCTGCTTGGAGCCTGTTTCTCCCTCTGCCTCTCTCTCTCTCTGTGTGTCTCATGAGTAAATAAATAAAATCTTTAAAAAAAATATGAAGGAAGAGAAGGCTGGGGGATAGGAAGAGAGAAAAAGCAAAATAATACTATAGAACTGAAGTGAGAGAAGGAAGGAGAGAAGAGAGGGGAGGCCAGGTAGATAAAATCCGGTGAAGCAGTTATCATTATCTCCATTTGTCAGGTAGGGAAATGGTAACCATACAGTTGGTATACGGTGGACCTGGCGTTGGGCCTTTTACATTTCTTGAAGTGTTGAGTTAACTCCATGTTTTGGCACATAAGGTTATGGGACACAACTGAACATTATTATTATAATAGTTATGTGTCTACTCTAATATGTATTAAAATATAACTAGCACATTGAACCCATGAGCTCAAAGATATTGTTGCTTAGGATAAGACTAACTTAAATAATCTTAAAAAGTATATCTATTTAAAAAATCTATGTTAAGTAAATAATATGATGAGTGGTATAAGTGGTAAAAATTGTGAAAGCAAAATGCAAATCCCTGCAAAGGCATCTGGCCTGACTAGGGAGAGGGCCTGAACTTCAGAGAACTGAGAGACTAATGAGATACTAAGGAAACTAATAAAATATAAACTTCAAAGAGGGGAGGCACTTTTCCCCCAAGACTTTAGGAAAGGGTCCTAGGAGAGATAGCCTTGGTGCTAGGCCTGAAAAACAGGGAGGCTTTGGATAGATGGTCTTCATTGGCCATGACTTTTTAGTATATTTTTTGTTGACTTCTTCTCTTCCTGGCCTCTAAATCTTTGGGATACTCCAAGACTCTGTTCTCAACCTCCCCTCCCTCTCCTCTGTTCTTTCTACAGTCACTCTCTGGGTGATGTCATCTATCCCCATGGCTCTAAATATCATTTATAGGCAGATGACCTCCAAATCTGTATCTCTCTTGTGGACCTGTCCTGTGAAATCCAGACTTACATACCTAATTGCTTACTTGACATTTTCACTAGAATTTCCAATAGACACCTAAAGCTTAATATATCCTGAACTTAGTTCTGGTATCTCCCTCACCTCCACAAACTGCTCCTCCCCAGTGTTCCTTATGTCAGGAAATAGTTGTTTGGCTGAAAAATTTTAGAATCATGCCTGACTCCCCTCTTCCTCTCATACTCCACATCTAATACATCAGGGAATTTTGGCTCTATCTTTAGATACATCCACAATCTGACTACTTCTCACCACTCCCACAATTGCTACCCAAGTCGAAACTACCAACATCTCTTGCTTGGACAAATGACCTATTAACTGGCTTCCCTCTTTAAAGCCTTGCCTCCTTATTATCTGTTCTCTTTACAGTAGTCAGAGAAATCTTTTTAATCCTAAATCAGGCCATGTCCCTTTGCTCAAAACTCTCTGTGACTGTCTTAACTCAGAGTAATAGCCAAAGTTCTCACCAGGGGCCCTTGGGCCCTTCACAGTCTCACTCACTGTCATCTCTTTAACCTCATATCCTGCTATTCTTTCCCTCATTTATTCTGTTCCATCCACACTGCCCTCCTTGCTGTTTCTTGAATTTGTTCAGCACACTCCTGTCTCAGAGCTTCTGCAATGACTGTTCCCTTAGTCTGGAACACTCTTCCTCATGATCTTTGCAAGTCTTACACCCTATCTTCCTTCAGGTCTTTGTTCAAATGTCATTTCCTCAGAGAGACATTCTTGGTTACTCTAAAATAACACCTTCCTACTTACTCTGTATCTCCCTTGCTCTGCTTTCTTTACTTTGTAACACTTCTCATCCACAAACTGACATATACTTCGTTTTTTCCTTGTCTGTCTTTTCCAATGGACTGTAAGCTCCTTTAGGACAGGGATTTTGTCTGTCTCATTTGCTACTGTATCTTCAGTGCATAGAATACGGCCTGACACACAGCAGACATTCAACAATTATTTGCAGAATTGGCATTCTGGATAGACAGCAGGAAAACACAGAATGTATTTCAAGGAACAGCAAGTATTTAGCTAGGGCAGAGGTGCAGGTAAAGAAGGTATGGAGGGAAGTTTGGAGCAGTGGGTAAGCCTAGAGAATAAAGGATTTTGAATACCAGGCTCAAGGAGCTCATATGGTAGTGAAGACTTTTGCTATGGAGAATAGGGAGTCAGTGATAAATCTTGTAAAGGATAGGGATGGAGCAGAACTGTCCTTTAAGGAGTTATAGATAGTTTGGTGTCCTAGAGAATATTAGTGCAACTCTGTAAGAGGCAGAAATGAGTGTCCCTTTACATATGGAGAAACTGAGGTACAGATATGGGGGTAGGGTGGAGGTGGGGGTGAAATTATTTGACCAAAGCAGTGTCTGCCAGAAACACTTGAGGAAGATATGCAGCTTGCAGAAGAGACCACTCAGGCGGGAAGTGTTTCTAAGCAGCTAAAACAGACTATTGCTTGACTGGTGTGGGGGTGGGCGGGGCTGGCACTGCCCCAAGGTCTCCTGGGAGGTGTGGGGGTATAGGGTGGAGCTGGTCTGGCAGCAGCACACTGAGGCCTCTGTGTATGTGCTGCCTCCAGCAAGCATACTTTCCACAGAAACTGCCCAAGAACATTTCCTTTAGCCTACTTTACTTAATTTTTAAAAAGTCTTTTGGGGCTTTTTTCCCTTTTGAAGCAAAAATCCAAATTCTGCCCCACTACTTGGCCTTTGCATCATTTGATCAGCAACCTCTCTGGTTAGTCCTCATACTACAAATCCATAACAGCATTTTTGCTTTTGGTCTTCTCTCCTTTCCCCGGTTTCTCACCTGCAGTGACTCTGGTCCCTTCAAATCTTACCTATATGGAAATCATGCTTCTAGGAAACCCTCTTTAATCACCTCAGCACCTCTCCCCTGAAATCCCTGGCCAGGGGCACAAATCACACCTCCTTCAACCTTTCCTCTCCCTAGGGAAGTGCCATCTGCCCATCAAAGCCAGGAGGTTCTGGATGACAAAGCCTGGGGCTGTTGTTGAGGCTCACAGGTTGTTTACAGTACAAGGAGCCCCTCTGGTGAGGGAGGTCTAAGCAAAGGCTGAAACTCTGCCTGTGCTGGCCTTACTCAACTGCTAAATCTGAGTTTTCGCCCAAATGCGAAAACTTTTTTCTAGTTCACACTAAGGTGTTATATGAGCTAATGAGGCCTCCACTAAGCTTCCCTTGACTTGCTCCTTCTCTCATTTTTATCACCGCAAAGAAGGCACTGTCATCTACCAGGTCAGACAAGCTGAAGTCAGGTTGGCACCTCTGTATTACTTTTTGCATACATCAGGTTGTTTCTCCCTCTTTGTGGTCTCTAATCCCACCACCACTGCACTGCTCCAGCCCTTAACATCCTCAGGGTCCTTGCTGAGCTCTCTGTTTCCCAGCTGGCCCCTCCAGTCCACCTCCATTTCATTATTGTCACTCCTTAATTAAAACCTTGTCATGTCTCCTCATTATGGGCCAGTTATTTCTTTAAAAAGAAAGAAGAAAAAAAGATTTATTTATTTATTTGAGAGGGAGAGAGAGAAGATGAGCTGGAGGGGCAGAGGAAGAGGGAGAGAGATAATCTCAAGCAGACTGGTGAGGGGGTGGGGAGGGCTGGCACTTGATCTCAGGAGCCTGAGATCATGAACAGAAATCAAGAGGCTGATGTTTAACCCACTGTGCTACCTAGGCACCTTGGGCCAGAGTTATTTCTAAAGTGAGGTGCACATGCTTCAGGGGTGCCGGAGATAAATCATAAAGGAATGGGAAAGAATACTAACATTCATAGGGTTTTTTCCCTCATTCTTTGTATTTTTGCATATACTTCATAATAAATATAGTTGCTCAGTAGTACATTTATATAATTTATAAGTTAATAAATATACATATTTGGAGGTTATCCGATGAAGTCTTTCCTGAGGGTGTGCAAATAGATAAGATGGTTTGGACACCACCAAGTAAGAGCCAGGTACTTGGTCTGGCATTGGCAGTCCACTCCACTACCTAGTCTTTAATTACATTTCCAATCTCATTTCCAACCATTCTCTACTCCTGCTTGTGCCCTACACTCCAGTGACATTGAAATACCCCAGCCCTGCCCTCCCCCTTGCTCATCTAGTGAATATTTCGTATTTCAAGCCTCAATTTATGTGTCATCTCTGTAAGGCTTTCTCTGACTGATTGGGGGTAGAGAACTAACCACTGTCTCCTGGTAGGCCTCACCATTCCCATCATCCTACATTCACACTTCTTTTTTCTCCCAGCATATTATTAAAACTATCTGCTTCCTTTTTCCTGTCCCCCATTAGACTGTGAACTCTTTGGGAGCTGGGACTGTATGTAATTTATCTTCCTCTTTCCATAGTACCCAGCACAGTGCAAGTCACATAGTCAGCATCAGGAAATGATTGCTAAAAAAATAATCAAGCTAATATTATCAAGGACTTATGTCCCTGGCACTGATTTTAGCAGACATTTTCACATATATAAACTCATTTAATCCATGCAAGTGGGTCCTAATTTTATCCCCATTTTATAGATGTGTAAAATGAGACCCTCAGAAGTGAAGTGACTTGTCCTGAGTCCCAAAGCTGGCAAAGCCAGGATTCAAACTCAAGAAGTCTGATCTCAGAGTGCATGCTCTTTGTCACTATACTCTGCTAAAAAATGGACAAAAGAATGAACAAATGTATGCACAAATAAATAAAACAATAAGTTTGGAAGCAAACTTACATAGTGAAATTGGAAATAAAAGCAAAGTGAGGCAGATCCAGGTCAAAGATGGCTTTATGGGCCTCAGCATGTGATTGAACGGGACATAGATGACAAGGTGTGACCCCAGTGGGAAACCACAGTAGAACGTATGGAATAGCTTGTCATCAACAGCTGAGAGAGAAGATAGGAAGGTGGGTTAAGTAGTCTCTATCTTTGGCCTACATATGCTAGTACTTGGGGACCCAGAACTCCTCCTGAACAGGCCTTGAGATACAGATGGAGAAACTAAGGACCAGAGAGGGAAAACAATTTCTGTCATCCATTTTGTAAATCTGCTTAATTCTCTGTGAGCTTTATCAAGCCTCAGAACCATATTTACAGAAGATCACAAAATAAGGGACCTCTGGACAAGTATTTCAACAACTTTAACATGCACATGAATCTCCTGGAGATCTTGTTAAAATGCAGATTCTGATTCAGAAAGCCTGGGATGGGGCCTGTGATTCTGCCTTCTCTGAAAAGCTCCCAGGTGATGCTGATGCTGCTAGTCCATGGATTTTACTTTGAGTAACAAGGCTTTAGAGTATAACAGAGTGGCTGTCATTCATTGAACCCTATGCAAGGCACTGTGATACATTTTTTTTCCTCTTTAGGAGCTCAGGTGTAAAAAATTGCATCTGATAAGTGCCATTGTGTGCTAAAAGCACGATAAGCATCTGGTACCCACAATCTTATTGAATTATCAAATTGACCCTATGAGCTAGATACTATTCTTATCCACATTTTACCAATGTGTTAACTGGGCCCAGAGACTGAGGTCACATAAAAGTAAGATATTGATCTTCTTCCTCACCTTTCCTGAAGCCATGACCCCTCCATTTACCCACATATAACATACATCTAGTTCATTCTCAGTGTCAGGCAGTGGGAAATGAAGGCATTTGAGATCAGAGGGACCTAGGTTCAAATTTTGGTTCTGCCGTTTCCTAACTATGTCTCAACCTCTGAGCCTCTGTTTCCTCCTCTATGTGATGGAGATAATAATAGAGCTTAGCTCACAGGGACACTGTGAGGACTAAATGAAATAATAACTCTAAAATCTCTGGTGCAGCACCTGACATGTGCTCAGCAAATAGTAACTCTCTTCTCTGGGTCTAGCTTCTGAGTTGTAGGACTGAGAAAACAGACCCAATAACTTTCCCTTATTCCCCTCCAAAGAGCTAATTTTCTAAAAAATCCCAGATCTTTTTCCCCTCATCCCAAAACTGACCTTTGTACTTGATGAGGTGGGGCCAGGGGGTCCCTGATATATATCATTTCAAGGAAGATAGTCAGCAAAAAGCTGACACAGATGAGGCATCTCCACCCAGACATGATCTCACCTCTGGCCTAAGTCTGTTGTTCATGTCTATAGGGTCTGAGTCCATCCCCAAACTCTTGCTCTTTTACACCTCCAGGTATCCCTTCTCTTGAGAGAGGAACTGCCCTGAAGAGTGGGGTTGAGGCCCATACAATCCAGGATTGTCTTAGAGCTGGGGTTGGCATTTTGCCTGGAGAGGGACCAGTTCCATGCCTCCCTTTTCCCCCTCATCTAGCTGTAGATGAATAAAAGCTGAACATACTAGAGTGCTGGGTCTGTCTGTTTGCTATGTTGACTCAAGGTGGAGTTTTTATTTCCTATAAAAATCCAGAGAAGCCCAGAAACTTAGGCCAGAGAAAGGTTCATTTAGCCTTGATCATCATAAAAAGGTAGCAGATATGAGAGAGGGGTTGGTGGGGTAAGGCCCCAATCCTAGTCCCTTTTGTCATTGACTTTAACTTTGAGACAAGAGAGACTTAACTTAGGGCTCCATAACTAATCAGAGGTCCCACAGACATAAACCATACAATCTCCAGAATAGTCAGAGGCCAAGGCAGGCTAGGGCAAAAATGAGAATAGAACATAGTGGTTCAATATAGAACTACTGGATTCAGATCATCTGGGTTTGAATCTCAGTTCTGCCACTTACTGGCAATGTAACATTGAGCTAATAATATTAATAATTAATATTTAACAATATTAATCACTCTATAGCTTCAGTTTCTTCCTGTAAAACAAGGATAATAACATCACCTACTTCATAAAATTGTAGTAAAGTTGTAATAAAGATTAGGTGACATTGTAATTTTGGAATACTTGGAACAAGGTTAGCATTCAGTAAATATTAGCTGCTAGGACTAGAGTGAGATGAGGCTGGACTGAGATGAAAAGTATGGGAAACTCCTGATCCCTCTGGAGACCTAGGTGGAGGAAGGTCGGGGAGAGGCTGAGTTGATGGGCATTAGTCAGTATGTGGGAACCTGGAGACGTTCTGGACTGTGTCTGCAGGTACAGTGGAGGACGGGAGTGAGGAATAGAGCTGAGAAAAAGGTTACTTGAAGGTCTGCATATGGGATATCAGCAACAGTCAGAACCCCTATCTCCCTGCCCTTTCCACACACATAGATAGCATGCAGCTCCAGTACTTACCTTCAGGCAAAACCTCTAATAACATTTTTACAAGCTATGTAGAGAACACTCAGATTTGTCCTATGGCATTTGGTATGACAGAACAAAACCTTCTCATTCTGATATTTGGACCACTCATAGCCTGTCAGTTGCCACCTCTCCCAAGTCCACACAAAGTTTCCTTTCATAATTTCCTCATGGGGGAGAGCTCTATTTAGAGCTTGTACAACAACAGAGAAACCAGCTACCAGTCCTATCTCTTAACTAGGAATGGAAAACCAAGGATCCTCAGGTAAATTAAAAGAAACTGCAGCATGAAAGAAAAAGACTAAAATAAATAAAACTACTGATCCCAGAGCAATTTGGGAATTTTGGAAACAAAAGAGAATTTCAGAAAAGAATAATATTTTCCGCAAAATTTGAGAAGATATAGCATGAATAAAACAAGAGCTAGATGCCACAAAATAGGAACAATCTGAGAAAAGAAAGACTCCTTAGAAATGAAAAATAAGTTGTTGAAATAAGAAAAAATCAACAGAAGGACTGTGAAAGAAAGTTGAGGAAATTACCCAGAATATAGGGGGCGGGGGGGAACAACAACGAAGAAACACAAGGTATGAGAAATATTTTAAGAGATAGAGATCAGCAATTTCAACATCTGAATAATAGAAGTTCTAGATAGAACAGAAAAAATGAAAGGAAAATTGTTAAAAACATATTAGAAGTTAATTTTCCAAAGCTGAAGAAGGATTTCCAGAACAGATGCCCAGAACAATGAACCCAGGAAATGGTTAATCCAACCCAAGGGATTACTATAGCCTCCTCATTGGTCCTCCTGCTTCTCTCTTTGTAATCTTCCCTTTCACCACCCCACACCACCGCACCGGTATATATTCCATTCCGAATAACGTGAGGGAGCCTTATAAAACCAAATTCAGATCCTCTTCCACTTCTACTCAAACTTCTCCTGTGGATCCCACTGTGGCTTACAGGTCCCTGTAAGATTAAGCCCTGTTACCTATCTGGCCTCATCCTATTACTTCCTTCTCTGCCTTTTCCCACCTCTCTAGCAACACTGACCTTTATGCTCTCTAAAAATGTCAGGAGAAAAAAAAAGGTAGGTACAGTTCTGCTTCAGGGCCTTTACCCTGACTGTTCTTTCATTTGAAATGTTCTTTCCCCAGGTATCCACTTGGTTAGCTCTCTCATGTCATTGAAGTCTTTGCTCACATTTTACCTTTTCAGGGGGTCTTTCTCTGACCAACTTATTTTAAAGTACAATAATCTCCCACACTCACTGGCATTCCCAATTTCTTTTACCCTGATTTATTTTTTTCTATAGCATTTACCACATTTTAACTTGTTGTATATTTTACTTTATATCTGATTATTTTCTCTTGCCCACTAGAGTATCTGCTCCCTGGAGCAAGGATGTCTGTCTTCTTCACTGCTGTATCCTCAGCTTCTAGAACAGTGCATGGCACATAGGAGACATTCAATAAATATTTGTTGAATGAATGGATATGATAAAGGCAAATGACTCAAGAAAAAGAGAAAAGCTATTAGAAACTCTATGTGTGTGTAACTATTTGAGAAAATCATAGTCCAATTATAAAGCAAAATAAAATATAATTATAAGCAGCTGATAGAATATAAGAGAGACTCTCTTTGACTTTGGTAGTAGAAACATTCTTCTTTGAGAGGCCCAGAGATTGTGTCTTTGGATATGTAGAGAGGGAAGTGTATTCATGGCTCACTACCCAGCTGGATTTTGAAAAATATTTACATAGTCATGATAATGTAAATGCTATTTATTGGTCTTCAGGTTTTAGAGCCAACTTGGGAACAAAAAATGAAAGACCTGCTTGTGGCAGCAGAACAGAATGTAAATGTTAATAATCTGAACAATGTAAAGGAAAGATTAAACTGACAATGTGGGTCATTGAATGGGCAGCAGGAGGGTATTGGCCCTAATAGCCTTGTCCTAAAAAGTGGGCAGATGACATTATCTGGTCAAAAATGAATGGAATAAGGAATGAAGGTTTGAATATATTTTTTTTCAAGTTATAAAATTAACCAAGAACCAAAAAAAAGGAATATCAGTATTTAAAAATATAGAGAAGTAGAGGGAAAAGTGAGGCAGTATATGTACATGAACAAAATCCTCATTGCCATACTGGGTAGACAATAAGATATTGCCTAAATTTTATAAACCAAGAAACATCTATATATGTGTTATCTAGAGTTGTAAAGGGATATACCAGCAGAACAACAACAAAAATCCTTTTAAGGTTTCCTGGAGGGAGTGAGATGGAGAAGGGGAGGATTGAGGCAAGAGACTATTGGTTTTGATCATATGCTCTTCTATACTGTTTGATTTGTTGCCTTGCATGCATTGCTTTAATAAAAATAAAACTCTAAAAACTTTATGTTGATCTCATGACAACAAAATAATTACATACCCTATGATACTTTATGATAGTATCAAAATGGGTATGTGAATATCCAGCTAGATTCATCTCCATAGAAGATAATCATATTGTAACACACCACCACATATATGTTTATGAAGAGGATTGGAAAGGATATTCTCCGACTTAAAACATTGGAAGCAGTACAGCATAGTAGTGAAGTTTCTGGTATTTGGCATTGTGCTGACCTGGGTTCAAGGCCTCTCTCTGTCATTTACTAGTTGTTAGTTGCTTTGCCATGGGCAAGTTACCTTACTCCTATACTCCTAATATTTTCCTCTGTAAAAATGAGGCTGATGCTCATACAATACAAATGAAAGCCCCTCAAGAAAAGGACTGCCTCTATAGAGGTGCTTAAAATATTGTTGGTGCTCCATGACTGTTGAATGGCCTGAATCTGCCTCACAGATATGTGATGAGAAAGGACTCACTGTGCAAAGAGCAGGGGGAAAGAGTGTTAGTCCAAAAGTGGGTAGCTAGTTTCCTCATTTCCTCATCTATGGAAAATTTGCCTTTGGTTTAAAAAATGCAGTCATTTTGATCGTGGAAAGATAGCTTTCTGGGCTTGGAGTATTACAAAATAAATTAAATTGCCCTGCATGTAAAAGAAAGAAAAAATGAGATTCCACCAGTAGCTCACAAGAGAGGACATAGGAATCTGAAAATTGGAAATAGAGGAGTTGCCCTTCCCAGATGTTGAAGGACAGAAAGGGCCGAATAGCAATGAGGAATGGGGCCCAGGATAAGGGATGGTTAGTAGGCCTTTCCAGTAATGGGAATGGATGGAAAAGTGTGAAGAACAGGAAGGTCTAATGTCCAATTTTTAAGTGAATTGCTATGTTGTGTGAACTCAGATGACTAAAAAAGTGATAGGCATCCTTGGGGAGAAAACTTTGCTACCCACTTCTAGCCTTATCTCTGAATTTTCCAAAATTTTGTACTTATTTCATATAATTTGGGGAAAGGGAAATATGTTAAGAGAGGGTTTGTGGTTAAGGATATTCTGGGCTTCCAATTTAAGCTTCAATGGTTTGAAATCTTAGATGTTCCAGGTTTAGGCAGTTTCATTCCCTAACATTCTACATGAGCAATGTTTAGCTTGCCTTTCCTTATCTCCTGAACAGAGCTACCTGGTGATAACTCAGCTTTTCATCTTTGTCCTTAGTTGACATGTAGAACCTATATGATCTCAGGTATTTGCCTGCCAGTGTATGGATGCTGGAAACTTGTCTGGGACCCAGTGACCTAGGTTCTTCAGATTTTATGGGTAGGTGCTAAAGATCAAAAGAGTTCACAAGGAGAAGGTAGAAAAAAAATCTCTCTGGTCAAAGGGTGAAGATTGTGAATGAATGAATTTGTCTTTTCTCTTCTGATAAGGTTTCTTCCTGTCCTCTGATCCACAGGTTATAAGGGTAGCTCTGGTATTATGTTAGGAAGATAGTGGTATTGAGAGGGAACTCGGGAAGTTTGGCTTTAAAAATCTTTGGGAATGCCTCTTTGAAGGACTTGGACTGAGATTTTGCTTGAGTCCCTTAAATCCAGTATCCCCTAAGGTTCTGAATCTGTATTCCATTAAGGTTACTCAGCATCCCAAAGGCTGTAACTGGGCTTAAAATGTTTTGGAATTTTAAAAGGTGGAAACTGTAACAGAGGAGAGATGTAACAGAAGCTATTCCATGGGGAAGAAATTGTACAAACAAAGGCTCCTAAGCAAGAGAAAGCAGAACTTATCTGGTAATGGTAAATGTTGTGTTTGGTTGGAATATAGGCAGTGTTCAGAAAAACAGCAAGAAAAAGGCTAAAAACTAGTTAGAGCTAGATTTTGGGAGAACCTTCAAATCAGGCTCAGGTGTTTCTTGAAAGAGTAGTCTAGGGGCACCTGGGTGGCTCAGTGGTTGAGCATATGTATTTGGCTCAGGTCATGATCCCGGGGTCCTGGGATTGAGTCAGGTATAGGGCTCCCCATGGGGAGCCTGCTTGGCCCTCTGCCTTTGTCTCTGCCTCTCTCTGTGTCTTTCATGAATAAATAAATAAAAATCTGAAAGAAAGAAAGAAAGAAAGAAAGAAAGAAAGAAAGAAAGAAAGAAAGAAAGAAAGAAAGAAAGAAAGAAAGAAAGAAAGACGCCTGGGTGGCTTAGTCTGCCTTCTGCTCAGGTCCTGATCTCAGGGTCCTGGGATAGAGCCCTGCATCAGGCTCCCTGCTCAGCGGGGAGTCTGCTTCTCTCTTTTTCTCTGCCTGTTGTGCTCCCTCTCTCTCTCTCTGTCAAGCAAATAAATAAAATCTTTAAAAAAAAAAGAGAGAGTAGTCTATACTCATTGTCATGTATACCTCACCTACCATTCACATCTCAACTCACTACAATCATGAAACTACTGCATGACATAGACTTCCAAGTAACAATGGTTTAAATAAGACATACATGTATCTATCTCACCCAAAAGAAATCTAGAGGGTAGGCAGTCCAAAGCTGGTATGGTGGTACCGTGAGATTGTTAAGAGATTCAGGTTCTTTTTAGTTTACTGCTCCACTATCCTTAGGATTTCACCCTTGTCTTCATGGCCTTTATTCCAGGAGGCTGTGTCCAGCTAAAATTCAAGATGTTTTATTACTAAGGAAGAAGATAAGAATGGATATTGGGGTAAGCAATTACCAATCTATGCCACAAATGTGTGTAGTGAAATTAACCCCTCCAAGAGACCAGACCACCACCTGATTGTTATAATCTCTAGACATTTTTTCACGACTTTTCTTGACCTCTTGATAGCATTCAACACTATTGACCCCTTCTTCCTTTTGAAACATTCTTTCCCCCTGGTTTTATGACACTACTTTCTCCTGCTTTTATTCCTATTTCTTTGGTCACTACATATCCATCCATGAGACATGGGGTCCTTGTCCTCCACCTATGCCATGGTCACTGTTTGTCTCCAGGGCTCTATCCTAGGCTTCATCTCTTCTAAGGCTGCACATTCTTCTCAGGTGCTATTTTCCTTTCCATAGATTAAAGAACCATTTATATATTGATGACTTCTAGATCTGTTATCTCAGTCCAGACATTTTTCGTGAGCTTCAGATGTGTATATTCAACTACCTATGGAATATTTCTTCTTGGATGTCCCACAGGTATCTCAATATCACTGTCCAGTTCCCCTCTATTAGTGTTCCCTATCTCAGTGAAATAAGTTACCACTGACACATTTGATCTCTCAAATCAGATCCCCAATAGTTCCCTTTGATACTTCCCTCTTCCTTACCTCTTTCCTCGCACCCAATTATTCATAAAGTCTTGCCCCTTTTTACTTCTTTAATATATTCTAAAGTCAATCATTTCTCACTACCTCCATTGCTACCACTCTAGGCCAAACACAATCATTGCTTACTTAGATAACTAAGTTATCTCTTTCCAGGTAGACATCTAATCTATACTTCTTATTGATTAGGCAGCTAGGGTGTTCTATCTAAAACTCAAATCTGTATTGTATCAAAGCCTAAACCCCTTCAAAAACCTCTCAGTGCTCTCAAGATCAAGACCAAAGTCCTTACCTTGGCCTTCAAGGCTAGCTATGATTTGGAAGCAATGGGAATTTGGGTACTAGAACTGGAAGGCAAGGAGGAGCGGTGTCTAGTGTGAAATAAAGCCTTTGTGGATGGGGGAGAGAATCTAGGAGACAAGAAATTAGGAAACTGATAAAAACTTGGAGGAAGCAACAATTGAGAGAAAGAGAGGAATCAGGAGAACAGAGGCCCATCTTGTGTGGGAAGTGTGTGTGTGTGTGTGTGTGTGTGTGTGTAAAAGAGAGAGAGAGAGAATTATCCATAGAATGTAGGGATTGATATTTTATTATAGTAAAGGAAAAGGTGACCTCATAAAGCACTAGACTTATGACCATTTGAATTACTTTTGAGTGTAAGAAAGGTATTGAATATTATTTCTGTAACTGACCACTACGCTGAATTTTATTATGGTTTCTAATAACTTTTTAGTTGATGCTTTGGGGTTCTCCAGGTCTGCATTCATATACTCAGTAACTAATGATAATTCTGTCTACTTTCCATTATTTATACATCTTATTTTGTTCTCTTGAATAGACCCAATTACTTATGTAAATTTATTATGTGATAAAAGTGTCATGTCAAATCAATGGGAAAAAAGATGGATTAATTTGCAAATGGTGTAAGGATAAGAGACAGTGACTTTGGAAAATAATTAAGCTGAGTCCTTTTACAAAACAGATTTTGGAATAATCAAATACTTAAATGTAAATATCAAAGCCATAAAAGTGCTTGGGAAAAAACAGGGATTGTTATAGGAGTGTGGAAAGCATCTTTAAGCGTGAAGCAGAATCCAGTCGTGATAAAGGAAAACCTGATACATTTCATCATATAACAATTAAATCCTTTTGTATAGCAAAGGTTATCATGAATAACATGAAAAATATTTGTTATATATGTAACACAAGCATATGAGAGACATTGTTGGTGGGAACATTATTCCCATGTACCTTTTGAGAGTAAGTTGACAAATTTCTTATCAAATGGAAGACTTTTTGTAGCATTTTAGTCAGCAAAAAGTACTGCAAATAAAAAAAGCTCAATACAGATATACAGATGCAGAATATTCCTTGTAGCATTGCTTGTAATAGGAGAGAGAGAGAGAGAGAGAGAGAGAAACAATCTGAATGTCCATAGCCATGTATCCTGGACTGGTTAAATAAATTATGGGCCATCTATACAAGATAATAATATGAAGTTGTTAAGAAAAATGTGCACTATAGAAAGCTGTTTAGAATATATAACTGGAAAAAAAACAGGTCATGGAACAGTAGGTGTAGGATACCATTTGTGGGGAGAAACCCCAAATAATTAGTAATGAATAGGAAAAAAGTCTGGAGGACTGTATATAAAAATGTTAATAGTGGTTATTTCTGGGAAATGAGATAAGGGTGGCCTTTCATTGGTATGTTACACATTTCTGCATTATTTGAATTTTCACATGATTATCTTTGTAATAAGAAAAAATAAAGATACGAAAATAAATACATTCAATGAATGAATCGCTTTGAGGCGGTGGTTTTAGTTCGAAGGTCTGCAGACTGAGCCTGGTACAGTGGCATAAACATGGGCTTTGGCGTCAGACAGCCCAGAGCTGGGCCCCTTGCCCCACCCCCAAGGAAGGAGGGGGGTGGCAGGGGGCTGCGGAAAGGGGCTGGGCTGGGCTGGCTGCAGCTCTAGTCCAGGAGGCTGAGACTTCGAGAGGGACTGAGAGAGGGCAGACTCATCCCGGACTTGCTGGAGGACAAGGTGAGGGGCGTTGAGATTTGGGTTTCCTGGCAGCCAGTGATTTCAGTTCCCTCGAACCTATAGCCAGGCAGGTGGGCAATCCATACTGCACCACTGCAGCTGAGGGAGAGATGACCTGGAGCAGGATGTAGGCAATCAGGACTCCTGAGGGTAGTAGGCGGTAAGGATTGGCGATCTGAGACTAGTGGGGAGGAGGGGAACCGGGTTTGTTGAGTGACCGACTGGGAGGAAGAGGGGAATACTGAGGGAAAGTGGAAATCCAGAGAAGAAAATAGGGAATGCAGAGAAGGGTTAAGGAGTACTAGGGAAGGGGGTGCAAAGGTAACACAGGATAGGATGTAAGGAATAGGAATAAGGAATTCTGTGGGGTAAAATAGGAAATGCGAGGGGTGATAGGGAGCAGGGAGCAAGGCAGAGGGAATACGGGGGTGATAAGGAATGAGGATCAGCGGGGGGCGGGGGGGAAGGGCAGACTGGCTGCGACAGAGGCCCCCCTAGGGAGGCGGAAAGGGGCGGGACCACTTCCGGCCTGGAGCAGGGAGGGCAGTCTAGGAGTTTTAGAGGGGCTTGGAGCGTGGACGCACTCTGGAACTTAAGGAGAAGGAGGTGAGCTGTGGGGCCCAGCCCGGCTCTGGATCACAGCCCAATAAGGATCGGCCCCACCCTCTCATATCTGGAGAAAACCTGCTGTAGGGACCGGATCGTACCGGATCCATCCGGATGGGAAGGGAGGGGACTGGACCCGGTTTGGCTGGGCCTAAAATGGAATCACTGGCTCCATTCTAGATTTGAGGAGGGGGTGTACTAAGGAAGGGGCGGAACCAAGATGCGCTTTGCCCCTGGTTGGAGGGGGCGTGTTGTGAAAAAGGGCGGGACAGGGCCATAGTGTGGACTTGGGGTGGGTGTGAGTAGGGGAGGGGCCGGGACCACCAAACTGCGACAATTTTAGAAGAAAGCTTGTTGGGGAGGGGGCGGGACCAAATGGTACTGCGGACCTGGAGAAGGGCTTGTGTTGAGAAAGGGCGGTGGACGGAGTCCGGACCATTGCGCATGCACACTCTGGATTGCTAGGAAGGGGCGTGTAGAGGAAAGCCAGCCTGGAGACGGGCTGCTGCCGAATGCGCATGTGCATGGTGGACTTCAAAGAAAGAGCTTGTGCTGGGAAAGCGGGCGGGGCTGAGGTGGGCCCCCGCAGCGAACGCGCATGCGCATTGTTGGTCTGCGGCTGGAGGGGGGGTGCACTGGGAAAAGGGGCGGGGTCCTCAGAGCTGCCGCGCTGGCACATCTTCCTGGAGAAGGGGAGGGTGCGGCTGCAGAGAATTGAGATCTAGAAGCTTTGGATTACTGAATCCGAGAACGGAGTCATTGGGGGCGGGGGCGGGGTTTGGGTTTGGGGCCCTAGGGAAAGTGAGGATCAGCTTCCAGGCAGAACAGGAGAGAGGACGTTCAGGCCCTTTGACACAGGCCTTCTCTCCTCAGGCTCAGCTCTTGCCAGGCCAACTTGAGACATGTCTGACACAAGCGAGAAAGGTACGGGTCCAACCCGCTTCCAGGTAAGGCCTCATTTTGTCCTCTCCCTTACTACTTTTCTTCTCCAGCGCGTTGCTGCCTCAGTTCCCTTGGTACCACCCCTCCCATCCTTGTCCTTTACCCACTTTCCTTCCTGGGTGCCCCCCCTCACCAGTAGAGGGAGTGAGGGAGGGAGGAAAGAAGGAAGAATGAAGGATGGAGGAAGGAAGTAGGGAGGGAGGGCAGGCCTGCCTTCTTCTGCCATCACTTCCTGCTCAGAGGAAGGAGAGGCCTTGTTGGGTCTAGGTGGGCAGAGCTCACTGTAAGTAGGAGTTAGTATAGGTCAGAGAAGTGAGGTCCTGGAATTTTGGAGCCATTTTCCTAGTTGGGAATGGGGAGAAGGTCTGTGAGCTTTCCTGCTTCCTCTTGCAGGCTGAAGCTTCAGAGGACAGTGGCTTGAAGATACAGACCCTATTGACAGTGACCCATAATTTGGAGGTCTCAGAGATACCGAAGACCTCAAAGGCACTAGAGACCTCAGAAGCCATGAAGGTCTCAAATGCTGCAGGAGTCTCAAAGGCCACAGAGGTCTCAAAGGCCCCAGAGGCTCAGGAGGTGGCTGCCACTCAGGCCTCCCCTACCACTAAGCTGACTGATACCCAGGTTCTGACAGTTGAAAAGAAGAGTCCAGCAGCTGACACCAAGATGCAGAGTGCTGACCCTCAGCCTGTGACAATGCCTGCCACTGAAACCAAAAAGGTCAGCTGTGTGGCTGATATAAAGGCTGGTACAAAGGCCCTGGAGACTGAGGCTCCTGCCTCTCAGGCTTTGGCAGATGAACCTAAGCCTGATGGTGCGGCTGCCCAGGCTCAGGAGAATCAGGATACTCGGCCCAAGGTCAAGGCCAAGAAAGCCAGAAAGGTAAGACGTCTATAAACACCAGTCTTCCCTTTCCACTTCTCTTCATTAGTCCATTTGTTCTGCAAACATTTAGAAAGTTCCCTGTGCTCATCAAGATTAAGGGGGACAATAAGAGGAATGTGATATCATTTCTCTCTGCAGAGAGTTCACAGAGTCATGGAGAACTGAGATAGTACACATACTTAGCTGCAATGTTAATGTAGTTTGTATTTACATAGGACCTACCATGTGTTAGACCTTGAGCTAGGCACATGCATACAGGTTATTTCATTAAATCCTGAAAGTAATCCAGTTTTATAGAGAAGGAAGCTGAGTCCTAGAGAGGTGGGGTGACTTGTGCAGGGTGGTACAAGAAGGGCCAGTGGTGGACATAGGAAGAGGAGAATTCTCAGGCCCCATCTCAGGTTGTTCCTAGCCTGGTAGAGAGATGAAACTTCTGCATTGAAGTCAGTGAAAAACAGTCCCAAGACTCAACATGGCCAATGTCTAATCAGGCTGTTACTCCAGGGGTGGGATTAGAGGGGCCTTCCAGAAGAGAGAGGATGAGGGAAAAGGAACATCTACTTTGTTTGACAATATTGTGCTTCCTCTCTGTTGCTGCAGGTGAAGCATCTGAATAGCGAAGAGGATGGCAATAGTGATCAGAGTCAGGCTTCTGGAACCACAGCTGGCCGAAGGGTCTCCAAGGCCCTAATGGCCTCAATGGCGCGCAGGGCTTCAAGGGGCCCCATAGCCTTTTGGGCCCGCAGGGCATCAAGGACTCGTTTGGCTGCTTGGGCCCGGAGAGCTTTGCTCTCCCTGAGGTCACCTAAGGCCCGTAGGGGCAAGGCTCGCCGTCGAGCTGCGAAGCTCCAGTCATCCCAAGAGCCTGAAACACCAATACCTCGAGATGTGGCCCTTTTGCAGGGGAGGGTAAGAACCCTGTCCTCTCCACTCTGCCTTATCTACTGCCTTGCCTACCTTTTCTGCCTTCCTCTCAAATCTTGTGCAAACGTATTTTGATCTTTCTACCTTTTTTTCCCTTTCCCAGGCAAACGATTTGGTGAAGTACCTCTTGGTTAAAGACCAGACGAAGATTCCCATCAAACGCTCAGGTAGAGTTCTGCTAGCCCTCCATCCCCTAAGCTGTGCCCTCCATGGCCCTTTTTCCCATGTGCTGAGGACATTTCTTGTCCTTACACTCCTACCTTTGTACTCCCAAAGTTCTAACTGGGCAGTGCTAGCATCTCTTTTCATTACTTCAGAACCTGTTTGTGCCACCCACAACAGAGTTGGCAAACAGTCTTTAGCTTGGATTGGGGGCCACCTGACTTCATTTCAGCTCAGGTGCTCGCAACACTCTCCCCTTGCAGACATGCTGAAGGACATCATCAAAGAATACACTGATGTGTACCCTGAAATCATTGAACGAGCAGGCTATTCTTTGGAGAAGGTGAAGGGGCAGCCATGGGGGATGGATGCAATGGGGAAGGATTGAATTGAACAAATATACATGTCTGTTCTGGGGGAGAGACCACAGACTCACTAATTCAACCCTATCACTGTGTGGATGGATAGATAGGAAGGGGCCTTCCCATATCTGGGGTGGTCTAAGGAGGGGCATAAACTAGCCCAGGGTCACATAGCAAGTCTCATAAAAGCACAGCTAGGACCCAAGCCACCCAACTTAGTCCTGGCTTCTGTCTGCTGCTGGAGATGTCCTGTAATATATTTTACATGCTTACATCTTCCTTCCATTCCCCGTTCTCTATCTCCCTAGATTCCTGAGAATCAGAGATGATGCTGAGAACAATAGTACATTTCTTTGCTGTTTGCTGTGTGCCATCCACCTAGGCTTATGTACATTATCTCACTGGCCCCTCCCCCCACACCACACGAATGCGCATTCACACCTACACCCACATACCCCCACATACCCCCACATACCCCCACATACCTAGGTACATGGGAACTTTGGGATGCCCAGGAATCTGAACTTGTGATCTTACAAGCTGTTCTCCCCATCCGTAGGTATTTGGGATTCAGTTGAAGGAAATTGATAAGAATGACCACTTGTACATTCTTCTCAGCACCTTAGAGCCCACTGATGCGGGCATACTGGGAACGTAAGCTGGGAAAGGGCTGGGGTGGGAGGGAGGCTCTGCTTCTGTCTATGGCACTACTCCATCCCTGTCGTCTCTCCCCACAACCCCTTGGAGAGGCAGAAAGACAGAACCTAAAAAGCCCCCGTTCCAATTCCCACACATGGTTGGAGCCCTGACATGGTAATGGTGACTGAAGAGTATAGAAGCCTAGAATGGTATATTCCTCCTGTCAGGTTTTCTGTTTTTCCAGAAGCTTCCCAGAAAAGCAGACCAGTTGTTGCCTGTCTCTTCCTACTGGCTTTGGTAGAGTGGTTCTTCCTGGTATGGGTGAATCATGATCCTTGAAGGACAGGAGCATCACTGGGGCTGTGCTAGAATTCTCTTGGAGCAGGGGGATCGGTTTGGGAGAGAAAGGACTCACATTGGCTGGGTGCCTGGGTTGTTCCAGGTTGACAGGCATTCTTCTATCCTTTTGGCAACCTGGGACAGAGGAACATTGGATTTTGCCATTCTACTTAACAGGAGACTGAGACTCAAGAGTCTAAGTGCCTTGCTCAGCGTCACATAGAGCTTGAAGCATAAACTGGGAAGAATTCTGTCATGTGTGAGGAACCTGGGAGAGGGTAGCCTAGTGAGCTGGCTGATATGTTTTTTGCAGATGGCTGCTGGACATAAATCTTCTCTCTACCCTGTTATTTCCCTAGGACTAAGGATTCGCCAAAGCTAGGTCTCCTCATGGTGCTTCTTAGCATCATCTTTATGAATGGAAATCGGTCCAGTGAGGGTGAGTGGGCATGTAGCTGAATGGGTGGCCACAGTTGGAATTCCACATGTTCATTTTCTGTCCCTGTCTCCTCTTGCCTCCCTTTGCAGCTGTCATCTGGGAGGTGCTGCGCAAGCTGGGGCTGCGCCCTGGGTATGATTGGGCTCTCTCAGTGCTTGCTGTCCGTATTGTCATTTGGCAAGAGAGGATGGTCCCAGGATTGCATCAGTCTGGTGGTCTGGTGGAATGGGTGGGGGTACCGGTAGAGGGTCCAGGGTTTGACCTGAGTGGGTGGGAAATGGTCCCAAACTCTCTGTCCTCTGTTTCACTATCTCTTGGGCTACTATGGAGTTTTCTTCTTATGCTCATAACCTCTTTTCCTGTTGAAAATGCCTCTGCATACATCTGGGGAGTACCATATCTGATTGATTGATTGATTAATTGATTTACTGATGGATTTTTCTTTCTCTGCTATCAGGATACATCACTCGCTTTTTGGGGACGTGAAGAAGCTTATTACTGATGAGTTTGTGAAGCAGAAGTAAGTGTGTCTGATGATGGTGTGTTCCATATGTTTTGCTTGTTTCAGAACTGAGTAATTAACCTATGGTTCGTGAGTGTGCATGCAGGTGGTAGGTCACTTTTTCCTAAGTTAGTGAGAGGGAACAGGAGGACATATTCCCTGACCTACATGTACTTTCACATATGCTTTAGAGCAATTTTTCAAGGTAGGGATTATTATCACCAGCATTGTAGATGTAAGTAAACTGAGGTTCAGAGAAGTGAAGTAATTTGCTCAGGGGGGTTACACAGGTAGCAAATGGAAGAGTCATATTTAGATCCTGGCCACAATGCCTTGGTTCTTTTTACTGCGCTAACCAGGGCTTTATAAAAATTAACGTCCATAAAGAAATGCTATAGAATGATAGCTTTAGGCAGCCAGGTACTGTGCTGGTGACTTGACTTGTACATCTCATTTCATTTTTGTAACTACCCTGCAGAATAAGTGCTGCCATCCCATCCCCATTTTCAATTGAGGGACCTGGGTCTCAGAGAGTGGAAGTCTGATTGTGGCCCTGGCTGGTAAGGGGACCATTTGGTCATGGGGCCCTCCTGACTTTCTGGCCAGGGCCCACCATACCCATTATCCTTAGAGAACACATGTGTACTCACATAGGCACGTTAATATGTACCTTCATGAGCATACACACATACACACACACACACACACACAGTTGGGAATATGCACAAGCACACTACTCTTGGTAGACTGTTTCTTCCATTTAGTCATTTTCTATGGTAGACTGTCTCAGGGCTCACCAGGTCATGGACATGACCACTGGTGGGGTGTGCTCAGGGCAGAGGGGCCTGAGGAAATGGCTCCTCTAAACATAACAGAGCCAACAAGAATCTGGGTTAATTGTGACAAGAGCACAAAACTTGTGGCCTTCTTATGAACAGATAGCGCCTACTTGTGTCTCACCTTGCACCGCCACATGGCTTCTGAACAGGACCAACGGGACAAGGCTCAATAATGGAAGAAAAGCTAAAGTACTTAGTAGGGTTGATTGCCATTTAGAATTTTTCCAGTCCATACATGGGTGGGCTGTGGTTGTCTTAGACATAAAGGCTTTCAACCTCTCTTTTCAAGGTACTTGGACTATGCCAGAGTCCCTAATAGCAATCCCCCTGAGTATGAGTTCTTCTGGGGCCTGCGTTCCTACTATGAGACCAGCAAAATGAAAGTCCTCAAGTTTGCCTGCAAGGTAATTGGATAGCTGCCCAAGCTTGGCATATTAAGAGCATGGGGTGCTGCTGGCTAGGTTACGCTGTGTAAAGAGCAGCCCGCCACTCAGATGTGAACATTCTGAAGCTTCTGTTAATGTGCCAAACATTTATCTGAATTGTTTAATTTGTACAACTAACATGTCATTACCCTCCGCCAGATTAGAAAAATCAGGCTCGGAGAGGTGATTAGGTGACATGTCTAAGGTCTCAGAGCTAATAAGTGTCAGAGCAGGGATGGAATGTTAAGTACATAAATACTAGTAGTTAGGTTGTCTTATTATATTGTTATTGTTGTGTAGAGCATGCAGCACGGTGCCTAGCATACAGTTAGGGGTTCAGTTCTTGGATTTTTAAGAAGATTTTATTTATTTATTCATGAGAGACAGGGAGAGGCAGAGACAGAGGCGGAGGGAGAAGCAGGCTCCCCGTGAGGAGCCCGATGTGGGATTTGATCCCAGGACCCAGGGATCACAACCCGAGCCAAAGGAGACACTCAACCACTGATCTACCCAGGTGCCCAGTTCTTGGAATGTGATTCTTCTGACGGTCGTTGTTTCTGTTTCAGGTACAAAAGAAGGATCCCAAGGAATGGGCAGCTCAGTACCGAGAGGCAATGGAAGCAGATATGAAGGCCGCTGCTGAAGCTGCAGCTGAAGCCAAGGCGAGAGCAGAGATTAGAGCTCGAATGGGCATTGGGCTTGGCTCTGAGAATGCTGCTGGGCCCTGCAACTGGGACGAAGCTGATATTGGACCCTGGGCCAAAGCCCGGATCCAAACTGGAGCTGAAGCTAAAGCCAAAGCCCAAGAGAGCAGTGGTGCTAGCTCCAGTGCTAGCGCCAGTGCTAGTGCCAATGGTGGCTTTGGTGCCAGTGCTAGCCTGACTGCCACTCTCACATTTGGGCTCTTCGCAGGTCTCAGTGGAGCTGGTGCTAGCACCAGTGGCAGCTCTGGTGCCTGTGGTTTCTCCTATAAGTGAGATTTCAGGTATCTACTTAGACTGGGTTGGAATAGCTGGGGCTTCATGGGTTGGGATGAAGAGCTGGCTGGTTATAGAAAGGCCAAGGTTGCAGGACCATATGGAGCATGTGGGAAAATTCCATTATTGGCATTTTGTTCCTTCCCTTTTGGTGGTTCTTGGGTGACTTTTTGAATTTCTTTTACTTGTATTTTCAGATACTCCTAATCCCAGCAGTCTTTCTCTTCGAGCCAGGGTGCATCCTCAGAAACCTACTCAAATAGCACTCTAGGCAGCCACTATCAATCAATTGAAGTTGACACTCTACATTAAATCTATTTGCCATTTCTGAGTTTATTGCTTTTTTTTTTTTGGTGGGCTGTCATATTTTGGTATTGCATTTAAAAATAAATGGGGAGAGTTTCCACCTCAATCTTTGTTTACTGGATTCAGGGGAGCAAGATTATGATCTCTCAGATAGTTTGGTCTGCATCTCTAGTCTTGCAGTGTAGACAGGATTGCAGTGGGGTGGGGGGTCATGAAGATCGTAAGCACACACTTTGAAGATTGAGGACACACTTTGAAGAAGAGCCCTAAGATAGGCAAGTCAAGCAGAAAGCAGAGGTAGAGGAGACTGGACATCAAACATAGGTTCTCTTTTTTAAGGAATTTGGATGAGAGAGGGAAGAGAGAGGTAGCTAAAGGAACAAGTACAGGATTTTCTTGGGAAAGGAGAGAGAGGCTTGAGCAGGCAGGAGCCAATAGGGAGATGTTAAAGACTGACCCATGTAGCCCTGAGAAGGCAGAAGGGTAAGGTCTGGGAAAAGGGACTGTCCAGAAAGACCTGGAGAGGGGACTGTGGAAAGATGTCAGGCAGAGGGGAGGCTGCAATTGAGGATGGAGCCCATCATTTTTAGGAGACCCTTCTCCCATGGCAAGGTGCTCAGCAATCTTGGAATCAGGATGAGTTAATTTATCCCAAGTTTTTAGTTCTGGAATAAGGACACACGATCAGGGGCAGTGAGTATGTGGGTCTGTATCTTCATTACTTTGTACACCGTGCCTGACAAAGTAGATATGCAGAATGGTGGAAGAGATGGATCATGAGACCCAGGCAGGCTTGGAGAGGCAGGTAAGGAAATTGTGTGATGACCTGGGAGACCACATAGGAGTCTGTGGGCAGGAGTTTCAGTGAAGTCTGAATAGGGCAGAATGTTAAATAAATGTACCAAGTGCCTGCTCTATGTCTGGCAGTGTTAGAGGTGTTTGGGAAGGGGTGTTGGGAGAGCTGGAAAGGTGATCTAAGGGACTGGTCATATGGTCAGACAGTGGGATGATTGTATTTAAGAAGACTGAGCAGAGAGAACTCGGTGATGTAAAGTCCAAGGATTGGGTGCTTAGTGGAGAGAAGATGGCATTTCTTGGAGATGTGGGGTCAGTAACATGGAGCACCAGGGTATTGGTTGGGCTATCCATGTGGACGGTTAAATTACTGGGGATGGTGGCAGTTGGGGAAGAGAGGAACATTGGAACCACGTGCCAAAGTACACTTGTGTGATTAAATGTGTCTTCTCAGCTACATTGCCCACTAAGGCATAGGGCCCTCAGGTAATCAGAGATCCACCTTCACCCTATTTTAGGGAGAATTTCCCTGCACTTTTCTCCAGGAAGCCCACACCAAGTGGGGATGGCCAGAGCTGGGAAGAAGAAATGGGGGCAGACTCCAGTTCATGTTTTTGCCAGTTGTTGGCTTGGAGGACATTACTGCAATGAATGAACTCCCACAATTTTCATTCTCTCAATATCTATTAAATTAAAAATAATTCTAGATTATGTTGTATGTCTTCCCCTTGGCCTCCTATGGAAGAGGAGAGAGTCCTTGTAGAGCAGTTTCTCTGCTATCTTTCATTATCACTCCTTAAGAAGCCTTTTTAGACATTTTTGTCCTAATTGCTATCGCTCCTCCCATGAAATTTCAAAACCACAGATATACTGTATATATATCTAATAATTATATTTCTGCTTTATACATAAAATATTGTTATTAAATACAGCACTAGCTGACTAAAATGTTTAAGTTAAAGGTTACTTTAGAAATCAGAAAAGCTATTAACATTTAACTTTATAGAGTTAAAAATAGAGCTACCCTACGACCCAGCAATTGCACTACTTGGGATTTACCCCAAAGATACAGATGCAGTGAAAAACCGAGGCACCTGCACCCCAATGTTTATAGCAGCAATGTCCACAATAGCCAAACTGTGGAAGGAGCCTTGATGTCCATCGAAAGATGAATGGATAAAGAAGATGTGGTCTATGTATACAATGGAATATTAGCCATTAGAAACGATGAATACCCACCATTTGCTTCCACTTGGATGGAACTGGAGAGTATTATGCTGAGTGAAGTAAGTCAATCGAAGGTCAGACATATGGGGAATATAAAAAAATAGGGGGAATATAAAAAATAGTGAAAGGGATTATAGGGGAAAGGAGAGAAAGTGAGTGGGAGAAATTGGAGAGGGTGACAGAACAGGAGAGACTCCTAACTCTGGAAAATGAATAAGGGGTAGTGGAGGGGGAGGTGGGTGGGGGATGGAGTGACTGGGTGACAGGCACTGAGAGGGGCACTTGACAGGATGAACACTGGGTGATAATGTTGGCAAATCGAACTCCAATAAAAAATATACAAAATTTAATTTTATAACTACTTGAACAACTTTAAATGAATTTATTTACATTGTAATGTACATTTTAATATATCAAATTACATATGAAAATTAGCCATTTTTTAAGTAGGCTCCACACCCAATGTGAGGTTTGAACTCCTGACCCTGAGGTCAAGAGTCACATGTTCTACCACCTGAGTCAGCCAGGTGCCCCCGGAAATTAGCCATTTTTATAACAGTTATGATAGTGTAGTAAATTTTTTAAAAGCAATTCACAACTTATTTTTCTAGCAAAAGAAACAATTGGAACTTTAAATTAATTTAAAACTACTTTTAGTGAAGTTAATTTTTAAGTGTTGCTTGATACAAGAAAATTAGTAGCTGCTAGATATTCATTCAGGTATTGTCAGCAGTTTTTCTTTTCAGTACTTGACATAATGATGGAGTGAATAACTTTTGTAGAATTAAATAGAAACTATTTTGGGACGCCTGGGTGGCTCAGTGGTTGGGCATCTGCCTTTGGCTCAGGGCAGGATCCCCAGGTCCAGGATTGAGTCCTGCATTGGGCTCCCTGCATGGAGCCTGCTTCTCCCTCTGCGTATGTCTCTGCCTCTCTGTGTCTCTCATGAATAAATAAATAAAACCTTTAAAAAAGAAACTATTAATTTAATTCTCAAAGCCCAAATAACGCAAAGGCACTCAGGATCAAAGGCAGTCAATGGCAACCAACAGGTACAAACAGACCACTCAGTTCTCACTATATGATTGCAATGGAGCAATGGATTGAAAGTCCTCCAATCACAGCCATCTATTTTCTCTGAGGTTTTGTAAGATTTAGCTTTCATACATTTTGTGTATCTTCTGTGACCTCAGCATCATTGCTGCTCATGTGATAGCCGAGAAAATCCAGTAAGAGAAATTACAAACTGAGGAATAAGATTTTATAAGGTAGGCTTGAGCCTTAAAGGGCCAATCAACAAAAATAGCTGATTATTTTTGCCTCCCCAAGAACCAATTTTCACCCTTTTGGAGTGATTACCCACCACCCCATCCATCTCCAACCCCACATTGAAAAGTTGAAAATGCAATCCCTAGAGTAATATTTCCTTTGGACTGAATAAAAGAAGGTAGAATGAATGCTGGATACCCAAGAAAGGGGGAAGTAGGGGGTGGGGAGAGTGAGAGAGAGAGAGGAGAGAGAGAGGCAGGATAAGAAATATCTACGAGACCAAACATTTGTAAAAACAAAATGGATAGTAAGTTTTCCCCAAACTTACACTTTCAAAAATGCCTTGGTTCAACATAATGCTACTATCCATGTGTAACCACCATTTACCCTTTCTCCAAAAGATTACCACAAATCTTATCACTCACTCTCCAGCTCCAAGTCCAGTAATTTTGGGTGATATCCCTTCCTATTCTAGTTACCTTGCAATCCTTTCTAGATATGCTATGAGCTATTAAGTAAATTGTACATTGAGCCACTATGAACACAGTGTATTTTACAATGGGGCAAAGATAGAGAGTATGGAAATACACACATACACACAGAGAGAGAGCAAGGAAGGAAATAAGGACAATGGTTATAGTCTTTGTTACTGAAACTAGCCTAGCGGCCACAGCTCATTTTTTCTGACTTCCATTTCTCTCTTTTGAATCCATGTATGCCCCTTGCCTATAACAAGCACCTTAGCTGCTCATGGTTATTTGCTTGGTAGCATGAGGCTCTTGGTGGTTCTACATGTATATGGCTAGTGTATTCTTTGGCTAACCTTATTACTGTACATGAGGTGGATGAAAGCACATAGGGGATTTCCATATATATATTTCCATATATATATTATATTTCCATATAATATATATGTATATTAGATAAAGCCTTACTCCACTGGGTCCAGCAATCCTGAACATTCTTTGTAGGAGCAAGTTGTTCATTATGCTCCTAAAGGACCCTAGAGGTTGCCTCCACAATGACTGCATGGAATCTGCACTCTTGGAGGTCTTATCTTTATTAGGTTGCTTTAATCTTCCTTGAACTTTTGCTATGGACATGGCAGTGCTAGTGAATCTCCTGGATTCCCAATTTGCTCTTCTCCACCCCATTGTGTAGTAGAATCCTTATTAACCCTTGATTATGATCACTCATCCCAGCCACGTAGTAAACACACTTTTTATGCCTATTGGTTCAATGTCATGGGGAACTCCAATTGACTCCTGTGAATTAAATTTTTGCAAGAGCTTCACTAAGTGAAGTGATGAGAGGTGTCACTTCAATTTCCACCCTTTGGTTCCTAGACCTATATATATTCTTTTTATGGGAGAAAGAGAATTATATATTGGTTGTTGATTCAAAGAATACACTGAATTCTGTATGATGGCCCTCAGATCTCATAAAGTGTTGTTTCCTAACTGTTGCTACAACTAAATCTTCCATAGGCCATCCCACCCTTTGTAAGGGCAGTTGTTTGTGGGTGATTGTGTATGTGATAAGAATAGGGAAGCCCATAGTCATTAAACCATTGTCTTACCTCTTTCACTGTGAAATGTGTTCCTTGGCCAGAAAAAAATATTGTATGGATATTTCAATGGTGTATAAAGTATACAAAGTAATTAGAAAACCTAAGGATGATGGTGTCAGTAAAAGCACTGTGGGCAGGGAAGGCAAATCCATTCCAGAATATGTGGTTATTTTAGTAAAGATATATTTATGACTACTCCATGATTTCCATGCTGGAAGTGGTCCAGCATAATCCATCTGTTGCCCAATAACTTGTTGGTCTTCCCAGAGAATGGTAACATTGGGATTTTTGCTCTTAAGATAGGGGCTACTCATCCTTGACCTAAGTAGCCAAATCAACCTAAGTGAAGGTAAATCCATGTTGAACCCCTGGATAACATCCAGTTTTGCTCATTGGCTCATCAAACAAATTACTGGAATGTTTGGAAAAGAGGTTGACAGATTTCCATAGGCTGGGTCATCGTGCTCCTTTTGGTAACACAAATATTCTCATGCTTAGTCCATCTTGAGAAACCTGTTCACTTACTCCTCATATATATTCAGGCAAGCAATTAGATTGGGTTTTACACATAATAAGCATTCAAGTATTTTGTTGCATTATTATTATTGCTATCAGTTTTCCAGTCTTGTTCCTTCCCAATCTCAGGCCATCTGGCCAGAGTGTTAGTTGGTATTGATTGTGTGCCTAGTCAAGTCACTTTCTGGATGAAGAGATCAACCAAATGCATGGTTCCAAGTTTTGCCTTCTAAGAGGATTTTGATCACTACTTCCCCTGAGTGGGGCTGTTAACACTACAGCTGTCAACTTCCACCTAGTTCCTCCTTATCAAGCAGCAGCACCTGCAAAACATGCTCCTAAGTTTTTTTTTCTTCTTCTTTAGTAAGCTGGTTATTGGGAACTACCCACAAGGATCTAGGTGTGAGCTGACAGAGGGCAAACTGTGGCAAGAATAGGTGCTTATGGGAGTGTGAACCTCCTGCAACTCACTTGTTCTTTCAGGACCTTCTCCAGACTGGTTTTATTTATACCACTGTCCTTTGCTGATGGAGTATTGTTATTGCTTGCCCAAGTTTTTGGCTTGGTGGATCAAGCCTAGGGTGGGCAGCTCAGTTTGCATGGTATTTGGGACACAATGGTTGGGTATTCAGGCTCTACCAGGGCCAGTAATTGAACGTTGATAAGTTAATCATCAGGTGCAAGGAGCTGTTTCTCAAAGAGTAGTTATTTGACAAAGTGCATGACTTTTGCTTCAAAACTCTTTGAGAGGCTTCTGCTTTGATTCTCCAGTTGAGGCTTGTCAGAGGCTCCATACAGCATCCCAATCTGTCACAGACACTACCTTAACTCACTCAGACATTTACTTGTTTAGTCAACAAATGTGTATTAGAGACTACAATATTCATGGGTCCCAGAATGTCCTGTTTTCAAAACACAACCAGTACAGTGAGGGAAATGATGACAGCACCAAGAGGAACCATGAAGTACTGGGAGAGCCCAATGAGCAAGTGACTCACTTTTCTTTTGCAAAAGCCATGTTAGTCACAGATGGTGTGTGATGAACATCAGCACAAATGCATAGACACAAACACATATGTATATGTCTAAATATAGGCATTGTGTACACACATTCAAATTATGGATTGTGAGTCAGCAGTGTGCTCTGGTGGAAGGAGCCCTTGACTGGGAGGTAGGCAACAGGGGTTAAACTGCTCTAGCTTGCTTACATGGTCCCTATGAGACCTGGGATACATTCCCACTTCTCTCTAGCCTTGTATCTCCTGCCTGTAAGATGCAAACAGCCTAGTCCTGTGAGCATCACATTTGATAGTGGGTGAGAAGCATCCAGAGTGCTCCCTGACACACAGTAGGTGACAGCCTCTGTGAATGATTATGGGTGACAGTCAATGGAAAAGTGCTTTGTAAACTGCATGGTGCACTGTGCCCATAAGAATGAAGATTGGTGTCAGGCATTTGCATGTACATGCACACGTTTGTGTGTGAGGGTAGTATGCCTTGTGGAGGTGGCCATGTGTCCAAATTAGGCATTGAGCTGTGTGGGCAGGGCCATAGCTGGCCCCAATCAAGAGACTCCTGGCTGCAGGTGTGCCATGGGGCAGAACTGATGTCACCAGTACTCTCTACTCTGCTCTAAGGAGTAAGATGGGTGGGAGTCAAAGTTCTGGTCCACTTTAAGGGGAGCCAGTCTGAAGGTAACAGAAAAGAAGCCATGAGGACCAGGTCTTCCAGCCCAATGCCTTGCCTAGAGACACTACCACCTTTGCAGAGGAGGATCTTGAGGGGCAGGCAGGAAAGCCTGGTTTTCAATTCTGGCTCTCTTTTTTACTGGCTGTGTGACCTGGGGCTGATTTTTCTCATCCCTGGGCCTCAGCTTCTTCTGGATTCATAAACCACCAATGGTAATGCCCATCCCACAGAACTGTTGTGAAGACTGAATGAGGCCACACATGTGGAAGCAGATGGTGCTGTGACTATGCACAGGTGCCCAATAAAAGGGAGTACTCTCTCCCTCCTGCACCCCATTTCCCATTTGTTCTGCCCAGGCCATCCTCCCAGCAAGAACAATACCTGTATTAATAAGCCCAGGCACAGGGCCAAACATTAAGGAAAATGTGTGCCTTTATTTCATACCTATAATGTGCAGGTTACTATATTTGGCTGGAGAGAAGAGAATAATGCCACAGTCAGAGATGGGCCAGAACTGAGAGAGAAGGAGCCCAGGGCATGATGACCTGACTGGGAGGGCAGGAAAGAACAGGGGAGGGCTTCCTGGACCAAAGCATGGAGGTGGGCCTTGGAAGGGGTAGGGGAGAGAGGGAAGAAAAAGAGCAGTACTGGTGAGGGACAAGTGTTGATAATGGGATGACCTGAAGTGGGGGTAGGGGACTGTGGAATCAGCCCTCAGTAAAGGGTAGAATAGATTCAAGGATGTGATGCTCACTAGCTGACAGAGGAAGGCAGCCTAGGTGGAAAAAACTGCACAAGCAAAGGCATAGAGTTGTGAGAGAGACGTGGGGACCAGTCAGGCAGGGGTGAAGGGTGCTCACTGTAATGGAGCTGGAGGAGCAGCCAGATCTGGGCAGGCATGAAGTGCCAAGACCAAGCTGCAGATGCTGTTAGTGCATGGGAGCCATTCAAGGATGGGTCAAGACTGAGTGGCTGATTGGGTGGAAGAGCGAGTGCACCAAATCTGCTTTTACCCTGTCACCGAGTCCTCCCATCATCAGGACCCAGGCAGTGATTGTACCACTCACCCATAGCCCACCTGGGCCAGTTAATTCAATGCCTGGGGGTGCATGGGGCCCTTTCTACCTGCTTTCCCTGAGCTTAGAGGCCAGAGTCACCTCTGATGTGGCCTCTAAAGTTGAGTTCACTCTCACCATGCTGACATAAGTAGATGGAGTGGGATGTGATTGGGATGTTCATAAAATAGTAGACTATGTGGCTCTGGATGTGGTCCTGCACTGGGTTCACCAGATAATATATGCCCATATTGAAGATCTTGATGTAGGACAGATGACTGGGCCTCCCCAAGCAGGAACAAGGTAGCTCAAGAGATGATGGCACTGAGCTCTCTTCGTTTTCCCCCATTTGCTCCTCTTGAGCCACGTCTATCCCATACTATGCCCCAAGATAATGACTTTTCTTGATTGCATCCTCTTGTTCTGCAAATAAGACACATTGGCATGAGATGGAGGATGATCAGAGAGTTTAGGGTATTTATTTCCATGTATCCCTACCTCCTGGGTTGTCTTTTAGCCATGTTTGAGTTCCCTAACCATGACCGTAAACTCCTGTGGGCAGAATCTTGTCCCCATTGTCCCCAAGGCTGGTGTAGCACTGGCTGCTTGGGGCAAAAAGGGTGCCAGAAACTGAGGCCCGGGGCTCTGGACAAGACACCTGCACAGGGCTGAGAAGGGGGCTATGGCAAGAGGTGCCCTTCATCATTTGCACCTATATTTTATCTTACAAAATAAAGTACACAGAGTCTTCTCCACTCTAGAGGGAAAACAGGGTTGAAAGGTCCTACTCCTGGAGTCCTGCTAGTTTTGCAGCTACACTCATGAAGTTCTGGAAGATCCTCTTCACTTGCCAAGAAGGGGCAGGAAGTTTTAGCTTTCTTAGTGTCTTCTCACGTGAGAACACTGAGGAGATGTGAGGAGCAGATGGGGGGGGTGTTGTTTCATTGTTTCTGGGGAACCCTACCCCCTTGCTTTTCTTTTGTCAATACTAGTAAAAATCATGTTCTCAAAGGCTGCCCTAGCACCACTTTGGCCATACCTCATGCAGGTGTATCTTTTGACATTTACGGGGTCACCG
Organism: Canis aureus; assembly: GCF_053574225.1. NCBI lineage: Eukaryota > Metazoa > Chordata > Mammalia > Carnivora > Canidae > Canis > Canis aureus. The sequence continues at coordinate 77,991,296 of NC_135649.1, read as the reverse complement.
CAGTAGAGGCTGAGGAGTGTGGTGGGGCAAGTGGGTGGCAAAATGTCTGGGAAGATGCACTCATGCTTGGGTAGGGGACTGGATGCGCCAGTGCAGGCCTGGTGGGCACTATGAAGCCCTTGCAAGGCCCGGGGGTCCCAGGGCTCCTGGTCAATGCTTCGTGCTTGGTCAGGCTCTGTGAGCAAGTCCCTTGCCAGGGCAGGTCCAGGTGTTCCAGAGCTGGACAGCAGAAGAATTCTTGTCCTCACTGGCTGGTGGGGCAGAACGCCCGGGAAGGGTCCCAGTCGGGCAGTCGGGGAGTAACCAGGTGGTGTGGAGTTGATGGCATTATTGCAAATCCTCTCTTTCCCTGAAAAATTAAGACTGTGGAGTTTAAGGAAAAATTGTTGCTTGAATTAAAAAACATCTGAATTAAAAAAAAAATCCCACCACTTTCTTCTAACATATTCCCTTGATCTTTCAATTTTGGTAGTGGAAATGGCTTTCAGTTAATCAGTGCTTGTGTGTCTGACCATCCCTTGTGAGTTCCCTTAACCCTGCCCACCTCTGAAAATTATATCTTCATTAATTTATCTTTGGTTACCAATTGAGTGTGCCATCTATTTCTTTTTTTTTTATGCTTTTATTAATTCTTTGTACCCTTTATTTTATTTTATTTTATTTTTTTTAATTTATTTTTTATTGGTGTTCAATTTACTAACATACAGAATAACACCCAGTGCCCGTCACCCATTCACTCCCACCCCCCGCCCTCCTCCCCTTCTACCACCCCTAGTTCGTTTCCCAGAGTTAGCAGTCTTTACGTTCTGTCTCCCTTTCTGATATTTCCCACACATTTCTTCTCCCTTCCCTTATATTCCCTTTCACTATTATTTATATTCCCCAAATGAATGAGAACATACACCAGTGAGAATGGGGAAAATTAACAAGGCAGGAAACAACAAATGTTGGAGAGGATGCGGAGAAAAGGGAACCCTCTTACACTGTTGGTGGGAATGTGAACTGGTGCAGCCACTCTGGAAAACTGTGTGGAGGTTCCTCAAACAGTTAAAAATATACCTGCCCTACGACCCAGCAATTGCACTGTTGGGGATTTACCCCAAAGATACAAATGCAATGAAACGCCGGGACACCTGCACCCCGATGTTTATAGCAGCAATGGCCATGATAGCCAAACTGTGGAAGGAGCCTCGGTGTCCAACGAAAGATGAATGGATAAAGAAGATGTGGTTTATGTATACAATGGAATATTACTCAGCTATTAGAAATGACAAATACCCACCATTTGCTCCATCTATTTCTTGACAGCATTCTGATTGACATGAAGAGAATGTGAAAAAAATGGACTGTATGGATGTATGAGTAAAGGGTGAATGTGATGTGGATAAATGCATGAATGAATCAAGTGTGAATGAGGGAATGACAGAATAGGTAGACCTATAAACTTCCATATTTACTCCACTAAGAGTGGTGGAAGTCACACTTGCTTTCTTCAAATGACCTCTGAGAATGCAAGGGCAATGGGAAGACAGTGTGAAGTGCAGGCAGCACCTGAGGATACCATCTCAGCCAGAGAGCTCTCTTGGCTGCAAGCCTTGCTTCAAATTTCGTCTATAGATGTTTGAAGGCCAGAATCAGAATCACTATATGAGCTACTATAAATAAAGATTCCTGAACCCACCATTCTAGAGTCTGCTTGGTAGGTTGGAGAAGGGCCTGAGAATCTGTGTTTTTAACCCATTTCAGGTGAATTGGATATCCAGCCAGACTGGAGAACCACTGAGCTGGCCTACTGAAATCCTCTGAAAGATGAAGGGACAGGCACAGAAATATCACTCATGCCATCTGGCCACCTTTACCAAGCTGTTTAGGTTAGAGGCCTTGCCTCACCTGACGCTGCTGACCCAGAGAGGCAGGGTAGTATATATGAAGGAGAGAGACAGACACAGATCTGGGATCAAATCCCAGCTTTGATATTGTTGTAAGATGGGACCACAGGCAAATCACTCAATTGCTCTGCTTCACTTTTCCCACCAATACAATTGGGGAGATGCCATCTCTAGCCCAGGACCATTGTGAGAATTTGAGAAACATTCTTTCCTACAAATCACTGGTACAGAGTAATGAAGATGTGACGATAACTGCCATTGTTAGCGTTGAGTACTTACTAAGAACCAAGTGCAGTTCTAAATGCGTTACATAAACGGTCTCATGTAATCCCCACACAAACACTGTCTGTGAAATAGGAGCTATTATCACTCCCGTGCTATGGATGAGGAGACTGAGGTTTAGAGAGTGTGAAGGAACTTGTCCAGGAGTCCACAGACAGCATCTGAGTCCTTGCAGCCTGCACTCTTAAGCCCTAAGCTATAAATGGCAGCTCCCTCCCCCTTCTCCTTAAAGGTTAAAACAGAGGGTAGAGCCAATCCTGTGGGGATAAAACAGAACAAAGACCTCCGAAAGGAAGGAAGCCAAGGGAATGTATGCAAGCAGGCGCCTCAGAGAGTATGGAGGCTCAGTTTGCCCCTAAGCTTCCTGACAGCTGTAGCAGGAAGGAGGGGGGAAGCAGAATTCCCAAGGTCCATTTTCTAGAAAAAAGGAGGCACAGAGACGTGTCTAAATGGACATTTGTCTCGGGTTGAAATTCCAGGAGAGTTGATCTTGTGGCCTGCTCCGCAAACATCCGGGGCCAGAAAATCATCTATGATGATTTTTCATCTATGATGATTTAGTGATGGGCACTAAAAGCCCATTTACACACGTGATTCTGAGAGTCAGAGGCAGAGGGGGAAGAAAACACATGAAATTCTATCCCAGAGGAGAACCTTGCTAGACTGCAACTTCCCACAGCAGTAAGGGGCATGGGAGGGGACTTAGGCCCTGTTTCTGTGTTTGTCTCTCTCCACAGCACACACCACACAGCCCCTGTGGGAAGAGCCCCAGGCCCCTGGTCTACCTGGGGACATGACACTCTTCCAGACACTGGGCCTAGGGATGGATGGCAAGTGAACCAGGGCAATGTTGTGGGCGAGGGTCAGACTTCCAGAGCCTGGAGTGGGGGGTGGGGCAGGGGAGGGCTGGGTCTGTCAGTCTGGGCCTGCTAGAAGAGGCAGAGCAGGAGGAACTGGTTGTGGGATTTGGAGAGGATGATAACACCAGGGCCAGTGGAAGGGTATTTTAGGCAGAAGGAGCAGCAGTGGGTGGTTCAGGGTTTGCTTTTCCCCATGCTCAGATATTGCCCCTTTTGATGTCCCCTTTCCTGGAATTCTGCCTGGAGAGCCCTCCATGCCACCCACCTCAACCCTCCCCACTCATACAGGGGAGGCTGACTCCCCCCATCCACCTGGATTGAGAGAGGGGAGAGAGAGACTTGTGTCTGAATCACCTTCTGCCCAACACTGCAAGACCAGCCTGCCTTCTCCAGCTCAGGTATCATGGCTCACTTTGTGGTCCAGTACGATGTAGTCATGGAGGATGTCATTGGAGATGTGCAGGTGAGGGAGCTGGGAGGAATGGAAGGAACATGGGCTCTGGAGTCAGACAGGACTGGCCGGTAATCCAGCTTCTGCAAGTTGTTCATCTGTTTTTCCTTAGAGATCAGTGGGGACAAGTGAACATGGACAGAATGATGTATGGGGACACAAGACTTCACAGCATGGGAGACACATGTGCTTCCTCTAAGTGTTGGAGACCTGAAACTCTATAGATGGAATAAAACTCCAAATGAATCCATTCCTTTTTAGAGCTTGTTTGGAGGTTCTAGCAGGGGAGCGCAGCTACTCGTATACCCTTGACCGAAGAACGGTCCTCCTCTATGGGGGATGGTTGTCCTCTTCCACTGAGCTCACAGCTTCGGGAGGGACGCACATGGAGTGGTGAGGGAGGAAGGGGACACCCGCCTAGCCAGCCAGATCAGCCTAATCAACCCTGGCAATCAATGGGGTGACAGATGTCGCAGCCAGATCGCCCTCACATCCGAATCCATTCCTTTTTAAAAAGATTTTATTTATTTGTTTGTTTGAGAGAAACAGAGAGAGAGTGAGAGCGAGCCTGGGCACACAAGAGCAGGAGCAGGGGGAGAGGAAAGGGCAGAAGGAGAAGCAGACTCCCTGCTGAGGGGGGGTGTGTGGGGGCACAACACAGGGTTATGACCTGAGCCGAAGGCAGATGCTTAACCAACTGAACCACCCAGGCGCCCCGAAATGAATCCATTCCTAATCGAATCAAGTTATAGACCACTCTTAACAAGTCCTTTTGCAAAGTGAACCATTGGCCAGTGTAATTGGATTCTCACACTCATGGGACTCTTATTACACTTTCTGCAGCTCTGATGCTCTCATGTTCCCTCAGGCTTTCTTGCCGTCTCTAAGTTTTAAAAATTCTTTTTGCCTCACCTGAGCCATCTGCCTAAACAGGGAGCCCTTAATTCAGAGCTCACACATTCATGAGGAATATGCAGAGATCCCATGCTCTGCCAGAGGGGTAGAGCATGGAACCAAAACCCTTGGCCTGACAGCAACAACTGCATAGAAACCTGAGATGTCTGATCCCAGCCTGCCTTTCCTGCCATACCTCTCACCGCCTGCAGTGCATAAACCACCCTCTAGCTACTCCACACCACACCACACCACACACCACACCACACCACACCACACCACACCACACCATACCACACCACACCACACGCCTTTCTTCACAATACCCAAATTTGCCACTCATTTCTGTCTGAGCATTTGTTCATACTATCTGCTGCCCTGGGAATGTCTTCTCCCTCCTTTCTCCGCTGGTCAGGGTGGGTCCTCGTCCCTGAAAACCTTGCTCAAATGCCACCTCTCTGATGACCCCAGCCCACTGACAATTCCTCCCTCTGCTCTAGGCTAATATAGTGCTTTGGTAACACCTCTCTCCATGCACATATTTACTCATTCGTTCATAAGTAGATACATTGCCACCAAGCAGAGCTACCCTAGCTCAGTCCTGTCCTCATTGACTCTAGGAAGTCAGAAATGAGGTGGACACAACCCCTCCTCTTCCTTTGGAATGTTCCAGTCCTGAAGCAGCCAGATACATAGAGCTATGGCAGTCATAAAAGGTTCTGAGTGCTGTGTATAAACTGTAATGGTTATGTGTGGATACCACTGAGGAGTGTTTCAGGAAAGCCTTCCTAAAGGAGCTGGCCTTTAAATTAGCCTGGGAAAATATGAATAGACTCCACCTCTGGGTCGATGGGGTGAAGGGAATAGCACGCAGAGAGAGTGGGGGGTGCAGTATGTGCAGAGGCACAGAGGTATGGTACAGCCCTTTGTGGAGGGGGAATAAAATACTTCACCCTCTCAAAATAGGAGCTGAGGGTACCCTGCCAGTAGGTGGCAGCAGGGGCCTCGACCTGGTGGTGTTCTAGCATGTGGGTGTGTTAATTGAGGTATTTGTCTGCTTCTCCCTTCTTTACCTTCTTGACCATTGCCTGGAGTAGAAATACAATTAGAACAGATGGAATTAGGCACTAAATAGTTAGACAGATACTGCCGTTTACTGTGTGCCCTGCCTCCTGCATCCTCTAACGAGAACCCTTCAATTGACCTCCCATTCCTGCTTGAGTATGCCTGTCTTTCAAAGCCCAGCATGTTCACCCCTTCATTCATTCAGTTGGGACTCCCTAGGTACCTGATATGCTTCATGCCTACTGCTGGCTGATGTGGGGAACCCTGAAGTGAATCACACACAGATCCTATCCGTCGTCAACAAAGAGACACAAAAGATGAGAAGTGTTCTTTCAATGACAACACAAGGTAAGACAGATGCCATCATGGGGGAAGAAGGTGGTCAGGGAGGGCTCCGTGGCAGAAGTAAAGACTGACGTGGGTTAAAGAGTACAAAAAGAAAAAAAGAAGTGTACCAAACTGGGAGGGGGGCTGTGAAAAGGGAAAGACATTCTAGACAACTGGGGGCTGCATGATTCAGGGGATGAAGGCCAGAAATATCCAGGGGGTGTTTGGGGAGCCTCAAGTAGGTTGGAGTTCCTGGAGCATGGATTTGAGGCACAAGAAATGGTTAAGAGGTGAGACTGAAGGCTACAGCAGGGGCATGATATGGAACATGGAATGTGTCTTGAAGGTGACAAGGGAGCCATGAGAAGGAATGACATAATGGGGTTTGAGTTTAGAAAGACCAGACTGAGCAGCTGCTCCAAAGATGTATAGATGGGAGGGGCCACAATAGAAGCAGCGGAACCAAAGAGAAAGAAGTCCCGAATTTGGGTTTTGTGAGTTTGGGATGGAGAGGAAGGGCGGACCCGAGATATATCCAGCAGATTAAACCAGCAGGAATTGGTGGCTGGTTGGATGTGCCCCTGGGAGTGAGGGGCACAGGAAGATTTAGGGATGACCCTCAGGTTTGTATCTGGAGTGGCCATGTGGATGATAGGGTCTGTAAATGACAAAGGCACACAAGGGCAGGATGGCGGAAATATATGAACTCATTGTTTGGGCAGAATACATTGGAGGCATCTTCAGACATCCATGGGGATGGGTCCAACAGTGAGCAGCTATGCAATTGTGGAGGGGGAAGAGTGGAGAGCATTGGACTGGAGAAAGAGGTCTTAGGTCATTGTGGAGATTCAGAGACTGAAAGTACGGGAGTTAGGGAAGTGACCCAGGGAGAATGTATTGAGCCAGAAGAGCAGATCCAGGATGGCAACTGCTAAGTTAGCACAGCTTCCCAGTCCAGCAGCTATTGATCTCCTCAGCTCTCAGGGTGTGCAGCCCCACCAGCTGCCAGCAGTCTGCTCAGAGCTCTATATCCCCACCACTTCCCTCCATTGTGCTACACCAGCATAATCATTTTCTTTGCATGCCATGGCTGAAAAAGTATCAGGAAGCACTGCTTAAGGGACAGAGGGAGAAAATGGAGCTCAAGAAAGAGACTGAAGCAAATGGGCCAGAGAGCTGGTAGGAGGATAAGGAGAGTTCACCACTTCAGATTCCCAGGACAAAGGATTCTTCTTGGGACCAAAAGTGATCGATCAGCAATTGCAAAATACATCAGGGAGATGCAGTCCAATAAGAATCAAAATACACCCACTAAGTTTGGAAACCAACTTGTTATTGTTGCCTTTAGTGAGAAAAGAGTCAGTGTGTGGTGAGGGCTGAAGCCAGTCTGTGGTGTGGAAAGCAATAAGCTGGAGGTGAGGAGACCACTGTAGGTGATGATTTAATTACCTTGGCATGCTGTAGGGATTAGAGAAGATGGTTTGAAGTTCTGATGGGATTGGAGCCAATGGGGATTGTCCTAATGGATGGAAAAGACACACAACTTTTCATACTCTAAAGAAGACCCAAGTAGCATGTGTGGGGCAGGTCAGAGAGAAGGGTCTGACCAGTGGAGGAGGTGCTGGAGGCTGGGAGTGCATGGGGTCCAGGACAGGACTGTTCTGTCCTTAATAGAGGAAGTGGTGTATGGGTGTGTGAACCCTGTGCAAGAGTGTGGTGGGCGGTCCAAGGGGCATGGCCTGGTGCCCTTAATTTTCTTCATTAGGAAGGAAAGGAAATATTTCCTGAAAGTGAGGTGGCATGGCAGCTGAGGGGAGCGTGAGAGGTTGGTGACCTGGGTCATGCCTCTGGCTTATAGGATGTGAGGTGTGAGGCCACCAGGGAGCCTGGGACCATGAAGAGATAGGAATGTGATATTTCCGGAAACTCTCACCTACCCAGGTTATGGGAGGAATAGCAGGGCAGCTGGGCTCTGCCGTGGGCTTGGGCAGTTGCAGGGTGGACGACTCAGGCTTTGGAGACCTGCTGTAGAGTGCCAGGAGAAAGTGGAGACAGAGCCTGCACATGCACTTGTGAATTAACTCAAAGGCTGGAGTGGAGGGGAGGAGGTAGTATGTCCAGCCTTGTGATCAGAGAGTACCTGAATGGCAGAGAGGAGAACAAAGCTGGTTGTCCCAAGGCAGCGCTTCCTTCTGGCTACTGAGCAGCACAGACCCTCAGCAAGCCCCATACTTCCCTAGGCTGAGCTGACACTGGTCCTGGGGGCCCTCCCAGCTCCCCCCTCCACGTCCCTCAGCTGTTCCAGCCTCCAGGCTCTGCAGAGGGAAGATGGAGTAGGGGGAGGGGGCCAGCAGCCAATCACATCCTTGGCAGCCCAAGGCATCTGCACCTGGTCTAACCAATCCCCTCTGAACAAACAGCTTGCTCAGCCTCTGCTCCCTCCTTCCCTGCCTACTCTGCCCAGCAACAGCAGGAAAGAGGTTTAAGGAGGAGAGGGAGGCCCTGCAAACTCCCAGCCCCTGGCAGCAATGGAGCTGGGCCCCTGGCTCACTCTATAGAGGGAGGTTAAAACAATACTTACAGTTCCTGGAGCCCAGGCAAAATGTCCCCAGGGGCTCTCAAGACTGTGCAAGTCAGCTCTCATGGACAGGAACTCACATATTACAGAGATCCTGATCCTTGGAGCCTTGGGCCACAAGCCAGTCTCATTCACTCCACAGCTCTGGGGCAGGCCCTGGGCTGACAGCCTGAACAGCAGAGACACAGTTCTGTCAGAGCAGATGGACACTGACACAAACAATCACACAGATGCCTATTTAACTAGAAACAGAGTTAAAGCCTACGAAGGAGAAAAAAAAAAAAAAGGCAGGGTGTTCCATAGGAGAATAAGAGGGAACCTGATAACCTGATTTAGACCGTCTCTCATGGTTCCTGTTGGTTTCACTTCTTTTTGTCAAGATTTGCGAGGACTATTTTATTCATTACTTTGCCCCCAGAGGCCTCCCACCTGTCAAGAGAAACATGGTATTCGTTATTGACGTGAGCGGCTCCATGTTTGGTACTATGATGAAGCAGATAACAAGGACTCTGCAGACCTTTTGTAGCTTGTTTTAGAAGGCTCAGAAAGCAGAGAGTGCTGGAACAGTGGTCCTCTGGGACCAGAGACTCTACCTCCCATCACTCTTGGATCTTATAGGCCAAGGCCTACCCAAAGGTCCTGGAACCTTGCACATCAGGAGCCATGAAGACCTGAAATCACAGAGTACTAGAAACGTTGAACATGGGACAACGGGACTGTAAATAAACATCAAGGGCCTTAGCCACAAAACTTCAGATCTCCAAGGGGCCCAGAGTCATAGAACCTTCAAGCTGGAGAACTCTGGTGTCATAAAGCCTGAGTCAACAAATAAAAATAAAACCACAGTCAATTTAGACTCTGAACCTTCCACAGGCCACAGGTTGGTTTTGTCTTCTGTTGTTTATTTTACTTCACAGCCAGAAAAATACAGTGCACTGGCATTGTAGTGCTTAGAGACTACAGAGTCCTGGGTCCATCTAGATTTAAATATTGTAGCCCTTCTACCAGAGTGCCCTTAAAACGGAAAACTGGAGCCATAGGCCAAAGAGATTTTGAGCTTAGAGCCTGAATCTATAAAGTTCTGGAAGCAGTATTTTGAACTACAGTACTCTGGGATTCTAGAATTATAATGTTCAAGTGACCTGGAGCAGTATGGTCTATGTGCCTTGAAATTTTGAACCATAGAGCCCACAGGACCTAAGGCTACTAACTTGTATTTTACCAGAGTGTAACCAAACTGGGGGAAGGGAAATATCGAGAGCTGTCTTTTTGTAGTCTTAAGTGTAGGGGAAAGAAAATACCCAATTCCAAACTGTCTAGCCTTCCTATCTCATCTAGAGTCAGGAAAAAGCTGAGGAGCACTTGTGGAGGTCATGTTTCAGGGGCATAGGTGCCCTAAAAGACCGAGACCGAAGCATAGAACTATGAAATGCTTCTCCTTCCCTCACAGTATCACCACATGCACTGCATTCCTGTATAACAACAGGAGATTACAGCTGAGGGTACTGGAAGCCTAGGCTCTTCAGGAAAGAATATCCTGAGAAACCCAAGACAACAGAGGAGTCGAAAACAAGGACCCTAGAAGAAATTTTAGCCTCTGACACATGCAACTGTAGCAACTAGCAAGCACGATTGAATTACTCACCAGGTAATCTCAAATCACACAAAATCTCACACTTAAAGTTCTTTTTATGTGATACATCATGTCTGCTTTCACCAAATACTTACAAGCCATGCCCAAATGAAAAAGCATGGTCTGAAAAGATAAATCAACCATCAGAACCAGACTGATATGGTAGAGAAATGATTAGACCTGGAATTTATAACAGCTATGACTAATATGCTAAGGGCCCTAAGTGTGAAAAGTGGGCAACATGCAAGAACAGATGGGAAATGCAAGCAGAGATGGATACCCTAAGAAAACCAAAAGTAAGTGCTAGAAATAGAAAATGCTGTAACAGGAATAAAAAATGCCTTTGATGCGGGCTCATTAGGAGACTGATCATGGACAAAAAGCAAGTCAATAAGCTTGAGGATATGTTAATAGAAACTTCCCAAACTGAAAAGCCAAGAGAAAAAAAGAACGCAAAACAAAGTAAAACAGAAGAGAGTATCCAAGAACTGTGTACAATTACAAAAGTATAGCATATGTGTAATGGGAATACCGGAAGGAGAAGAAAGAAAGTAACAGAAGAAATAATCGAAGGAATACTGGATACAAATTTTCCAAAATAAATGACAGCCACTGAACCACAGCTCTAGGAAGTTCAGAGAACACTATAACAGGATTAGTACCAAAAAAATCTACACATAGGCCTATCCTATTCAAACTGCAGAAAATCAAAGACAAAGTTCTTTAAAAAGCCCATAGAAAATATCACCTTACTTATACAGGAACAAGAATAAGAATTATATTGGATTTCTCTTGAAAAACCATGCAACAAAAAGAAAGTGAACTATGTAACGCGCTGAAGGAAAAAAAAAAGAGTGTTAGAAAAAGGAATAAATTAAGGTTAAACAATAGTCTTTTCTTTTTAAATTAATTGATCTAACAAAAACAGTTTGCTCAAAATAATTATAGAAATAATGTGTTCAGTGAATACAGCTTATTGATAAGTGAAATTAGTGACAGCAATGTTATAGAAGAGACAGGAGGGATGAACTGGGAATATTCTATCACAGGATACTTGCACCACACACGAAGCTGTATAGTGTTTTTTTTTTTTTTTTGAAAGTGGACTTGGATTAGTTGCAAAAGCATATTCCACATTCTAGGGCAAACATTAAGAAAAAAATTAAAAACATAATGGATATGCTAAGAGACAAGAGAAAATGAGATCATATCAAATACTCAGTTAAAACCACAGAAGACAGAGAAAGAGTAGTAGACTGAAAAAAAGGAAGGAAGAAAGGAGGAAGGGAGGAGGATGGATGGAAGGAAGGAAGAAGAAACACAAATAGAAAACAGCAAATAGAAAACAGTTAAAAATATGGCAAATATTAGTCTAACTCTAACAGTAATCATGTTAACCGTGAATGGTCTAAATACACCAATCAAGAGACAGAGACTATCAGTGTTGATTCAAACAAAACAGAACATAACAAAAACAAACAAACCATAATCAGACCAATTATGTGTTGTCTACCAAAAACCCATTTTAAACATAAACACACAGATGGATTAAAAGTAATGGTATGGAAACAAAAGACATACCATGCTAACACGAATCCTAAAAATCCTGGAGGAGCTATATTAATTTCAGACAAAGTAGACTTTACAGCAAGCAAATTATCAGGGATAAAGAGACCATTGTATAAAGGAACAAAAAGCAAATTTCCCTGACAGATAACATGCTGCTCGATCTCTTGGTATATATGGCATCACCTGCATGGAAGATCTATCTGATTCACAAGATCTATACTACTGTAAAGTGTTTCAAAGAAGCAAAAACCTTCCTGTGGCCCTTCAAATGATCTTCTCCATGAAGTGGAATGAAGGTGTGGATGCCAGCAATAGGGAAAACCAGATCAACAGGCCTATTAGAAGGATAAACTAAGGTATCTACCATCATTATTTCTGCAATTTGGCCAGTTAACAAACAATGACTACTTTCAAACTGAAAAAAAAATCTTATATAACTATAATTACATAATGACTCCCCAAGAAGACGCGACAATCCTTAATGTGTAATGCACCTAGCAATAGGATGTCAAAATACATGAGGCAAAAAGTGATAGGACTGCACGGAGAAATAGACAAAACCACTGTTATAGTTAGAGACTTCAGCTCCTTCTGTCATAAATGGACAGATCCAGCAGGCAGAAAATCAGTAAGGACATAGTTTAAGTGAACAGCACCATCAATCATTTGGATCTAATTGACATCTACACAATACTTCATCCAACAACAGCACAGTACACATCCATCTCAAGCTCACGTGGAATATTTGCCAGGATAGACTGCATTGTGGGCCATAAAACACGACTTAACAAATTTGAAAGAATAGAAATCATACAATAAATATAGGCTCTCAGACCAAGTGGAATTAAACTAGAAACCAAAAACAGAAAGGTAGCTGGAAAATCTCAACAGACTAAGCAACACACTTCTAAACATGTAATCTGCCTCTGGTTAACAGGAGAGTCTCAAGAAGGGTCATCATGTTCTATGTTGCAGTCCTCTGAATGAAAACGAATGAATGGTTAAATCCTTAAAACTATACAACCCTTAGGCCTTAGTACCTTGTATAGAAATAACCTTTCAATCTTGAGCAAGACCTGAGCTCCCTATTCGAGAATGTGTGACCTAATCTATACCCTGAGCTCGTCCTGTGGCATGAAAGACTCTGATCCACTTAAAAGCATTCAAGGCATCTTCTATCCATTTAAGACGTAGAGAATGGTGGGCCACAAAGTGGTATTTCCTGTTGTCTCTGAAATCTATAGCAACGTAAAAATTGGAAAGCATAAGGTTTAACACCTCCAAAATATGGATTTGAGCCCCTGGCTCATCAGTGACACACATCATGTGTGACGTTGAGCAAGTCACTCCACCTTTCTGAGCCTCAGTGTTGTCACTTATAAAATGGGTATGATATTAGTACCTTTGTCATTGTGTTGCTATGACAATTAAATGAGCTGATGCATCTAAATATTTAGCACAGTGCCTGGAACATAACAAGTGCCCTATAAGTGGTACCTAATATGAGAACCTACATCCCCCATTCCCTGAACCTGCTGTGTGCCTAGCCCTATGCTAGGTATTGTCATCAGGAAGGGAGCTAATAGGAAGAAGCATCCTAAGCCCTGTTCTCAGAGGGCTCAATATCTGTGTGGGAAACGAAAATATTCCACATACAACAGCCAGCGAACCATCTGGGACAGGGAATATCTGGGTGCCAGGGGCATGGGTCAGAGTAAGCAATCAAAGAAGTGCTGCCCAGAGAAGGAGCAACTGAAGGAACAGTGAAGATATGAATATGTAAAGGAGAAGGGGGTGGGGGAAGGTCTGTTATCTAAAGGGCACAACAAGAGCAAAGATGTGGAGAAAAAAACCACACAGAATCTGGGGTTTTCTGGGGGCTGATGAGAAGGTCAGCCTGGAAGAAATGGAAGGTGAGGTGGAAGAACAGATTACTTAGGACAGAACCAAAGTATGCCAATTCACAGGAAGGAAGTTATAAAGACCTAGAATCATAAAACTCTTAAGCTTTAGGGTCCCGGAATCACTGTATCCTGGGTCATGGGGTCCAGGAACCATGGAACACACAGGATCCTAGCACCCTGAAAGCACAGAGTTTGAGAATTTTTTTTTTTTATGATAGTCACAGAGAGAGAGAGAGAGAGGCAGAGACACAGGCAGAGGGAGAAGCAGGCTCCATGCACCGGGAGCCTGATGTGGGATTCGATCCTGGGTCTCCAGGATCGCGCCCTGGGCCAAAGGCAGGCGCTAAACCGCTGCGCCACCCAGGGATCCCGAAAGCACAGAGTTTGAACCTTCTAGTCCACCACTGTCTAACAGAACTACCTGACGATGGAAATGTTCTAAAGTTCTGAGGTGTCCAATTTGGTAGCCACTGCTCTGCAATAACCGTCACATGGTTATGGGACACTTGAAATGCGGCTACTGCCAAGTAAAGAAACAGACTTTAACGTTTTCCTTTAACTTACATTGAAATAGCTACGTGTGGCTAAGCAGTTACCATTGGACAGTGCAATTCTAGGCTTAGAGCCATAGGGCCTCTAGCATGTCGACCTGAGAATTCTAGATTTACAGAGTGTTGGAGTCAGAGTCTTAGAGCCATACGACACTTAGGCCTTAGTACCTCACATAGAGATAACCTTTCAGTCTTTTTTTTAAAAAAGATTTTATTTATTTATTCATGAGAAACCCAGAGAGAGAGAGAGAGAGAGAGAGGCAGGGCAGAGACACAGGCAGAGGGAGAAGCAGGCTCCATGCAAGGAGCCCGACGTGGGACTTGATCCCGGGACTCCAGGATCCTGCCCTGGGCCTAAGGCGGGCGCTAAACCGCTGAGCCACCTAGGGATCCCCCAACCTTCCAGTCTTGAGCAAAACTTCAGGCCTTGGTCCACCCCCTTCACTTCATCCACATCCCACAAACTAACAAGGCCATGAATGTGATCCTTGGTGACCTGCAGGCCGACTACTTCAACATCATCACCTTTTCTGATTCGGTTAGTGTCTAGAAAGCTGGAGGCTCCATCCAGACTACTATCCAGAATTATCCACAGCACCAAGGACTACCAGGCCACATGGAAGCTGATGGTTGTAAGTGTTAGACCTGGCCACTCAAATGGATGGGCTGTGGTAATGTGAGGAGTTCCTTTTTATTTTTTATTTAGTTTTTAACTTTATTTTTTCTATTTTAAGGAGGCCCCACACCCAATGTGGGGCTCAAACTCATGACCCTGAAATTAAGAGTCACATGCTCTACCATCTGAGCCAGCCAGGCACCCCAGATGTGGGGAATTCTCAAAATGCTCCCTTCATTCCCCATCCACCTCACCTCTCACAATACCTGAAATATCACTATTATGTTTTCTACAAATATGTCCCTTCATCTTCTGTGTTCTTTTTCCTAGTAGAAAGAACATAGTTCTATGTATTTTAGGGTACATTCTTCCTTGGCTCTGAGTTTCTCTTTAAAGCACATACTCAGGAGAATTTGCCAAAAATGTTTAAAATCAATAATCTACATACTTATTTCCAAGCATTTGGTCAAGCTTTTGAGCAAAATCATCTCTCAGAAAAGTACCGAAGTCTCCCCAATCAAACACCTCCCGTCAACTCATCCATTTTTTCCCCCTGTAGCATGGAGGTGAGGTTGCTATCCTTGGGGAGCTGCCTGTCTGACTAGAGGATTAGATATCCCCCCAGGAAACAGGCAAATCGTAGTCTGAGACAGGGCGTGATAAAAGCCAAGAACATGTGGGCCCCACTGTCAGATCTCAGGGAGCCTGTGTCGGGGTGGGGGAGCTGGGAAGGATAAGCAGCAGAAAAAGTCTGAACAAGGATAATGAGAAATTCCTGAGCCAGAGAGGTTGGTGAGGTGCCCAGTGTGTCTGCAATGGGAAAAATAACCAGAAATAACCAGAAAAGATGGTCTCACAGTCTGCTTCCCACTTAGGGACCAACATCAAAGCAGCTCTGCTAAACCACAGCAACCAGGAGACTGCACGGGGACCCAATGTGGGGAGGACCCCTCTCATCACCTTCCTGACAGATGTGGAGCCCACAGCCAGTGTGATGACGCCCAGTGTGATCCTCTCCAACATCTGACAGGCGCTGGGCAACAGGGTGTCCGTTTTCAGTTTGGCCTTTGGGGATGAGGCTGACTTCCCACTGAAATGTCACCTATCCCTGGAGACACGGAGAGCAGCCCGGTGCATGCACGAGGACACTTGACACAGCCCTACAGCCGGTGGAGGACCTCTCCGAGGAGATCTCCATGCCTCTGCTGGCAGACATGCATCTGGACTACCTGGGCGGCTTGGTAGGGGCCTCCCCTTGGGCCTTTTCCCCCAATTACTTTGGCGGCTCAGAGCTGGTGGTGGCAGGACAGGTGCAGGCAAGCAAGCAGGAACTGGGCATCCAGGGTCAGCTTCTTGTGGCCTGCTACAGCGAGGCAGCCGCCAACAGCAGCCAGAAGAACTTTGGTGTCCCAGGGGAGCCAGCCTACAACGTAGCCCACTCACCTGCTGCCTACCTCTGGGCCTACCTCACCATTGGAGAGTTGCTGGAGGCATGCTTCCAGGCCCGTGACACCACCGCTTGCCACCTGCTGGCAGCCAAAGTCCCCAGCCTGTCCCTTGAATATGTGAACTTTGTCACATCTCTGACTTTACTGGTCGTGCAGCCCAAGGATGCAAGTGGGAAGGCCAGGATACAGACTTCCACTGCAGCTGGACCAGGCACCATCATGCCCTCATCCACCAGCAGGCATGGCCTAAGGACAGGCACAACCCAGTCAGCCCTGGTATCCAGGGTCTCTCCCAAATCAAGGCTTGTGAAACCAAGGTTCTAGTTATCCTCAACTACTCCTGCCTCCACAAACATTATACCCAGTTCCAAGGAGTTGGAGCCACTGGGCCAGAGCCCTAGTACCCTATCCACCCCAGCACACCCAAAGCCCAAACATCCAGCACAACACGATCCTGGCACTTTGGTTCAACCAAGTCTCAGAACAACAACTGCTACCTTTGTGCCCTCAAATGCTGGCCCCTTCTTGCTTCTGAAGCCCAGTGTACCATCACACCAGTATCCTGGTGCCCTATCCCCATGAATTCCAAGACACAAGTCCCACCTCTGAATCCTGGCACCTTATCCCAGGCCAAAGCTGGCACTATCAAACCTGTTATTCCACTGCACTCCGAACCTGGTGCTCCATCACAACCCAAACTGGATGGTCTATCACACCCCCAACCTGGGGTACTCATATCACAGTCACCCAAAAGGCTGCCACAGCCCAAGCCTGGAGTCTCCACACTTCAGATCCCCAAGTGCCTATAACACACTAGACCAAAGGTTCCTGCTCACCAGACCCCAAACAATCGGCCACACCCTAAACCCAGGGTTCTCTCATGTAAGACCTCCAAAATCCCATCACCTCTTAAACCTAGTAGCCCACCTCCCCCCAAATTACCCAAGCTTATCATTTCCCAATCCTAGGACCCCACTACCCAATAAACCCAAAACCCCATAACCCCCCAAACCTGCCAGACCTGCGTCCCCACCTCTTCAGGATCCAAGCACATCCACGAGCACAACCTCAAGTCCCGCAAGTCCCAGCAGTACCATGATCACTTCTGTCCCTGGAGAACACCTCTCTATTCCCTTTGACCTCACCCTGCCCTCTCTGCTGCCCCAAGGAACCTCTGGCATCAGCATGACCTGCTTCTGGGGCCCCAAAGCACCACACAAATTCTGGGACCATCTGTGTCAGAAGACCCAACAGTGATCCTACCCAGCAGCTCTGGTCTTCTGCTGGAAGGCAGCTGCCCAAACCTGCCAGTCTTGCTGCCTTCTAGCACCCTCCCTGATGTAGAGAGCCTGCTCCATCTCCCTGAGGAGCTAGAGCTGCCGCATGAGTCAGTGGTGGAGTCCGTGTTCATGGAGTCCTTGAACCCACCAGCTTTCCATACCTTTCTCCCTCTTGACGAAGATGGTGAGTGCCATGGGCAAGAGGTCAAGCCATGGCGGCAGGGGGCGGGGGAGGTATGAATGGGGAGCTCCGGGAACTGGTAGCATACAAGGCATTCTGCAGATTCTAGTGATAACCCAGTTGCCTGCTTGCTTGCTTTGAGGCTTCAAATCAGCTATTTAACCTCTCTGGGCCTCAGTACATAAGCACAGAATTAGAGGCTTTGAGGGAGGAGGGATGTTAAGACTGGGAAGGCTAAACAGAAACAAACTGGTCAAGCTGTGGTTTTGACATTTGCTTTGTTGGACAAGAGAATTGCTCATGCGTCTCAAGCAGGGTAGGGATACAGGGTTATAAATGGAAGCATCACTGGGCAAGGCAAGTCTGCTTAGTTCTTTTGTGCTCTGTAAACAGCCCTGTTTAAGGAGAGGGGTATAAACACTGGAAAAGATAATTATCTTTAAATTTCCCAAAGACTGTGACGCACTAACTGTTAACATTTTCTAGCCCTTCCGATGTGAAAGTACCGCTCTACATATTGTACTTGTAAGTCCCTCATTTACTACACACACACACACACACACACACACACACACACACACACACAAACCCTGTTAATAACTGCATTTTACTCATTGGTAAGCTGAAGCACAGTGAAGTGAAGTAACTTATTCCATGTCACACAACTAGTAAGAGATTTGGACCTACATGATTTGGTCCCAGACTGAATGTACTCCACCCCTCCATTGTTCTGTCTTCCTAAGAAGAGCAATATTTCCTGGGTGACCTCATAGGGCAGGATTAGAGCCAGTCGATGGTGGCAGTAAATCACAGGGATATAAATTTGGGCATGAGATCCTTCACATGCCCCTCTCCCTCACCACCCACCAATATCCCATCCATCTTCAATTCTTGGCAATGTTACCTCTGACATATTTCCCAAATGCACCCACTTCTCATCACCCCAACTATTACTATCTTAGGGCAGACTGCCATTGTGTTTACTCTAGAAAACTGGTCTCCCTGCTTCCTCTCTTGGGAGATTTTCTTTACCATTTTCCTCCAGCAGCAAAGGGGTCATTTAGAAACAAAGATTACTTCGTGTCCCTTTCATACTTAACTCCCCTCAAGGGTTTCCTGTCACACCTAGAATGAGATCCAAAGTTCTCTTGATAGCCCACAAGGCCCTGCATGATCTACCCTCTACCCCATACCTCTCTGACTTCACTTTCTCCCACTCACTCTCTGAACTCTAGCCCCACTGGCCTCCTCTCTGTTCATCCAATGGGCCCTGTCTCACCCTCATCTCCACTCAAGGACCTCTCTCAAGCTGTTCCTTCTGTTTGATGATCACTCTGCCCTGCCCTGTCACTTGTCTAGCATCCTCATCTCTTCCATTGCCATCAAATTCCAGACCACACATTAGATCTCAGCTCAGATGGCCTTCCCACCCTCCCCACAACTGCCCCAGACTTCATTATATGTCTATAATTCCCTTGGTCACTTTATTATTTTTTCTGGGGCTCCTGGCTGCTTCAGTCTGTAGAGCATGTGGCTCTTGATCTCGGGGTAGTGAGTTCAAGCCTCACGCTGGGGTATAGAGATTACTTAAAAAACTACTGGACGTTGTGTGTAAGTGATGAATCACTGAATTCTACTCTTGAAACCAATATTGCTCTGCTTGTTAACTAAAATTTAAATAAAAATTCAAAAGGGAAAAAAATAAAATTTTGATTAAACTACTGAAAAAAATCTGAGAGAGAGAGAGAGAGCAAGATGCCTGAAGACCCAGACATAGAAGCAGAGGAGTCAAGATACACAGTGACACATATAGAGACATGACACAGGGACACAGAGGTAACCAGGAAGACATAGGTAAACACCTTAGTCCAAGACACCAAGGACTAAGAAGTAGAGGCACAGAGACACGCTGACATGATGACTTACAGATATGGGATAGGGGATGAGAGGAGAAAATAGAGACACAGGACAACAGATCTATAAAAGCATAGAAACAGAGATGTTGCACAGACCAAGACTTGGAAACAGAGACGCAAGGACATGAGCACATGCAGAGGAGCACACGAGGAGCAAAACTGGAGCACAACCTTATATATTCAGAGATCCAGTGGCAAAAACGTGGGGATGCAGACACCCAAGCTATGACAAACACCAGCTAAGACGTAGGAGTTAGGCTAGGTAACAGAGAGACATAAAGAAAGGCAAGCTGGAGACCCAAGTATAATGGAGACCCTATGACACAGGGACACAGGAAGAGAGAGAGAGAGACAGAGACAGAGACAGAGAGACAAAGAGACAGAGAGATCCTAGAATAGGATCCCTAGACACAGGGATGAGAAGCCACAAAGACAACCATATGGATACAGGCTAGAAATGGGAACAGAAACACAGGAGCATGTCTGGGAGGACCAAGATAGGAACAAAGAAACCTAGACAAATTGAAACAGACACAAAGAACATCAACAAACGGGCAGAGACACGGTGACAAGGAAATCTACCCAGAGAGGCAGGGATGCAAAGACACAGAATAAAGATAAACCTGGGGATAGAAACAGAAACATACAAATAGGCAACCAAGGACACAAATGAAGAGGTAGGGAGAGTGAATCAGGCACAGGAACACAGAGAGTGGTTCAAAAATAAAAAGTTATGCACAGGAGAATACAAAGATGGCAGTGGAGTAGGGGGATGCTATGCTCACCTTGTCACATGAACACAACTAGATAATTATCAAATCATCCTAAATAGCCCAGAAATAGACCTGAAGACTGACAGAACAACCCCCACAACTAGAGGGAGAAAAGAGGTCACATTGAAAAAGATAGGATGTGGGGAGACATGGATTAGGAGAGAAATGGATCCTGGGGGCTGCAAAGGGGAAGAAGCTGTGGTTGCAGAGAAGGGAGGGGGGCACACAGGGGAATGCACACAGAGGATGCTCCCCCAAAGCCATTGGCTTGGAAAACGAGAGGGGCTGAATTTCATGAGTTCTTGCAACCAAGGGGGCTTAAAGGCTGGAGTTTTAAAGGTCAGTGGGCTTGGCTGGAATAGACTTGGAGGGCACTAGGCTGCTCCTGGAGAGAAGGTAAGCAAATGACCTGAAGGCAGACAGCGTGGAAACAGTGATCTAAAAAACCCCTACAATGGAATATTACTCAGCCGTTAGAAACAACAAATACCCACCATTTGCTTCGATGTGGATGGAACTGGAGGGTATTATGCTGAGTGAAATAATAAGCCAATCGGAGAAGGGCAAACATTATATGGTCTCATTCATTTGGGGAATATAAAAAATAGTGAAAGGGAATAAAGGGGAAAGGAGAAAAAAATAAGTGGGAAATATCAGAAAGGGAGACAGAACATGAAAGACTCCTAACTCTGGGAAATGAACTAGGGGTGGGTGGAAGGGGAGGTGGGTGGGGGGTGGGGGTGACTGGGTGGCGGGCACTGAGGTGAGCACTTGATGAGATGAGCACTGGATGTTATTCTGTATGTTGACAAATTGAACACCAATAAAAAATAAATTTATTAAAAAAATGAAAAACCCCTGGCACACACAGTGGAAGAGTTTATGTGTTCTTCTCGTAGTGTGTCCCTGAGAGCCAATATTCGTGGAGATGCTGCTCTGGGAACAAAGAAGCTGGCTGGTGCTATATCCCTCCCCTGACCTGCAGCATAAACACAGAGCCACCTGTAGAAAGCAACACAGCATGCTCACACTAGCTGCCTAACCTTCTTACACCAAGCCCCACATCCCCTGCACTCTGGAGGGCCTGCCCTTCTCTCTCTCTCTCTCTCTCTCTCTTTTTAAAGATTTTATTTATTTATTCATGAGAGACACAGAGAGAGGCAGCGACGCAGGCAGAGGGAGAAGCAGGCTCCATGCAGGGAGCCTGATGTGGGACTTGATCCTGGGACTCCAGGATCACGCCCTGGGCCGAAGGGAAGCGCTCAACCACTGAGCCACTCAGGCGTCCCAAGGGCCTGGCCTTCTCAGTCAATCTTGTTCCAGTCCCAGTGCAGAGGGCCCCTTCCCAGGAGACCAGGAGAAACTCCTGCCCACACCACATCTCCACCAGAGAGTTCTTCAGTGCTTTGGTTCCAGTGCAGGAAGTATCAGGTCTCATTTAACAAGCAGACTAAAGCACACCTACCTAAAACTCACCACATTCTAGCAAAGGACTAAACACTGCCCACTGCAGGTTAAGAGTGCCTCTGCAGACAACCACTCTGAAGGACAGAGCAGCCAAAGCACTCCAGCAGAGTGCAGGCGACACACACCAGAGACGATGCCTGAAGTAGTGCCAGGCCATGGACACTACATGACCTCTTCTTCATAAAGCCATTGCTCTCAGGAGCAGGAAACATACCTGGCTATTCTAACACAGAGACGAAGGCAGAGACTTAGACAAAATGCCAGATGGAGGAATTCATCCTCAATGAAAGAACAAGATAAGGTCATGGCCAGAGATCTAAGCAGAAGAGATAATAAGTAACATGGGTGATGGAGGATTTAAAGCAACAATCATAAGAATACTCGCTGGGCTTGAGAAAGAGTGGAAGACTTCAGGGAGACCCTTACCACAGAGATAAGAGAGTTAAGAGGCAATCAGACAGAAATGAATATGGCAATAACTGAGATCCAAAACTGCCTGCAAGTAATGACCATAAGGACGGAAGAAGAAGAAGAATGAATAAATTATATAGTAGATAGGATAATGGAAAATAATGAAGCTGAAGAAAAGACAGAAGGACAAATTATGGATCATGAGAAAAGGCTTTGGGAACTCAGTGACTCCATCCAACATAATAAAATTTGTACCATAGGAGTCCCAGAAGAGGAAGTGAGAGAAAAGGGGGCAGAAGGTTTATTTGAGAAAATAATAGCTAAAAACTTCCCTAATCTGGGGATGGAAACAGACATCCAGGACCAGGAGGCACAGAGAACTCCCACCAAAATCAATAAAAGCAGGCCAACACCAAGACATATTGTGATTACATTTGCTAAATATAGTGATAAAGAAAAATCTTAAAAGCAGCAAGACAAAAGAATTTACAAGGGAAGACACATAAGGCTAGCTGCAGATTTTTCAACAGAAACTTGGCAAACCAGAAGACAGTGGCATAATATGTTCAAAGTGCTGGATGGAAAAATCTGCAGCCAAGAATTCTCTATCTTGCAAGGGTATCCTTCAGAATAGAAGGAAAGATATAGAGGTACCCAGACAAACAAAAACTGAAGGAGTTTGTGGCAACTAAAACAGCCCTGGATGAGATATTAAAGGGGACTCTTTGCAAAGGAGAGACCAACAGTGATAATGAGAAGAAGGGATCAGAGAAAACCTCCAGAGGTGACAAAAGACATGATAAAATGGCAATAAGTCCATACCTATCAATAATTATTCTGAATGTAAGTGGCTTAAATGCTCCAGTTAAAAGACATAAGATGACAGAATGGATGAAAACAACAACAAGTTTCGTCTATATGCTTCCCACAAGAGTCTCATCTCAGACCTAAAGACACCTGAAGATTGAATGTGAGGGGATGGAGAAATATTTATCACGCGAAAGGATGTCAAAAGAAAGCCAGAATAGCAATTCTTATATCAGGCAAACTAGACTTTACATCAAAGACTGTAACAATAGATGAAGAATGACACGATTCATTATAAAGGGAACAATGCAGCAAGAAGATCTAACAATTGTAAATACTTATGGGCACAACATAAGCGCCCCAAATATATAAAACAATTAATAACAAACATAAAGGAACTCATTGATAATAGTACAGTAAGAGTAGGTAGGGGACTTTAACACCCCACTTATAGCAATGGACGGATCGCCTAAGCAGAGAATCAATGAGGAAACAATGGCTTTGAGTGACACAGTGGACCAGATGGACTTTACAGATGTATTCAGAACATTCCATCCTAAAACGACAGAATACACATTCTTTTCAAGTGCGCATGCAACATTCTCTGGAATAGATCACATTCTAGGTCACAAATCATGCCTCAACAAATACAAAGGAGAATAAGATCATGCCATGCATCTTTTCTGACCAGGACACTACGAAACTTGAAGTCAACCAGAAGAAAAAAACTGGAGAGACCACAAATACCTAGAGGTTAAACAAATGCTACTAATGAGCAAATGGGTCAACCAGGAAATCAAAGAAGAAAATTTAAAAATACATGGAAACAAATGAAAATGAAAACATAAACGATGCAAAACCATTGGGATGCAGCAAAAGTGGGCCTAAGAGGGAAGTATATAGCAATATAGTTCTACCTTAAGAGGCACAAAGAATCTCAAATAAACAACCTGATCTTACACCTCAAGGAGCTAGAAAAAGAACCTCAAACAAAACCTAAAATCAGCAGGAAGGAAAGAATAAAGGTTAGAGCAGAAATAAATGATATGGAAACTAAAAAAACCCAAAAACAATGGAACAGAACAGGTCAATGAAACCAGAAGCTGGTTCTTTGAAAAAAAAAAAAAAAAAGAATAAAATTGATAAACCACTATCTAGACTTATAAAACAGAAATGAGAAAGGACCCAAATAAATAAGATCACAAATGAGAGAGGAGCGATAACAACCAACACCATAGAAATATGGACAATTACAAGAGAATATTATGGAAAACAATATGCCAACGACCTGGAAAAAATGGATAAATTCCTAGAAACATATAATCTGCCAAAAATGAAACAGGAAGGAACAGAAAACTTGAACATACTGATTACCAGCAAAGAAATTGAAGCAGTAATAAAAAAAAATCTCCCAACAAACAACAGTCCAGGGCCACACAGCTTCACAGGGGAATTCTACCAAACATTTAGAGAAGACTTAATACCTAGTTTTCTCAAATGATTCCAAAAAAATATAAAAGGAAGGAAAACTTCCAACTTAATTGTATGAAACCAGCACTACCCTGATATCAAAACCAGACAAAGACTCCAGCAAAAGAGACAGAGAGAGACAGAGAGAAAACTACAGGCCAATATCCCTGATGAACACGCATGCAACAAATTCTTAAGAAAATACTAGCAAACCTAATCCAACAATACATTAAAAAGAATCTTTCTCCACGATCAACTGGGACTTATTCCTAGGCCATCAGTATACTTTGATATTTGCAAATCAATCAATGTGATACACCACATTAATAAAAGAAAAGAGCCATATGATCCTCTCAACAGAGGCAGAAAAAGCATTTGACAAAGTAGGGCATCCATTCATTATAAAAACCCTCAACAAACTAGGGTAGAGGGAACATAACATAATGAAGGCCAAACACGAAAAACCCGCAGCCACTGTCATCCTCAATGGGCAAAAACTGAGAGCTCTTCCTTTATGTCAGGAACAAGACAGGGATGTCCACTCTCACCACTGCTTCTTAACAGAGTTTTGGAAGCCCTAGCCACAGCAATCAGACAACAAAAAGAAATAAAAAGTAACCAAATCAGCAGGGAGGAAGTAAAACTTTCACTATCTGCAGATGACATGATACTCAATATAGAAAACCTGAAAGACACCATCAAAAAATTGCTAGAACTGATGCACGAATTCCCCAAAGTCACAGGCTACAGAATCAACATACAGAACTCTGTTGCACTTCTATATGCCAATAATGAAGCAGCAGAAAGAGAAACGAAGGTATGGATCCCATTCACACTTACAGAAAAAAAAAAAAAAAAAACATAAGATATCTAGGAATAAACCTAACCAAAGAGCTAAAAAACCTGTTCCCTGTAAACTATAAGACATTGATGGGAGTGCTAAGATGGCAGCATCCTTGGAGCACAGGTAACTATCAAATCATTCTGAATACCCAAGAAATCAACCTGAGGACTAATAGAACAAACTGCACCACTAGAGGGAGAGAAGAGGCCACAATGAGGAAGGTAGGAAGTGCAGAGATGTGGTTTGGGGGAGAAAGGGATCATGGGAGCTGCAGAGGGGTGGAGGGTGCCCTGGTTGTAGGGAAAGGCAAGAGGGAGTGGAATGCATAGGGATACATGTGAGGAGAAGACTGCTCCAAAGCCATTGGCTTAGAAAACCAGCGAGGCTGATTTTTGTGAGTAATTGCAACCAGCAGGACGCAAACACTGGAGTTTTAGAGGTCCCTGGGCTTTGCTGGGATAGAGGCCTGAAGACATTGCCCTTACTCCCAGAGACAAAACAGGCCAGCAACGCGGGAAAGACTGCGGGACTGCGGGATCTGAGGACCATCCCAGGTGCATGGGGAGAGAGACCGTTCATACTTTATGGAGTGCGTCTGTGAGAGGTGGCATTGTCTCTCTGGGGACAAAAGAACTGGCAGGCGCCACTTCCCTCCCTTGCCCCTCAACATAGGTGCAGACATATCTGCTGAGGGTGGCAAACCCGGACACTGGCTGTTTAGCCTGCTTTGCTCCAAACCCATGCCCCTGTGTTCTGGCATGGCTGCCCTTCTGAGTCACACCTGCATCGTTCCCAGCACTGTGATACCCTGTCCCAAGGACCAGCACAGGCCCCCGCCACACCAGGTCCCTGACGTTTGGAATTTTAAAAATTGGCAGGGGTGGCTGAGATAGAGCCCAAGGTGCACTGCACTGCTCCAGGCAAACAAGCAACCCAGAGACAGACAGTGTGAAAACAGTGATCTGAAAAAAATCCTGGTGCTTGAGTGGAGATTATTTGCTCCGTCGAAAGTGCTTCCCTGAGAACAGTAAAAACGGACTCGTGGACACCTGTCCCTGCGGACAAAGGAGCTGTCTGGTGCCATTTCTCTGCCCTGCCCCTCAGCATAAACTAACTTCAGTAAACACCACAGTGCCAACACTGGCTGCCTGACCTGCTTATACCAAGTCCTGTCTCCCTGTGCTCTGCTGGTATTAATGCTGCTCTTGGGCAAGTGTGCTTCAGGATGGGATTAGTGGGCCACTTCCCCAGAAGACCAGCAGAAACCCCTGCACACAGGATGTCTACTGACCACAGAGTTCCACAAGGCTTCAGTTCTAGTGGAAAGAGTGCCAGGTCCCTTTTAACAAGCAGACTGGAGCACAACTAGTTAAAACTGGCCACATTCTGGCCAAGGTCCAAACACTCCCCACTATAAGCAAGGAGAACCTCTGCAGATGACTGGCCTGAGGGATAGAACAGACAAAACGCAACACCAGAGGGCACATAGCACACACCAGAGACACTTCCTGAAGCACCGGGCCCTGGACATTATACAAACTCTTCTTCATAAAACCATTACTTGCAGGAGCAGGAAACATAACAGGCTTTTCTCTCTCTCTCTCTTTTTTTTAAAGATTTTATTTATTTATTCATGAGAGACAGAGAGACACACACACACAGAGGCAGAGACACAGGCAGAGGGAGAAGCAGGCTCCATGTAGCCATGTGGGACTTGATCCTGGGTCTCCAGGATCACACCCTGGGCCAAAAGCGGCGCTAAACCGCTGAGCCACTCAGGCTGCCGAGCAGGCTTTTCTAACACAGAAGAAGCCAGAGACCTAGACAAAATGCCAGGATGGAGGAATTCATCCCAAAAGAGAACAAGAAAAGATCATGGCCAGGGATCTAATCGAAACAGATATACAGAATATACCTGATCCAATATTTAAAGCAACAATCATAAGGATACTAACTGGGCTTGAGAAAAGCTTGGAAGACATCAGGGAGACCCTTACTGCAGACGTACAGGAGCTAAACACCAATCAGACCAAAATGAAAAATGCAGTAACTAAGATTCAAAACCGACTGGGTGTTATGACCACAAGGATGGAAGAGGCAGAGGAATGAATAAGTGATATCAAAGATGGGAATTATGGAAAATAATAGAGCTGAACAAAAGAGAGAAAGAAAAATTTTGGACCACAAGAGTAGACTGAGGGAACCCAGTGAGTCCATCAAGCGTAATAACATTCATTTCATAAAAGTCCCAGAAGAAAAAGAAGAGAGAAAATGGGGCAGAAGGTTTATTTGAGGAAAATAATAGCTGAAAAATTTCCTAGTCTGGGGAATGAAACAGACATCTAGTTCCAGGAGGCACAGAGAACTCGTAACAAAATCAACAAAAGCAGGCCAACACCAAGACAATATTGCAGAACAGTTTGCAAAATATGGTGATAAAGAAAAAAATCCGAAAGGCAGCAAGACAAAAGAAATCCATAACTCACCAGGGAAGATCCATACAGCTAGCAGTAGATCTCTCCACAGAATCTTGGCAGGTCAGAAGGGAGTGAGTGGCATGATATGCTCAACGTGATGAATGGCAAAAGTCTGCAGCCAAGAATTCTCTATTCAGCAAGGCTATCATTCAGAATAGAAGGAGAGGTAAAGAGTTTCCCAGACAAACAAAAACTAAAGGAGATTGTGACCACTACAGCAGCCCTACAAGAAATATTAAACGGTGCTCTTTGATTGGGAAGGGAAGACCAAAAGTGACAAAGACAAGAAAGGAACAGAGAAAATCTAGAAATAATGACCAAACAAGCAATAAAATGGCACTAAATACATATCTATGAATAACCACTCTGAATGCAAATGGACAAAATGCTCCAATCAAAAGACATAGGATGCCAGAATGTATTAAAAACAACAACAACAACAACAACAACAACAACAACAAGACCCATCTATATGCTGCCTGCAAGGGACTCCTTTTTAGACTTAAAGACACCTTCAGATTGAAAGTGAGGGGATGGAGAAACATTTATCATGCAAATGGACATCAAAAGAAAGCCGGAGTAGCAATACTTACATCAGAAAAACTAGATTTTAAACCAAAGCCTGTAATAAGAGATAAAGAAGGGCGCTATAGCTTGGCATGGCTGCAGAGGAGGCCGCGGCGGGGAAAATGGCGGACGGGAAGGCGGGAGAGGAGAAGCCGGAGAAACCGCAACGAGCTGGAGCCGCGGGAGGACCTGAAGAAGAAGCAGAAAAACCTGTGAAAACTAAGACTTTCTTCCAGTAATGGAGGGGAAAGTTCCAGTCGCAGCACTGAGAAGCGATCAGCTAAAGAAGAAGCTGCAGACCTCCCAACAAAGCCTACAAAGATCTCCAAGTTTGGATTTGCCATAGGTAGACGACAAAGAAAGCCTCAGCCAGATCCATCAAACTTGGATCAAGTAAGCCTAAAGAAACTGTTCCAACGCTTGCTCCAAAAACCCTTTCAGTAGCAGCAGCTTTTAACGAAGACAAAGATAGTGAACCAGAGGAAATGCCTCCAGAAGCAAAGATGCGATGAAGAATATTGGAAGGGATATACCAACATCAGCAGGACCAAACTCCTTCAATAAAGGAAAGCATGGTTTTTCTGATAACCAGAAGCTATGGGAGCAAAATATAAAATCTCATCTTGGAAATGTCCATGACCAAGACAATTAAGTGATGTGTTTTGAAATTGGGGTGTGGGGTGGGTGCAAAGTTAAAAGGAACAGTTTCCTTTTTAAAAGAATGGTATAAGACTATCTTTGGAGCCGCCTTTTTGTTTTGTTTTGTTTTGTTTTTTAAAGATTGAGTGGTACACTAATAAGAGTTTGAAATTAGAGGTAATTTATGTTTTATATACAGATTTCAAGACATCTGCTAATTTTGTAGTTTCATGTGATTAGTTTCCAAAGGTTACAGATAATAAAAAACCCAGAAATGGTACCTTTCTAAGAATTGCATGTTGTTTTAGACACAACTATTAGCACATTAAGAGGGACGCAAAAAGTTATTGTCTATTAAACTGCAAGCAATTAGTCTTAACTCCCTTATTAACCTAAAGTGTCTGGCTCCCAGGAACAGCCTTATAGAGAGGGAGTATCGTATTGGGAGGAAAATGTTCCTGGACTATTGACTGAAAGTATGTTAGATAAAATACAGCTTTTCTTTTTCCTAATGGGCATTTGTTTTGTTTCAAGTCGTCATAAACTAGGTATTGCATTGCTATTGGTTGGTACAGATGCTTAGCGCTTTAAAAAAAAAATTTTAAGGGGCACCCTGGATGGCTCAGTGGTTTAGCGCCGCCTTGGGCCCAGGGCCTGATCCTGGAGACTCTGGATCGGGTCCCACGTCGGGCTCGCTGCTTGGGGCCTGCTTCTCCCTCTGCCTGTGTCTCTGCCTCTCTCTCTCTCTCCCCCTGTGTCTCTCATAAATAAATAAAATATTTTTAAAAAAATTTTAAGAACTTCTATGTAAATTGTTGTGTATTTGAGATAGCCCACTTCACTTTAACGGGTCTTGTCTACCTTCATTAGTCTTCAAAGACCATTTGCTGCCAAAGTAAATCAGTATTTTGAATGTCCTTCTCTTGGTTTTTGTTATTAGCTAGTTCCTGTAAGCATTTCCACCAGATCTTGAGGCAAATCATAAGAAAGCTGTTTCTTTTAAAATACAAACCACCACCAAAAATTTAAATGTACATAATACTTAAATATTTGGCTGTTTTTAATTTTTAAAAGGTAGAAACACCAAAAAAGCAACATTGTATGAAGATGAAAATGAGAAAGATGCACTTTCTGTAACTTTGTTAAAGCTTACTTTAAGTTACTAACTTGTGTCTTCCTCAATTTCTTTCAGAAGTGTTCTATAGTTTTGAGGGTATAGATCCTTTACATCTTTGGTTAGGTTTATTCCTAGGTATCTTATGCTTTTGGGTGCAATTATGCTGAGTGAAGTAAGTCAGTCGGAGAAGGACAAACATTATATGTTCTCATTCATTTGGGGAATATAAATAATAGTGAAAGGGAATATAAGGGAAGGGAGAAGAAATGTGTGAGAAATATCAGAAAGGGAGACATAACGTAAAGACTGCTAACTCTGGGAAACGAACTAGGGGTGGTAGAAGGGGAGGAGGGCGGGGGGTGGGAGTGAATGGGTGACGGGCACTGGGGGTTATTCTGTATGTTAGTAAATTGAACACCAATAAAAAATAAATTAAAAAAAAGTTACTAACTTGTGAAAGTGAATTTGATTTGAACTTAATGCAACAATTCTTATTTTAGTACAGTAATAACAGTTCATTTGAAGTGTATACATATTAACCAATGGCCTCTCAAAAGCACATTTTAGGTACTGGAGATAAAAAAGAAAATGCATCTTTAAACATTTTATGGATTCTTTGACCACATATACGTTGTTAGATCTATGTATTGTAGGATTTTTTAAAGAATTTTTGTATATGGATTATTTTTTAATGTGACAGTTAAAACACATCTTTAAAAGCATAGTCCCAGATAAAAGAAACAGAGTATAATGGTTTCTTTGAAAACTCCTGCAATGCTTAATTTGGAGGCAGCTTCAGACTATTTTATTGGTGGTAACTACTCGCTGAGCTCTTTTAATAGGTAATAACTCCAGAGAAGCAGCCTGTATATACTCCTAACACTTTGTTCATTTGCATTTAAGTTTAGAGTAAGCCCCAAGTAAAACAATGGAAATGTATATAGAACTGTTAGTTCTTACATTATTTAATTATATCAATATACATGAATTTAACTTGCTTTAATGTAGGCAAACTTTCCACGTTGTCCATTTTACTGTTTATGTTAAAATAATATCCCTTTCCTACATAATCTTTTCTTGACTCAAATGAAATATTAACCTAAGGTCAAGATGGGAGAGAAACGACTGAGATGAATGTCTTTACTAAAATACCAATAAATTTGGCAAACTCAAAAAAAAAAAAAAAAAAAAAAGAAGGGAGCTGTATCATAGTAGAGGGACTATCCATCAAGAAGATCTAACAACTGTAAATATTGATGCCCCCAACTTGGGAGCACCCAAATATATAAATCAATTAATAACAAACATAAAGAAACTCATTGATGATAATATAATAATAGTAAGGGACCTTAACACCCCAGTTACAGCAATGGACAGATCATCTAAGCAGGAAACAATGGCTTTGAATGACACCCTGGACCAGATGGGCTTAATAGATATGTTCAGGACATTTCATCCCAAAGCAGCAGAATACATACCTTTTGGAGCACACACAGAGTATTCTCCAGAATAGTTCACATATTGGGTCACAAATCAAGCCTCAACAAGTACAAAACGATCAAGATCATACCATGCATCTTTTCTGACCACAAAACTATGAAACTTGAAGTTGAGCAAAAGAAAACATTTGGAACGACCACAAATAGGTGGAGGATAAGCAGCATGCTCCTAACCAGAGAATGGGCCAACCAGGAAATTAAAGAAGAAATTTTAAAAATACATGGAAAACAAATGAAAGTGAAAACACGACAGTTCAAAACCTTTGGGATGCAGCAAGAGTGGTCCTCAGAGGAAAGTATATGGCAATACAGGCCTACCTTAAAAGGCAAGAAAAATCTCAAATAAACAACCTAAACTTACACCTAAAGGAGCTGGAGAAAGAACAAAAAAATGAAGCCTAAAGCCAGCAGAAGAAGGGAAGTATTATTTAGGTTAGTGCAGAAACAATGCTATAGAAACTAAAGAAACAGTAGAAGAGATCAATGAAACCTGGAGCTGGCTCATTGAAAAAGTCAGTAGAATTGATAACCCTCTAGCCATACTTTTAAGAAGAAAATAGAAAGGACCCAAATAAATAAAATCACAAATGAGAGAGGAGAAATGAGAACCAACACCACAGAAATACAAAGAAGTAAAAGAGGATATTATGAAATACAATATGACAACAAACTGGACAACCTGGACATTTCTTAATGGATAAATTCCTAGAAACATATAAACTACCAAAATTGAAACAGGAAGGAATAGAAAGCTTGAACAGGCTGATACCCAGCAAAGCAATTGCATCAGTCAGTAACAAAAAAATCTCCCAACAGCCAAATATCCAGGGCCAGATAGCTTCATAGGGGAATTCTATCAAACGTGAAGAGTTAATATCTATTCTTCTTCAACTATTCCAAAAGATAGAAATGGAAAGAATACCTCCAAATTCATTCTATGGGACCAGCACTACCCTGATCCCACGACCAGACAAAGACCCCAGCAAAATAGAGAACTACAGGCCAATGTCCGTAATGAACATGGATGCCACAATTCTCAAGAAAATATTAGCAAGTCACATCCCAGAGTACACTGAAAGAATCATTCACCATGATCGAGTGGGATTTATTCCTGGGCTGCAAGAGTGGTTCAATATTCACAAATCAATCAACATGATGCACCACATCAAAAAGGAAGGTATAAGAACCATATGATCCTCTCAATAGATGCATAGAAAGCATCTGATAAAGTAGAATGTCCATTCATCATAAAAACCATCAGCTGAGTAGGGATAGATGGAACATACCTCAACATAATCAAGATCATATATTAAAAACCCACAGCTAATATCATTCTCAATGGGCAAAAACTGAGATCTTTTCTTCTTCAGTCAGGAACAAGACAGGGATACCCACTCTCACCACTGTTCTTTAACATAGCATTGGAAGTCCTAGCCACAGCAATCAGACAACAAAAGGAAATAAAAGGCATCCAAATCATCAAGAAAGAAGTAAAACTTTTGCTATTCACAGAAGACATGATACTCTAATACCAAAAACCCAAAAGACTCCCCCACAACAATTGGTTGAACTGATGTATGAATTCAGTAAAGTCACAGGACACAAAATTAGTATACAGAAATCTGGTGCATTGCTATACACCAATAATGAAGCAACAGAGAGAGAATTCAAGGAATTCATTTACAATTGCACCCAAAAGCATAAGATACCTAGTGATAAGCCTAACAGAAGAGGTGAAGGTCCCCCCCCCCACTCTGAAAACTGTAAAGCACTGTTAACAGCAATTGAAGAGGACACAGAGAAATGGAAAGACAGTCAATGCTCGTGCATTGGAAGAACACATATTGTTAAAATGTCCATACTACCCAAAGCAACCCACAAATTTAATGCAATCCCTGTCAAAATACCAAGAGCATTTTTCACAGGGCTAGAACAAACAATCCTAAAATTTGTATGGAACCACAAAGGATCCCAAATAGCCAAAGCAATCTTGAAAAAGAAAAAGCAAACCTGGAGGCATTACAAGGATGGAGTTCAAGCTATATTACAGAGCTGTAGTGATCAAGACAGTATAGTACTGGCACAAAAACAGACACATCGATCAATAGAACTGAATAAAAAACCCAGAAACGTTTCCACAACTACATGGTCAACCAATCTTCAACAAAGCAACAAAGAATATCCAATGGGAAAAAGACAGTCTCTTCAATAAATGGTGTTGGAAAACCTGGACAGCAACATGCAAAAGACTGGAACTGGACCATTTTCTTACACTACTCAAAATGGATGAAAGACCTAAATGTGAGACAGGAATCCATCAAAATCCTAGAGGAGAACACAGGCAGTAACCTCCTTGACATTGGCCACAGCAACTTCCTGCTAGATATGTCTCCCAAGGCAAGGGAAACAAAAGCACAAATAAACTATTGGGACTTCATCGAGATAAAACACTTTGTACAGCGAAGGAAACAACCAACAAAACTAAAAGGCAACCTTCAGAGTGGGAGAAGATATTTGCAAATGGCACATCAGATAAAGCATTAGTATCTAAAATGTATAAAGAACTTACAAATCTCCACACTCAGAAAGCAAACAATCCAGTTTAAAAATTGGGCAGAAGACATGAATGGACGCTTTTCCAAAGAAGACATCCAGATGGCTAACAGACACGTGAAAAGATGCTCAACATCACTCATCATCAGGGAAATGCAAGTGAAAACCACAATGAGCTACCACCTCACACCTGTCAGAATGGCTAAAATTAAGAACACAGGAAACAACAGGCGTCGGTGAGGATGCAGTGAAAGTGGAACCCTCTTAAACTGTTGGTGGGAATGCTAACTGGTGCAACCACTCCAGAAAACAGTGTGGAGTTTCCTCAAAAAGTTAAAAATAGAACTACCCTGTGATCCATCAAGTGCACTACTAGGTCTTTACTCAAGGAATACAAAAATACTAATTTGAAGGGATATTTCCACCCCAACATATATAAAGCAGCATTATCTATAATAGCCAGCTTATGGAAACAGCCTAAGTTCCCATCAACTGAGGAGTGGAGGAAGAAGATGTGGGGTATATATACCCATATATCCCTCAGCCATCAAGAGGAATGAAATCTTGTCATTTGCAATGACATGGATGGAGCAACCGAACGTTATGCTAAGTGAAATTAGTCAGAGAAAGACAGATACCATATGATTGCACTCATGTGGAATTTAAGAAACAAACCAAAGGAACAAAAGAGAGAAAAAAGAGGGAGAGAGGAAAACCAATAAGCAGACTCTTAACTGTAGAAAACAAACTGATGGGGACCCCTGGGTGGCTCAGTGGTTGAGCGTCTGCCTTCGGCTCAGGGCGTGATCCCGGGGTCTGGGGATCGAGTCCCACATCGGGCTCCCTGCAGGGAGCCTGCTTCTCCCTCTGCCTGTGTCTCTGCCTCTCTGTCTCTCTGTGTGTGTGTCTCTCATGAATAAATAAATAAAATCCTATTTTTTTAAAAAAATAAAACAAACTGATGATTAGCAGAAGGGAGTGTGGGGTGGGGGGTTATATAGGTGATGGGGATTAAGGAGTGCACTTGTGATGAGCACTGGCGTTGGATGGAAGTGTTGAATCACTATATTGTACACCTGATAGTAATACTACACGGTGTGCTAACAAAGTGGAATTTAAGTGAAAACTTCAAAAAAATAAAAAGACATCGATCAGACACCAGACACAAGCAGCGAGACAGGAACACAGAGATGGTGAGTATGATCAAAACAAAAGCAGGGTCAGAGCGAGAAGGTAAGAGAAACAGATGCAGAGAGGCACCCTGGAAACTAGATGCATAGAAACAAGAACACAGCCAGGGGGACCCAGAGAAAATGAGGCAGGGACTGAGAAAGAGAGGTATTGAGTCACAAAACAACTTAAGACACTGTCACAGCAACATCAAGAAACAGATACGGAGACATTGGCAAAAACTGGGGAAAGTAAATGGAGAATTACAGTAAATGCCAAATCACAGACATGGAGAGCAAAGTGCCAGAGATGCACAGACTCAGAGACTCACCAACAAAAGGTACATGGAAGGAGGCATTTGCACATGATTCATGAGCACAGACACTGCAACACAGAGGCTCAGAGACACCCAGATACAGGAATACAGAGACCCTGAGACACACTTCCAGTGGATCACAGAGGTTCTAGGATATGCAAGGACTTGGGGATGGATGCACGGAGATAAAAAACACACAGACACTGGAGCATAGAAGCTCACGGGCACCCAGACACAGACATGCAACAGACACTAGTTCATATGCTAAGGCTCAGAGACATATAAAGATTTAGGGACATGCAGACTCAGGGATGCACAATGACTCAAGGGCACATCAAGACTCAGGAATAGGCAAAGATTCAAGGACATGTGAAGAATCAGGGATGCACAGAAAAAAGGGATGCACAAACACTCAAACACAGAGACTTGTTGGATCCCCAGACACCGAGACGCAGAGACCTATCGGCCCACAGAGACAGGCAGACACAGACTGCAGAGCCTCTGGATATGCAGAAATTCAAGTACCTTCAAGGACAAGGATGACTAGACACTGAAACACAGTCATGAGGGACACACAGAGACAAGAAATAGAAGCCACAGAATACAGGCAGAGAATCAGGGACACTCAGAGATGGCGATATACAGACACTGAAACAGAGACTAATAGGATGTACAACACAGGGACACATAAAGAAATGAACACAGAAACTCACAGGGTTACAGGAGTTCAAGGACATGCAGATACTGTACCACAATATACAGTGGAAATCACAGACACCAGAGCACAGAGACAGTGGGACATAGAATCCTTGGGACACTGAAATATGCAGACACTGGAACACAGTTAGACACTCGCTCATATAAATATTAAGATGCACACAGCCATTAGGAAATATGGGCAACCACTAACTCACACACACACAGACACAGGTATACACACAAACACTTAAAACACAAGCACACAGATACTAGAATAGGTGTCAGAACACACAGGGATGCTGGCACACAGAGTCAATGGGACCAGACACTGCCACGCAGGTCCTGGTACATACAGACACTGGCATACACAGAGGGACACATAGAACCTGAGATTGACATACACACTGGGATACACACACCCTTGAGACACAAGGAACCTGGGGTACGAAGACTGAAGCACACAAAACCTGAAACTCAGAGACACACAGTAAGCAGCATGCTGATACTGGAACACACAGACGAAAGGATACAGGCATTGGGGCCCACAGACACAAGGGCATATAAAAACACTGTGACACACAGACACTTTGACTCACAAATAGTGGAACAAGGGATCCCTGGGTGGCGCAGCGGTTTAGCGCCTGCCTTTGGCCCAGGGCGCGATCCTGGAGACCCGGGATCGAATCCCACATCGGGCTCTCGGTGCATGGAGCCTGCTTCTCCCTCTGCCTATGTCTCTGCCTCTCTCTCTCTCTCTCTCTCTCTCTCTCTGTGACTATCATAAATAAATAAAAATTAAAAAAAAACAAATAGTGGAACAAGCAAACACTGGAATATACATACACTGAGGTTCAGTGGCATTGGGACACACTGAAGCCGGGACACACCCTTGGGACACACGGTTATAGAGGCTTACAGTGGCAGTGACCATACAACCATGGGACTACACAGAACAGGGCCATACAGACACTGGGTCAAGCAGACATTGTGAAAAAAAAAAACAGACATTGTGATACACAGACACTGGGCTACAGATACTGAGGTGCATGGGAACACTGAAACTAATAGACACATGCAACACGCAAATGGTCAAGCTACACAAACTGGCACAGATAGAAAGTGAGGAACACACATACTGGAACATGTACAGACACCAAGACACACAGACACTACAGCATAGAGTCATTAGGACATAAACAGATACTGGGGACACCCAGACATTAGAGTAGAGAGAAACTATTGATCTGCAGATACTGGGAGATATACAGACACTGTGACAGACAGTCATTTTGACACAGACACTGAAGCACAGTCAGGGGTAGAGGCAGAAGTTGGGATTTCTAGACATTGAGGTTCACAGACACTAGGATACCTAAACACTGAGATGCACAGATACTTGGGGCATACAAACACTGGGACACAGCCCCTGAGACACATAGACATTTGGATGTAGAGACACTGAGGAATACAGTCCCTGGGACATTCAATCACAGGGAAACAGGCACACAGACTGAGACAGACGACGACGGTGACATACAGACACTGACATACACACAGACGCTGACCCACACAGACGTTGCAATGAGTAGGTAACGGAACACATAAACACTGGGGTTCTCAGAAACTGGGAGGCACAGGGACACCTGGATGGCTCAGCGGTTCAGTGTCTGCCTTCGGCTCAGGGCGTGATCCCGGGGTCCTGGGATCGAGTTCCGCATCGGGCTCCCTGCAGGGAGCCTGCTTCTCCGTCTGCCTATGTCTCTGCCCCCAGCTCTCTGTCTCTCTCTCTCTCTGTCTCTCTCTCTGTCTCTGTCTCTCTCTCTTTGTGTGTGTGTCTCTCATGAATGAATAAATAAAATCTTCAAAAGAAGAAAGAAAAGAAACTGGGAGGCACAGGCACCAGAAAACATATAGACCATAGGACGTACAAACACTGGTTGCAACCACTTAAACCTACAAATTCTGGGACACATAAACACTAGGACATACAGACACTAGGATATAGTACCTGAGGCACACGTAAACACTGAAACTCAGGCATACTACATCATGCTGACACAGGGACATAGTCACTGAAATGTGCAGACACTAAGATACGCTGACTCAAACACACAGAACCTGGAGTACAGACACTAAAGCACACAAAACAGTGAAACACATAAACACACTGCAACATGGCTTACTTTAAAACACACAGTCCCTGGAATGCACAAACACTGGAACATACAGACATTGACACAGACACTGGAACATACAGTCATTGGGACATGCACAGACAGGAGAACACATAGACACTGGAACCTACAGATATGGGGATACAGACCCTGGGACCTACAGACACTCTTTTCACAGATATTGAGCTAGTCAAAAAACACTAGGGCACACAGACAGGGATAAAGACACTGAGGCACACAGAAATACTGAACTGAGATACACGGCCAACATGCTGGCACATGATACACAGATACTGAAGACACACAGACACTAATGCACTCATTCACAGGCATAAAGAGAAATCGATATATGAAAGAAATTGTGGGGCATAGTAAGACACATAGACCTTAAGACACATAAACGCTTGGATACACAGAGACTGGGTGAATGAGGGAGCCATTTCCTAAGATGTGAGAACCTAGGAGAAGAGGTAGGGGAACCTACATTAGTCTAAGGTGTCTGTTGGCCTCCAAAAACATTTATTCATTAATTAATCTCACTTCTTTCTCCAAAAGTCTTGAGATTTCATGCATAGATCTCTGTTAGAATAATTTTGGTTGCAAGTAATAGAAAATCCTACTCAAACTATTTTCATAAAGGGATTTTATTGGCTCCTGTAACTAAAATATTTCAAAAGTATGGTGGGTTTCAGAACCAGTTCCACTGCTCAATGATGTCGCCAAGGTAACATTCAATTTCTCTCTATCACTTCACTGCCTTCCACAGTCGCTCTATCCTAAGCTTGGCTCCCCTAATCACAGTGTGACTGCCAGCAGCAACAAACACTGACGGGAAGTCCTGCGTTTCACTGTGTAACTTGAGTACATGCCCACTATCAAATCAGTTACTGTGTCCTGGGATATAGGGTTGTGCTAACGGGCTTAGACCAAACCCGGGCCCACTCTTGGAGGCAACATCTGAGTCAGCCACCAACCAACTACATGGCTGCTACACATTGTGTGAGAGGCAAAATGAATGCTGGATAGACCAGCAACATGTCACTACATTAGAACAAGTGGTTTAGCTATAATAAGCACAGTAGACCAGGTCAAAGGAATAAGTGTCCAGTAATGATGAAGTAGTAATTATCAGAAGACCCATACTGGAGAAAGCTACTCCAACACAGCCCAAAAGCTTGAGCTTCTTAGCAACCATGGTGCAAAATGACAGCACAGTGATGATCTCTGAAGGTGATCTCCATGCATGTAGCTGTTTTTTCATAGTAGCAAACGACTACTGCTGTCATAACAGTCACAATTCCCTCTATCTTCTATGTAAGTTGGGTAGAGTGTACAGTTCGGCAATACTACCATTAACAGAGGATAAGACAGAGGCCAGGAGAGTGTGCATGACCTATTTTGCAAGATGAAGCGAGTCAATGGCAGAGCTAGGACTAGAACTCCAAATGTTTCTTAGCTATAAGCAACAGAAATAAACTCTGGCCGGTTAAAGTACAAAGAAATTTGTTAATCAGTTATTAGATAGTTCACAGAGTCTGTGAGAGCAGGAAAACCAGATGCAGAGACAACATAGCTAGGAATGATACCTAGAATCACACCTCAGAATTTTTCCAGAGGAGATACTGCTCATGACGGCCACTGGAAACTGATGCCATCATTTGCAGTTCCCACCTCACCAACTCTTCCATTGCCTCTGGAAATCAGAGGCAGCCGCTGCAAGCTGCAATCACCCATCAGCAAAAGTGGGTTCCATGTAGCCTCTGCTTCCTTATGCTTAACTCCAGAGTATAAGTCTAGGATAAGTTGATCTAATGACTGTAGCCTGGTCATGTGCCCAAGCCTTAGCTGCAAAGGAGGCTAGGCAAGTGAGGAGGTGGTTTTTTCAGCTTCTGATGTGGCAGATGAGGTCTGCCTCATAAGCCAGGGGATTACCAAACACAGAAAAGGAGTCAGTAACCAAAAATAGCAGTAAATACTCATTATACCTGGCTTACTGTCACCCTACCCAGGGCTTCTAGAATGGAGCCACTTATTCTGCAATCAGTTGTTCAATAAACATTCCCCAAGTGTGGTAAGCTAGCAACACTAGGAGAAAATGAAGGAGGTGGCAGAGACGTGTCCTCCCTGTCCTCCTTCCAGGCTAGTTGGAGTGTTCTGCCCACCCAGGAGCTCTTAGGTAAGTAGCACCAAATACCTGAACAAGGTTTAGGACCAGGAAGGCTTCCAGGGGTGCCTGGGTGGCTCATTTGGTTAAGTATCTGACTCTTGATCTCAGGGTTGTGAGTTCAAGGCCCACATTGGGCTCCATGCTAGGCGTGGAGCCTACTTTAAAAAAAGAAAAAGAAAAAGAAAGAAAGACAGATAGACAAGACAAGACTGGGAAGGCCTCCAGAGGAAGTACAACTTGGTCTGGACCTTCAAAGATAGATAGACTTCAAAGTGGGAAAGAAGAGAAAAAGAGCATTACATCTAGTCTCTACTCTTAATCCCCTTCTTCTTTTTCACCTGGTCCTTACCTGGTCACTGGCTGTCTGAGTATCTATTCACATGCCTAAAAGATGGTTGAACATCACCATTGCCTCCGGATTTCCAGGGCTAGAGCTAAATGCCACTCTGGAGCCAGCAGTGAACAGACACATGGTCCAAATGGCTGGATGGTAGAGACCAACCGAGGTCCAGCAATGGTCTCCATTGTCACCCAGTAGGGTGGGTGATCACGCACACCATTTCCTTCTTTCCTTTCACATGACCTCAAGTTGGTGATTCTTTCCATCGAAATCTCAGTAAAATTGACAGAATCGGTCATATTTTGCAGGGTATGAGGTTGAGATAAAAAATATGTATGCATGTATATATGTAAGTATGTATTCACATGCATATATATACACTTTAAAGTACCCAGCTCAAGGCCTAACACATAAATGGTACTTGATATTATTATCATTCCTCATAGAAAGTCAGAGGTAAAAGGAACTTCAAAAATTACCCACTCCAACACTCATTTCTCAGAGTAGCTAAGGCCTAAAGGGAATAAAACATTGCCTGGGATCACACAGGTTAGTGCCAGAGAAAGAATTGTTTTTTTTGTTTTGTTTTGTTTTGTTTTGTATATTTTTTTATTGGAGTTTGATTTGCCAACATGTAGTATAACACCCAGTGCTCATCCCGTCAAGTGCCCCCCTCAGTGCCCGTCACCCAGTCACCCCGCCCCCCCCCGCCCACCTCCCCTTCCACTACCCCTTGTTTGTTTCCCAGAGTTAGGAGTCTCTCATGTTCTGTCACCCTCTCTGATATTTCCCACTCATTTTCTCAGAGAAAGAATTGTAAACCTTTCTTCCCGAAACCTTCTCCAAGAATTTTTTTAAAACCTTGTCTAGCTGAGTCATGTTGATTACAATTCACACTGTGGGTGTAAAGTAAATGGGTCGCCCCTCCAATGGGTGTTGGCCTGTCTTCAAACAGTTGGAGGATTTATTCACCTAAGAATTACAGAAAATTTATCTATGCCAGGTTATTGCTAGATAAGGTAAGAGACTAGAGAGGACTCAGATCTGATCCCTGCCCCTAAGATATTCCAAGACCTGAGAGAAGATGGTTATAAACAGACAACTGCAAACAAACAAACCAAAAAACCAACCAAAGAAAAACTAGAGATTTGTGTGTGTGTCAGGTAGTGAAGGGACTAAAGGGTGACTTTAAGCGATATTAGCCTTCCCCCCTATAAAATCCATCAACCAGTCCACATCCATCACAAATAACTTAAATGGCAAGGATGTTCTTTCTGTAGATGACTGCAGCTCTTAATCTTTTGTAAAGTATGACTAAAATAATCCTGAGAGACTTCCAGCTATGGCTGAATGAGAATATCAACAAATGCCCCCCTCAAAAAGAAACCATAAAGTAGATAAGTTGATTTTAAAAAATAAAACCAGTTGTATTGGAGCCCAAAGGAACACAACAATCTAAGAAGTGTTTATACTTTTGTGTGTGTGTGTGTGTGTGTGTGTGTGTGTGTTTCTGTTTCCCCTCCCCTGGTTTATTGAGAAATAATTGGCAAACATCAGTGTATAAGGCATACGGCATGATTGTTTGTATGTATTTTGAAATGATTATCACAATAAGTTCAGCTAATATCTATCTTCCCAGATAGATACAATAAAAAGAAAAGAAAGCAGAAAGAAATAGAGGGGAAAAAAAAAAACTTCTCCTTGTGGTGAGAAGTCTTAAGATTTACTCTCTTGGATTAAGGACCTAAATGTGAGACCTGAAACCATAAAAACAGTAGAAGAGAACACAGGCAATAATTTCTCCAACTTCAGCCATAGCAACATTTTTTATTTTAGATATGTCTCCTGAGGCAAGTGAAACAAAAGCAAAAATAAACTATTCGGACCATATCAAAACAAAAAGCTTCTGCACAGCAAAGGAAACCATCAACAAAACTAAAAGCAACCTACTGAATGGGAGAAGATATTCGCAAATGACATGCCAATAAAGGGTTAGTATCCAAAATATATAAAGAACTTATATGGCTCAAGACCA
Organism: Canis aureus; assembly: GCF_053574225.1. Classification (NCBI taxonomy): domain Eukaryota; kingdom Metazoa; phylum Chordata; class Mammalia; order Carnivora; family Canidae; genus Canis; species Canis aureus. The sequence goes on along the minus strand of NC_135649.1, from coordinate 77,948,327 downwards.
AGTAAACAAATAATTCAATAATATATATGAATATATAAAAAGTAAAAATAAATGAAAATAAAATTTAAAAACATGGGCAGAACACATGAACAGGCATTTCTCCAAAGAAAGCATACCGGTGACCAATAGACACATGAAAAGATGCAAAACATCGCTCATCATCAGGTAAATGAAAATCAAAGCTACAATGAGCTATCATGTCACACTTGTCAGAATGGCTAAAATAAAAAAACTCAAGAAACAACAAGTGTTGGCAAGGATGCAGAGAAATGGGAACCCTCGTGCATTGTTGGTGGGAATGCAAACTGGCACAGCCACTGTGGGAAACAGTACAGAGGTTCCTCAAAAAATTAAAAATAGAAGTACCATATGATTCAGTCAATGCACTACTGTACATTTCCACGAAGGATACGAAAATGCTAATTTGAAAAGATATAAGCACCCCTGTGTTTACTGCAGCACTATTTACAATAGCCAAATCATGGAAGCAGCCCAAGTGTCCATCGACAGATGAGTGGATAAAGAAGTGATATATATAATGGAATATTATTCAGCCATTAAATGATTGAAATCTTGCCATTTGCAATGACATGGATGGAGCTAAAGAGTATGATGTTAAGTGAATTAAGCCCATCAGAGAAAGGCAAATACCATACGGTTTTACTCATATGTGGATTTGAAGAAACAAAACAAATGAAGTATAAAAAGAAAAGAGACAAGCCAAAAAACAGACTCTTAACTATAGAGAAGAAACTGGTAGTTGTGAGAGGGGACATGGGTGGGGGGATGGGTGAAATAGAAGGCAGGGATTAAAGAGTACATTTATCACGATGAGCACTGGGCGATATATGGACGTGTTGAATCCCTATATTGTATGCCTGAAGCTAGTATAACACTGTATGCTAACTACACTGGCATTAAATTTTTTAAAAAAAGTTTTCCTCTCTTAACAACTTTCCCACATATCACACAGCACTGTTAGCTATAGTTATCATATATATATATGTATATATATGTATATATGTATATATATGTATATATATGTGTGTGTATATATGTATATATATATGTATATATAGTACTTCTTCATCATAACTGGAAGTTTGCACCTTTTGACCACCTTCCTCCATCCTCCAATTCCCCCTCACTGCATCCTCTGCCTCTGGTAACCACAAGTCTGATCTCCTTTTTTATGAGGTTTTTATTTTTGTAGATCCCACATATAAGTGCAATCACACAGTATCTGTGTTTCTCTGTCTGAATTAGTTCACTTTAAAAATAAAATATTTTATTTATTTATGAGAGAACGAGAAAACACAAGCGAGGGGGGCAGAGGGAGAGAGAAGCAGACTCCCCGCTGAGCAGGAAGGCCAAGTGGGGCTCGATCCCAGGACCTTGAGATCACAGGGATCCCAGGACCCTTGGATTATGACCCCAGCTGAAGGCAGAAGCTTAACCAACTGAGCCAGGCAGGTGCCCCTGAGTTATTTCACTTTGCAAAGTCTTTTCAAGATCCATCCATGTTGTCACAATGGTAAGACTTTTTTCTTTTGTATGTCTAAATAATATTCATATATATAATATATAATTATATATTATATAATATATATATTATATAATATATAATATATAATTATATAATATTATATGTCTAAATAATATTCATATTATATAATATATAATGTGTTATACATAATGTGGTATATATATAAATATGTGATATATACATATGTATAATGTATATATGTGCGTATATGTGTGTGTGTGTGTGTGTGTGTGTGTGTGTGTATCACAACTCTTTGTTCATCCATCATGGACACTTTCCATGTCTTTATCTATATAAATAATGCTGTTATGAACATGGGGGTGCAGATATTTCTCAAGTTAATGTTTTTATTACCTTTGGATTTATTCTCAGAAATAAATATCCATGAACTTGTTGGACCATATGGTAGTTGTATTTTTAATTTTTTTGAAAATTGTCCATAATGTTCTCTACAGTGGCTGCACTAATTTACAAACCTACCAACAGTGAACAAGGGTTTTCTCCACATCCATGCCAATTTGTACTATCTCTTGTCTTTTTGATGGTGGCCCTTCTAACAGGTGTGAGGTGGTATCTCATTGTGGTTTCAACTTGCACTTCCCTCATGACTGGTGATGCTAGGCATCTTTTAATGTACCTGTCGGCTTTTCATGTATTTTCTTTGGAGAAATGCCTAATTCAGATACTTTGATCATTTTTTAATTGGGTTATTTGGTATTTTGCTATTGAGTTAGTTGTAGGAGTTCTTCATATGTTTTGGATATTAACCCATCATTAGATATATGGTTTGCAAATGTTTTTCCCACTCTGCAGATTGTCTTTTCACTTTTTTGAAGGCTTCTTTCACTGTGCAGAAGATTTTTGGCTCGATGTATTCTGACTTGTTTATTCTTTGTTTTGTTGCTTCTGCCTTAGGTGTCCTACCCAAAAAAGTCATTACGAAGACCCATGTCAAGGAGATTTGTTCCCGTTTTCTTCTAGAGGTTTCATGGCTTCAGGTCTAACATTTGAGGCTTTAATATATTTTGAGTTGATTTTTGTAAGTGGTGTAAGATATGCATCCAGTTTCATTCTTTTACATGTGAATATCCAATTATCCCAGCACCAGTTAGAGACTGTCTTTTCTTCACTGAGTATCCTTGGCTCTCTTGTCAAATATTAGTTAACTGAGTGTGCTTAGGTTTATTTCTGGGCTCTTGATTCTGCTCCATCGGTCTATTTCTCCATTGTCGTACCAGTACCAAGCCGTTTTGATGATGACAGATTTAGAGTATAACTTGAAATCAGGAAGTGTGATACCTGCTGCTTTGTTCTGCTTTCTCAAGATATTTTTTGGGGGGTGTGGTGATGCCACGTGGGGTCTTTTGTGGTTCTACATAAACTTTAGAAGGCCTTCTTCTACTTCTGTAAAAATGTGTCATTGAAATCTTGATAGGGACTGCATCAAATCTATAGATGATTTATGGTAGTATTGACATTTTTAACAATATTAACTTTTCCAATCTATGAACACAAGATACCTTTTTTACATTTATTTGGGTCTTCTCCAATCACTTTTATCAATTTCTTCTAGTTTTCAGTATGGAGATGTTTCCCCTCCTTAGTTTAATTTATTTCTAAGTATTTCATTGTTTTTGATGTAATTGTCAATGGGAACAATTTATTTTTCCTATGATTAGATGCATATTTTATTTAAAATAGGTTTGGAATTGAGAGAATCATGAAAATCATGAATATAAATATTTATCGGCAACGTTATGGTAAATACATGTATTATACATGCATATATATATACATATACATTGTTTTTACTGTCATCATCTCATTTTGCTTTATGTCATCAATGAAGTTGGTCATTGTATGCCTGTTTTTATAGGATACTTGGCAATGTAATGTAAACTGATCTAAGCATATGCAATTAATAACCGATAGAGTCATAAATTTAACCCAGGCGCTTTTGCCTCCAACAACTATGCTTTATATTTTATTTTATTTTATTTTTTTATTTTATTTTATTTTATTATTTCTATTTTATTATTGAGGTATTGACATACAATGTTATATAACCTTCAGGTGAACAACATAATGATCTAACAATTAGCTACATTACTCAGTGCTCACTAAGATAAGTATAGTCACCATTAGTCATTCTACAACATTATTATAATATTGTTGGCTATATTTTCTATGCTGCAGCATTTATCTCCATGACTTATTTGTTTTATACCTGGAAGTTTATGCCTCTTAATCCCCTTCCTATGGTATTTGTGTTTGTCTGACTGGCTTATTTCATTTAGCACTATACTTTCTAGCTCCATCCATGTTGCTGTGAATGGCAAGAATTCATTCCTTTTTATGGCTGAATAATAGTCTGTTGTATATGTATGATACCACTTCATCTTTGTCCATTCACCTATCAATGGATAGTTAGGCTGCTGCCATAATTTTGTTGTTGTAAATAATGTTGCAATAAACATTAGGGTGCATGTATCCCCTCAACTTAGTGTTTTTGTGTTTTGGAGATAAATACTCAGTAGAGCAATTACTGGATCATAGGTAGTTCTATTTTTAATTTCGTGAGGAACATCCATACTGTCTTTCACAGTAGCAGTGAAACTTTCACCAGTTTGCATTCCCAACAAGAGTGCATGAGGGTTCCTATTTCTATGCATCCTTGCCAACGATTGTTTGTTGAGTTTTTGACGTTAGCCATTCTGACAGGTGTGAGGTGGTATCTCATTGTGATTTTACTTTGCATGTCCCTGATGATGAGTGATGTTGAGCATCTTTTCATGTGTCTGTTGGCCATCTGTATGTCTTCTTTGGATAAATGTCTGTTCATGTCTTCTGCCCATTTTTTAACTTGGGTCTTTTTGTGTTGAGTTCTATAAGTTCTTAGATATTTGGATACCTACTCTATTGGATATATCATTTGCAAATCTCCTCTCACTCAGTAGGATGCTTTTAATTCTGCTGGTTGTTTCCTTTGCTGTGCAGAAACTTTTCACCATGATGTAGTCCTAATAGTTTACTTTTGGTGGTGTTTCCCTGTGGAAACAGGTTGTATAACAAACAGATTGTTCTCTATAGTAAAGAGTCTGTTGGTTGGTTTGCATCTCTCTGTTTTCTTCCCTTTGCTCCTTCGTTTTGTTTCGTAAATTAAATGTGAGAGTGAAGTCATACGGCATATCTTTCTCTAACTTAGTTCACACAACACAATACTCTTTAGCTCCATCCGTGTCACTGCAAATGGCAAGATTTCATTCTTTTTGAGGGCTGAGTAATATCCCATGTTTTATATATATCCCACTTCCTTATCCATTCACCAGTCAATGAACCCTTGTCTCCTTGCATAATTTGGCTATTGTAGATAACACAGCTATAAACATTGGGGTGCACGTATACCTATGAATTAATATTTTCGTATTCTTCAGGTACATACCCAGTAGTGCAATCGCTGGATCAGAGGGTAGTCCTATTTCTAACCCTTTGAGGAACCTCCATACTGCTTTCCAGAGTGGCCGCACCAGTTTGCATTCCCACCAACAGTGCAAGAGGGTCCCCCTTTCTCTGCATCTTCACCAACACCTGTTGTTTCTTGTGTTGTTGATTTTAGCCATTCTGACAGATGTGAGGTGATATCTCATTGTAGTTTTAATTTGCATTTCCCTGATAATCACTGATATTGAAGATCTTCTCATGTGTCTGTTAGCCATCTGGAGGTCTTTTTTGGAAAAACGTCTATTCACGTTTTCTGTCTCTTTCTTAATTGGATTATTTGGTTTCTGGGTGTTGAGGTTTACAAGTTCTGCACATACTGTGGATACTAACCCTTAACTGGGTGTGTCATTTCCAAATATCTTTTCCCATTCTGTAGGTCGCCTTTAGTTTTGTTGATTGTTTCCTTCACTGGGCAAAAGTTTTTGTTTGATGGAGTCTCAATAGTTTATATTTTACTTTTGTTTCCCTCGCTCCAGGAGACAAATCTAGTTGCTATGGCTAATGTGAGAGGTTACTGCTTGTGTTCTCCTCGAGGATCTTGATGGTTTCCTGTCTCACCTTTAGGTCTTTCATCCATTTTGAATTTATTTTTGTGTATGGTATAAGAAAGTGGTCCAGTTTCATTCTTTTGCATGTCGCTGTCGTTTTCCCAACACCATTTGTTGAAGAGACTGTCTTTTTCCCATTGGACATTCTTTTCTGCTTTGTCAAAGATTGATTGGCCATACAGTTGTGGGAATGGGTTCTCTATTCTGTTGCATCGATCTATGTGTTTGTTTTTGTGCCAGTACCATACTGTCTTGATCCCTGTAGCTTTGTAATATAACCTCTACTCTGGAATTGTAATGCCTCCAGCTCTGCTTTTCTTCTTTAAGGTTTGTGTGGCTATTTGGGGTCTTCTGTGATTCCATACAAATTTTAAGATTCTTTATTGTAACTCTGAAAAATGCTTTCGGTATTTTGATAGGAGTTGCATTAAATGTGTAGTTTGCTTTTGGTAGTGTAGACATTTTAACAATACTGGAAGACATTTAATAATGTCTTCCAATCCGTGAGCATGGAATGTCTTTTCATTTCATTTTGTCATTTTCAATTTGTTCATTGATGTTTTATCCTTTTGAGAGCAAAGGTCTTTCATCTCTTTGGTTAGGTTTATTGTCGGATATCTTATTGATTTTGGTGCAATTGTAAATGGTATTTCTTAATTTCTCTTTCTACTCCTTTATTATTATTGTATAGAAATACAACAGGTTTCTGTACATTGACCTTGTGTCCCGCGACTTTACTGAATTTGTTTATCAGTTCTAGCAATTTGTTGGTGGAATCCTTAGGTTTTTTTTTATATAGAGTATCATGTCATCAGCAAATAACAAAAGTTTTCCTTCCTCCTTGTTCATTTTGATGTCTTTTATTTGTTTTTGTTGTCTGATTGCTGTGACTGGGACTTCCAGCACTTTGTTAAGCAGAAGTGGTAAGAGTGGACATCTTTGTCTTGTTCCTGGCATAGAGAAAAGCTCTGTTTTTGCCCTTGAGGATGATATTAGCTGTGGGTTTTTCATATATGGCTTTTATTGTGTTGAGTTATGTTCCCTCTACCCTGCTTTGTTGAGGGTATTTTTTCCTAAGGAAGACTTTTTATTATGCACCAAAACAGAGATTAGCAGAAGGATATGGCCACTGTACTCGTAGTGCTAAAAAGGTGTATAAAGAAATAATTCAGAAGTGAGAATGTTGAGCCCTGAATTTTAGTCATAAGTAATGCTCTTTGTTATTCTACTGAGTTGGTTTTGTGTTCATCTGATCTTTGAAAGTCCACTAATGATTTGTAAAATATACATTGTATATTTGTTCTATAGTGTCCAAGGAAAGATCATAATATTATATAGTTGGCAACATTATTAACAAGAACCACGGAGGGTTTTTATAATTAATGGATATCCTACATTGTCAAATGCTTTTCCTGCATCTATTGAAATGATCATTTTAAATTTAAATTTAATTAATTAAAATATAATATATTATTAGTTTCAGAGGTAGAGTTTAGTGAGTCATCAGTTGCATATAATACCCAGTGCTCATTAAATCAAGTGGCCTGCTTAATGCCTATCACCCTATTAGCCCATCCCTCCACCCACCTCCCTTCCCATGATTCTTATCCCTTTTTTCAGTGTGGTGTATCATGTTGATGATCATGTTGCAGATATTGAACCACTCTTGCAGCCCAGGAGTAAATCCCTCCTGATTGTGGTGAGTGACTCTTTCATTATACTGTTGGGTTGGGTTTGGTAGTATTTTACTGAGTATTTTTGCATCTATATTCATCAGGGATACTGGTAGTATTTTACTGAGTATTTTTTAAAAGATTTTATTTATTTATTCATGAGACACACAAAGAGAGAGAGAGACAGCCAGAGACACAGGCAGAGGGAGAAGCAGGCTCCACGCAGGGAGCCTGACGTGGGACTCAATCCCAGGTCTCCAGGATCACACCATGGGCTGAAAGCGGCGCTACCGCTGAGCTACCCAGGCTGCCCTTAATTAGTATTTTTGCATCTATATTCATTATACTGTTGGGTTGGGTTTGGTAGCATTTTACTGAGATATTTTGCATCTATATTCATCAGGGATACTGGTGGTCTTTTTTTTCAGTGGTGTTTTTATCTGCTTTTGGTATCAAGGTTGTGCTGGCCTCATAGAATGAATTTGGAAGATTTCCTTCCTCTTGTATTTTTTGGAATAGTTAGAGAAGAATAGGTATTAACTCTTCTTTTCACGTTTGGTAGAAATCCCCTGTGAAGCCACCTGGCCCCGGACTTTTGTTTGTTGGGATTTTTTTGATTGCTGATTCTATTTCTTTGCTGGTTATCAGCCTGCTCAAGTTTTCCATTTCTTTCTGTTTCAGTTTTGGTCATTTATATGTTTCTATGAATGTATCCATTTGTTCCAGGTTGTCCGATTTGCTGGCATAAAGTTTTTCATAATATTCTCTTATAACTGTATTTCCATGATGTCGATTATTATTTCTTCACTCTCATGTGTGACCTTATTCATTTGGGTCCATTCTCTCTTGTTGTTAATAAGTCTGGAGGTTTATGAATTTTATTAATTTTTTCAAAGAACCAGCTCCTGATTTCATTGATCTGCTCTATTGGTTTTTAAGGCCTATATCATCTTTTTTCTGCTCTGATCTTTCTTTTTTTTCCTTCCTTCTGCTGGCTGTAGGCTTTGCTTGTTATTTTTCTAGCTCTTTTAGGTGTAAGGTTAGGTTGTTTTATTATTTTTTGTATATTTTTTATTGGAGTTCGATTTGCCAACACATAGTATAACACCCAGTGCTCATCCCGTCAAGTGCCCCCCTCAGTGCCCGTCACCCAGTCACCCCATCCCCCCCACCCGCACCCCCTTCCACTACCCCTTGTTCATTCCCCAGAGTTAGGAGTCTTTCACGTTCTGTCACCCTCTCCGATTTTTCCCACTCATTTTCTCTCCTTTCCCCTATAACCCCTTTTACTATTTTGGTTAGGTTGTTTATTTGAGATTTTTCTTGCTTTTTGAGGTAAGCCTGTATTGCTAACTACTTTCCAAATAGGACCACTTTTGCTTCTTCCCAAAGGTTTTGGACCACTGTGTTTCTACTTTCATCTGATTCATGTATTTTTTAAATCTCTTCTTTGATTTCCTGGTTGGCCCGTTCATTGTTTAGTAGCATGTTGTTTTACCTCCATGTATTTGTGGCCTTTTCGAGGTTTCTTGTGACTGACTTCTAGTTTTATGGCGTTGTTGTCAGAAAGGTGCATGATGTGAAGTCAAATTTTTTATATTTGCTGAGGCCTGATTTGTAACCTAATATGTGATCTATTTTGTAGAATGTCCCATGTGCACTTGAAAAGAATGTATATTCTGCTGTTTTAGGATGGAATGTTCAGAACATATCTGTTAAATCCATCTGGTCCAGGGTGTCATTTAAAGCCATTGTTTCCTTGTTGATTTTCTGTCTAGATAATCAGTCCACTGATGAAAGTGGGGTGCTAAAGTTTCCTGCTCTTATTGTCCTATTATTAATGGGTTCCTTTATGTTTGATATTTATTCTTTTATATATTTGCGTACTTGCATATTAAGTGCATAAATATTACCATTGTTATATTTCTTGTTGGACTGTCATCTTTATTAAGATATAGTTACCATTTTGTCTCTTGTTACAATCTTTATTTTAATGTGGAGTTTGTCTGATACAAGTGTTACTACTCCAACTTTCTTTTGACATCAATTTGGATGGTCAATGTTCCTCCGTTCCGCTTACTTTCAATCTGCGGGTGTCTTTAAGTCCAAAATGAGTCTCTTGTAGGCATATAGATGGGTCTTGTTTTTTATACATTCTGACACCCTGTGTCTTTTGTTTGGAGCATTTAGTCCATTTACACTCAGAATAATTACTGATACGTATATATTTTGTGCCCTTTTATTACTGGTTCTTTGTTGTTTGTGGAGATTTTCTCTCTTCCTTTCTTTGTTACCTTTGGTCTCTTCTTCCCACTCAAAGAGTCCCCTTTAATATTTCTTCCAGGTCTGGTTTAGTGATCATGAACTCCTTTAGATTTTGTTTGTCTGGGAAACTCTTTATCTCTCCTTCGTTTTTTGTTTTTTGGTTTTTTTTTGTATATTTTTCATTGGAGTTCGATTTGCCAACATATAGCATAACACCCAGTGCTCATCCCGTCAAGTGCCCCCGTCAGTGCCCGTCACCCAGTCACCCCATTCCCCCCGCCCACCTCCCTTTCCACTACTCTTTGTTCGTTTCCCAGTGTTAGGAGTATTATGCTGAGTGACGTAAGTCAATTGGAGAAAGACAAACATATGGTCTCATTCATTTGGGGAATATAAAGAATAGTGAAAGGGAATAAAGGGGAAAGGAGAGAAAATGAGTGGGAAATATCAGTGAGGGTGACAGAACATGAGAGACTCCTGTCTCTCCTTCTATTTTGAATGATAGCCTTGTTGGATAGAGTATTCCTGGCTGCAGATTCTTTCCATTCAGCCTGTTGAATATATCATGCCATTCTTTTCTGGACTGCATGATTTCTGTTGAGAAATCTCCAGCTTGCCTTATTGGCCTTCCCTTGTAAGTTAAGGGCCTATCTTTTTATGCTGCCTTTAAGATTTTTCTTTCCTTTTTCACTATATTTTGCAAATTTAACCATAATATGTCTTGGTATTGGCCTGCTTTTGTTGATTTTGATGGGAGTTCTCTGTGCCTTCCGCATCTGGATGTCTGTTTCCTTCCCCCCAGATTAGGGAAGTGTTCAGCTATTATTTCTTCAATTAAATTTTCTGCCCCTGTTTCTGTGTTTTCTTCTGGGACACCTATAATACAAATGTTATTGTATTTGATGGAGTCACTGAGTCCCCTAAATGAATTCTCAAGGTACATAAATCTTCTTTCTCTCTTCTGTTCAGCTTCATTATTTTCCATTGTTTTGTCTTCTAGGTCACTGATTCGTTCCTCTGCTTCTTACAGCCTTTTGTTTATTGCATCAAGCCTGTTTCCAATCTTCCTTATTCCATCTTTCATCTCTGATTGATTCTTTTTTAACAATTTCATCTCTAAGGAAAGGATCTCACTGATGTCTTGTAATATTTTCTCAAGCCCAGTGATTATCCTCATGATTGTTGCCTCCATCAGGGCCAGCCTGGGTGGCTCAGTGGCTTAGCGCCACCTTCAGCCCAGTGCCTGATCCTGGAGGCCGAGGATCCAGGCTGGTGTCGGTGTTGGGTCCTCTGCATGGAGCCTGCTTCTACCTCCGCCTGTGTCTCTGCCTCTCTCTCTCTCTGTGTGTGTGTGTGTGTCATGAATAAATAAATGAAATATTTTTTTTTAAATTTTAAAAATAAATACTCCATCAGATGTGTTACTTATATCTTTTTTGCTTAGATTTCTGGCCATGGCCTTACCTTTGTCTTTCATATGGGATCATTTTCTCTATCTTGGCATTTTGTCTAAGTCTGGATCTTCCCTGTATTGTGAAAGCCAGTTTTATATCTTGTTCTCAAAAGAAATGGCTTTTTAAAGAATAGTTCATGTAGTGCCCTGGGACAAAAAGAAGCAAATCTTTTTGTCCCGTTGAAGTCTCAATAGTTCATTTTTCCTTTTGTTTCCTTTGCCTCTAGAGACCTCTCTATCAAAAAGTTGCTGCTGCCAAGGTCAAATAGGTTGCTACCCCTATTCTCCTCTAGGATTTTGATGGATTCCTGTCTCTAGTTTAGGTATTTCATCCATTTTGAGTTCTTTGTGTGTGTGGTGTAAGACAGTGTTTCAGTTTCATTCTTATCTATGTGGCTATCCAATTTTCCCAACATGATTTGTTGAAGATACTTCTTTCCTATGTATATTCTTTCCTGATTTGTCAAAGAGTAGCTGACCATATTTTTGAGTATCTATTTCTGTATTTTCTATTCTGTTCCATTGATCTATGCATCTGTTTTTGTGCCAGCACCATAATGCCTTGATGATTACAGCTTTTTAATACTGCTTGAATTCTGGAATTGGGATGCCTCCACCTTTATTTTCTTTTTCAATTTTGCTTTGGCTATTCAGAATCTTTTCTATTTCTATATAAATTTTGGGATTAAGTGTTCCAGATCTGTGAAAAATGTCAACGAATTTTGATAGGGATTGCATTGAATGTGTAGATTACCCTGGATAGGGTAGACATTTTGCAATATTTGTTCTTCCAATCCATACACATGAAGTGTTTTTCCATTTCTTTGTGTCTTCCTCAATTTCGTTCAGAAGTGTTGTATACTTTTCGGAGCACAGACCATCACCTCATTGGTTAGTTTTATTTATGGGTGTTGGTTCGATTATAAATGGGATTGATTCAATGATTTCTCTTTCTTCTGCCTCATTGTTAATGTATAGAAATGCAACTGAGTTCCGTGCTTTGATTTTATATCCTGTGAGTTTGCTGAATTCCTATACCTGTTCTAGCAGTTTTGGGGTCAAATGTTTTGGGTTTTCCACATCGAGTATCATGTTGCCTATGAAGAGTGGAAGTTTGGCTTCTTGCTGATTTGGATGCCTTTTATTTCTTTTCATTGTCTAATTGCTGAAGCTAGGACTTCCAGTACTATGTTGAACAACAGTGGTGAGAATGAACATCTCTGTCATATTTTTGACCTTAGGGGCTGAGCTCTCATTTTTTCCCATTGAGGGTTATTCCTGAGTATTTTTCTCATATGGCTTTTATGATATTGAGGTATATTGCTTCTATCCTTACATTGTGGAGAATTATCAAGAAAGCATGCTGCGTTTTATCAAATGCTTTTTCTACATCCTTGAGGGCATCATATGTTTTTTGTCTTTTCTTTCATTACTGTGGTGTATTAAATTGATTGCTTTGCAGATGTTGAAAGCTTCACCCTTGAAGCCCAGGGATACATAGCATTTGATCGTGGTGAATAAATCTTTTAATATATTGTTGGATGGCATTGGGCAGTATCTTGATGAGAAATTTTGAGTCCATTTTCATCAGGGATACTGTTCTGTATTTCTCCTTTTTGGTTGGGGTCTTTTTCTGGTTTTGAGAACAAGGGAATGCTGGCAATATCTACAAATGAGTTTGGAAGTTTTCCTTCCATTTCTATTTTTTGAAACAGCTTCAGAAGAATAAGTATTAATTCTTCTTTAAATGTCCCATAGAATTCTGCTGGGAGGCCATCTGGCAGTGGACTCTTGTTTTTTGGGAGATTTTGGATTACTTCTTCAATTTCCTTCCTGTTTGTGGGTCTGTTTAGGTTTTCCATTTCTTCCTGGTTCAGTTTTGGTAGCTTATATGTTTCTAGGAATGCATCCATTTCTTCCAGATTGTTTAATTTGTTGCCATTTGGTTGCTCATAATGTTCTTTTATAATTGTTTGTATTTCTTTGATATTGGTTGTGATCTCTCCTTTTTCATTCATGATTTTATTTACTTAGATCCTTTCTCTTTTCTTTTTGATAAGTCTGCCTATGAACTTTTCAATCTTATTCATTCTTTCATTGAACCAGCTCTTAGTTTCTTTGATCTCTTCTACTGGTTTTTAAATTTTTATATAATTGATTTCTTCTCTATCATTTCTCTTCTCCTGCTGTATTTAATGTTTATTTCCTGTTCTTTCTCCAGCTCCTTTAGGTGTAAATTTATATTCTGTATTTGAGAGTTTTGTGTTGCTTGAGAAAGACTCATATTTCTATATAATTCCCTCTTAAGACTGTCTTTGCTGTATCGCCAAGGTTTTGAAGTGGTGTGTTTTCATTTCTATTTGCTTCCATGTATTTTTAAAATTCCTCTTTAATTTCTTGGTTGATTCATTTATTCCTTAGTAAGATGCTCTTTAGCCTCCATTTATTTTGTGTTTCTTCTAAATTTTTTCTTGGGATTGACTTCACGTTTCAAAGCATTGTAGTCAGAAAATATGCGCAGTATAATCACAATCTTTTTGTACCAGTTGAGACTGAATTGTGACTTAGTATCTGGCCTTTTCTGGATAATGTTTCATATGTACTGAAGAAGAATGTGTATTCTATTTCTTTATGATGAAATGCTCAGGATATATCAGGGGAAGTTCATAGGGTTCAATATGTCATTGAAAGCCCCAGTTTCCTCGTTCATCTGCTTAGATGATTTGTCCATTGTTTGATTGGGATCTTAAAGTGCCTAGTATTATTGTATTATTTTCAATGAGTTTCTTTAAAATTCTTGTTTTATGTATTTGGCTACTCCCAAGTTAGGGGCATATATATTTATAGTTGTTACATCTCTTTTTGGACATCCCCCTTTATTATTTTTTTTAAATAAAATAATTTTTATTGGTGTTCAATTTACCAACATACAGAATAACACCCAGTGCTCATCCCGTCAAGTGTCCCCCTCAGTGCCCGTCACACAACTCACCCCCACCCCCGCCCTCCTCCCCTTCCATCACCCCTAGTTCGTTTCCTAGAATTAGGAGTCTTTATGTTCTGTCTCCCTTTCTGATATTTCCCGAACATTTCTTCTCCCTTCCCTTGTATTCCCTTTAACTATTATTTATATTCCCCAAATGAATGAGAACATACACTGTTTGTCCTTCTCCGATTGACTTACTTCACTCAGCATAATACCCTCCAGTTCCATCCACGTTGAAGCAAATGGTGGGTATTTGTCGTTTCTAATGGCTGAGTAATATTCCATTGTATACATGAACCACATCTTCTTTATCCATTCAGCTTTCGATGGACACCGAGGCTCCTTCCACAGTTTGGCTATTGTGGACATTGCTGGTATAAACATCGGGATGCAGGTGTCCCGGCATTTCACTGCATCTGAATCTTTGGGGTAAATCCCCAACAGTGCAATTGCTGGGTCGTAGGGCAGGTCTATTTTTACCTCTTTGAGGAACCTCCACACACTTTTCCTGAGTGACTGCACCAGTTCACATTCCCACCAACACTGTAAGAGGCTTCCCTTTTCTCCACATCCTCTCCAACATTTGTTGTTTCCTGCCTTGTTAATTTTCCCCATTCTCACTGGCATGAGGTGGTATCAAATCGTGGTTTTGATTTGTATTTCCCTGATGGCAAGTGATGCAGAGCATTTTCTCATGTGCATGTTGGCCATGTCTATATCTTCCTCTGTGAGATTTCTCTTCATGTCTTTTGCCCATTTCATGATTGGATTGTTTGTTTCTTTGGTGTTGAGTTTAAGAAGTACTTTATAGATCTTGGAAACTAGCCCTTTATCTGATACGTCATTTGCAAATATCTTTTCCCATTCTGTAGGTTGTCTTTTAGTTTTGTTGACTGTATCCTTTGCTGTGCAAAAGCTTCTTATCTTGATGAAGTCCCAATAGTTCATTTTTGCTTTTGTTTCTTTTGCCTTCGTGGATGTATCTTGCAAGAAGTTACTGTGGCCAAGTTCAAAAAAGGTGTTGCCTGTGTTCTCCTCTAGGATTTTGATGGAATCTTGTCTCACATTGATCTTTCATCCATTTTCAGTTTATCTTTGTGTATGGTGTAAGAGAATGATCTAGTTTCATTCTTCTGCATGTGGATGTCCAATTTTCCCAGCACCATTTATTGAAGAGACTGTCTTTCTTCCAGTGGATAGTCTTTCCTCCTTTATCGAATATTAGTTGACCATAAAGTTCAGGGTTCACTTCTGGGTTCTCTATTCTGTTCCATTGATCTATGTGTCTGTTTTTGTGCCAGTACCACAATGTCTTGATGACCACAGCTTTGTAGTACAACCTGAAATCTGGCATTGTGATGCCCCCAGAAATGCTTTTCTTTTTTAAAATTCCCCTGGCTATTCGGGGTCTTTTCTGATTCCACACAAATCTTAAAATAATTTGTTCTAACTCTCTGAAGAAAGTCAGAGTGTTTTGATAGGGATTGCATTAAACGTGAAAATTGCCCTGGGAAACATTGACATTTTCACAATATTAATTCTGCCAATCCATGAGCATGGAATATTTCTCCATCTCTTTGTGTCTTCCTCAATTTCTTTCAGAAGTGTTCTATAGTTTTTAGGGTATAGATCCTTTACCTCTTTGGTTAGGTTTATTCCTAGGTATCTTATGCTTTTGGGTGCAATTGTAAATGGGATTGACTTCTTAATTTCTCTTTCTTCAGTCTCATTGTTAGTGTATAGAAATGCCACTGACTTCTGGGCATTGGTTTTGTATCCTGCCATGCTACCAAATTGCTGTATGAGTTCTAGCAATCTTGGGTGGAGACTTTTTGGTTTTCTATGTAGAGTATCATGTCATCGGTGAAGAGGGAGAGTTTGACTCCTTCTTTGCCAATTTGAATGCCTTTAATGTCTTCTTGTTGTCTGATTGCTGAGGCTAGGACTTCCAGTACTATGTTGAATAGCAGTGGTGAGAGTGGACATCCCTGTCTTGTTCCTGATCTTAGGGGAAAGGCTCCCAGTGCTTCCCCATTGAGAATGATATTTGCTGTGGGCTTTTCGTAGATGGCTCTTAAGATGTCGAGGAAAGTTCCCTCTATCCCTACACTCTGAAGAGTTTTGATCAAGAATGGATGCTGTATTTTGTCAAATGCTTTCTCTGCATCTAATGAGAGGATCATATGGTTCTTGGTTTTTCTCTTGCTGATATGATGAATCACATTGATTGTTTTACGAGTGTTGAACCAGCCTTGTGTCCCGGGGATAAATCCTACTTGGTCATGGTGAATAATTTTCTTAATGTACTGTTGGATCCTATTGGCCAGTATCTTGTTGAGAATTTTTGCATTCATGTTCATCAGGAATATCGGTCTGTAATTCTCCTTTTTGGTGGGGTCTTTGTCTGGTTTTGGAATTAAGGTGATGCTGGCCTCATAGAACAAGTTTGGAAGTACTCCATCTCTTTCTATCTTTCCAAACAGCTTTAGTAGTATAGGTATGATTTCTTCTTTAAACGTTTGATAGAATTCCCCTGGGAAGCCATCTGGCCCTGGACTCTTGTGTCTTGGGAGGTTTTTGATGACTGCTTCAATTTCCTCCCTGGTTATTGGCCTGTTCAGGTTTTCTATTTCTTCCTGTTCCAGTTTTGGTAGTTTCTGGCTTTCCAGGAATGCGTCCATTTCTTCTAGATTGCCTAATTTATTGGCGTATAGCTGTTCATAATATGTTTTTAAAATCGTTTGTATTTCCTTGGTGTTGGTAGTGATCTCTCCTTTCTCATTCATGATTTTATTAATTTGAGTCTTCTCTCTCTTCTTTTTAATAAGGTTGGCTAATGGTTTATCTATCTTATTAATTCTTTCAAAGAACCAACTTCTGGTTCTGTTGATCTGTTCCACAGTTCTTGTGGACTCGATTTCGTTGAGTTCTGCTCGAATTTTAATTAACTCTCTTCTTCTGCTGGGCATGGGGTCCATCTGCTGTTTTTTCTCTAGCTCCTTTATGTGTAAGGTTAGCTTTTGTATTTGAGTTCTTTCCAGTTTTTGAATGGATGCTTGTATTGCGATGTATTTCCCCCTCAGGACTGCTTTTGCTGCATCCCAAAGATTTTGAACGGTTGTATCTTCATTCTCATTAGTTTCCACGAATCTTTTTAATTCTTCCTTAATTTCCTGGTTGACCCTTTCATCTTTTAGCAGGATGGTCCTTAACCTCCACGTGTTTGAGGTCCTTCCAAACTTCTTGTCGTGATTTAGTTCTAATTTCAAGGCATTATGGTCTGAGAATATGCAG
This sequence comes from Canis aureus, assembly GCF_053574225.1. NCBI lineage: Eukaryota > Metazoa > Chordata > Mammalia > Carnivora > Canidae > Canis > Canis aureus. Next base: position 77,931,061 of record NC_135649.1, on the reverse strand, counting down.
GGGACGATCCCAATCTTTTGGTATCAGTTCAGACCCGATTTGTGACCCAGTATGTGGTCTATTCTGGAGAAAGTTCCATGTGCCCTTGAGAAGAATGTGTATTCAGTTGAGTTTGCATGTAAAGTGCTGTAGATATCTGTGAAATCCATCTGGTCCAGTGTATCATTTAAAGCTCTCGTTTCTTTGGAGATGTTGTGCTTAGAAGACCTATCAAGGGTAGAAAGAGCTAGATCGAAGTCACCAAGGATAAGTGTATTATTATCTAATTATTTCTTCACTTTGGTTATTAATTGTTTTAAATATTGGGCAGCTCCCACATTCGGGGCATATATATTGAGGATTGTTAAGTCCTCTTGTTGGATAGATCCTTTAAGTATGAGATAGTGTCCCTCTTCATCCCTCACTACAGTCTTCGGGGTAAATTTTAGTTTATCTGATATAAGGATGGCTACCCCTGCTTTCCTTTGAGGACCATTCGAATGGTAAATGGTTCTCCAACTTTTTATTTTCAGGTTGTAGGTGTCCTTCTGTCTAAAATGAGTCTCTTGTAGACAGAAAAAAGATGGGTCCTGCTTTTTTATCCAGTCTGAAACCCTGAGCCTTTTGATGGGGTCATTAAGCCCGTTCACATTCAGAGTTACTATTGACAGATATGAGTTTAGTGTCATCATGATATCTATTCAGTCCTTGGTTTTGTGGATTGTTCCACTGAACTTCTTCTTAAGGGGAATTTTAAGAGTCCCCCTTAAAATTTCTTGCAGACCTGGTTTGGAGGTCACATATTCTTTCAGTTGCTGCCTGTCTTGGAAGCTCTTTATCTCTCCTTCCATTTTGAGTGAGAGCCTTGCTGGATAAAGTATTCTTGGTTGCATGTTCTTCTCATTTAGTATCCTGAATATATCCTGCCAGCCCTTTCTGGCCTTCCAGGTCTCTGTGGAGAGGTCTGCTGTTACCCTAATATTCCTCCCCATAAAAGTCAGGGATTTCTTGTCTCTTGCTGCTTTAAGGATCTTCTCTTTATCTTTGGAATTTGCAAGCTTCACTATTAGATGTCGAGGTGTTGAACGGTTTTTATTGATTTTAGGGGGGGATCTCTCTATTTCCTGGATCTGAATGCCTGTTTCCCCTTCCAGATTAGGAAATTTTTCAGCTAGGATTTGTTCAAATACATATTCTGGCCCTCTGGCCCTTTCGGTGCCCTCAGGAACCCCAATTAAACGTAGGTTTTTCTTCCTCAGGCCGTCATTTCCCTTAATCTGTCTTCATGGTCTTTTAATTGTCTGTCTCTTTTTTCCTCAGTTTCTGTCTTTGCCATCAACTTGTCTTCTATGTCACTCACTCGTTCTTCCACGTTGTTAACCCTCGTCGTTAGGACTTCTAGTTTGGATTGCATCTCATTCAATTGATTTTTAATTTCTGCCTGATTGGATCTGAATTCTACAGTCATGAAGTCTCTTGAGTCCTTTATGCTTTTTTTCTAGAGCCACCAGTAGCTGTATAATAGTGCTTCTGAATTGGCTTTCTGACATTGAATTGTAATCCAGGTTTTGTAACTCTGTGGGAGAGAGGACTGTTTCTGATTCTTTCTTTTGAGGTGAGGTTTTCCTTCTAGTCATTTTGCTCAGTGCAGAGTGGTCAAAAACAAGTTGTATTGGGAAAAGGAGGAAAAGAGAGAGAGAGAAGGAAAGAAAAGAGAAAAAGAAAAAAGAAAAAAGGAAGAAAAAAGGAGAAAAGAGAAGAAAAAGAGAAAGAAAAAGAAAGAAAGGTGAAACAAAAGGGTGGGGGAAGCAATCAGAAATCAAAAAGAAAAAAAAGAACACGGGGGAGTATCTTCTGATTCTGTATACTTTAAGTCCCTTGACTTCCCCTGGAACTTGTCCGTCTAGTTGGTCTTCTGGGGGCGGAGCCTGTTGTGCTGATTTTCAGGTGTTCGCACTTGGGGGAGCTGCTCTGCCCCCTGCCTGGTGCAGGGCTCAGTGGGGGTTGTTTACCCCGTGAGGCCCCAGGAGGAACAACGGCAGTGTCGGCTGCAGCTCTGGAAACCTGGATTCAGCTCCCGCAGGAACTACTCCGTCTGCAGGGGCCTGGAGGCTCCGGGGGCAGGGCCGCTGATCTGCTCAGCTCCGCGCAGGAGTGTCCTTGCGGTCCTGAGCCCTCCCGGCCTCTGCCTGTCCCGGGGGGAGGCCGGATCCTGGGCTGTGTCCCAGCGCCCTGTGTTCCCGGCCTGCGCTGTTGGATTCGTGCTCCTGCCCCGCAGCCCCCTCCGCGGAGCGGCCGCCCGAGCCCCTCCAAGCTGCTCCGGGTCCCGCCATGCGCGCTGCAGCCCTTAGGGAGCTCGGCGCACTCTCCCCGGGGCGCAGGTGTCTGTTAGTGTCCCAGGGAGCCCGAGGGCATCCCCGCCCTCCTGGGGTCCTGCTCTAACTCCCTGCGGGCACCTTCCCCCCCGGGAAAGTTGGTGCAGCTCCTGCTTCTCCCCGACGTGGCTCTCCTGTCCTGGGGACACTCGCCCTGGCCTCAGCCCAGCTCCTCGCGGGGCCCCTCCCCCTTGGATGCCTTTTGTTTCTTTATTTCTTTTTCCCCGTCTTCCTCCCTTGATAGAAGCACAAACTGTTCTCACTGTAGCGTGTCAGCTGTTCTCTCTTTAAATCTCAGGCCGAATTCGTAGATTTTCAGGATGATTTGAAGGTTATCTAGGTAATTTGGTGGGGACAGGTGTTTTGGGGACCCTACTCTTCTGCCATCTTGCCTCTCCTTCCCCCCTTTATTATGATGTAGTGTCCTTCTTCACCTCTTAATACAGTCTTTGGTTTAAAGTCTAGTTTGTGTGATATGGCCACTTCAGCTTCCTTTTGGTGTCCATTAGCATGATAAATTGATCTCCATCTGCTGACTTTAATCTGAAGGTGTCTTTGGGTTAAAATGAGTCTTCTGTACTCAGCATATTGATTGTTTTTTTTTTATCCATTAGATATCCTATGTCTTTTGATTGGAGCTTTTAATCTTTTTATCTTCAAAGTAATTATTGAAAGACATGAATTATTGCCATTGTATTACCTTTACAGTCATTGTTTCTGTAGAATATAGTTGTTCCTTTCTGGCCTTTATTACTTTTGAGCTCTCTCTTTGTGTAGAGGATCCCCTTTAATAGGTCATGCCAGGCTGGTTTAGTGATCACAAATTCTTTTAGTTTCTGTTTGTCCTCAAAGCTCTATATCTCTCTTTCTCTTCTGAATGATAGCTTTGCTGGATAAGGTATTCTAGGCTGCATATTTTTCTCATCTAGCACCTTGATGTACCATACCAGGCCTTTCTAGCCTGCCAGGTGTTTATGATTAGGTCTGCTGCCAGCCTATGTGTCTACCCTTATAGATTAAGGACCTCCTATCCTGAGGTGCATCCAGGATGTTTTCTTTGTCTCCAGGATTTGCAAATTTCACTATTATATGTTGGGGTGTTGATCTATTTTTATTGATTTTGAGGGGGGTTCTCTGTGCATCCTGGACTTGAATGCCTGTTTCTTTCCACATTCTTGTTATGTCTTCAGCTATAATTTATTCAAGTATACCTTTTGCCCCTCTCTCCCTCTCTTGATCTTCTGGGACACCTATTATCTGGATATTAACTTGCTTTGTAGATTCAATGAGTTTTCAAATTCTCCCTTCAGTATCTAGCAGTTGCCTAGTTGTCTTCTTTTCAGGTTGCCTATTTTGCATCATTTTATCTCTATGTCACTGACTGTCTCTCCTGCCTCATTTATCCTCGTTGTTAGAGCCTCCACTTGGAACTCTATCTCAGTAATAGCATTTTTAATTTTGACCTGATTAGATTTTTAGTTCTTTTATTTCTACAGTAGGGGATTCTCTAGGGTCTTCTATGCTTTTTTTCATGCCCAGCTACTATCCTTATAATGATTGTTTTCTTTTTTTTTTTAAAGATTTTATTTATTTATTCATGATAGTTACACAGAGAGAGACAGAGAGGCAGAGACACAGGCAGAGGGAGAAGCAGGCTCCATGCAGGGAGCCCGACGTGGGATTCGATCCCGGGTCTCCAGGATCGCGCCCCGGGCCAAAGGCAGGCGCCAAACCACTGTGCCACCCAGGGATCCCTATAATGATTGTTTTCAACTTTAGTTCAGACATCTTACTTATATCTATATTATTTAATCCATGGCAGTGAGTACTACCTCTGTTCTTACTTTGGTGGTGAATTTCTCCATCTCATCTTTTTCCCCAGAAATTAATACAATAAAAGAGAGAAAAGACAAAACACAACAACAGAGACAACGCAAGATAAACCAGAAAAAAATAACAAAACAAAGTAAGAATAAAAATAAAGCAAGAAAAAAAACAGCAAAAACAAAAAAGTAGATCCTGGTGTATTTTGGTTTGTTAAAAGAAACTAGATGCCAAAACAGGAAAGAAAGAAAAAAATTTATACACACACAAATAAATAAAACACAATGAAAGGAAACAAAAAATGAGATGCCTGGGTGGCTGAGCAGTTGGGCTCCTGCCTTCATCTCAGGTCGTGATCCTGGGATCTGGGATTGAGTCCCACATCAGGCTCCCTGCGAGGAGCCTGCTTCTCCCTCTGCCTGTGTCTTTGTCTCTCTCTCTCTCTCAGTCTGTGTCGCTCATTTATAAATAAATAAATAAACAAATCCTTTTTTTTTCTTAAAGAAAGGAAACACAAAATAAAATGCATGTATATATAACATAAAGAGATTAGGCGGGGCATGATGGCAGAACAGTAGGATCCCCAAGTCACCTGTCCCCACCAACTTACCTAGATAACTTTCAAATCATCCTGAAAACCTACGAATTCGGCCAGAGATTTAAAGAGAGAACAGCTGGAATGCTACAGTGAGAAGAGTTTGCGCTTCTATCAAGGTAGGAAGACAGAAAAAAATAAAAATAAAAAAGCATCCAAGGGGGAGGTGCCGCCACAAGGAGCCCAAAGGCCAGGCGGATAGAGCCTCCGGGACAGGAAAGCCCAGTCCCAGAAAAGCAGGAACTTTACCAATCTTCCCAGAGGGAAAGGTGTTTGCAGGAATCCCGGGCAGGATCCTAGGAAGGGCAGTGGAGCACCCAGGTTCCCAGGTCACTAACAGAGGAAGTGCGCCCAGGGGAGAGTGCGCCACAAACCACTGGCCGGGCTCCCTAATGGTCTGGAGCTCGAGCCTGGTAGGGCCTCAGGAGCAGCTCAGGCAGCTCCTAGGGAGGCGACTCCGGTCGGAGGGGGCTGCGCGGTCCCGGGAGCATGATTTCAGTGGCACAGGCCCCGGAGCACAAGGTGCCAGGGGACACAGCCCGGGATCCAGTGCTCCCCTTGGGACAGGCGGAGTCCAGGAGGACACAGGACAGCGAGGTCAGGCCCTGAGGTATGCAGATCAGCAGTCCCCCTCCCCCGGAGCATCCAGGCCCCTGTGGACTGGGAGACTGTGGTAGTTACTGCTGGAGCTGACTCCAGGACTGGACAGCTTGCCACTGTCACTGTTGTTCCTCCTGGTGTCACCTTGTGCGTGGGACTGAGCGGAGCTGCCAGGGACCAGGGGCCTCACAGGATAAATAGCTCCCACTGAAACGTGCACCTGGCAGGGCACAGCGCAGCTCCCCCAAGTGCACACACCTGAGAATCAGCACAGCAGGCCCTTCCCCCAGAAGACGAGCTGGAAGGACAGGGGAGGAGCAAGTTCTTAACCAAGCAGTGCTGGAAAGCTCCAGGGGAGGCGAGGGACTTACAGTATATAGAATTAGGGGATACCCCTCCTTGTTTTTTGTTTTCTGTTCGTTCTGTGCCCCACTTTTTTCCTTCCCTTTTTCTTCCTTTTTCCAGTACAAGTTGTTTTTAGCCACTCTGCCTGAGCAAAATGACTAGAAGGAAGAACTCACCACAAAAGAAATAATCAGAAACAGTACTCTCTCCCAAAGAATTACAGAATTTGTATTACAATGCGATGTCAGAAAGCCAATTCCATAGCACAATTATAAAGCTAGTGGTGGCACTGGAAAAAAAGCATAAAGCAATCAGGAGACTTTATGACTGCAGAATTAAGATTTAATCAGGCTGAAATTAAAAATCAATTAAGTGAGATGCAATCAAAACTGGAGGTCCTAACGATGAGGGTTCATGAGGCAGAAAAAAGAGTGAGTGTCATAGAAGGCAAGATGATGGCAAGGAAGGAAGCTTAGGAAAAAAAGAGAAAAACAATTAAAAGATCATGAGGAAAGGTAAAGGGAAATAAATGACAGCCTCATAAGGAAAAATCTACGTTTAATTGGGGTTCCAGAGGGCGCCGAAAGGGACAGAGGACCAGAAAGTGTATTTGAACAAAGCATACCTGAGAACTTCCCTCACTTGGGAAGGGAAACAGGCATTCAGATCAAGGAAATAGAGAGAACCCCTCCTAAAATCATAAAAACCATTCAACACCCTGACATTTAATAGTAAAAATTACAAATTCCAAAGATAGAAGATCCTTAAAGCAGCAAGAGATAAGAGAACCCTAAACTTTATGGGGAGAAGTATTAGGTTAACAGAAGAACTTTCCACAGAGACCTAGCAGGCCAGACAGGGCTGGCAGGATATATTCAGGGTCCAAATGAGAAGAACCTGCAGCCAAGGATACTTTATCCAGCAAGACTCCATTCAGAATAGAAGGAGAGATAAAGAGCTTCCAGCATAGGCAGAAAGTGAAAGAATATGTGGCCACCAAACCAGCTCTTCAAGAAATTATTTTTCTGTAAAAAATTATTAAGGGTGACTCTGTAAAACAAAGAGGAAGTCCAAGGAAACAATCCTCAAAAACAGGGACTGAATAGGTATCATGATGACACTAAATTCCTATCTTTCTTTCTTTTTTTAATTTATTTTTTATTGGTGTTCAATTTACTAACATACAGAATAACACCCAGTGCCCGTCACCCATTCACTCCCACCCCCCGCCCTCCTCCCCTTCTACCACCCCTAGTTCGTTTCCCAGAGTTAGCAGTCTTTACGTTCTGTCTCCCTTTCTGATATTTCCCACACATTTCTTCTCCATTCCCTTATATTCCCTTTCACTATTATTTATATTCCCCAAATGAATGAGAACATATAATGTTTGTCCTTCTCCGACTTCCTATCTTTCAATAGTAACTCTGAACGTGAATGGGCTTAATGATCCCATCAAAAGGCGCAGGGTTTCAGACTGGATAAAAAAGCAATACCCATCGATTTTCTGTCTACCAGAGACTCATTGTAGACATAAGGACACCTACAGCCTGAAAAAGAAAGATTGGAGAACCACGAACCATTCAAAAAGTCCTCAAAAGAAAGCAGGGGTAGCCATCCTCATATCAGATAAAGTTTACCTGTTAAAACTTAAAGATTAAGACTGTAATAAGAGATGAAGAGGGACACTATATCATACTTAAGGATCTAACCAACAAGAGGACCTAAAATCATGAATATTTATTTCCCTAATGTGGGATCTGCCAAGTATATCAATCAATTACTAACAAATGTTAAGACATACTTAGATGATAATACACTTATACTTGGTGACTTCAATCTAGTGCTTTCTACACTCGACACATCTTCTAAACACAACATCTCCAAAGAAAACAAGAGCTTTAAATGATACACTGGACCAGATGGATTTCACAGATATCTACAGAACTTTACATCCAAACTCAACTGAATACACATTCTTCTCAAGGGCACATGGAACTTTCTCCAGAATAGACCACCTACTGGGTCACAAATCGGGTCTGAACTGATACCAAAATATTGGGATTGTCCCTTGAGTATTCTCAGACCATATGCCTTGAAATTAGAACTAAATCAGAACAGGAAGTTTGGAAGGACGTCAAATAAGTGGAGGTTAAGGACCATCCTGCTAAAAGATGAAAGGGTCAACCAGGAAATTAAGGAGGAATTGAAAAGATTCATGGAAACTAATGAGAATGAAGATACAACCATTCAAAATCTTTGGGATGCAGCAAAAGCAGTCCTGAGAGGGAAATACATAGCAATACAAGCATCCATTCAAAAACTGGAAAGGACTCAAATACAAAAGCTAATCTTACACCCAAAGGAGCTAGAGAAAAAACAGCAAATAGATCCTACATCCAGCAGAAGAAGAGAGTTAATAAATTCAAGCAGAACTCAACGAAATCGAGACCAGAAGAACTGTGGAACAGATCAACAAAATCAGGAGTTGATTCTTTGAAAGAATTAATAAGATAGATAAACCATTAGCCAGCCTTATTAAAAAGAAGAGAGAGAAGACTCAAATTAATAAAATCATGAATGAGAAAGGAAAGATCGCTACCAACACCAAGGAAATACAAACGATTTTAAAAATATATTATGAACAGTTATACACCAATAAATTAGATAATCAAGAAGAAATGGACGCATTTCTGGAAAGCCACAAACTACCAAAACTGGAACAGGAAGAAATAGAAAACCTGAACAGGCCAATAACCAGGGAGGAAATTGAAGCAGTCCTCAAAAACCTCCCAAGACACAAAAGTCCAGGGCCAGATGGCTTCCCAGGGGAATTCTATCAAACGTTTAAAGAAGAAACCCTACCTATTCTACTAAAGCTGTTTGGAAAGATAGAAAGAGATGGAGTACTTCCAAACTTGTTCTATGAGGCCAGCATGACCTTAATTCCAAAACCAGACAAAGACCCCACCAAAAAGAAGTACAGACCAATATCCCTGATGAACATGGATGCAAAAATTCTCAACAAGATACTAGCCAATAGGATCCTACAGTACATTTTTTTAATAAATTTATTTTTTATTGGTGTTCAATTTGCGAACATTCAGAATAACACCCAGTGCTCATCCCTTCAAGTTCCCCCTTTAATGCCCGTCATCCATGCACCCCCACCCCCCGCCCTCCTCCCCTTCCACCAACCCTAGTCGTTTCCCAGAGTTAGGAGTCGTTATGTTCTGTCTCCCTTTCTGATATTTCCCACACATTTCTTCTCCCTTCCCTTATATTCCCTTTCACTATTATTTATATTCCCCAAATGAATGAGAACACATAATGTTTGTCCTTCTCCAATTGACTCATTTCACTCAGCATAATACCCTCCAGTTCCATCCACGTCGAAGAAAATGGTGGGTATTTGTTGTTTGTAATGGCTGAGTAATATTCCATTGTATGCATAAACCACATCTTTTTTATCCATTCATCTTTCGATGGACACCGAGGCTCCTTCCACAGTTTGGCTATTGTGGACATTGCTGCTAGAAACATTGGGAAGCAGGTGTCCCGGCATTTCATTGCATCTGTATCTTTGGGGTAAATCCCCAACAGTGCAATTGCTGGGTCGTAGGGAAGGTCTATTTTTAACTCTTTGAGGAACCTCCACACAGTTTTCCAGAGTGGCTGCACCAGTTCACATTCCCACCAACAGTGTAAGAGTGTTCCCTTTTCTCCACATACTCTCCAACATTTGTGGTTTCCTGCCTTGTTCATTTTCCCCATTCTCACTGGTGTGAGGTGGTATCTCATTGTGGTTTTGATTTGTATTTCCTTCATGGCAAGTGATGCAGAGCATTGTCTCATGTGCATGTTGGCCATGTCTATGTCTTCCTCTGTGAGATTTCTGTTCATGTCTTTTGCCCATTTCATGATTGGATTGTTTGTTTCTTTGCTGTTGAGTTTAATAAGTTTTTTATAGATCCTGGAAACTAGCCCTTTATCTGACACGTCATTTGCAAATATCTTCTCCCATTCTGTAGGTTGTCTTTTAGTTTTGTTGACTGTATCCTTTGCTGTGTAAAAGCTTCTTATCTTGATGAAGTCCCAATAGTTCATTTTTGCTTTTGTTTCTTTTGCCTTCGTGGATGTATCTTGCAAGAAGTTATAGGGGCCGAATTTGAAAAGGGTGTTGCTTCTGATCTCCTCTAGTATTTTGAAGGAACCTTGTCTCACATTTAGAACTTTCATCCATGTTGAGTTTATCTTTGTGTATGGTGAAAGAGAGTGGTCTAGTTTCATTCTTCTGCATGTGGATGTCCAATTTTCCCCGCACCATTTATTGAAGAGGAAGAGAGGGAACATTCCTCAACATCTTAAAAGCCATCTACAAAAAGCCCACAGGAAATATAATTTTCAGTGGGGAAGCACTGGGAGCCTTTCCCCTAAGATCAGGAACAAGACAGGGATTTCCACTCTCACCACTGCTATTCAACAGAGTACTGGAAGTCCTAGCCTCAGCAATCAGACAACAAAAAGACATTTAAGGCATTCGAATTGGCAAAGAAGAATTCAAACTCTCCCTTTTCGCTGATGACATATACTCTTCATCGAAAACCTAAAAGCCTCCACCCCAAGATATCTGGAACTCATACAGCAATTTGGCAGTGTGGCAGGATACGAAATTAATGCCCAGAAATCAGTGACATTTCTATGCACTAACAATGAGACTGAAGAAAGAGAAATTAAGGAGTCAATCCCATTTACAATTGCACCCAAAAGCATAAGATACCTAGGAATAAACCTAACCAAAGACGTAAAGGATGTATACGCTAAAAACTATAGAACACTTCTGAAAGAAATTGAGGAAGACACAAAGAGATGGAAAAATATTCCATGCTCATGGATTGGCACAATTAATATTGTGAAAATGTCAATGTTACTCAGGGCAATTTACGCGTTTAATGCAATCCCTATCAAAATACCATGGGCTTTCCTCAGAGAGTTAGAACAAATTATTTTAAGATTGGTGTGGAATCAGAAAAGACCCTGAATAGCCAGGGGGATTTTAAAATAGAAAAGCATAGCTGGGGGCATCACAATGCTAGATTTCAGGTTGTACTACAAAGCTGTGGTCATCAAGACAGTGTGGTACTGGCACAAAAACAGACACATAGATCAATGGAACAGAATAGAGAATCCAGAAGTGGACCCTCAACTTTATGGTCAACTAATATTCGACAAAGGAGGAAAGACTATCCATTGGAAGAAAGACAGTCTCTTCAATAAATGGTGCTGGGAAAATTGGTCAGCCATGTGCAGAAGAATGAAACTAGACCATTCTCTAACACCATACACAAAGATAAACTCAAAATGGATGAAAGATCTAAATGTGAGAAAATAAGCCATCAAAACCCTTATAGGAGAACACATGCAACAACCTTTTTGAACTTGGCCACAGTAACTTCTTGCAAGGTGCATCTATATGAAGGCAAAGGAAACAGAAGTTAAAATATACTATTGAGACTTAATCAGGATAAGAAACTTCTGCACAGCAAAAGAATCCATTAACAAAACTAAAAGACAACCTACAGAATGGGAGAGGACCTTTGCAAATGACATATCAGTTAAAGTGCTAGTATCCAAGGTCTATAAAGAACTTATTAAACTCAACACCCAAGCATCAAGCAATCCAATCATGAAATGGGCAACGGAGATGAACAGAAATTTCAGTCAAGGAGACATACACATGGCCAAGAAGCACATGAGAAAATGCTCCACATTACTTGCCATCAGGGAAATGCAGATCAAAACCACTATGAGATACGACTTCACACCAGTGAGAATGGCAAAAATTTACAAGACAGGAAACAACAAATTTTGGAGAGGATGTGGTGAAAGGGGAACCCTCTTGCACTCTAAGTGGTAATGTGAAGTGGTTACAACCACTATGGAAAACAGTGTCGAGGTTCCTCAAAGAGTTAAAAATAGAGCACCCTATGACCTAGCAACTACAATACTGGGTGTTTACCAAAAACATACAGATGCAGTGAAACTCCGGGACACCTGTTCCCCGATGTTTATGGCAGCAATGTCCATAATAGCCAAACTGTGGAAGGAGCCACGATGTTCTTTGACAGATGAATGGATAAAGAAAATTTTATATATACAATATCTATCTATCTATCTATCTATCTATCTATCTATCTATCATCTATCTATCTATCAGCCATTAGAAAGGATGAATACCCACCTTTTGCTTCAACGTGTATGGAACTGGAGGGTATTATGCTGAGTGAATTAAGTCAATCAGAGGAGGACAATGATCATATCATTTCACTCATACAAAGAGCCTAAGAAATAGTGAAAGGGATTATAGGGGGAAAGGGGAGAATCAAGCGGGAAAATTGGAGAGGGTGACAAACATGAGAGACTCCTAACTCTGGGAAACTAACAAAGGGAAGTGGAAGGGGAGGTAGGTGGGGGGATTGGGTAACCAGGTGTCGTGCACTTAGGAGGGCACTTGATGGGAGGAGCACTGGGTGTGATAGTATATGTTTGCAAATTGAATTTCAATTTAAAAAAATAAATAGAATATATAGAAAAGAAGACAGGCAGTAACTACTTTGTCATTGGCCATGGAGACTCCTTACTAGATATATCTCCAGAGGTGAGGGAAACAAAAGCAAAAATAAACTATTGGGACTACATCAAAATAAGTGGCTTCTACGTAGTAAAGGAAACAATCAACAAAACTAAAAGGCATCCTACAGAATGGGAGAAGATATTTGCAAATGACATCCAATAAAGGGTTAGTATCCAAAACATACAAGGAATGTATCTTTCAGCATTCTGAAAACCCATCAAATAATCAAATTTTAAAAGTGAGCAGAAAACAGAAATAGACATTTCTCCAAATATGACATATAGATGGCCAACAGACTAAAAAGATGCATATCATCCCATATCATCAATAAATGCAAATCAAAATACAATGAGATATCACATCACATCTGTTAGAAAGGCTAAAACCTACAACAAAGGAACAACAGGTGTTGGTGAGGATGTGGAGAAAAAGGAACACTAGTGCTGGTAGGGGTACAAACTGGTGCAGCCACTCTGGAAAATAGAATAGAGGTTCTTCAAAGAGTTAAACATAGAATTACCTTATGATCCTGCAATTATACTAATGAGCATTTACCCAAAAACCCACAAAAGCACTAATTCAAAGGGATATATGCATCCCTATATATATAGCAGCATTAGTACCAATAGGGAAGATATGGAAGCAGCCTAAGTATCAATGGATTGATGAATGGAAAAAGAAGATGTGGTAGACACATACAATAGAATATGATTCAGCCATAAAAAATGAAATGTCATTTGCAATGACATGGATGGATCTAGAGAATATAATGTTAACCAAAATAAGTCAGAGAAACACAAACCATATGTTTTCAGTCACGTGTGGTATTCAAGAAACAAAAAAAAAAGGAGAAAAAAGAGGGGGGAGAGAGAGAAAGAGGGAGAGAGAGAGAAATCAAGACACAGACTCTTAATGATAGAGAACAAACTTATGATTACCTTAGGGTAGATTGGTGGGGGGATGGGTTATTTTTTCATAGTGTAGATTTTTTTTTACTTGAGTTCAATTTGCCAACATATAGCCCAACACCCAGTGATCATCCTATCAAGTGCCCCACTAAGGGCCTGTCAACGAGTCACCCCCACCCCAGGCCCACCTCCCTTTCCACTTCCCCTTGTTCGTTTCCCAGAGTTAAGAGTCTCTCATGTTCTGTCTCCCTCTCTGATATTTCACGCTCATTTTTTCTCCTTTCCCATTCATTCCCTTTCACTATTTTTTATATTCCCCAAATGAATGAGACCATATAATGTTTGTCCTTCTCTGATTGACTTATTTCACTCAGCATAATACCCTCCAGTTCCATCCTCGTCGAAGAAAATGTTGGGTATTTGTCATTTCTAATGGCTGAGTAATATTCCATTGTATACATAAACCACATCTTTATCCATTCATCTTTCGATGGACACCGAGGCTCCTTCCACAGTTTGGCTATTGTGGACATTGCTGCTAGAAACATCAGGGTGCAGGTGTCTCGGCATTTCATTGCATCTGAATCTTGGGGTAAATCCCCAACAGTGCAATTGCTGGGTCGTAGGGAAGGTCTATTTTTAACTCTTTGAGGAACCTCCACACAGTTTTCCAGAGTGGCTGCACCAGTTCACATTCCCACCAACAGTGCAAGAGGGTTCCCATTTCTCCGCATCCTCGCCAATATTTGTTGTTTCCTGCCTTGTTCATTTTCCCCATTCTCACTGGTGTGAGGTGGTATCTCATTGTGGTTTTGATTTGTATTTCCCTGATGGCAAGAGATGCCGACCATTTTCTCATGTGCTTGTTGGCCATGTCTATGTCTTCCTCTGTGAGATTTCTCTTCATGTCTTTCGCCCATTTCATGATTGGATTGTTTGTTTCTTTGCTGTAGAGTTTAATAAGTTCTTTATAGATCTTGGAAACTAGCCCTTTATCTGATACGTCATTTGCAAATACCTTCTCACATTCTGTAGGTTGTCTTTTAGTTTTGTTGACTGTTTCTTTTGCTGTGCAAAAGCTTCTTATCTTGATGGAAGTCCCAATAGTTCATTTTTGCTTTTGTTTCTCTTGCCTTCATGGATGTATCTTGCAAGAAGTTACTGTGGCCAAGTTCAAAAAGGGTGTTGCCTGTGTTCTCCTCCAGGATTTTGATGGAATCTTGTCTCATATTTAGATCGTTCATCCATTTTGAGTTTATCTTTGTGTATGGTGAAAGAGAATCTTCCAGTTTTATTCTTCTGCATGTGGATGTCCAATTTTCCCAGCACCATTTATTGAAGAGACTGTCTTTCTTCCAGTGGATAGTCTTTCCTCCTTTGTCAAATATTAGTTGACCATAAAATTGAGGGTCCACCTCTGGATTCTCTATTCTGTTCCATTGATTTATGTGTCTATTTTTGTGCCAGTACCACATTGTCTTGATGACCACAACTTTGTAATACAACTAATATCTGGTATTGTGGGGATCCCTGGGTGGCTCAGTGGTTTGGCGCCTGCCTTTGGCCCAGGGCGCGATCCTGGAGACCTGGGATCGAGTCCGCATTGGGGTCCCGGCATGGAGCCTGCTTCTCCCTCTGCCTGTGTCTCTGCCTCTCTCTATCTCTCTCTCTGTGTGTGACTATAATGAATAAATAAATACAATCTTTCAAAAAAATAATAAGGGCAGCGAGGGTGGCTCAGTGGTTTAGCGCCGCCTTCAGTCCAGGGCCTGATCCTGGAGACCCGGGTTCGAGTCCCACGTCAGGCTCCTTGCATGGAGCATGCTTCTCCCTCTGCCTGTGTCTCTGGTTCTCTCTCTCTCTCTCTCTCTCTCTCTCTGCTCTGTGTGTCTCTCATGAATAAATAAAATAAAATCTTAAAAAAAAAGAAATCTGGCATTGTGATGCCCCAAGCTATGGTTTTCTTTTTTAACATTCCCTGCACTATTCAGGGTCCTTTCTGATTCCATACAAATTTTAAGATGATTTGTTCCAACTCTGAAGAAAGTCCATGGTATTTTGATAGGAATTCATTGAAGTTTGTAAATTGCCCTGGGTAGCATGGACATTTTCGCAATATTAAGTCTTCCAATCCATAGGCATGGAATAATTTTCCATCTCTTTGCGTCTTCCTCAATTTCTTTCAGAAGTGTTCTATAGTTTTTAGGGTATAGATCCTTTACCTCTTTGGTTAGGTTTATTCCTAGGTATCTTATGCTTTTGGGTGCAATTGTAAATGGGATTGACTCCTTCATTTCTCTTTCTTCAGTCTCATTGTTAGTGTATAGAAATGCCACTGACTTCTGGGCATTGATTTTGTATCCTGTCACAGTACCAAATTGCTATATGAGTTCTAGCAACCTTGGGGTGGAGTCTTCTGTGTTTTCAATGTACAGTATCATGTCATCTGCGAAAAGGGAGAGTTTGACTTCTTCCTTGCCAATTTGAATGCCTTTTATTTCATTTTGTTGCCTGATTGCTGAGGCTAGGACTTCTAGTACTATGTTGAATAGCAGTGGTGAGAGTGGACATCCCTGTCTTGTTCCTGATCTTAGGGGTAAGGCTCCCAGTGTTTCCCCATTGACTATGATATTTGTTGTGGGCTTTTTGTAGATGGCTTTTAAGAAGCTGAGGAAGGTCCCCTCTATCCCTACAGTCTGAAGAGTTTTGATCAGGAATGGATGCTGTATTTTGTCAAATGCTTTCTCTGCATGTATTGAAAGGATCATATGGTTCTTGTTTTTTCTCTTGCTGATATGATGAATCATATTGATTGCTTTACGAGTGTTGAACCAGCTTTGCATCACAGGGACAAATCCTACTTGGTCATGGTGAATAATCTTTTAATGTATTGTTAAATCGAATTGGCTACTATCTTGTTGAGAGTTTTTGCATCCATGTTCATCAGGGATATTGGTCTATAATTCTCCTTTTTGCTGGGGTGTTGTCTGGTTTTGGAATTAAGGTGATGCTGGCCTCATAGAACAAGTTTGGAAGTACTCCATCTTTTTCTATCTTTCTGAACAGCTTTGGTAGAATAGGTATGGTTTCCTCTTTAAACATTTGATAGAATTCCCCCTGGAAAGCCATCTGGCCCTGAACTTTTGTGTCTCGGGAGGTTTTTGATGACTGCTTCAATTTCCTCCCTGGTTATTGGCCTGTTCAGGCTTTCTATTTCTTTCAGTTCCAGTTTTGGCAGTTTGTGGTTTTCCAGAAATGCATCCATTTTTTCTAGATTGCCTAATTTATTGGCATATAGCTGCTCATAATAAGTTTTTAAAATCGTTTGTATTTCATTGGTGTTGTTGGTGATCTATCCTTTCTCATTCATGATTTTATTAAATGGAGTCTTTTCTCTCTTCTTCTTAATAAGGCTGGCTAATGGTTTATCTATCTTATTAATTATTTCAAAGAACCAACTCCTGATTTTGTTGATCTGTTCCACAGTTATTTTGGTCTCAATTTCGTTTTATTCTGCTCAAATCTATTAACTCTCTTCTTCTGCTGGGTGTAGAATCTATTTGCTGTTTTTTTTTCTCCAGCACCTTTAGGTGCAAGGTTAGCTTTTGTATTTGAGTTCTTTCTAGTTTTTGGATCGATGTTTGTATTGCGATGTATTTCCACCTCAGGACTGCTTTTGCTGTATCCCAAAGATTTTGAACAGTTGTGTCTTCATCCTCATTAGTTTCCATGAATCTTTTTAATTCTTCCTTAATTTCCTGGTTGACCCTTTCATCTTTTTCATGATGGTCCTTATCCTCCATGTGTTTGATATCCTTCCAAACTTCTTCTTGTGTTTTAGTTCTAATTTCAAAGCATTATGGTCTGAAAATATGCAGGGAACGATCCCAAACTTTGGTATCAGTTCAGACTAGATTTGTGACCCAGTATGTGGTCTATTCTGGAGAAAGTTCCATGTGCACTTGAGAAAAATGTGTATTGAGTTGCGTTTGCATGTAAAGTTCTGTAGATATCTGTGAAATCCATCTGGTCCAGTGTACCAATTAAGGCTCTTGTTTCTCTGGAGATGTTGTGCTTAGAAGACATGTCAATTGTAGAAAGCGCTACATTCAAGTCACCCAATATAAGTGTATTACTATCTAAGTATGTCTTAACTTTGGTTAGTAATTGATTGATATACTTGGCAGCTCCCACATTCGGGGCTTAAATATTCATGGTTGTTAGGTCCTCTTGTTGGATAGATCCTTTCAGTATGATATAGTATGATATAGTGTCCCTCTTCATCCCTTACTACAGTCTTTGCGATAAACTTTAGTTTATCTGATTTAAGGATGGCTACCCCTGCTTTCTTTTGGGGACCATTTGAATGGTAAATGGTTCTCCAACCTTTCAGTTTCAGGCTGTAGGTGTCCTCATATCTAAAACGAGTCTCTTCTAGACAGCAAATAGATGGGTCTTGCTTTTTTATCCAGTCTGAAACCCTGCGCCTTTTGATGGGGTCATTAAGCCCATTCCCGTTCAGAGTTACTATTAAAAGATAGGAATTTAGGGTCATCATGATACCTATTCAGTCCCTGTTTTTGTGGATTGTTCCCTTGGACTTCCTCTATTAAAGAATCCCCCTTAGTATTTCTTGCAGAGCTGGCTTCGTGGTCACATACTCTTTCAGTTTCTGCCTATCTTGGAAGCTCTTTATCTCTCCTTCTATTCTGAATGAGAGCCTTGCTGCATAAAGTATTCTTGGTTGCATGTTCTTCTCATTTAGGACCCTGAATATATCCTGCCAGCCCTTTCTGGCCTGCCAGGTGTCTGTGGAGGTCTGCTGTTAATCTAATATTTCTCCCCATAAAAGTTAGAGATTTCTTGTCTCTTTCTGCTCTAAGGATCTTCTCTTTGTCTTTAGAATTTGCAAGTTTCACTATTAAATGTCGAGGTGTTGAGCGGTTTTTATTGATTTTTTTTTTGGGGGGTGGGAATCTCTCTATTTCCTGGATCTGAATGCCTGTTTCCTTTCCCAGGTTAGGAAAGTTCTCAGCTATGATTTGTTCAAATTCATATTCCAGACCTTTGTCCCTTTCGGCGCCCTCTGGGACCCCAATTAAACGTAGATTTTTCCTTCTGAGGCTATCATTTATTTCCCTTAACCTATCCTCATGATCTTTTAATTGTTTTTCTCTTTTTTCCTCAGTTTCCCTCCTTGCCATCAACTTGTCTTCTATGTCACTCACTCGTTCTTCTACCTCATTAACCCTCATGTTAGGACCTCTAGTTTGGATTGCATCTCTTTTAATTGATTCTTAATTTCTGCCTGATTAGATCTAAATTCTGCAGTCATAGGTCTCTTGAATCCTTTATGATTTTTTCTAGAGCCACCAGTAGCTTTGTAATTGTGCTTCTGAATTGGCTTTTGACATTGAATTGTAATCCAGATTTTGTAACTCTGTGGGAGAGAGGACTGTTTCTGATTCTTTCTTTTGAGGTGATTTTTTCCTTCTAGTCATTTTGCTCAGTGCAGAGCATCTAAATCAATTTATACTGCAGAAAGGAGAAAAAGAGAGAAGAGAAAAAAGAAGAAAAAAAAGAAGAAAAGAGAAAAAGGGCGGGGACACAAATAGAAAACAAACAACAAGGGGGAGTATCCTTTGATTCTATATACTGTAAATCCTTCCACTTCCCCTGGAACTTTCCAGTGCTGCTTGGTCAATAACTTGCTTTTCCCCTGTCAATCTAGCTGATCTTCTTGGGGAGGGGCCTGCTGTGCTGATTCTCAGGTGTGAGCACCTGGGGGAGCTGCTCAGCCCCCTGCCTGGTGCACGGCTCAGTGGGAGTTGTTTATCCCGTTTATCCTGTGAGGCCACTGTGAGGCTCAGTGAAGGTTATTTATCCTGTGAGGCGGCCAGCTCTCCAATCCTAGAGTCAGCTCCTGCAGTAACTACCACAGCTCTCAGTCCGCAGGGGCCTGGATGCTCTGAGGGTGGGGGCCGCTGATCTGCACAGCTCGGGGCCACCCAGCGGTAGGAGCGTCCTCGCTGTCCTGTGTCTTCCCGGCCACTGCCTGTCCCGGGGGGAGATAAGGATCTTGGGCTGTGTCCCCCAGTGCTCTGGGCTCTGGGGATGCACCCATGGAATCACGCTCCCGCAGGAATTGCGCTCCTGGGGCACACAGCCCCCTCCGCTCGGAGCCTCGCCTCTGCCCAAGCCGCCGCCTGCTCCCGGCCCCCGGGCGTGCTGCAGCCCTTTAGGGAGCCCTGCTGCAGTGTGTTGCGGTCTCCCCCTGGGCGCAGTTCCTCTGTTAATGCTCCTGGGAGCCTGAGGGCATCCCCGCCCCTCCAGGGATCCTCCTCAAACTCCCTGCCAGCGCCATTCAGTCCGGGAAGATTGGTGAAGCTCCTGCTTCTCTGGGCCAGGGCTTTCCTGTCCTGGGGGCACTCCCGCATGGTCTTAGCCCGGCTCCTCGTGGGGCCCCTCCCCCTTGGATGCTTTTTTATTTCTTTATTTTTTTTTCCATCTTCCTACCTTGATAGAAGTGCGAACTCTTCTCACTGTAGCATTCCAGCTATTCTCTCTTTAAATCTCAGACCGAATTTGTAGGTTTTCAGAATGATTTGAAAGTTATCTAGGTAAGTTTTGGGGGATGGGTGACTTGAGGACCCTACTCTTCCTCCATCTTGCCCCCTCCTGAGTGCACCTGTTGTGATGAGCACAGGGTGATGTATGGATGTGTTGAATCACATATTATATGCCTGAAGCTAACATCACACTGTATGTTAAGTAACTGGAATTAAAATAAAATCTTAAAAAATAACTTATTTTAAACTACATTTAAAAAAGAATATAAAAAAAAGAATATATTTGAGTTCCTTAAGTACAGGTATCCTATCCTACTTGTGTTTGCGCACATCCAGTGAGCACCTTGACACAGCTGTGTGCTTAATGTATAATTAAGGATTGAGTACAATAAATAAATATCCAAGGAGAACTATTTGCTGCACTGGAGAGCTGTGATCGATTTCCCGAGAGTCTGAGTACTTGCTTAGCACACCAGTAATGGTGGAATGTCGCCCCAATAAAATTTTTCAGATAAGTTGATATTCATTGAAAGCATCAATATAGTCATCAGAGATAAGAAAAAAAACACATTGGTAGACTTTCTTATCTTTACTGTTTTAATTCTGAATGGCATATGGTGTGGGAGCACCCTATCTCTTCCTGTTTAGAGCCTCTAAATGTCTTAATCTGGTCATACTTGAGAGAGGGAAAGGATTATGACATGGTCCTCAGAACAGCTCCTGGGGAGAGAGACCTCATACACAGGACAACACACTCTAATTAGTGTTGGTAGAGGGGCTGCAGGAAGGGATTTGGGAGCTCAGAGAAGCACAGTCCTCTTAGGGTGAATAGAGGAATCAAATAGGAATGGGGGTACAGGGTGGGTGATAGATAAATCAAATGGGGAGCTGGAGAGAGCAATTCCTGAATAAGAGGTAGTAACCAGAAAAGAGACCACACAAAGAAGAGAACGCTGAAAGTGGAGAGTGAAGGAGGAGGTTGACAGGCAGGGAAGGAGGCCCATCTGGAGGTGGAAAAAGGCAGGACCACTTCCGGCTGGGGAGGGAAAGCCAACAAGCTCAAAACTAAGGAGAGGTTTGGAGAGAGCAGATGCCTTCTGGATTCCAGAGGACAGGTGAGCTATGGTGCCCAGCTTCAGTGAAGACCCTGTGGGATCCTCTGGGCAATGGCTTCAATGTGCTTGACTCCACACACCCTAAGTTGAAGAAAACCTGCTACATGTTCAGGAGCTAACTGCATTAATGTGATCAGGTTTAGAGGTGCTTGGACCCTGTTCGTATGGGAGATAGAGGGGGCAGAATCCCCTTTGGGCCTTATAATGGAGAGATCTGGTCTCTGTTCTGGCCGCAGAAAGGAGAGACACAGACCCAGTTTGGACTGTGGGAAGATAAAGCAATAGTTCAGGCAGTAAAAGAAAGGAGCAGGACCCAATTTGGGAGGGAGATAAGCTATGGCAGGAATCTGGTAGACTGGTAAAAGGGGACAGGGTCCGCACTGGGTCACAGAAAGTAGGGATCAGGACCTAGAAATGAGCAGCAGAATCCCTTTGAATAGTGAAAGTGACCAGGCTCAGCCAGAAGGAAAGAGGAGCTAGGTGCTAGTTTGAAAAGGGAAGGGAAAGAACCTGGTACTATTTGGGAACAAGGAATACACAAAAGCGTAATACCACTGGGTTTGTGGGTAGGGTATTGTCGCAGAAAGGGCGGGAGCAGTCACTTGCAAACATGAAGTGGGGGAGAGGTTTGGGGAATGGACAGTGCAGGACTGCACAGGAGAGAGGAGGGAACAGGCATCTTAGGGAAAGGGAGGGGCTGAGAAGTACTGCAGAAGGGGGCAGGGTTATTCAACATAGTACTAGAAGTCCTAGCCTCAGCAATCAGACAACAAAAAGACATTAAAGGCAATTAATTTGGCAAAAGAAGAAGTCAAACTCTCCCTCTTCGCCAATGACATGATACTGTATATAGAAAACCCAAAAAACTCCACCCCAAGATTGCTAGAACTCATACAGCAAATTGGCAGTGTGGCAAGATACAAAATCAATGCCCAGAAGTCAGTGGCATTTCTATACACTAACAATGAGACTGAAGAAAGAGAAATTAAGGAGTCAATCCCATTTACAATTGCACCCAAAAGCATAAGATACCTAGGAATAAACCTAACCAAAGACATAAAGGATCTATACCCTAAAAAGTACAGAACACTTCTGAAAGGAATTGAGGAAGACACAAAGAGATGGAAAAATATTCCATGCTCATGGATTGGCACAATTAATATTGTGAAAATGTCAATGTTACCCAGGGCAATTTTCACATTTAATGCAATCCGTACCAAAATACCAAAGACTTTCTTCAGAGAGTTGGAACAAATTATTTTAAGATTTGTGTGGAATCAGAAAAGACCCCGAATAGCCAGGGGAATTTTAAAAAAGAAAACCATATCTGGGGGCATCACAATGCCAGATTTCAGGTTGTACTACAAAGCTGTGGTTGTACTACAAAGACAGTGTGGTACTGGCACAAAAACAGACACATAGATCAATGGAACAGAATAGAGAATCCAGAAGTGGACCCTCAACTTTATGGTCAACTAATATTCGAAAAAGGAGGAAAGACTATCCATTGGAAGAAAGACAGTCTCTTCAATAAATGGTGCTGGGAAAATTGGACATCCACATGCAGAAGAATGAAACTAGACCACTCTCTTTCACCATACACAAAGATAAACTCAAAATGGATGAAAGATCTAAATGTGAGACAAGATTCCATCAAAATCCTAGAGGAGTACAAAGGCAACACCCTTTTTGAACTTGGCCACAGTAACTTCTTGCAAGATATATCCATGAAGGCAAAAGAAACAAAAGCAAAAATGAACTATTGGGACTTCCATCAAGATAAGAAGCTTTTGCACAGCAAAAGAAACAGTCAACAAAACTACAAGACAACCTACAGAGTGGGAGAAGATATTTGCAAATGACCTATCAGATAAAGGGTTAGTTTCCAAGATCTATAAAGAACTTATTCAACTTAACAGCAAAGAAACAAACAATCCAATCATGAAATGGGCAAAAGACATAAACAGAAATCTCACAGAGGAAGACATAGACATGGCCAACAAGCACATGAGAAAATGCTCTGCATCACTTGCCATCAGGGAAATACAAATCAAAACCACAATGAAATACCACCTCACACCAGTGAGAATGGGGAAAATTAACAAGGCAGGAAACCACAAATGTTAGAGAGGATGTGGAGAAAGGGGAACTGGTGGAGCCACTCTGGAAAACTGTGTGGAGGTTCCTCAAAGAGTGAAAAATAGATCAGCTCTATGACCCAGCAATTGCACTGCTGGGGATTTACCTCAAAGATACAGATGCAATGAAACACCGGGACACCTGCACCCCGATGTTTCTAGCAGCAATGTCCACAATAGCCAAACTGTGGAAGGAGCCTCGGTGTCCACCGAAAGATAAATGGATAAAGAAGATGTGGTTTATGTATACGATGGAATATTACTCAGCCATTAGAAACGACAAATATCACCATTTTCTTCGACGTGGATCGAACTGGAGGGTATTATGCTGAGTGAAATAAGTCAATCGGAGAAGGACAAACATTATATGGTCTCATTCATTTTGGGAATATAAAAAATAGTGAAAGGGAATAAAGGGTAAAGGAGAAAAATGAGTGGGAAATATCAGAAAGGGAGACAGAACATGAGAGACTCCTAACTCTTGGAAACGATCTAGGGATGGTGGAAGGGGAGGTGGGCAGGGGGTGGAGGTGACTGGGCGACAGGCACTGTGGGGTCACTTGATGGGATGAGCACTGGGTGTTATGCTATATGTTGGCAAATTGAACACCAATAAAAAATAAATTTATATAAAAAAATTAAAAGGGGAAAAAAGAAGGGGGCAGAAGGTCCTATCGGGAAGGGGTGGTGCGTGTCAGTGTGGAAGAGTAGAGATGGGCGGTTTTAGGGAAGGGGCAGTGCAAAGCAGTACTGCAGTGGGAGCCAGCTGGTGTTGGGGGAAGGGCTGGATCGAAATACGTTGCAGTTAGGAAGAGTGGGTCAAGGGCTTGTCCGAGCTGTTCTGCTGCTCTGAGAGCAGAGGCGTCTGTGGGATTGAGATTATCAGCCTTTCCGGACCACCAAAACTCATTCACTCCAGCTGGCACGCATGCGCACTATTAAGCTGCAGTAGGGAGCATGTCTAAAATGAAGGGGTGAGGTTGTAGAACTGCCTTGTGGTATCGCAGAGGCAAAGGAGCTAGGGTTTGGATAGGTGGTCTGGGTTTCTAGGTATGAGAACCCAACAGTTGAAGCGTTTGGGGGCCAAAGCTGGATAAACTCCCTCTTCCCTCAGGATAAGCGAGAGGTCTGGTGAATCTCCCTCTCCTCATTCTCCCCTAACTCAGGCCCCTTCGCCTCAGGCTTAGCTGTTACTCGGCCTTTCAGAAAAATGGATAGGAGAAATGACCGCAATTATAGGATTCTCCCATTCCAAGTGAGGCATCTCTGTATTCTCACCAGGCCATCTGCCCAGTCCTGAGTTCATTTACTGGTCTTGAGCCCCTTACTACTCTGTAGTTGAAGAATTTCCTAGCTTATCCTGTATCAGTCTTTCCCTGCAAGATGAAGGAGGAGAGAAAAACCTATCTGACTTTATCTTCTGCTCCCTCCCTTTTTCTTTATACCCCCCTTCAATCACTGCTCAGAGGAAGAGGAGGCCTTTGTGGAAAGGGTGCACTGTAGGGAGGCCAGATGGTTCAGCAGATCATAATTCTAAGTGTGTAGGGCCCCCTTCTTTCCCCCTGGGAGCCTGGGGCTTCACTTCCCTCCAGATATACAGATTGAGACCACAGAAGAGGACAGTGTCTTGCTGATGCAATACCCTCTTGGCGGCAACCAAGGACTCTCTGGCCATGGACCTACCAGTTGCTGACCCGCCTAAGAAAAGCAAGATCAAGAATGCTCCCGTTAAGGCTGTTACAAAGACCATACGTGTTGCCCATACAGTCTCATCTGCCAATGTGATTGCCACTAACAAGCCTAAAGTAACTTTGCAGTCTTTATTATTTTTTTAGTTTCTTTTTTTTATAAATTTATTTTTTATTGGTGTTCAATTTGCCAACATAGAGAATAACACCCAGTGCTCATCCCGTCAGGTGTCCACCTCAGTGCCCGTCACCCAGTCACCCCCACCTCCCGCCCACCTCCCCTTCCACCACCCCTAGTTCGTTTCCCAGAGTTAGGAGTCTCTCATGTTCTGTCTCCCTTTCTGATATTTCCCACTTATTTTCTCTCCTTTCCCCTTTATTCCCTTTCATTATTATTTATATTCCCCAAATGAATGAGACAATATAATGTTTGTCCTCCGATTGACTTATTTCACTCAGCATAATACCTTCCAGTTCCATTCATGTCGAAGTAAATGGTGGGTGTCTGTCGTTTCTAATGGCTGAGTAATATTCCATTGTATACATAAACCAATGAAACGCCGGGACACCTGCACCCCGATGTTTATAGCAGCAATGTCCACAATAGCCAAACTGTGGAAGGAGCCTCAGTGTCCATTGAAAGATGAATGGATAAACTTTGCAGTCTTTAAATCTGCCTATCATCCCCCAGATCAACCAGGCTTCAGCTACCACTGAAGCAGCCAATACTCAGGCTTCTGTAGTCACTGCTCAGCCTAAGAAAGCCAGTAAGACAAAGAGAATTACTGCTAAGACAACCCAAAGCTCCCAATCTCCAACTGGTAAGTAGAGTGTCACTACACAGATCAAGGCACTCTTGCAGGCTCTATACCAGACATCCTGCAGGCTATCCAGGTTTCAGTTAGCAGTGGGTCAGCCAACTCCCAGGTCTTGACAGCCTTCACTAAGCCTACGGAAGTTTCCAAAGCTAAGAAGGCTGCTGATAAGGCCATAACTAGTACTATTGATATCTCATTGGCTCCAACCACCACCCACTCAGCTACCACCCAAGGCCAACTTACTAATGAGGCAGCCACTACCCATGCCACAGCAGCTGGCATCAGATCTAATAAAACCTCCAAAGCGAAGAAGGCAACTGTTAAATACTGACACTGAACTCCTAAAGGCCCCGAATACTGACACTGAACTCCTAGAGGGCCCAAAATACTGACACTGAACTCCTAGAGGCCCCAAATACCAAGACAGCTACCAGGCAGACTGAGGCCTCAGCAGCAGCTATCTGGCCCCCAAAATTCAGGGGCAAGAAGGCTGCCAATAGAAGCCCAAATTCTGCCTATGAGGTCTCTCAGGCTCCATCTGCTGCTCAAATGGTCACAAACCAAGCCCTAGCAGCCACCTTTCAGGTCAAGAGAGGGTCCAGGGCTCATATGTCTGCCACTAAAGCACAGACAGCCGAAAGTCAGACTAAAATTGTTGACCAACGGGCCCAGGCCAAGATGGCCACTTTTAAGACTAACATAAGTGCTCTTGAGACTCAGGTTGCTGCTGCTGTCCAGGCCCTGGCAGATGACTACCTGGCCCAGTTGAGTCTCCACAACCAGGACCCAGGGCAAGAGGAACCAAAAGGTGAGATCTCTGACATCACCATTCTTAACTCTTCACTTCTTTTCCATTCCTATGCTCCTGGTTTGTTCATTTGTTCTATAAAAGTTTATTGAGACTTTTTGCTTTGAGCCAGTCCCTCTGTTTGGATAGGCTATGAGAGATGCTGAGAAGAACATGATATAGTTCCTGCTCCCTGACAATCCATGGATTGGTGGGGAAATAATACATTCATACACTTAGCTACAACCTGGTTATAATTCAACTTGTATTTACATAGTAGTTACCATGTGCTATGTTTTCTCTTACAGGTTGTGTCTTTATTTTTTGAAAGTAACTCCTACTATCTAGGGATCATAGATCCCAGTTTTATAGATGAAAAAACTGAGTCCCAGAGAGATGAAGTGATTTGTCCAAGGTATACAGCTAGCAAAATCAGTGGTGACCAAAATAAGAGGAGGAACCCCGGGTCCTGCCCTTGGGTTGCTTTTGTCCTGAAAGGGAAATGAAACTCCTGGCTAGAAGATAGTGAAGACAAATCTAGGACTTCTGACCGTCCAATCTGGCCAATTGGATGGTCAGAACCCACTATAGGAAGGGTTTGGGAGATTTTCAGGAGACGGTAGGGTAGGGAGACAGAGCCTTTCATCTGGTGACTCTAGACCTTCCTTCTTTTTGATGATGTAGTCAAAGCATCTGAATGGAGATGAGAGAGGTGGTAGTAATTACAGGTTGATCCCATGGGGCTGGAGGCCTCTGCCAGCCTGAAACGTGGCCATTTTGCAAGAAAGGGTAAGAATCCAACTCTGCCCAGTCTCTTTTCTTCTTTACCTTCCCTCTTTTCTGTCATTCTTCCAAGTTTTCTAAAAACATATTGAGTTCTCCCCATGTATTCCTCTTCTCCCAGGCAAATAAGTTGGTGAAATACCTGTTGGTTAAGGACCAAAGATCCCCATCAAATGCTCAGGTAGAGTCATACCAACTCTCCTCCCTGAAATCTCCTCTCCACTCCCCTCCCTCCTCTGCTCTGGGGTAACCATTTACTTTTATAGCCTTTTTGTTCTCTCATATATCCTCCCTTACTCTTCACATTCTGATATGGCTGGCATCTCCCATTAGCACAGTTCAGGACTCAGACTGCACTGACCCCACAAGCTGGCAAAAGGGCTGCAGTTCTGTGGCCCCCGCACAGCCTGGCTGCTCCCACCTCTCCCTTCCTACAGACATGCTGAAGGATGTCATCCAAGAATATGATGAATATTTCCCAGAGATCATTGAATGAGCAAGCTACGCTCTGGAGAAAGTGAAGGGGCAGCCCTGGGGGATGGGCACAATGGGGAAGCCTTGACTCAACAAAGACATACATGACCCTTCTGGGATAGATCAAAGAGACTTTCTATTTTTTTAATAAATTTATTTTTTTATTGGTGTTCAATTTGTCAACATACAGAATAACACCCAGTGCTCATCCCGTCAAGTGCCCACCTCAGTGCCTGCCATCCAGTCACCCCCACCCCCCACCCACCTCCCCTTCCACCACCCCTAGTTCGTTTCCCAGAGTTAGGAGTCTTTCATGTTCTGTCTCCCTTTCTGATATTTCCCACTTATTTTTTCTCTTTTCTCCTGTATTCCCTTTCACTATTTTTTCTCCTTTCTCCTTTATTCCCTTTCACTATTTTTTATATTCCCCAAATGAATGAGACTATATAATTTTCAAAGGGACTTTCTATCCCCATTACTATGCAGTTGGGCAAACGGTGGCATAAGTAGGAACATAGACTAGCCCAGGGTCACACTGAAAGCCAGTGGTAAAACACAGCTAGGGCTCAAACCTCCTTTTTTTTTTTTGGGGGGGGGGGGCTCAAACCTCCTAAGTTAGTTCTGTCTGATGCTGTCTGATGCTGGATGTGTCCTGTAATGCATTTTAGATGGTCACCTCTCCATTTCACTCTCCATTCTCTATCTCCCTAGATTCCCACTAATTACAAAGGTGATGCTGATAATAGTACATTTCTTACCTGTTTTCTGTAGTGGTGACCACTTAGCTAAGTGCTTTACCTGCATTATCTCACTGATTTCTCACATACACTCAAAACTCTAGCTACACAGGGAACTGTGGGATGCTCAGGAAGCTCACTGATGCCTAGGTTGAATTTTGTGATCTCACAGGCTATATTTTTACTTGGCAGATGTTTTGAGTCAATCTGAAAGAAATTGATAAGCAAAGTAACTTGCATATTCTCATCAGCATTCAGGAATTCTCTGCAGGCATACTGGGAATGTAAGCTGGGAAAGGGCTGGGGTGGGAGGGAGGCTTTGCTTCTGTCTATGGCACTACCCCATCCCTGTCATCTCTCCCCATATCTCCTTGGAGAGGCAGAAAGTCAGGGCCTAAAAAGCCCCTGTTTAAGCTTCATCACATAGTTGGAACCCTGCAGATGGTAGTGGTACTTGATTATGATTGACTAAAGAATATAGAAGCCTGGAGAAGTGCATTCCTACTGTCTTGTTTTCTGTTTATACAGAAGCTTTCAGGAAAAGCAGACCTGTTGTTGCCTGTCTCTTCCTACTGGCTTTGGTAGAGTGGTTCTTCCTGGTATGGGTGAATCATGATGCTTGAAGGATAGGAGCATCTCTGGGGCTGTACCTAGAATTCTCTTGGAGCAGGGGGGTCAGTTTGGGAGAGAAAGAAAGGACTCACATTAGCTGGGTGCCTAGGTTGTTTCAGGTTGATAGGCATTCTTCCATCCTTTTGGCAACCTGGGGCAGAGGAGCATTGGATTTTGCCATTCTACTTAACAGGAGACTGAGACTCAAGAGTCTAAGTGCCTTGCTCAGCGTCACATAGACCTTGAAGTATAGACTGGGAAGAATTCTGTCATGTGTGAGGAATCTGGGAGAGGGTAGCCTAGTGAGCTGGCTGATATGTTTTTTGCAGATGGCTGCTGGACATAAATCTTCTCTCTACCTTGTTATTTCCCTAGGGTTAAGGATTCGCCAAAGCTAGGTCTCCTCATGGTGCTTCTTAGCATCATCTTTATGAATGGAAATTGGTCCAGTGAGGGCGAGTGACTGGGCATGTAGCTGAATGGGTGGCCACAGTTGGAATTCCACATGTTCATTTTCTGTCCCTGTCTCTTCTTGCCTCCCTTTGCAGCTGTCATCTGGGAGGTGCTGCGCAAGCTGGGGCTGCGCCCTGGGTATGATTGGGCTCTCTCAGTGCTTGCTGTCCGTGTTGTTGTTTGGCAAGAGAGGATGGTCCCAGGATTGCATCAGCTTGGTGGTCTGGTGGTGTGGGAACGGGATGCTGGACTGGGTAGAGGGTCCAGGGTTCTGACCTGGGTGGACGGGTAAATGGTCCTGAACTCTCTGCACTTTCCCACCCCTATGTCATTCCAAACTGAGATAGAAGATAGAACTTTAGGGGCATTCCTGACAAAGAACCATCTGGCTTCAACTTACTGTTTCTAGTGACTGTGTGTTCACTACTTTTCTGGCTTCACTGGGACTGCTATATGTGCTAGAGAGGTCTCTTCCATGTTGAGAAACGCCTCTTCCCTCATATGGGAAGTTTTCTTCTCTGTTTATGGGTTATTTTTCCCATCGTCAGGGTGAGGCACTCTCTCTTTGGGGAAATAAGGAAGCTCATCCCAGACGAATTTGTGAAGCAGAAGTAAGTGGCATTTGGAGGCTTTGTCTGGCCCTGAAGTGTTCTGAGTGTGCTGCTCTGGTTCAGAAAGTGCTCAATCAGCTCTTTTATTACACTAGCTTTAGATGCAGTATGGGCATCCTATGCCCTAGAACTGAGTCTTGTCCACAATTCCCATGAGTGGACAGTTCCAGGATTGGGCTAGACTAAAGGCCAATTGCTTTGGGGTGTGCTCAGAGCAGGGTACCTGAAGAATGGCTCCTCTGTTTACAACACACCCAACAGGAACTTGGGCTTACTCCTCACAGGTTTCAAGGTACTTTGGCCTTCCTGTGACATCATGCCCTATACGTGCCTTCTATGAAGCATCAAGTGACAGTCTTGCACAAGTCCAAAAGGAAATGACTCAATATTGGAGACCAATGCCACAAACTGTGTTTGGGAGTGAGTGTAGGGAAGGAGGGTCTTAGAAATCCTTGTTGTAGGAGCTGAGTTTAGTATTTGAAGGGGCTTGCCACCTGGTACCATTGGTTGCACAATAGATTTGTTTGGTTAGAAGCAAGTTTCATTTCCATTCTCCAAGGTACCTGGAGTACAAGAGGGTCCCTAACAGCAGATCACCTGAATATGAATTCTGGGGCTTGCACTCTTACCATGAGACTAGCAAGATGAAAGTCCTCAAGTTTTCATGCAAGGTAATAGGAGAGCTTCCCTGACTTGTAATATTAAGGATACTGGATGTCCCTTGCTGGGGAAGACTATGTGCAAGGGTGGTCAGGTACAGGGCAGCCTGCAGTTAGTATATAAACATATGGAACTTCACTGATGTCTGAGAATGCTGCTGAACATAAAGTTTACATTGTTTCATTCTTTTTTCATACTTTGTGTTAGTCTTCTTGCATTGTCATAACAAAATACTACAGACTGGGTGACTTAAACAACAGAAATTTATTTTCTCACAGTTATGGAGGCTGAAAGCCCCAGATTAAGGTCCAGCAGGATCGGTTTCTGAAGAAACCTCTCCCTCTGGCTTGCAGATGAATATTTTCCTGCTGTGTTCTCACACAGTAGAGAAAGGGCCTTTTATAAAAACACTAATCTTATTTGACCAGGGCCTCACCATTATGACCTCATTTAACTCTACTTCCATTAAGGCCCAATCTCCAAATATAGTCACATTGGGAGCTGGTGCATTAACATATGAACTTGTGGGGAGACACAAACATTCAATCCATAACATACTCTTTTATCATTTCCCATCTTCTCAGTGAGGTTAAGTAACTTGTCCAAAGTCACACAACACCTTAGTTATCAGAGCTGAAACTAGATCTCAGGACTGACCCATGATAGAGCCTCAGAAAACTAAGAATTAAAAAAAAATACTGCTGCTATTGGTTTTATACAAAGCCCATAGTATGTAATTAATACATAGTTACAAATGTTATTGTCCTTATATTATCATTCCCATTTCAGATGCAGAAGAAAGACATCAAAGACTGGGCTGCTTAGTACCAGGCGGTAGAGATGGAAGTGCAAGCTGCAGCTGTGGCTGTGGCTGAGGCTGAGGCAAGGGCTGAGGCAAGGGCTGAGGCAAGATCCCAGATGAGGATTGGAGAAGAAGCTGTGGCTGGGCCCTGGAATTGGGATGACATGGCTATCGACTGCCTAACAAGGGAAGAGTTAGGTGATAATGCTCAGTCCTGGAACAGATTTTAATTTGAAATTGAGACCAGAGCCCAAGAAAATGCCGAAGCCAGCACCAACATCGACTTCAACAGAGGAGCTAGCACCAGGGTTACCTTCAGTGATAATGCTAGCATTAGCTTCAGTGCTACGCCCAGACCCAGTGGTGGCTTTGGTGGCAGAGCTGGCATTAGCTTTGGTGGCACACCCAGGACCAGTTCCAGCTTCAGCAGTACAGCCAGCATTTGCATTAGTGGTATACCCAGCACTAGCACTAGTTTTGGTGGTGCAGCCAGTACCAGCTCTAGTTTCAACAGTGAAGCCTGCATTAGCTTTAGTGGCATACTTTGTACCAGTGCCATCTTTGGTGGTGGGGTCAGCTCTAGTTTCAGTGTCTCACTTAGCACCAGTCCCAGTTTCAGTGGTGGAGCCAGCTCTGGCTTTGGAGGCACACTCAGCACCACCACTGGCTTCAATGGTGCATTTACTACCAGTAGCAGATTTAGCAGTATGCTCAGAACCAGTTCAGTCTTTAGTGGTGCACTTAGCATCAGGACTGGATTTGGTGGCACATTGAGCACTAGTGTCTGCTTTGGTTTCTCTCCCAGCTCTGGTGCCAGCTTTGGT
The DNA here is from genome assembly GCF_053574225.1 of Canis aureus. Taxonomy (NCBI): domain Eukaryota; kingdom Metazoa; phylum Chordata; class Mammalia; order Carnivora; family Canidae; genus Canis; species Canis aureus. The sequence goes on along the minus strand of NC_135649.1, from coordinate 77,898,733 downwards.
GGCACACTTAATACCAGTTTCTGCTTTGGTGGCTCTCCTAGCACCACCACTGGTTTTGATGGAGTACTCAGCACCAGTGTCCCCTTTGGTGGCTCTTCCAGCACCAGCACTGACTTTGGTGGTACACTAAGCACCAGCATCTGCTTTGGTGGCTCTTCCAGCACTGGTGCCAGCTTTGGTGGTTCATTCAGCACCAGTGCTGGTTTTAGCAGTGCTGTCAGCACTAGTGCTAGCTTTAGCAGTGCACCCAGCACCATCTCTGGCTTTGGCAGTATGTTCAGCACCAATGCTGACTTCAGTGGGGCGCTTAGCACCACTACTGACTCTGGCATTGCTCCCAGTACCAGCATTGGCTTTGGTGGAATTCCCAGCACCAGCCTCTGCTTTGGCAGTATGTCTAACACCAACCTATGCTTTGGTGGCCCTCCTAGCACTAGCACCTGCTTTAGTGGTGCTACCAGTGCTAGTTTTGGTGATGGATCCAGTACCGCTGCTGGTTTCATCTTTGGCAATGGGTTAAGCACCAATGCTGGATTTCGTGGTGGGCTGAGCACCAGTGCTGGCTTTCGTAGTGGACTAGGCACCAGTGCTATCTTCAGTAGTGAACTGAACACCAGTGCTGGCTTTGGTGGTGGACTGATCTCAAATGATGGCTTTGGTGATGGACTGGGCACCAACGCTGGTTTTAGCAGCACACTTGGCACAAGTGCTAGCTTTAGTGGTGGCCTCAGCATCAGTGATGGTTTTGGTGCTGGCCCTAATAACAGCTTCAACAGAGGACCAAGTACCATCATTGGCTTTGGCAGTGGTTCCAACACCAGCACTGGCTTTATTGGCGAACCCTGCACCAGCACCAGCTTCAATTGTGGACCCAGTTCTTTTTTTTTTATTTTTTTATTTTTTTATTTTTTTATTTTTTTATTTTTTATTGGTGTTCAATTTACTAACATACAGAATAACCCCCAGTGCCCGTCACCCATTCACTCCCACCCCCCGCCCTCCTCCCCTTCCAACACCCCTAGTTCGTTTCCCAGAGTTAGCAGTCTTTACGTTCTGTCTCCCTTTCTGATATTTCCCACACATTTCTTCCCCCTTCCCTTATATTCCCTTTCACTATTATTTATATTCCCCAAATGAATGAGAACATATAATGTTTGTCCTTCTCCGACTGGCTTACTTCACTCAGCATAATACCCTCCAGTTCCATCCACGTTGAAGCAAATGGTGGGTATTTGTCATTTCTAATAGCTGAGTAATATTCCATTGTATACATAAACCACATCTTCTTTATCCATTCATCTTTCGTTGGACACCGAGGCTCCTTCCACAGTTTGGCTATCGTGGCCATTGCTGCTATAAACATCGGGGTGCAGGTGGTGGACCCAGTTCTATCACTGGCTTCAGCAGTGGACCAAGCAGTAGTGCTGGCTTTGGCGGTGGACTGAGAAATGGTGTTGGCTTTAGTGGTGGAGCCACCAGACTTGGTGCCTGTAGCTTCTCTTATGGCTAGTGAGGTTTCAGGTAATTACAACATTTGCTCAGCCATGGCCCATGGGGATGGGCATAAGAACTGGGAAATGTTATAAGAAACCCCAAAGGGGGAGGTTTGGGTAGGGAGATGAGGACAATGAAGGAAGTATGAGGAAACAGTATATTTGGTGCTAAAATGTGTTCCTGTTTGGTGTTGTTTTTAGCTTTATTTCCCAGGTTTGCAGATACAGCTAATGAATTCCAGCAGTTCTTCCCAAGTAGCCAGGTACATCCTTGGGATCTTTGTCCACACAGCAGTATAAACAGACATTATCAATCAGCTGAGGATGACACACTATGAAAAATCTGTTTGCAGATCCTGCTTTATTGTTTGCTTATTGTATGTTATCATATTTTGGTATCAGAGTTACATTAAATTTGCAAAATGAATTGGAGTTTTTTATGTTTTTTAATGTGCTTGTTGTGAGTAATATTTCAGGTTCCTAGAAGAACTAGAGATCAGTGTAGCTCTTCAGAGAAGGGGGGGCTGCAGCTTTAGGCTAAAATAAAAATATTATTTCAATGGGATAGAGACCTGGAGAAAGTATAGCAGACAAGGGGATTATAGCTTGAATGAAGATATAGAGGGAAAGCCTGGAATCAAGGCAGAGGGAGAGGGTTTTGGACAGTAAATATAGATCCATTTTGAGACATTTGTATAAGAATAGAGAGATAGGCTGTATAAGAATAGAGGTAGACACAAGAACAAGGGAGGGTTTTCTTGAGATAGGAAAGAGAGATCTGAACATGTTGCAGAGTGTAGGGGCAAAAGCCAATAAAGGAGATAGATATTCTATAATAGTCAAGAATGGACTGAAGTAGCCCATGCCTGACAAGGTGGGATGGGATAGAGTGCCAGGGAATAGAGGGTGACCCTGACTTTGAATAGGATTTAAGGGTGGCTGTGGAAGCAGATAAATGTAGGTTTGTTTCAAACAGTAGATCTTCCCAAAAAAGGTGATATGAAAAAGGTGATACAAGGTTTGGGGCTTGCTGGTGGCTATGATGGAAGAACAAAGGAATCAAGGCAGTGAGTACATGAGTCTGTCTCTTTATCCCTGCGTTGCTGATACCTCGGTGCATGAAGAGTGGCTAAAGAAATGGAACATAGGATTCAAGCTGTCTAAGGATGGAGGAACAATGAGGAGGAAAAGATGATAGATTGGAAGACAATTGAGGAATCAAAGGATTATACTCTTGATGCAGTACAAGAACAAATCTTGTTCATTCAGGAAATACTATACACATGCCTACTATGTGGGAGGCATGTTTCTAGGGATCCTGCAGATGACACAGAGAGTTGTAAGGACTGGGGGCCAGTGGTCAGATAGTGAGATCCTTGTATTAAAGAAGTCATACTGGGTGTGGGGTGTCTAGATGGTCTATAGAGTAGATGGCTAAGGGGGAAATGATCATTGTTTTGAGGGGTCAGGGGACTTGGAGGGCAGATTATTATTTGGATCATTTGTATGGACAGTGAAATCATTCAGGATGGCAGCAGGAGTTGGAGAAGAGAGGAACACTGTGGTCTAGTTACAAATTCTTCTGAGTGTAGGAATGAAGGTGTCAGGTCCTCAGCTATGCTGCCCACCAAGAAATGAGGCCATAGGTCCTCACAGAGACATATCTCCTCCCTCACTTTTAGAGTTGCTACCCCAGAACCCTTCCCTCCAGTAAGCCCTCATCCATTCCACACCCCACAACACCAGAGGCACTTCACAAGGTTGGGATCTTAAGAAGATCTTGTGGGGGAAACCTCACAATGCCTTCCTCTCCCCTTTTGTAAGCAGCAAGAGAAGTCTTTATTATTAATAAGGATTTATTAACTTAGAAAAAGTTTCATTCAGAGCTAGACACCTCCTTGGTTGTAGCTAGAAATCAAGATGTATTTCGAAGCTGCTGAGGGCTTCTTCACTGGAAGCAAGGCTCTTTCAGTGAGGCCAAGTCCAGGGTCTTAAGGTAAAGGAAGTACAAGGATAGCAGCTCTTAAAAGGTGTGAGACAATGAGAGCAAAGGCAGTTTCACTTCTTGGAAAGGGCTCAATAGTGGGCAGGGACAGTGTCCAGGGCTTCTTCAGGTTCTCGGGTGATGTCCACATTCTGAGAGGAGAGAGCCCAGGATTAATAGGAAAGAGCCAGCACTGTAGAGCCCCAGCCCCTTCCCCGCCTCTTGTTCTCACTGCCAGGCTCTCCTCCTTCAGCCAGGCCTTGATCCTTACATTTTTCTCAGGCAAGCCTCTGGGGAATCTCAACTTGAGGACTTTTGGGTAGGCATTGCTGTAGCCCTGCATTTCAATGGCACCTCAGGCCTGGGCCACAGTTCCTGCATTTTTTGGTGCTGGTTATTCTACCTGTTGGTACGAGACACTCAAGCTCTGTGGGATTGGGCCAGCCTTTCTGTGCAGGTGGGTGCTTTCACCATGTGCCAACTTAGGCCACAGAGCCCCTCACCTACCTCAGGTTTCTCCCGGTGCGTGTTTACGGCTTCCACGTTCAGGTAGATGGACTCCACTTTGCAGCCTCAGAAAAGAACAGCCAGTCCATCCATAAGCCCCCAAGGTAAGCACAAATCTTCCCCAAGGTGTCATTCACTCCCTCACTTATCACTACCTATACCCCCAGCCCCACACCATGTAGATTGTGACTGCTCTGCAGGACAGGGAATGTAGATCTGCTGAGTGATGTATGGGGAAGACACCAGATCTAAGAGAAGCCAATGAGGTATCTTCTCAGCTGCCCCTAATAGTCTCAGAGTTCTCTGAGCCTCAGTTGCTCAAATGGGAATAGGAAGGAGATGAGAATAGATGATCTCTAAGGATTCCCCCCAAGTCTTGTGCTCTGTGAGACAGCAATCTAATGTATATAATAGTGGTAGAGCCCTATAGATCTTCTAAGCTGTGTTAAGTGCTGAAGTGGTGGAAAAGCCTTAGAGCTACTGCCTTGGGACAATGAGTCCCCGGTAAAATTTATTTAGAGGACAGGGATGCCTGGGTGGCTCAGTGGTTGAGCCTTTGCCTTCGTCTCAGGGCATGATCCTGGGTCTGGAGATGGAGTCCAGCATTGGGCTTCCTGCAAGGAGCCGCCTGCTTCTTCCTCTGACTGTGTCTCTGCCTCTCTCTCTGTCTCTCATGAATAAATAAATAAAATCTTAAAAAAAACTTATTTAGAGGACAAAATGGTTATGGCATCAACAGAGGTCTGGAAGTTCACAAGGGAGTTCTGGGAGCCTGAAGATAAAGGAGAGTGGTATCACTGGGGCCTGGGGCTGGCAGAGGAAGCCCAATGCCTATGGAAGTCCCTCTTAGCTCCAGCCCTGTGGACCACAACTTACTCTGGGCTTCAGCACACTGTCTTTCATATTCATACCTTAGAAGATATTTGAGTCTGTCTCTTCCCTGCTTATGAATATTTCATAGCAAACTAATGTCTCAAGAAAGAGTCTAAATTGACCAGACCAATCTTTGAGCTCTTTCTTTGATCTGGCCCTGACTTACACTAATTCCTCTGTCCCCTTCATGCACCTTCTCTTTTATAGCTTAGTGTTCCATGCTTGGTGCTTTGATAGAGCCAAAGAGAGTTGAGGGCAGCTTTTGGATTTAGAGGCCATCCTAGTTCTTCCCTGTTTTCATCCTATTATTGCCAATTCTTATTTCACCAGGACTTACAATTATCCACCCCAGAAACTACCCCCATTACTCTCTTGGGCAAATGGTATACACTGGAAGCATGCTCATGCCTTCTATGTGTCTTTCCACAGATGAGGGTGGAGGCACTCACCATAAGCCACAGGTGTGAGTTTAAGCACTGTGTGCAAAGGACACTTGAGATATGGCAGCTCATCTGGAAAGGAGGATAAAGTAGCCATCAGAGAAAGGGTACTGGAGAGGGTACCATTCCTCAGGCCTCCTCTGCCATACCCCTTTCCTTATGGTCAGCTTCATTAGGGTTACACTCCCCCACTCTGTAAGCAGTGCTGAGAGCAGGGTGGGTAGTAAGGAAGAATGCAGAAGGGTGTCCTCTAGAGCAGAGAGGAAGGAGGACCTTGGGGAACGTGGAAAGACTGTGAGTTCCCCAGGAAGGACAGGATGGTCATCTGGGATGTGGCCTATCTCTTCTTCACTCACAGGGCAAACATGAAACCAAGGCAGACCTTCCTCCTGCCCTCAGCCTCAGGCCTTCCACAGGCTCTTTTAGTATGAAGGCCCACAACTTTGTCTTGGCAAGTATTTTCTGAGACCTTGCTATGTACCAGGGCCCTTGAATAGGTGTACATGTACTTTGGCAGCTCCCACAATTTTCTCTCCAGCCCAGGCCTGCATTCTCTGACTCTTCTCACACTTGTCAATAGGCATTTCTCTATTCACTTGTTTCCAGTTGTTGACTGTTTATTATTCATAAAGTTGTTTTGAATATTCACATACCATTTATTAAATGAGCCTAGGTTTTCATTTATTAGACATCTCTGAGAGGAGGAAATGATCAGGCCCATTCCATGGATGAAGAACTAAGGCTCTGAGAGGACACTTGTCCCGTGTCACAGTCAGGAAGCAGCAGCACTGGGACTTGAACCTAAGACCCTCTGAGGCTAAATGCATGCTCTGCCCCCTGCAGCCAGCTGCCACTGCCTTGGAGGGGCTCATAGGGTTGTGGGAGTGACACTCCCAGCTCTCACTACTCTCCAACATCAGCCCTCTCACCCACCCAGAGTGCCCTTACCACTTCCCATCTTCCTTCAATGAGCCAGAACCAAACCTCACATGGCTTCCCTGCCCTCAAGGTTCATCCTGGGCTTTTAAGGCTGCCACTACATTCCTGGCTTCCTGAGACATCAGGTTTGGCGATATCCTGGGCATCCATCCTGCTCCTCCTCATCATCTTTGTCATCATAATTGTCAGGCCCTGGGGGCCCAGTGCTTTGGGTACAAGATCTCATTCTATCTTTGCCAATACTCTACAGGGGTTACTGATCCACATGGCACACATAACAAAATGGACTCAGAGAAGGCAAGTGACTTGCCTGAGGTCTCTGACTTAGCTCTGCCACCACCTGGACAAGTAACCTTGGCCCAGCCTTTTCTTTCTCTGGCCCTCAGAGTTCCTACCTCTCCCAGCACAAAATTGGGTTAGATGTACTCTGAGGGTGCCCCAGCTCTGAGGTCCTATGGGTCTGCTTTCCCTGTCACATCATCTCTCTGGGATCCAAGTGTTTCCTCACTGACTAATAGGGGTAAAAGCATGTACCCAGCACTGCCTGGGCCAGCTTTCAGGGCAACTGGGAGCAGCTGGTGTGACCTGTGCATGAATAATCAGGAAGTGTTTAAAGCGGTGTGAGAATAGCAGGTACATGTGCTCTTCCTTCAATCTACGCATATCTGTGAGGGAAGTCCTCTGGAAAGTACATGAGATTGACACCCCTCCCTTATTCTCTGAGCCCTGTAACCTTGGGCAAGTTCCTTCATCTCTCAGAGCCTCCATTTCCTCATCTGCACAGTCGGGGTTACAGTGCTTGCCTCACAGTCTCAAAGATAGTACTGAGCAATAGAGATGGGAAGTTATCAGAAATTTAGTAGCACAAGAACCCTCACCCCAAACCCATCACCTTTTCCAGTGAGGAGATTGAGGACCAGGCAGAAGAAATGACTTGTCCAATGTCAAGTTCTCAAGTTCCCTGGGTTTCATTTTGGATGACTCCATATCCAAATACTCTTTATTTGGAAACTAGCATAGTACAGAAGATTCAAGTCTGCAGGACATTGCACAATATAACTTTGAAATATAAATTTGCAAGGTCCATACATACCCTCACAGTATCCTGGAGATGCCAATACTTCAGCATCCACATCAGAAATGAACTATCATGCCAAAGAGTGACATAACAGTCCTTTGCCAGGTTCCCTGCCCTAGGTTGCAGTTCAGTATATGTTGTCAGCCTATAGATACTTTGTAAACTACAATATCTAGATATCTTTTAAGAAAGAAATCATCATTTAAAAAATAAAATTAAAATATCACTATCTTGGGAGAAATCATCCCCACGGCAAAGGCAGAAGCCTATAATCAGGGTCAGGAGGCAACAAAAAGTCCCATTACCACCTGATGACAGCATGTTTCAGAAAAGTACCCTCAGCCTTTTCAGGTTGATACAAAGGCTGGCTTTGAAAACATTAACTCAGAATAATACTAATATTAGTAACAGCAACTAACACCTATATAGCCCATACTGTGTGTCATGCACTGTCCTAAGCTCTTTACATATGTTAATTTATTTAAACATCATTATTGTTCTCCCCATTTTACAGATGTGGAAATTGAGGCCAGAGAGGCTTAAGTAATTTGCCAAAGCTAGTATGTGACAGAGCAAGAATTTGAACTCAAGAATTTTTGTTCTAGATGCTGTGCTCTTAGCTACTAAGATATAAACTACAGACAGCTGGTGTCAGGATCCCAAATCTTATCCAGCTTCCTGTGCCAGGAACAGAGAGGAGTGCGGTACCTGAGCTCTTATCCAGGAAGTAGGCAAGGAGGCATCGCATGACAGCCTGGTGGCAGATCACCAGTACATTTTCCTGCCGTTCTAGCTCCATTATAACTGGCTCCAGACGCTGAACCAGATCTTCATAGGACTAAGAATGACAGAAATTTTGGGTAAAAAAAGGTAGATGAGGAGATTTGCTCAGAGAACAACTCAGGACTAGGAATCAGGAAAAGTTGGTTCTGGCACAGCTCAGTTTTTGACCCAGTAGTATAATGTTAAGTCATGCAATTCATTTTTAGTGTCTTAGTTTTTCATCTACTAAATGGGAGCATTCAATACAGTGGACTAAATAACAACAATAATAAAACTTCTCAATATAAAATTCCTGGAAAAGCTAGATAAAATAAATGTTTGGCCTGCCGTACTCTCAAAAAAATAAAAGAAACATGAATGTAGGGTTCCAAAATGGAGAAAAACTTGGAAAAAAATAAAGATAGAGAGAGGTAAGTGGATGTTGCCTTGGGGGGCATTTATCAATTACAGTAAATGAGAGGCTTGAGATTTTAAAACCTTATAGAGACAGAAGGCAATACCTTAGATGTTTGCAAGGTGGAGAATTGGGACTGAACTTTTCACACAAATCTGAGACCCTCAAAGGGCTACATCCTTAGAAGTGTAAACTAGAAGAAATATATATCCACAGGCAAAAGGAAACAATGACATTTATCTGCCTCTGCTTACTCAGTGGAAAAATAGGAAAATCTTCCTATAATAATACATTAACCACAAGCCTACCATCAGGTGGGTTTGTGGTTCAGATTTACAATATTCATGTGTTTTAGAAAATGCTAAGATGAGGGTTTAATAAAAAGCAATTTTAATCATTAGTTACCAGAAGTGTCTGGAAGAAGCAAAGGGAAATTATCTCTGGATCCTCTCAACTTAGTCTGTGCAGAATTCTTATATACAAAATTTACCAAACTGTAACTCACATAACATGCAAGGGAAATAAGCTATCACAAGTGAAAATAAACAGAAACAATGAGAGGAGAACCTTAAAAACTTAAGATAAAGGATCCACAATATAAAATAAATATGTTTGAAATTTATAAAGAAATAAAAGATGGAATAATAATCTGAGGAAGAAGTACAATGCTATTAAATATATGATGTAGATTTGAAATAAACATAATAGAATTTGTATAAATGAAAAATACATTTATTAAAATTGAAAACTAAATGGATTGAGTAAACAAAAGTTTAGATACAACTTAGGAAATAGTGATTTGAAGATAGAGCTGAAGAAATTACTCAGAAGGCAGCAAAGACATAAAAAATAAGAAGTTAGGAAACATGAAAAAAGGATAAAGACAGAATGTCTGAGGGTTTCTAGAATTGAGGAAGAATCCCAATTCTCAAATTTAGGAAGTCTAACTAATCATAAGCAAAATAAATGAAAAAAATGTTCAGATATATCTGAGTGGAACATAAAAGCAATGAAGATAAAAGATCTTAATAGCAGTCTTAGGGAAGGTAAACAACAATTAGATTGACTATAGACTTCTTAGTCACATTAGAAGCCAGACGGCAATGATGGTGGGGGAGGAGTTAAGATGGTGGTGAAGTACAGGGACCATGGGCTTTCCTCATTCCTTGAACACAGATTTATGGAGGTCAGATCCCTTGGGACACCCAAGGAACTGATCTGAGTATTGGAAGAAAGATTTCTACAGTTGGAGGGAGATAGTATGACAGGTTTATTTCAACAAAAACAACAACAACAACAAAAATCAAAGCATACCTAAAGGTTCAAATGTTCCCCACTGCAAACAAGGAGGAACTCTGCAGAGGACTGACCAGCAGTAAAGGACAGCCAAAACATCAGAGTGCACACAGCATATATCAGAAACACTTTCTGAAGTGCCAAGCCCTGGACATTGTATGACCGCTTTTTAAATATAGCATTACTCTTAAATATAGCATTACGCTTTTTAAATATAGCATTACTGTGCAGGAAACAAAACAAGCTTTCATAACACACAAAAGACAGAAATGTAACCAAAATGACAAGATGGAGGAGCTCTCCTCAAAACAAAGTTCAAGAAGAAATTACAGCCAGGGACTTACTAAAAACAGATGTAGGCAATATATCTGAACAAGAATTTAGAACGCTCATGCTCATAATATTACTAGCTGGGCTTGAAAAAAAAGCATAGAAGACACAAGAGAAATCCTTGCTACAGAGACAAAGGACCTAAAAACTAGTCAAGCTGAAATGAAAAATGCTATAACTGAGATGCAAAACAGACTGGATATAATCACAAAGAGGATTGAAGAAGCAGAGGAAAGAATAGGTGATATAAAAGATACAATTATGGAAAATAATGAAGCTAAAAAAAAGGCAAAGAAAACTAGTAGATCATAAAGCTGTGGCTGGGCCCTGGAATTGGGATGACATGGCTATCGACTGCCTAACAAGGGAAGAGTTAGGTGATAATGCTCAGTCCTGGAACAGATTTTCATCATAAAGGTAGACTTAGGGAACTCAGCATTTCCAAATAGCACAAGAATATTTGTATTATAGGAGTCACAGAAGAAGAGTGGGAAAAGGGTGCAAAAGGTTAATTTGAACAAATTATAGCTGAGAACTTCCCTAATCTGGGGAAGGAAACAAGCACTTGAGCACAAGAGGCACAGAGAACTCCCCTCAAAATCAACAAAAACAGGTTGACACCATGACATATTATAGTGAAACTTACAAAATACAAAGACAGATAATTCTGAAAGCAGTAAGGGGCTGAGTTAATAACAAAATTTTAAAAAACCTCATTGATAATAATACAATAATAGTAGGGGATTTTAACACCCCACTCTCAACAATGGAAAGATCATCTGAACAGAGATCAGCAAGGAAACAAGGGATTTGAATGGCACAGTGGACCAGATGGACTTCACAGATACATTGATAGTATTTAACTCTAAAACAGCAGAATACATATTCCGTTCAAGTGCACGTGGAACATTCTTGAGAATAGACCTCATACTGGGAAACAAATCAGGCCTCAACTGGTACAAAAATTTTGAGATAATACCATGTATATTTTCAGACCACAATGCTATGAAGCCTAAAGTCAATAACACGAAAAAAACTTGAAAGGGCCACAAATACAGGGAGGCTAAGAACATCCTACTATAGAATGAATGAGTTACCAGGAAAGTAAAGAGGAATTAAAAAAAATACATGTATACAATGGAATATTACTCAGCCATTAGAAATGACAAATACCCACCATTTGTTTCAACGTGGATGGAACTGGAGGGTATTATGCTGAGTGAAATAAGTCAATAGGAGAAGGACAAACATTATATGGTCTCATTCATTTTGGGAATATAAATAATAGTGAAAGGGAATAGAAGGGAAGAGAGAAGAAATGGGTAGGAAATATCAGAAAGGGAGACAGAACATGAAGACTCCTAACTCTGGGAAACGAACTAGGGGTGGTGGAAAAGGAGGAGGGCGGGGGTGGGGGTGAATGGGTGACAGGCACTGAGGGGGGCACTTGACGGGATGAGCACTGGGTGTTATTCTGTATGTTGGCAAATTGAACACCAATAAAAAATAAATTTATAAAAAATAAAAAATAAAAATAAATAAAAACAAAAAAAATACATGTAAGCAAAAGAAAATGAAAACACCAGGGGAATTCTACCAAACATTTAAAGAAGAAATAATAACAATTCTACTGAAGCTGTTTCAAAGGATAGAATTGAACAAAAACTTCTAAACTCCTTCAATGAGGCCAGTATTACCTTGACCCTAAAACAAGACAAAGACCTGATCAAAAAGAATTACAGATCAATATTCCTGATGAACATGGATATCAAAATACTCACTAAGAATATTTACTACGACCAAGTGGGATGTATTCCTGGGATGCAAGTGTGGCTCAACACTGACAAATCAATCATTGTGATAGATCACATTAAAGAAAGAAAAGACAAGAACCATGTGATCCTCTCAATTGATGCAGGAAAAGTATTTGACAAAATACCGCATCTTTTCTTCATTAAAACTCTTCAAAGTGTAGGGATAGAGAAAACATACCTCAATATCATAAAAGCCATCTACAAAAAGCCCATAGCAAAAATAATTCTCAATGGGGAAAAACTGAGAGATTTTTCCCTAAGGTCAGGAACACGACAGGGATGCCCACTCTCACTACTGTCGTCCAACATAGTACTAGAAGTCCTACCGCCAGCAATCAGACAAAAAAAGATATAAAAGGCATTCAAATTGGCAAAGAAGAAGTCAAACTCTCACTCTTTGTAGATGACATGATATTGTATGTGGATAACCCAAAAGACATACCCCAAAGTTGGTAGAACTCAAACAGCAACTCAGCAACATGGCAGGATACAAAATTAATACACAGAAATCAGTGGCATTTCTATACACTAACAATGAGACTGAAGAAAGAGAAATTAAGGAATCAATACAATTTACAATTGCACCAAAAATCATAAGATACCTTGCAATAAACCTAACCAAAGAGGTAAAGGATCTGTTCTCTAAAAACTACAGAGCACTAATGAAAGACATTGAGGAAGATGCAAAGAGATGGAAAAAACATTTCAAGCTCATGGATTGGAAGAATAAATATTGTTAAAATGTCTATACTCTCCATAGAAATCCACATTCAATGCAATCTCTATCAAAATATCATGGACTTTTTTTTTTTTGCAGAGTTGGAACAAGTAATCTGAAGATTTACATGGAACCAGAAAAGACCCTGAATAGTCACAGCAATGTTGAAAAAGAAAACTGAAACTGGGGGGGGTATCACAAAGCTACATTATAAAGCTGTGATCATCATAACCTTTGAGTTGCAGCAAAGACAGTCCTAAGAGAGAAGTATGTAGTTATACAGGCTTTCTCAAGAATCAAGAAAAATCTCAAATACAGAACCTAACCTTACACCTGAAAGAGCTGGAAAAGAACAGCAGATAAAGTCTAAGTCCAGCAGGAAAAGGGAAATAATAAATATGAGCATAAATCAATGATAGAGAAATAAAAACAGTAGAACAGATAAACAAAACTAGGAGCTGGTTCTTTGAAGGAATTTATAAGATTCATAATCCCCTAGCTAGACTTATCAAAAAGAAAAGAGAAAGGACCCAAATAAATAACACAACCAATACTGGAGAAATACAAACAGTTATAAGAGAATATTATGAGCAAATATATGCCAATGAATTAGGCAATCTGGAAGAAATGAATGCATTACAAGAAACATATAAACTACCAAAACTAAACCAGGAAGAAATAGAAAACCTGAACAGACTCATGCATAGCCAGGAAAGAAATCGGAGCAATAATCAGAAATATCCCAAAGCACCAGGGTTCAGGGTTGGATGGCTTCCCAGAGGAATTCTACCAAACTTGAAGAAGAATTAATACCTATTTTTCTGAAGCTGTTTCAAACATAAAAAAAGGAAGGAAAACTTCCAAACTTATTCTATGAGGCCAGCATTACCTTGATCCCCAAACCAGATAAAGGCCCCACCAAAAAGGAGAATTACAGACCAATATCCATGATGAACATGGATGCAAAAATTCTCACCAAGATACTACTCAATAGGATCCAACAGTACATTAAAAGGTTTGTTCATCATGACCAAGTGGATTTATTCCTGGGATGGAAGGGTGGTTCAACATCTGCAAATCAATCAACGTGATACACCACATTGACAAAAGAAAGGACAAGCACCATATGATCCTTTTAATAGATGCAGAAAAAGCATTTGACAAAATGCAACATATTTCTTGTTAAAAATTCTCCACAGTGTAGGGATAGAAGAAATATACTTCAATATCATAAAAGCCTTATAAGAAATACACATAGAGAATATCAACCTCAATGGGGAAAAACAGAGCATTTCCCCTAAGCTCAGGAACCTGACAGGGATGTCCACTCCCACCAGTGTTGTTCAACATAATACTGGAAGTCCTAGCCTTCCAAAAGAAAGAAAAGGCACCCAAAAAGAAAGAAAAGGCATCCAAATTGGCAAAGAAGAAACCAAATATACACTCTTCGCAGATGACATGATACTCTATCTAGATAACCCAAAATACTCCCCTCCCCCCAAATTGCTAGAACTGATACAGGATTTCAGTAAAGTGACAGGATATAAAATCAAAGCACAGAAGTCAGTTGCATTTCTTTACACTAACAATGAATTTATAGAAAAGGGAATCAAAGGAATCAATCTCAATTATAATCACAGCAAAAATATAAGACACCTAGAATAAACCTAACCAAAGAGGTAAAAGATCTGTACTCTGAAAACAATAGAACATTTATGAAAGAAATTGAGTAAGACAAAGAAATGGAAAAACTCCATACTCATTGATTGGAAGAACAAATACTGTTAAAATGTCTATGCTATGCAAAGTCATCTACATGTTCAATGCAATCTCTATCAGAATACCATCAGCATTTTTTACAGAACTGGAACAAACCTGAAATTTTTATGGAATCATAAAAGATCCCAAATAACCAGCGGAATGTTGAAAAAGAAAACCAAAGCTGGTGGTATCACAATCTGGACTTCAAGCTGTATTACAAAGCTGTAATCATCAGGACAGTATGGTACTGGTACAAAAACAGACACATAGATCAATGGAACAGAATAGAGAACCCAGAATTGGTCACCCAACTCTGTGTTCAACTAATCTTTGACAAAGCAGGAAAGAATATCCAATGGAAAAAAGATGGTCTCTTCAACAAATGGTGTTGGGAAAACTGGACAGCAACATGCAGAGGAATGAAACTGGATCACTTTCTTACACCATACACAAAGATAAACTCAAAATGGATGAAAGATCTATATGTGAGACAGGAATCCATCAAAATCCTAGAGGAGAACACAGACAGCATGCTCTTTGATCTTGGCTGTAGCAATTTCTTGCTAGACATGTCTCTAAAGGCAAGGGTAAAAAAAGCAAAAGGGAACTATCGGGACTTCATCAGGATAAAATTCTTTTGCACAGTAAAAGAAACAGTCAACAAAACTAAAAGAAATCTATGGAATGGGAGAGGATAGTCACAAATATTTTATCAGATAAAGGGTTAGTATCCAAAATCTACAAAGAACTTATCAAATTCAACCCTCAAAAACATACAAACAAAAAAATCCAGTCAGGAAATGGGCAGAAGACATGAACAGAAATTTCTCCAAAGATGACATACAAATGACTAACACACACATACGAACAAATGTTCAATGTCTCTTGGCATCTGGGAAATACAAATCAAAATCACAGTGAGATACCACCTCACACCTGTCAGAATAGCTGAAATTAACAACTAAGGAAACAATAGATGTTGGTGAGGATGTGGAGAAAGAGGAACCCTCTTAGGCTTCTGGTGGGAATGCAAACTGATGTAGCCATTCTGGAAAACAATACAGAGTTTCCTCAAAATGTTAAAAAAAAAAAGAGTCATCCTATGACCCAGCAATTGCACTCCTAGGTATTTTATCCAAAGGATACAAATATAGTGATTTGAA
Source organism: Canis aureus (assembly GCF_053574225.1). NCBI lineage: Eukaryota > Metazoa > Chordata > Mammalia > Carnivora > Canidae > Canis > Canis aureus. The sequence continues at coordinate 77,883,160 of NC_135649.1, read as the reverse complement.
GGGGCTCATGCACCCCAATGTTTATAGCAGCAATGCCCACAATTGCCAGCCTATGGAAAGAGTTCAGACATCCATTGACAGGTGAATGGATAAAGAAGATATATATATATATGTATATATATATATCAGCAAATGAAATGAAAATCTTGCCATTTACAATGACATTAATGGAACTAGAGGGTATCTGAGTGAAATAAGTCAGTCAAAAAAGACCAATACCATATGATTTCATTCATAGGTGAAATTTAAGAAAAAAAAACAGATGAACATAGGGAAAGGGAAGGAAAAATAAAATACCAGGAAACTGAGATGGAGGCAAACCATAAGAAACTTTTTACTATAGGGAATAAACTGAGGGTTGCTGGAGGGGAGGTGGGTGGGGGATGGAGTAGCTGGGTGATAAGCATTAAGAGGGCACTGGCAATAATGAGCACCAGGTGCTATATGCAACTCATGAATCCCTGAATTCTACCTCTCAAAATAATAATGCAGTATATATTAATTAAAATGTATTTAAATAAAATTTTTTTAAAAGAATGAAACAGATTATATAACTTAAACAAACAAGTAAAATATCAGGATCAGGGAGCAAGATGGTGGAGAGTAGGAGTTCTCAACTCACCTGGTCCCACCAACTTACCTAGATAACTTTTTTTTGATATTTTTTTAAATTTATTTTTTATTGGTGTTCAATTTACTAACATACAGAATAAGCCCCAGTGCCCGTCACCCATTCACTCCCACCCCCTGCCCTCCTCCCCTTCTACCACCCCTAGTTCGTTTCCCAGAGTTAGCAGTCTTTACGTTCTGTCTCCCTTTCTGATATTTCCCACACATTTCTTCTCCCTTCCCTTATATTCCCTTTCACTATTATTTATATTCCCCAAATGAATGAGAACATATAATGTTTGTCCTTCTCCGACTGACTTACTTCACTCAGCATAATACCCTCCAGTTCCATCCACGTTGAAGCAAATGGTGGGTATTTGTCATTTCTAATAGCTGAGTAATATTCCATTGTATACATAAACCACATCTTCTTTATCCATTCATCTTTCGTTGGACACCGAGGCTCCTTCCACAATTTGGCTATCGTGGCCATTGCTGCTATAAACATCGGGGTGCAGCTGTCCCGGCGTTTCATTGCATTTGTATCTTTGGGGTAAATCCCCAACAGTGCAATTGCTGGGTCGTAGGGCAGGTCTATTTTTAACTCTTTGAGGAACCTCCACACAGTTTTCCAGAGTGGCTGCACCAGTTCACATTCCCACCAACAGTGTAAGAGGGTTCCCTTTTCTCCGCATCCTCTCCAACATTTGTTGTTTCCTGCCTTGTTAATTTGCCCCATTCTCACTGGTGTGAGGTGGTATCTCATTGTGGTTTTGATTTGTATTTCCCTGATGGCAAGTGATGCGGAGCATTTTCTCATATGCATGTTGGCCATGTCTATGTCTTCCTCTGTGAGATTTCTGTTCATGTCTTTTGCCCATTTCATGATTGGATTGTTTGTTTCTTTGGTGTTGAGTTTAATAAGTTCTTGAGGAAGACACAAAGAGATGGAAAAATATTCCATGCTCATGGATTGGCAGAATTAATATTGTGAAAATGTCAATGTTACCCAGGGCAATATACACGTTTAATGCAATCCCTATCAAAATACCACGGACTTTCTTCAGAGAGTTAGAACAAATTATTTTAAGATTTGTGTGGAATCAGAAAAGACCCCGAATAGCCAGGGGAATTTTAAAAAAGAAAACCATATCTGGGGGCATCACAATGCCAGATTTCAGGTTGTACTACAAAGCTGTGGTCATCAAGACATTGTGGTACTGGCACAAAAACAGACACATAGATCAATGGAACAGAATAGAGAACCCAGAAGTGGACCCTGAACTTTATGGTCAACTAATATTCGATAAAGGAGGAAAGACTATCCATTGGAAGAAAGACAGTCTCTTCAATAAATGGTGCTGGGAAAATTGGACATCCACATGCAGAAGAATGAAACTAGACCACTCTCTTTCACCATACACAAAGATAAACTCAAAATGGATGAAAGATCTAAATGTGAGACAAGATTCCATCAAAATCCTAGAGAAGAACACAGGCAACACCCTTTTTGAACTCGGCCACAGTAACTTCTTGCAAGATACATCCACAAAGGCAAAAGAAACAAAAGCAAAAATGAACTATTGGGACTTCATCAAGATAAGAAGCTTTTGCACAGCAAAGGATACAGTCAACAAAAGTCAAAGACAACCTACAGAATGGGAGAAGATATTTGCAAATGACGTATCAGATAAAGGGCTAGTTTCCAAGATTTACCTAGATAACTTTCAAAACATCCTGAACACCTACAAATTCGACCTCAGATTTAAAGGGAGAACATTTGGAATGCTACAGAGAGAAAAGTTTTCGCTTTTAGCAGGGTAGGAAGGTGGAAATAAATAAATAAATAAATAAATAAACAAACAAACAAACAAACAAATAAACAAACAAATAAATAAAGAATAAAAGAATAAAGTTGGGGAGGGGAATTGCAAGGAGTCAGGCTAAAGTGGAGTAGCAAAAGCCTCCGGGACAGGAAAGCCCAGCCCTGGAGAAGCGGGAACTTTAAAAATCCATGCCATATTATTCCCGAACAGAAAAGTGCTTAGTAGGGAAATCAGGCTGAATCTCAGGAGGGGCAGTGAAGCCTCCAGATTCCCAGAGTCACTATTACAGGAAGTGCGCCCTGGGCAAAGCCCCACCGCAAACTGCAGACAGATTTTTGTAAAGGGCTGGAACGTGCAGTCCTTGGAGCATTTGGGAGAAGCCAGTGGGTTAGGCAGGCCAGCTCCAGTGGCTGTGTCCCAATGCCTTCGGGAGCCGAGGCCCCTGGGATCACAGTTTCAGCAGCACAGGGCCGAGGATCCCAGGACACCCAGGCAGACAAAGCCAAGAATCCTGCATTCCCCCTGGGACAGGCAGAAGAGGGGAGGGCACAGGACAGCAATAACTCTCCTGCCGCTGGGCGCCCTGCAAGCTTTGGAGATCAGTATACCCGTGCTGGCCCCAGGAGCATATAGGCCAGTGAGGACTGGGAGACTGAATTAGTTACTTGTGGGGAGCTGACTCCAGAGCTGGAAACCTGGCAGCCGCCATTGTTATTTTTCCTCCTTGTTTCACCTTGTGCCTGGGAAGGGTGGGGCTGGCCCAGAATAAAGGTCTTACAGGAAAAACAGCTCCCACTGTGCCCAGCACCGCGCAGGGGTGGCGCATCTCTGCCCAGGCACAAACACCTGATAATCAGCACAGCCAAACCCTCCCCCAGAAGACCAGCTGGAAGAACAGGGGAAGAGCAAGTTCTTGATCAGCAGCACTGGAAAGCTCCAGGACCAAGGGAATATTGAAGGAATATAGTATATAGAACTAGAGGGACCCCCCCACCTCTGTTTTTTTAACTGTTTTTTTTTTCCTTTTTCCATTACAACTGATTTTTATACCAGACTAAAATTTTCCAATATTTTTTCTCTTTTCACACCTTAACTACAATATTTTACCAGGTCTTCATTTTTAAGTTTCTCCCTTTTTTACTTTCATATTTCTATAATTACATGTCTTATACATATTTTTCATTTCTGGATTCCCTTCAACATACTCAAATTAATTTTGGGAGATACATGAGATATGAGGTTTTGTTTTGTGTTTTTTGTTTTCTCTGCCTCATTTTGTTCTACAATGGCGGAAGTTAATACCTTCTAAAATATGACCAGCATGCACCCAGAACCAAGTGGAATACCATGCTGGTTCATTCTGTGAGACTATAATCTCTCTTCATTCCCATTCTGCCCACCTCTTTTATCTTGTTTATGTTTTGGTGGTCAATGGTGGGGCTTTCTACAAGTGTTGCTGGTTTATATAAATTTGGATTTGGCATTCTTCTAACATACAGAACTCAATACACTCAGAACCAAGAGGACTATCTTCTAGGACCCCTCAGGTAGACTATATTCTCCCTCCTATACAGCTTCTTCACCACCATCTCCCAGTGCCCCCACCCATTTTTTTTTCTTTTTCCTCTTTTTTATCTTTTTCTTTTTTTTTTCTTCTTTGGGATTTTTAACCTTTTAGTTTTTACTACTTTGTTTTAAAATTTATTTTTTCACTTTAAAGGTCCTTTTGTTTTATTTTGTTCTGATCTTCATTTTCATTTTCTGGTCTCTGACCTTGTCAAAAACATCAAGGGTGGAATTTACTTAGGTCGTGGTTGATATTTTTGACTCAGCCTACTCATGCAGCCACGCTGCACTGGACAAAATACTAGAAGGAAGAATTCAACACAAAAGAAAGAACTGGAAACAGTACTCTCGGCCACAGAGTTACAGAATTTGGATTTCAATGCCATGTCCGAAAGCCAATTCAGAAGCACAATTATAGCGCTATTGGTGGCTCTGGAATAAAACATAAAGGACTCTAGAGACTTCATTATTGCAGAATTTAGATCTAATCAGGCAAAAATTAAAAGTAAATTAAATGCGATGCAATCCAAACTGGAGGTCCTAACGACAAGGGTTAATGAGGTGGAAGAAAGAGTGAGTGACATAGAAGACAAGTTGATGGTAAGGAAGGAAGCTGAGGGAAAAAGAGAAAAACAAGAGACCATGAGAAAAGGTTAAGGCAAATAAATGATAGCCTGACAAGGAAGATTCTATGTATAATTGAGGTTCCATAAGATGTCGAGAGGGACAGAGTGCCACAAAGTATATTGGAACAAATAATAGCTGAGAACTTCCCTCATTTGGGGAAGGAAACAGGCATTCAGATCCAGGAGATAGAGAGGTCCTCCCCCAAAATCAATAAAACTGTTCATCATCTCGACATTTAATAGTGAAACTTGCAAATTCCAAAGATAAAAAGAAAATCCTTAAAGCAGCAAGAGGCAAGAGATTCTTAACTTATATGGGGAGAAAGATTAGATTAACAGCACACCTCTCCACAGAGACCTGGCAGACTAGAAAGGGCTGGCAGGATATATTTAGGGTACTAAATGAGAATAACATACAGCCAAGAATACTTTATCCAGCAAGGCTCTCATTCAGAATAGAAGGAGAGATAAAGAGCTTCCAAGATAGGAAGAAACTGAAAGAATATGTGACCACCAAACCAGCTCTGCGAGAAACATTAAGGGGGACCCTGTAAAACAAAGATGAAGCCCAAAGAAATAATCCACAAAAAAAGGGACTGAATAGGTATTATGATGACACTAAATTCATGTCTTTCAATAGTTACTCTGAATGTGAATGGTCTAAATGATCCCATCAAAAGAGAAGGGTATTGGACTGGATAAAAGAGAAAGACCCATCTATTTGCTGTCTACAAGAGACTCATTTTAGACCTAAGGACACCTACAGCCTGAAAATGAAAGGGTGGAGAACCATTTACCATTCAAATGGCTCTCAAAAGAAAGTTGGGGTAGCAATCCTTATATCAGATAAATTATAATTTATCCCAAGGACTAGTAAGAGATGAAGAGGGACACTATATCATACTTAAAGGGTCTAACCAACAAGAGGACCTAACAATCGTGAATATTTATGGCCCTAATGTGAGAGCTGGCAAGTATATTAATCTATTAATAACTAAGGTAAAGACATACTTAGATAATAACATGCTAATAGTAGAGACTTCCACATGGCACTTTCTACAAATGACAGTTCTTCTAAGCACAACATCTCCAAAGAAACAAGGGCCTTAAATGATACACTGGACCAGTTGGATTTCACAGATATATACTGAACTTTCAATCTGAACACAACTGAATACACATTCTTCTCAAGTGCACATGGAACTTTCTCCAGAATAGACCACATACTGGGTCACAATTCAGGTCTCAACTGATGCCAAAAGATTGGGATTGTCCCATGCATATTTTTGGACAACAATGCTTTGAAACTAGAACTCAATCACATGAAGAAATTTGGAAGAAACTCAAACAGGTGGAGGTTAAAGAGCATCACATTAAAAGACAAATGGGTCAACCAGGAAATCAGAGAAGAATGAAAAAGATTCATGGAAAGTAATGAAAATGAAGATACAACCATTCAAAATCTTTAGGATACAGCAAAAGCAGTCCTGAGGGGGAAATACATAACAAAACAAGCATTCCTCAGAAAATTGGAAAAAACTCAAATACACAAGCTAACCTTGCACCTAAAGGAATTGGAGAAAGAAGAGCAAGTAAAACCTACACCAGGCAGAAGACGGGGGCGAATAAAGATTTGAGCAGAACGCAATGAAATAGAGACCAGAAGAACTGTAGAAGAGATGAACAAAACCAGGAGTTGGTTATTTGAAAGAATGAATGAGAGAGATAAACCACTAGCTAGCCTTATTAAAAATAAAAAAGACTTAAATTAACAAAATTATGAATGAAATAGGAGAGATCACAACTAGTACCAAGGAAATACAAATGATTGTAAAAATGTATTATGAGCAGATATATGCCAACAAATTAGGCAATCTGGAAGAAATGGACCTATTTCTGGAATACCACAAATTACCAAAACTGGAACAGGAAGAAATAGAAAACCAGAACAGGCCAATAACCAGCGAGGAAATTGAAGCAGCCATCAAAAACTTCCCAAGACACAAAAGTCCAGGACTAGATGGTTTTCCAGGGCAATTCTACCAAACGTTTAAGAAGAAATAATACCTATTGTACTAAAGCTGTTCCAAAGGATGGAAAGGGATGGAGTACTTCCAGACTTGTTTTATGAGGCAGCATCACCTTCCCTCCAAAACCAGACAAAGACCCCACCAAAAAGGAGAATTATAGACCAATATCCCTGATGAACATGGATGCAAAAATTTTCAACAAGATACTAGCCAATAGGATCCAAACGGTACATTAAGAAGATTATTCAGTATGACCAAGTGGGAATTATCCCCAGGATGCAAGGTTGGTTCAACACTCGTAAAATAATCAACATGATAGAGCATATCAACAAAAGAAAAAACAAGAACCATATGATCCTCTCAATAGATGCAGAGAAAGCATTTGACAAAATAAAAAATCCATTCCTGATCACAACTCCTCAGAGTGTAGGGATTAGGGATAGGGGAAACATTCCTCAGTATCTTAAAAGCCATCTATGAAAAGCCCACAGCAAATATCATTCTCAATGGGGAAACACTGGGAGCCTTTCCCCTAAGAACAGGAACACGACAGGGATGTCCACTCTCACCACTGCTATTCAACATAGTACTAGAAAGCCTAGCCTCAGCAATCAGGCAACAAAAAGAAATTAAAGGCATTCAAATTGGCAAAGAAAAGGTCAAACTCTCCAGCTTCACAGATGACATGATGCTGTACATAGAAAACCCAAAAGACTCCACCCCAAGATTGCTGGAACTCATACAGCAATTCAGCAATATGACAGGATACAAAATCAATGCCCAGAAGTCAGTGGAATTTCTCTACACTAACAATGAGACTGAAGAAAGAGAAATTAAGGCATCAATCTCATTTAAAATTGTGTCCAAAATCATAGGGTACCTAGGAATAAACCTAACCAAAGAGGTAAAGGATCTATACCCTAAAAACTATAAAACACTTCAAAATAAATTGAGGAAGACACAAAGAGATGGAAAAATATTCCATGACCATGGATTGTAAGAATTCATATTATGAAAATGTCTATGCTACTCAAGGCAATTTACACATTCAATAAAATCCCTATCAAAATACCATGAACTTCCTTCACAGAGTTGGAAGAAATAATCTTAAGAATTTTGTGGAATCACCATAAAAATCCTAGAGGAGAACACAGGCAACACCCTTTTTGAACTCAGCCACAGTAACTTCTTGCAAGATACATCCACGAAGGCAAAAGAAACAAAAGCAAAAATGAACTATTGGGACTTCATCAAGATAAGAAGCTTTTGCACAGCAAAGGATACAGTCAACAAAACTAAAAGACAACCTACAGAATGGGAGAAGATATTTGCAAATGACGTGTCAGATAAAGGGCTACTTTCCAGGATCTATAAAAAACTTAAACTCAACAGCCAAGAAACAAACAATCCAATCATGAAATGGGCAAAGACATGAACAGAGATCTCACCGAGGAAGACATAGACATGGCCAACATGCACATGAGAAAATGCTCCGCATCATTTGCCATCCGGGAAATACAAATCAAAACCACAATGAGATACCACCTCACACCAGTGAGAATGGGGAAAATGAACAAGGCAGGAAACAACAAATGTTGGAGAGGATGCAGAGAAAAGGGAACCCTCTTACACTGTTGGTGCAAATGTGAACTGGTGCAGCCACTCTGGAAAACTGTGTGGAGGTTCCTCAAAGAGTTAAAAATAGATCAGCTCTATGACCCAGCAATTGCACTGTTGGGGATTTACCCCAAAGATACAGATGCAATGAAACACCGGGACACCTGCACCCCGATGTTTCTAGCAGCAATGTCCACAATAGCCAAACTGTGGAAGGAGCCTCGGTGTCCATCGAAAGATGAATGGATAAAGAAGCTGTGGTTTATGTATACAATGGAATATTACTCAGCCATTACAAACGACAAATACCAACGATTTTCTTCGATGTGGATGGAACTGGAGGGTATTATGCTGAGTGAAATGAGTCAATCGGAGAAGGACAAACATTATATGGTCTCATTCATCTGGGGAATATAAATAATAGTGAAAGGGAATAAAGGGGAAAGGAGAGAAAATAAGTGGAAAATATCAGAAAGGGAGACAGAACATGGAAGCCTCCTAACTCTGGGAAACGAACTAGGGGTGGTGGAAGGAGAGGAGAGCGGGGGGGTGGGGGTGACTGGGTGGCGGGCACTGAGGGGGGCACTTGACGGGATGAGCACTGGGTGTTATGCTATATGTTGGTAATTGAACACCAATAAAAAATAAATTTATTATTAAAAAACAATTTTTGTGGAATCAAAAAAGGCCCTGAATAGCCAGGGGAATATTCAAAAAGAAAACCAGAGCCTGGGGCATCTCAATGCCAGATTTCAAGCTGTACTACAAAACTGTGATCATCAAGACAGTTTGGTACTGGCACAAAAACAGATACATAGATGAATAGAACAGAATAGAGAATCCAGAAATGGGCCCTCAACTCTATGGTCAACTCATATTCGACAAAGCAGGGAAGACTATCCACTGGAAAACGGACAGTATCCTTGATAAATGGTGCTGGGAATATTGGTCAGCCCCGTGCAGAAGAATGAAACTAGATCATTCTCTTACACCATACACAAACATAAATTCAAAACGGATGAAAGATCTAAATGTGAGACAAGAATCCATCAAAATCCTAGAGGAAAACAGAGGCAACACCCTTTTTGACTTGGCTATAGCAACTTCCTGCAAGATACATCTATGAATGCAAGGGAAACAAAAGCAAAAATGAACTATTGGGACTTCATCAAGATAAAAAGCTTCTGCACAGCGAAAGTCACAATCAATGAAACTAAAAGACAACCTACAGAATGGGAGAAGATATTTGCAAATGACATATCAGATAAAGGGCTAGTATCCAAGATCTATAAAGAGCTTATTAAACTCAACACCCAAGACACAAATAATCCAATCATGAAATGGGCAAAAGACATGAACAGAAATTTCACCAGAGAAGACATAGATATGGGCAGCAAGCACATGAGAAAATGCTCCGTATCACTTGCCATCAGGGAAATACAAATCAAAACCACAATGAGATACTACCTCACACCAGTGAGAATGGTGAAAACTAATGAGACAGGAAACAAGTGTTGGTGAGGATGTGGAGAAAGGGGAACTCTCTTGCACTCTTGGTGGGAATGTGAAGTGATACAGCCACTCTGGACAACTGTGCGGAGGTTCCTCAAAGAGTTAAAAACAGAGCTACCCTACCACCCTGCAATTGCAGTGCTGGGGATTTACCTCAAAGATGCAGATGCAGTGAAACCCCAGAACAACTGCGCCCCAATGTTTATAGCAGCAATGTCCAGAATATCCAAACTTGGAAGGAGCCAAGATGTCCTCCGGCAGATGAATTGATAAAGAAAATGTGATATTATATATATCAGCCATTAGAAAGGGCGAATGCCCACCATTTTTTGAGATGTGGATAGAACTGGGGGGTATTATGGTGAGAGATGTAAGTCATTCAGAGGAGGACCATCATTATATAGCTTCACTCATAAGGTGAGTATCAGAATTAGTGACAGAGATTATAGGGGAAGGGGGGCAAAGTGATTGGGAAAAATTAGAGAGAGTGAGAAAACATGACAGACTTCTAACTATGGGAAATGAACAAGGGGAATTGGGAAGGAGGTGGGCGGGGGGATGGGGTGACTGGGTGGCAGGCACTGAGGAGGGCACTCGACGAGATGAGCACTGGGTGTTCTATATATATATAAATTCAGGACCTGAATTATAAAGAAGGGAGAAAAATAGAAGTAAAAACTAACCATAAAGATCTCAAAATAAAAGATATAAGCTCAATTCAATCAATAAAAGTAAATGTATCAGAATTACCATTCAAAAGACATGTATTTTCAGGTTGTATTAAAAACAACACAAGCAAAACAACATGAACTGCAACAACAACAACAACAGCTGAGGTGCCTGGGTGGTTTTTTCAGTTTGGCTTATGACTCTTGATTTTGGCTCAGGTCATGGTCTCTGGTTCATGGGATAGAGCCCCATGTTGGTCTCCATGCTCAGTGAGGAGTCTTCTCTCCCTATCTCTTTCTGCCCCTCCCCCTGATCATGCTCTCTATACCTCTAAAATAAAGTAAATAAAGCTTTTTAAAAAGGGACTACATGCTGTTTACATGGGATATAAAGCAAAAATACACAAGGAAGTGGAAAGTAAATGAATAAATAAAAATGAACTAGGTTGGGGGATCCTTGGGTAGCTCAGTGGTTTGGCCCTTGCCTTTGGCCCAGGGCGCAATCCTGGAGTCCAGGGATCAAGTCCCGCGTCGGGCTCCCGGCAGGGAGCCTGCTTCTCCCTCTGCCTGTGTCTCTGCCTCTCTCTCTCTCTATCATAAATAAATAAATAAATCTTAAAAAAATGAACTAGGGAAATACTTACTAGAAAAAATATATAGCTATATTAATATTAGGTAAAATACATTTTCAGGCAAAAAACATTATTAGGGGGAAATATTATTATTCATAATAAAATATGCAATTCCCTAATAAGATATAACTTCTTTAAACTTGTGTGCCTCAAAATATATAAGGGAAAATAAAGTCAAACTCTGACTTTATAATGTCATTTCTGAGAATGAGGATAAAAATGTGAAATTGCTTTGTAACACAGGATATCTATTGTTTTACCTTCCCTCTTGTCCTTTTCTGATAATTATACCCAGGAATTTATATTGGAAATGGAGTATGAATGGGATGAGCACTGGGTGTTATTCTATATGTTGGCAAATTGAACACCAATGAAAAATAAATTTATAAAAAAAAAGGAAATGGAGTATGACTAATAAATGCTTTAAGATGTGGAGCTGGCTAAATGGAGGCTGGATTAAAACAATGAGGATCCACCTGATATGGGAATAGGAAATTGACGGTCTGGTTCATGTGGTGGCAAATAATTTGGTTAGAATATTAGGCATTGTCCCTTGGGACTCCAACCTACTGTCCAGAGAGACTGGATCTTTAGGCAACTTGTCAATAAAATTACAGGAGTATGTTGAGTGAAAGGATACCAGAGACAAAATCTAGGATAAAGCCCTCCTGAAAGCAGATGGGAAATAAGCAGCAATTATTTAGCTTTAATAAAAGAGGAATCTGTTGCCTATTGCCATGAAACAGAGACAGCCAAGAGCCAGGTTATCATGTACCTTATGGGACGGCAACAAAATAAACTTTAGTCCTTTTCTAAAGCTGTCCAAGGAACTATGGAATTCTGGGTATTGGAATGAAGATACTGGGAGAAGTTCTAGGTATCAGGCAATCCCTCCAAACCTTACCTCTCCCTTGGGATAGCGGTACCGATATTTATCTTGGTCCCGTAGCGCAAATTCTTCAGGATAGTGTTCCTGGATTTCTTCATAGGTCATCTCCTCACAGACACCCTGAGAAAAATCATTTGGGGACAAAAGTATTGCCAAAGTGAAATCCACACAGCCTTTACCATAGTTCTGAGGCCAATGATTGTGGAAAAGCAGAACACAAGCACCTGATTTTCTGTGAACAAAGCTCTATGTTTGTGCCTGTTGTCTGAGTATATGTGTGTGTGTGTGCACGCGTGCATGCATGTGCATGAGATGTGTGGATGTGTGAATGTGTTCAGTTTGAGTATATAGTATATGGTGGGTACCTGTGTGTGGTGTTTCTCTATGATTGTCCCTATGATTTGTAGATATACGTTGTACATTTAAGTATGTATTTTATAAATATATGGGCTTAAGGATTTGAGACTGTGTGTGTATGTGTAGCACGCTGGTACATTTAAGGACATATGCCATATATTTATGTATTTGTCTCAGTATTTGTAGTGTGTTTATTTGAGTGTGTGTGTACAGGGTGTCTGAGCATCAGGGATATGCCCACATGAATGTCTCTGCAGTCTTTCTCTCAGTGTGTCTGCGGCATGCATTTCTGTGAATGTTTCTGATTACGTCTCTGGTAATCTGTGTGAGTATCTGTGTGCCTACTATGCCTGAGGTTATGTGAAATTCATGGTACTATTTCTATCATGCCATGGTATGCCTCTCTGTGTCCATGTGATGTAGCTATGTACAAAGACTGCATGTGTGTCTATGGTGAGTGTGTCCATATATATATCTCAAAGTGTGTCTCTGTGAGGTGTATGTATGTGCATGCATGATACAGGTTTAGATTGGTAGAAGTGTCTGAGAAGGATCCTATGTCAGACTAGCAGCAGGTATCTGTGAAGTGCATGTCTGTGAATATAGGCATATTTGTGATGGATACCTATGACTGTGTATGCAAGCACACACTTGTGTGCACATACATAGCAGTGCTCTTCTATTTTATAGCATTTTCCATCCCCTCTGTTCCTACCTCTGCTCCAGGACCTCTGGCAGATAAAGAAACACATATCCACAGACATCTCAGAAGACAAGAGTTAATAAATTCCTAACAGTTTCAGAGTGGGCGAGATAGAGTCTCTTCACCCAAAGAAGGAATCTAGAGCTGGGGAGCTCCTTAGGAGCACATAAGAGATAGAGTCTCCTCACCCAAAGAAGGAATCTAGAGCTCAAGAGTGAGCTCCTTAGGAGCACATAAGAGCTTCCCAAGTTCACTGAAAATTCCCAGAAATGAGGTGGGGGTGGGAAGCAATATTGGGTTTATAAGGTTTCCTTTTGATTGTGTGGATTCCAATTAGACTTTTCTGTAAGGGAGCAACAGTCTCTGGTTATTGTCTTTTGAATCATCTATTAACCTTTCTTTAGGGGTGAAGTTCACCCCTGCCATAGCCCACAATCAGCTCTGCAGTGTCAAATTTCTCTACTGATACTGTCCATGGGAGAAAGTGCACTCTATTGCATACACAAGGTCCTTCCAGATTGACATTGATTTTCTATTTTGAGGCATGCTAGAAGCCTGTTGCCTGTGGAAATGACCATTGACTTCTTACTGACTTAAGGCAAATTACCCAACCCCTTCCAATTTTATTTTTCTCATCTGAAAAATGAGGATTACAACTACCTCACAAAAATGCTTTGAATATTAGAGATGATATATGTAAAAGAGACTAGTACAGAATGTACAAGGCTTTCAAGACTCAATCAGTGGAATTTATTAACATATTATTGATCATGGAAAATAAACCAGAAACTTAGGCATCATTCTAAATTATTACTTCTTCCTTATCCTTCCCTTATAACAAATTTCTGTGATCCTATCTGCTAAATTTCTCAGAAAATCTATTCTTTTTTCTTCCCAGTCTTTACTGCTACCATCATAGCAGTTCTACACACACACACACACACACACACACACACACACAGACACACACACACACACACACAATCTATCTTCTTTGTTTATGCTACTCTCTACCTGACATACCATTCCTGATCCTCTCTACCTGGCTCACTGTTAATTAACTCTCAACTCAGCATCACTTCCTCCTGGCAGATCCTGGCTGAGTTTGATGTCCAGCCCTGACATCTGTGCATCCATGGTCTAACCTACCAGAGCCTATATCACAATGCTGTTTTGTATTTTGCTGTTTTTATTCACTATCTACTCTGTTTTGACTGAAAATTCAGTGAAGACAAGAATCTCTTTGTCTCCACCATCCCAAAGCCTAAAACAAAGTAGCTATCCAATAAATGCTTATACCACATATAGGCCAGAAGCAAGCAGTGAATGATCTCTTATGATGAAGGGCTTATATATTTGCTTGAATGTATTTTATAGCAAATATATGTGACATGTAGAACAATACTGTATATTCCTTTTCTATATATATGTATCTCTGTACATCTATAGCTGAGTACATGTGTATGTATGTAGAAATACATATATTTCTCTGTATTTATAGAAGTATATCTACAGGCAAGCAAGTTAACCTACCTACATGCAAGTTATTTATACTTGTGATAAGGCTTTTACTTTTAGGTCTAACAATCATAACCTGTGGACTGCAACCTGATGTCAGTATACCTATAGTTCAAGTGAGACAATGTGGAGGAAAAAATGCTTTTGCAAAGAGCACATGGGAATACTTGACTCTGAAGTGAGATTGCCCTGTCATGAGGGTCGGACAGTATTTCTTCTTCATTCCATCTCCAATGCCACTACTCTGGTCCATCATTACCTCTTGCCTGGACTAATGCAGCCGTCCCCATACTGATCTGCATGCTCATCCTGGCCTTCTTCCCACATAGTTTCCATGCATGACCAGAATGATCTTCCATTTTTTAATTAATTAATTAATTATTTTATTTACTTATTTATATCAAGTATAGTTAACATACAGCACCATATTAGTTTCAGGTGTATGATATAGTGATTTAATAATTCTATACATTTCTTAGGGCTCATCAAGATAAGTGTACTCTTAATAAACTGTGTCTATTTCACTCATCCCCTGCCTACCTCCCCTCTGGCAACCACCAGTTTGTTTATTTAAGAGTCTGTCTTTTGTTTATCTCTTCTTTTTCCTTTGTTCATTTGTTTTTTTTATTACATTCTACATATGAGTGAAATAATATGGTATTATTTTCTTTTTAAGAATGTGAGACACATTCAGGCCACTTCTCCTTGACTTAGACTACATCATTGGCTTCCCACTTTTAGGGCAGCATCTAAACACCTCAACATGAATTATAAAACTCCATGAACTGCCTTCCTTTCCAACCTCATCTCCCTTATGCTTCTCTTCTTACAACCTTTTGTTATAGGAGATGCAGTCTTATTTATGGCCTGCCTTTGGGCTCCATGAGGACAGGGAACATGTCTGTTCTGGCCTTCACTGGATCCCCAAAACACAGAACAGTATATGGTACATGGCTGGTTGTTGAGAAATATTTATTGAATTAATTTGGTTCTTCATAGGCACCAAAGCAGAGGCAATCCAGAGGATAACCCCAGAGGCAAGTCCCATCAATCACCAAAAAATCCATCCCCCTCCATCTCACCGCATCAATTTCATTTAGGGCCTTCCACTGCTCATAGGGAACACCGAGGGCCTCCGCTGTTTGGATAGTCCTCTTCATGTGGCTGGTCCACACCTTCAGGGAGTTGATGCCCTGGGACTGAATGAAGTTAGCCAGGGCATAGGCATACTGGGTGGTGGGGTTGCAGGTGATGAGAAGACAGGAGAAAGAGAGAGATGAAAGAAGATAGAGTAGCTGTGAGATCTGCCACAAATGGTGAAATCGTGATGAACAAGAAAGAATAAAGTTTAAATGTTCCCAGTTTATAAACAAGGACATGACAAGGATCAGGGGAATAGAAAAGGATACGTGTGTTTATGTGTGTATATGTGTGTGTGTGTGTGTGTGTTCATTGATGCTTGCTTATTAAACCCCTTAGTTATTCATTTAAATTGCCCACCTCTGGCATTTGTGGAGCCTGGGAGTACAAATGGAGGCATTCTACCCAGTTGACCTCCCTTCTCTTCCCATTTCTGCCTCCATCCTGCACTTATAGGTGCCTTGAGTACATGTTTATAGATAACCCAGTCACATGACCAAGTTCTGTCCACACCCTATTTCCACTGATTCCCATGATCCACAAACAGCAACCCCTTGGCCACTCCTTTGCCTAAGGGTAAACATCACTGTAATGTGGCCTGCTCTCAGGTTGACAGACTCTTGGATAGGCCCACACAGTCATGGAAAGCAGATGCCAGGGCAGAAGGGAAAGGGATTCTGGGTTCTGGGTACTCAGAGTATGGTCTAGAAGTAGAGGGTGTGGGATTTGGGAGACATTTCTTTTTGCCCTTGGGGATTCTCATTGCTTGAGTGGGGGTCTTTGGTACCCAGCTTCTAAGGGCATTCAAACATACTGAGTGTGTGGTCATGTGCTGGGTACCAGGGTGTCCTGTTCTCAAGACACAGCCAGTGCAGTAAGGGAAACAATGACAGCACTGAGAGGAAACATGAAGAGCTTTCAGAGCCCAAATGAGCAAGTCATTTGTTCTTCTTTGGCAAAGAGTCATGTTATTAGCCACAGATGGTATGTGAGGAACATTGACACAAATACATAGATGTGTTTATATGAACATATGCATATATACAAATATAAGCATTGTATATATCTATTCTAATTATGGATTATGATTCAGTAGTCCATGTGCTCTGGTGGAAGGAGCCCTTGACTGGGAAATAGGCAATTGGAGTTAAACTTTCCCAGCTTCCTCACATGGTCCCTGTGCTCTGGGACACATCCCTGTTTCTCTCTGGCCTCATATCTTCTGCCTGTAAGATGTGAACAGCATTAATTCAGCCTTTTCTTGTGAGCATCACATTTGATAGTGGACAAGAAGCATTCAGAGTGCTCCCTGACACACAGTAGGTGACAGCCTCTGTGATTATGGGTGATAGTTGATGGGAAAATGCTTTGTAAACTGCATGGTACACTGAGCCCATAAGCATAAATGTTGGTCCCAGGCATTTACATGTATATGCACACATTTGTGTGCAAGGGTAGTATGCGTTGTGGAGTTGGCATGTGTCCAAACTGGGGATTGAGCTGTGTGGGTAGGGCCATAGCTGAGCCCAAGCAAGAGATTCCTGGCTGCAGGTAGTGCCATGGGGCAAAAGCTGATGCCACCAGTACCTTCTATTCTTCTCTGAGGAGTAAAACAGGTGGGAGTCAAAGGTCTGGTTCACCCCAAGGGGAGTCTGTCAGTCTGAAGGTAACAGAAATGGAGCCACGAGGACCGGGCCTTCCAGCACAGTGCCTTGCCTAGGGACACCACTACCTCTGCAGAGGGGGATGCTGAGGGGTAGGCAGGAAAGCTTGGTTTTCAATTCTGGCTCTCTTTTTTTTACTGGCTGCATGACCTGGGCTGTTTTTTCTCATCTCTGGGCCTCAGCTTCTTCAGGTTTCATAAATTACTAATGATAATGCCCACCCACAGAACTGTTGTGAAGATTGAATGAGGCCACACATGTAGAAGCAGATGGTGCTGTGACTGTGCACAGGTGCCCAATAAAAGAGAGTGCTCCCTCCCTCATGAACCTCACTTTCCATTTGTTCTGCCCAAGCCATTGTTCCAGCAAGAACACTACCTGTATTAACAAGCTCAGAAACAGAGCCAAACACTAGGGAAAATGTGTGTCTTTAATTTATACTCATAATGTATAAGTTACTATATGCTTGGCTGGAGAGAAGAGACTCATGCCACAGAGTCAGAGATGGGCCAGAACTGAGAGTGTTGGAGCCTAGGGCATGGTGACTTGCCTGGGAGGGCAGAAAAGGTCAGGGGAGAGCTTCTTGGACCAAACCATGGAACAGGAGCTGGGCCCTGGAAGGGAGTCAGGAAGAGAGGGCAGGAAAAGGGCAGTAACTTGTGGGGACAAGTGCTGACAGTGGGATGACCTGAAGGAGGGGTGAGGGACTGTGGCATCAGCCCTGAGTAAGGGAGAAAATAGATTCAAGGATGGGGTACATCAGAGTAGCTTTCAGGGCATGTGATGATGCTCACCAGCTGACAGAGGAAGGCAGCCTAGGTGGAAGAAACTGCACAAGCAAATGCACAGAGTTGTGTGAGAGAAGAGAGGACCAGTCATGCAGGGGTGAAGGGTGCTCACTATAGTGGGGGTAGGAGAGCAGCCAGATCTGGGCAGGCCTGAAGTGCCAAGACCAAGCTGCAGATGCTATTAGTGCATGGGAACCATTCAAGGATGGGTTAAGGCTGAGCGGCTGATTGGGTGGAAGAGCGAGTGTGACCAGAACCTACTTTTACCCTGTCACTGAATTCTCCCATCATCAGGACCCAGGCAGTGGCTGTACCACCCACCCACAGCCCACCTGGGCCAGTTAATCCAATGCCTGGGGGTGTGGGGGATCCTTCCTACCTGCTTGCCTCGAGCTGAGAGGCCAGAGTCACCTCCGATGCGGCCTCTGAGGTTGAGTTCACTCTCACCATGCCGGCATAGGTAGATGGAGCGGGGTGTGACGTGGATGTTCATGAGATAGTAGACTGTGCGGCTCTGGATGTGGTCCTGTACTCGGTTCACCATGTAGCGTGTGCCCACATCGAAGATCTTGATGTAGGATAGGTGGCTGGGCCGGCCCAAGCAGGAGCAAGGGCAGCTCAGGGGATGATGGTGGAGAGGCTGATCCCAAGACAAAGCCCCAACCACATACCCTGCCTTCAAGCCTCTTGTACAGTGCACCCTTCACCCATCTTTCCTCTAACAAAATGCCATGCCTTGCCCTATTCTGGGTACCTGTTCTAGAGACTTCGCTCCTGTCCACCCCGAAGAGCTCACTGCCTGCTACCATATCCCCCTGTCTCCTTTCTTCAGTTTCAGTTTGATCCAGGCTATCTTTTCACATCTACTTTTTACACTCCAGTCATCTGGGCTCTCTTCTTTGTGGTTCACACTCCTGAAAAACTCAGAGAAAAGCTGTAATCCCATGTCCCTGGCTGCCTTCCACATCCTACTGGCAGCTCCTGAATTGCCTACTCATGCTTTTAAATCTCAAGCTGAGCTCTGTACCTCTATTCTTTAAGTCTCTGCTATGATATATTGTATTTGACAGTCTATAGGCAGCTACCAGATTGGGTCTGTATGCACTTGTGTCTGTGTGTGTATGTCTCTCTCCTCACTCAGAACGGGAAAAGTGTTGGTTTTTTTCCCTGTAATGCAGTTAACAAACACACCCTCTTCTGTTTTAAGCCTTGTGCTTGAGGTGGGGACTCAGCATCTGCCCTTTGGGAACTCTTAGGCCAGTCAAGAACATGGAAACACATGGCCAATGCTAAACACCCCTTCCATAAACAGTCATTCACTCTTTGTGAATGTGTGCCAAGTATTGGGATATGGGAATACAGAAGTGGTACACAACATGGAAATCTTGTGGTCCTTGTTTCAAGCCCCCCTTTTATCTCTCTTAATTCTGTGCTCTAGTCATGAACTAATAACTAAACACAGGGTGATAATCAAACTATTCAATAACCTGTCTGAAGAGGAGCTGGGAATGGGCAGCACTGACTAGTCAAAAGATTAGAATAATGATCTTATGAGGCCCCTGCTGTGCCAAGCATGAATCTTTTAGTTGTTGGACTATAAGGGAGTTCAAGGAAATCCCTGGGAAGAGGTAGGGAAGGCTGCAACAATGGGGTGACAGACAGCAACCCTGGGTGCACAGTAGCAAAACAAAGTAAATAGAAATAGCTATACTAACCCAAGTCATGTAAGTCAGTGGCTGATGGGTTTGGCCTCAGAAAGCCTCTCTTCTGATCTTCCTAGAGAAGCCTTTTTTATCTCTGAAGTTTTATTTTTATTTATTTATTTATTTATTTATTTATTTATTTATTATTTATTTATTTTTTATTGGAGTTCAATTTGCCAACACATAGCATAACACCCAGTGCTCATCCCACCAAGTGCCCCCCTCACTGCCCATCACCCAGTCACCCCAGGCCCCCGCCCACTTTATCTGTACCATACTTAATCATGCCCATCCCTGTCATCTGTGTCAATGGTTCCCACAGGACACTTGCTGAGCACTTTTTTGCGTATGTATATCTGTCAAGGAGTGAGGACTTCAAAATACATAAATCCTCATAATCATCCTAGGAATAAGGGATTATTAGCTTTGTTTTATAGAAGAGGAAAATAAAACACAGAGAAAGGAAATGATTTGTGTAAGGTCAATCTCTCCAACTATCTTATCCAGAACTCTCAGAACCAAGGGGTAGAAAATATCTGATGTAGGCTTGTTGCCTAATGACTGTCTGTTCTTGATGCTAGGTCCTGGATAGCTCTAAGAGAACTTCTGAATTCCTCAGTTAGTCGGACATTCTAGGTGCCTTCACACACTGGCCTTGCTTGGCCTCACTTCATGGTCCCGCACCCACACCTATGCCCACAATTTCTCTGTTTCAATCTAGCCTTCGTTCTTTTGCTAGAATATTCTCTAAACTCCTGTACTCTTATTCAGATTTAACTACACCATTCCAAAATGCTGTTCTATTTCCTTGAAAAGATATTCCTTGCCTGCTTTCCAAAGCTGAGTTGCTATGCATCCATTCCTCAAGAACCAGCACATTCAATCTCTCTAGGAAGTCTTCTTTGAGCCTTGGATCATGTGGAGTCATTTATAGGTGCTTCCCACCAAAAATATTATATTAGCTAGTGCCCACCTCTTACCATGTGTAATATAAAACAAAAGTTATAAGCTATATTACAATATGAAGAGGTCCTATGAATTTTTTTTCATTTTGACCACATTGATGCTGGTTTTGAAGTTAAAATAGCAAAAGCTTTCCAGATTGTTTTATTTTTATTTTTGGTAGCCTAAACCTTTCTGGTATCCCAAATACATATCTAGTCTACCTGGACTTGGTGAACCTGGTCTTCCAGATCTCTTTTTCCCATCTGGGGTAAGTTTTCTCTTTTGTGTTCCTTTAGCCCCCTTGGTTTAACATTTCCACAATTCTGATCAACTGCACATTCATTGTCTTCTCTGACCAAGTGGGCATTCTATCACAGCAGGAACAGCCCTTCCCTCTTTGGATTCCTAGGGCACAGCTTTGGCTGAGCCCTGATACATAGACTGTAAATGTCTGTTGATGTAAAATGATTAAATTAAGCCAACCCTCAGAATATGTCATATTCAGTCTCAAACACTAACTGAGCACCTGTAGAAGTCTAGGCTGAAGGCTAGGGGCTTTCTAAATGTCATTTTTCCACTTTAGCTCCCCTTCTTCAAGCTTCTTTCACTATAAGCTGCTAGCCTATATGGTGGTTTTGTGGAAATATGAAAAAGTTATACTTTCCTGAGGGCAGAAACATCTCCATTCCAGCACACATGTCTCGGTGAGAAAAACAAGTGTGCCCTTGACCTGGTTGTCCTTGCACAATGAACAATCTTTACAATTGTACATAAAGGTCCTGCTCCTTAAGTATCTAAGCCACATGTGACACTTCTTTATGATTTAGGCACGTGGGAGGGGGATAACCAGGCTGGAAGGATGAGATAACGGTTTGAATAAATATTTTACTGACTCATTATGTGGCCTCAGGTAAGCCCTTGCTCTGTTCTGTATCTCAGTTTCTCCATCTAAGGAGCAATGCAGTAGCAATACTTGCCTCTTAGGACTTCAGTTGGACAGAAGGATGCTCTTTACATTTTTTTAATGACAATTTGAGGTTTCCTTATACTTCTCACTTGGGGCCCAAAGGGTCTGAGTGACCACAGTCTCTTCTCATCACAACCCATTTTCAGGATTATGGGAATATACTGTCTAAAATTCACATATTCTCTGCACTACCAGCTAACATGTTTCTAATTTTTAGCTGGCAATATGAATGAGAGTTTAATATTTTTCATGTGTTTTTCCATATGTCAAGGCACGATGGAAGCTACCTGCGGATAGAAACCACCTCTTGCTATTATTGATATCCCTACATACACCACAGCTCAAAGAGGCCAAATATCTATTGATTGAAGAGGAACATGGATTTTGTGAAAAGAGACATGAGTAAGAGACAAAATATGATTAAAATCCTAGTTCTACCCCCTGATTTGTATTGGGAACTTGGCAAATGGTTTAAGCTAAGACTCAATTTTCTCTTCTTGAAAAATTATAAGCATAAGATCTATTTTGGCTTCCTTTATAGGGGTGCTGAAGGGATTCAGTAGAAACAAAGAACGTGAACATGTTTGGAAGCTGAAGTGTCATCCATGTGTAAGGAATGCTTTTGAAAAAAAATAATAGCAACAACCACAGGTGGGAAGCATTTGTTCCTAGAAATCAGGGTCCTTAGCTGTCCATATTGCTCAGGAAGGCACCACCTTAACCATCTCATAGACATTTTACATCTCAAGGACTACCTCAGATAATTTTGGAGTTTGGAGAGTCCTAGAAGACAAATAATCAAATCTAGCTCCATGATTTTACAGATAGAGAAGTTGAGGCCCGGGGGGGGGGCATTTTCCCAGGTCCTAAAGGACATCAAAATAGGGTTAAAGATCCTGTCTTGGATTTTAAGGTTCTGCGTTCTTACCTATCCAGTTCATCATCCAAGGGTTGGTAGTTGACCTCATAGCACTCAATTCTCTTTAGAAAGTCTTCCAGAACCTTTTCCCGGTCACAGTCTATGTAATCAGGGCTGCCAAGTTTTACTTGCTAGGAAAAGGGAGAAGAGGGAAACTGTAAGAGACAGAGACTCTAACAGTGATCTTTGGAAGTGCTCTTAGAGATCATTGAGTACAACATCCCTCATCATGAAGATTAGGAAATTGAGGCTTAGACAAAGGGTCTTGCCAAGTTTACAAAGTCAGTCAATTGAAGATAATTTGGATTGTGTGACTGCTTATTCCTTATTTCTATGTGATTAAACAAGGTCTGTTATAATATTGTACTCACTTCTAAAGCACACAGTTTCTAAGAAGAACAATTAAAAGAACATGTGGTATTCACATATGGAATATTGTTCAGCCATCAAAAAAATGAAATCTTGCCATTTGCAACCATGTGGATGGAACTAAAGCATATTATACTAAGCAAAACAAGTCAATCAGAGAAAGACAATTATCATGATTTCACTCATATGAGGAATTTAAGAAACAAAACAGAGGATCATAGGGGAAGGGAAGGAAAAGTAAAATAAGATGAAATCAGAGAGGGAGATAAACCATAAAAGACTATTAATAATAGGAAACAAACTGAGGGTTGCTGGAGGGGAGGTAGATGGGGGATAGGGTAACTGGGTGATGGGCATTAAGTAGGGCACTTGATATAATGAGCCAGTGCTCACCACCCAGTGGTGTTGTATGCAACTGATGAGTCACTAAACTACCTCTGAAACTAATAATACACCATATGTTAATTAATTTAATTTAAATAAAAAAGGTAAAAAATAGTAAAAGTAAAATTGTGATGTGAGAAATGGTTGAAGAAGAATAGGAGATCTTGGCCAGGGGTCATAATGGCTTACATGTATTGAGTGTTTAATGAGAGAATATGGCATGTTGGCTTTAAATTTCTAAAAGGTTGATGGCTCCTAATCCCCCAATGCCTATCTTCTCCATCCACATTTGCCATCTCATGAATGGCACTATCATCCACTCAGTTACCTGAGTCTAAAAAGAATAGAGAAGTCATCCTAGATGTGTCATCATCCCTTACCTCTCAGCAGACACCAGATCCTTTCCACTCTATCTTCTAAATATTCCTCCCATTTATTTCCATTCTCTCTTTCATGGATGCTTACTTTAGCTTTGTGACTAATTTACTCTTGTCTACAGTCTTGTTACTTCCAATGTATTCCTCATACTAGCAGCCAGAAAGATATTTTTAACATGAACATCTGACCACGGCATTCCCCTGCTTAAAACTCTTAATCATTTCCTAATATATTTTAGGGCAAAGTGTGAACTATTTTATTAGGTGACCCATTTGTCATAATTGACTCCAAGATTATTTCTTCATCTCATATCTTATTGTTCTCCTATTCTTCCACACACTGCTCTAGCTAACTTAAACTACTTATAGTTCCCTGGAGATGCCATAATTAGTATATACTATTCCTTTATATCCAATTCTTTGCCTGCCAAGTTCCTATGTATTCTTCAAGGTTCAGGTCAGCTATTGCTTTCATTGAGAAACCTTCCCTGATACACATCTATCCCTCCCATGTAAGGATAGGTACTCAACAGTGTTTTCCCACAGCCTCTTTTATTTCTTCATCTCAGCACTGACTCATAGTTATGTCTATAAACTTGTCAGTATCTCTCACTTGACTGTGATCTAAAGGGCAGGATTTTTCTCTATGTCTCTAATACACAGAATAGACCAGTTTAGTCATATAGATTAAATTTGTGTTGAATCAGTAAATGGCTGGATAGAAGGGGCGATGAAGAAGAGAGGGATTGGACATGTTCTATGTCTCAAGAGGAAAAAACAGGACAAATCAGTGAAAATTTCAGGAAGGTAGATTTCAGCTTGATTGAACTGCATTTGATAAAAGCAATGAGTCTCTTGTCACCGGAGGTATGAAAAAAAAATAGACAAACATTTAGCTGAGATTTCAAGTATTTGATGGAGGCTTAAGGGAGATAACCTATAAGATTTCTTCTGTCCCTGAGCTCCAATAATTTCATGAAATAAGGAACAATAAAATGTGGTGGGTGATCCAGTTCTAGACCACATGCCTAGAATATAAGAGCAGTTATATTTCTGATACAAGCCTGAGGTCTAGTCTCAGTACTACTTCTTTCTGGTTGTATGAATCCTTGAAAACTCTTTTTTTGGAATCTCTGCTCTCTCTCTCCAACAATGAAATGATACCTAACATACAGGTTTATTGTAAACAAATCAGTAAGAGATGCTTGGTGCCCACTGCATATTAAGGACTCTATATTTGGCTACTTTACATTTCATAGGATTATTATAGGACAGGATGGTCAGGAAATACTTCCTAAAGGAGAAGAATACCACCTTTAACCTCATAGAAGTCTTTTTAGGCATTATCCAAACCTGAGGAAAAGTAAGGAGGAAAGGGTAAAGTGCTCCTTACCCTGATGTTTTCTGCAATGATGCCAGGGTCATTACAGATAGACTCAATGAAAAAGACCTATAAGAGAAAAAGAAGAGACATTTTCAGCAAGGAATTATGTTTGGTAGTGCCAACCATAGCTTCACTTATTCACAGTGGCTGTGAGTTATCCCCAGGGGGCATCTCTGACAACATTTCATACAGTGTTACTTTTAGGATTTTGAGTTTTATGAGGCATATTGACTCTAAACTGAATGGCCTTAAGTTATTCTTTTATGTTTTTAATTGGGTTTTAGTTCTTATATATGCTTTTTGTAGTGGTTCTCTTCCCTCCATCCTCACTTCCACCTCCCACAGTGTCAGCCTGTCAGCAATTATCTTCCATTACTAATATGGCACCTCTCCTGTTCTGTTTTGCTGCTTCTAACTGTGATCTAGAAAGCCATATAACAAATTAAAGCCTGACTTAGGCTGATTTGTAGCTGATTTGGCAGATTGAAGTCCTTTGGTTTACCTTTCTTTAGGATTTGTACTAGATAAGTAGGCTCTAGATAAGAGTGGGAGTGTTACTATACCTTGTAACCATGTTCTTTAGCAAACTGCAGAATTAGTGACCGTCGTTCTCTGGTAGTGTTGGTGGCATCAAAAACCTATAGGCCAATGATGACATTGGGTTACTCTGAATGTGGTTTTTGAGAGAACACCTACTCCTTGATTATCCTTGTGCTAAGTGGAAGGCTTCCAGGGTGAGATAGAACTTGACTGAGTTTTGAAGGATAGGAAGGATCTGATACTGATTTATGCCAATATCTCAAGCATTTATTGAGCCCTTGCTGTCAGTCCAGAAATGTAGCAGACTGTAGGCATAAACAAGAGGAAACCTATAAAATTTTATTAGCATCATTTTATAGATAAAATAGCCAAGGCTTTGAGGAAAGATTTGCTTTAACCAAGGCCACCAAGAGTTGCTGACAGAGCAGAGCTACAATGGATTTTCTCAACTCCTAGTTGAGGCTTCTTCCTTCTCTATCACTTTGGAACTCTTTAAGAACAGGTAACAACTCCCTATCCTCAGCACCTTAGGTGGGACTATTTAAAGATCTCTTCTCCTTTTAGAATTCACAAATCCTACCCCAAGGGTTTATAATATTAAATTGACTAGATTTTTGGGTAAATCTCTAGAACTCAAAAATATTTGTACTATAGTCTTTTTTAAAAAATATTTTATATTTATTTATTCATAAGAGACACACAGAGAGAGGCAGAGGGTGAATAAGGCTCCCTGCAGGGAGCCCAATTCAGGACTTGATCTCAGAACCCCAGGATCATGACCTAAGCCAAAGACAGATGCTCAACCACTGAGCCACCCAGGCGCCCCTGTACTGTAGTCTTAAACTGTGTTGTAGTCTTAATTCTTGGGGGTGGAGTGGTAAAGCATAGTGGTTAGGAATGTAAAAAATTTTTTAAAAAAATATTTTATTAATTTATTCATGAGAGACACAGAGAGATGCAGAGACACAGGCAGAGGGAGAAATAGGCTCCATGTAGAGAGCCCAATGTGGGACTTGATCTCAGGACCCCGGGATCAAGCCCTGGGCCAAAGGCAGATGCTCAACTGCTGAGCCACCCAGGCATCCCAGGAGTGTAGATTTTGGAGCTATATAAACTGAATTCTAGTTTTGGCCTTGCTGCATACATGCTGTGCCACCTTGAGGAATTATTTACTCTCTCTGTGCCATTTTTTTTTTTACTATAAAATGGAGTATTAACAACAACATGCTTGTCTCATGGGAGAGGGTGGAATTAAATTAATATGTGTAAAATACTTATAATAATGTGTGGAACATAGTAAATGTTCAATACATTTGAGGGGTCCTTAATTCCAGCAGAAACTTGAGGGAAAATGCAAATTTCTTTACCGCAACATGACCTTCCTCATGGCTGAGATAGTCATGGACATCCTTCAGGGCTGCCAGGGCACACTGCCTAAAAAATACAGAGAAAGAAATGGAGACAATCCCTATCCCCAAGATGAGTTCCTCTCTATTTTTCTCCATTGTCTTTTGCACCATCTCTCAGATATCTCACATTAAATTATTAATCTATGAAACATATACATAGGGTATCCTATATTCCAGACGCTATGACAAGCACAGAGAGGTCACATAGTTGAAAGTGGCTTTGTGGGCCAGGCATAAAGTGGCATACCCAGGAAAAGTGGACTAATGACAGAGCCATAATATTAAAAACTCCAATCTTTGGGGTGATAGAGCTCAAGTGGAACTGATCCTTAAACCCAGTTAGAGTTTGAGTATATGGTCTATGAAATAGAGGGCATTCCTGGAATGGGTACCAGTACAAGCACAGGTATAATGGTGGCAATATATTCATGCATTTGGTAAAAATCTATTTAGTGATTATTCTTTGCTAGGTTCTTTTATAAGGGCATGGATCAATAAATGAGATATAGGATCTGTTGTGGAAATGGTCAGTGTCGTAGAGGAGAGAGACCTTGAGATTGAATAGATGGGACTGGAGATACTGAAATGAGCCAAGCTATTGAGACTCTTAAATGCTAGGCTGAGAATTTTCCACTTTCTCTTGTAAGGAGTAAGAGACTGAGACCATTAGTTCCTAAGTTCTTAAGTAGGGGATGGTCATGGGTTTTGGGTAGGCTAGAGGAAAGGCTTTCCCAATCAGCCTTTGAGAGTCTAGAAGATCTCCTTGCTAACCCAAGTAACTCTGTCCCATGCCCCCATTATCTTAACAAAGCCCTCCTTCAACAATGGGCAGCACAGTTCTATAAAATAGTAGGCACTTACTTCCTGATAAGTAGGGCCTCCATATTGTCTGGGAGAAAGAACTCGTAGTTCTTGTAGCTCACTGCTTCCCGTCGGTACTGGCCTAAATTAAACACTGAAAGCAGGGAGACCTGGTGAAGAGGTTGGAAAGATTCTAGTAGAAAAATATTTAATTGCTGGGAGAGATTTCAGAGGTAGAAGGAGGTATAATTTGTGCCTATATAATATGCTTATAAAGCTTCAAATTGTGGCTACTAACTCACTTATTCCTTACAACAACCCTGCAACATAGAAATTACAATCCCATTTTATAAATTAAGAAATTTTTTTTCTAGATGCCACTCTTTTTTTATAAATTTATTTTTTATTGGTGTTCAATTTGCCAACATATAGAATAACATCCAGTGCTCATCCCGTCAAGTGCCCACCTAAGTTCAGAGATAAGAAGTAACTTTCATAGTTAATAAGTGGGAAGCTGGGATTCAAAACCAGGTCTGTTTGGCTCCAAAGCTAGTGGACATTTTACTATTCTATTTCATTATAAATTCCAACCCTCTTAATGCCCTATTCTATTGGAAAGATAAGGGAAAAAATCCAGTGAGTAAAATCAATTACTAACGGTCAGTGAGTTAGCAGGTAACAGAATTAGACTGGGCCTCCTGAAACCTAGCTCAATGTTATTACATTCTCCTGTATAATGATAGAGAATCCAAATTTATTGCCCTCTCTAGGCCATACTTTTTCATCAGTAATAGTGAAAAACTGAGAGAAGGTAAGGAAAGGAGGAGAAAGAGGATAAGAGGCTAACACAATATTTCATTCAATAAATACGTTCTGATGTACACTCTGTAAAGCAGGACATGAGTTCTGAAGCCTCAAAGATAGACCAGATATGTATGATGGGGACCCAAGGAGCTTACAATCTAGCAAGTAGGACAGACAGTAAACCAGTAAACAGAGTTCCGACAGAGTTTCTTGAGTTCTCTGACAGACGCATTCAAAAGAATAAGGGGAAGGACAGATTAATTATACTTAGGGTAATCTGACATGGTTTCCAGTAGCATTTGAACAAGTCCTTTTAGGAAGGCAGGCCTTTTTATAGGCAGGCATGGGGGATGGGAGTGGGGAACAAAAACATTCCAGGCAGAGGAATACTATAAGCAAAGGTATGACATTGGCAAAAGGCAGAACATGTTTAGGGAGTGATGAGTCATTCACTGTGACTGAAGCCTGAGAGACTGGCAGGGGTGGATCATGGAGGGCCTTGAACAACAGGTTAAAAATCTTGGGCTTAAACCTGCAGGCCAAGAGGACCTGTGGAGGTATGGTAAGCTTTGTGCTTTTTGAAACATGACTCTGAGGCTTTGTGCTCTGTGGGAATGGACTATATTGGAGCAGATGGAAAGCGTGTGCATTAGGGCAGAGACCTATCCACCACAATCCCATATTTCTCTAACATCCAACAGAAACTATGTGGAGCCTGTAGTCCTCCACAAGAACGATCCTTTCTCTTCTCTTTTGCCAAT
The DNA here is from genome assembly GCF_053574225.1 of Canis aureus. Classification (NCBI taxonomy): domain Eukaryota; kingdom Metazoa; phylum Chordata; class Mammalia; order Carnivora; family Canidae; genus Canis; species Canis aureus. The sequence goes on along the minus strand of NC_135649.1, from coordinate 77,853,652 downwards.
GTTCTACTCCTCCCACAGGACCAAGCTCAAATATATCCTACCTGGAAGCTTTCTCTGCCTTCCAGTTGGTGATTTCCTCTGGGAGCCCCCTCATTACCCTGCTCTAGGATTCTTTAAGTGACCATGAGGCATTCTTATGCATCCCAGCCAGATAGAAAACTCTTCAAGGACAGGGTGTGATTCATTAATTTTTGCATCCTCATTGCCAAGCATGGGTTTTAGCACATAAAAAACATTGGGAAATCCTTCATCAGTGAATAAGAGAAAGTGCATGAAGGAAAAGAAATGGGATAAAGAGAGGAGGAGACTTGAAGAGAGGGAAGGAAGGGGGCAGATAGATAGGGTGCTGGGATGGGCAAGAGAAAGAAGAGGAAGAGAATGGAGAAAAGGTGGAGTACATGGCCAACGTGGGATTATTTTTTTTCCCCATCTGTAGAGCCAAATAGCAGACCTGGTACAGTGGGTATCAGGCTTTGGAATAAACCAGATGTGGGCTTATTTCCTGGTTCTTTCACTCAATGGCCATGTGTCTTTAGTGGGACTTCACCTCTTGGGCACTAATTTAATCAATTGTAGAATGATGATAATACTAGTTTCCTCTTCATGGGCATTTTAGAACTTAAGAATAGATGTTCATTCTTTGAGGACAGACATCCTGTCCTATAGAGAAGTTTGCCTAATATCCAACAAGACCTTTGGCACAGCTATGTGCTCAATGAATAATTAAAGATCGAATAAATAAATAAATGCCCAAGGAGAACTGTTTGCTGCACTAGGGAGCAGTGCCCCATTTCGAGAGAGAGAGAGAGAGAGAGAGAGAGAGAGAGATCTAAATACTTGTTTAGTGCATCAGTAAAGGAGGAACATGGTCCAAAAATTTTTTCAGATAAGTTGATATTCTTTGAAAACATCAATATAGTCATTGAGGGTAAATAAAAACATTGGTAGACATTCTAACCTTTACTGTTTTTATTCTGAGTTGCATAAGATATGGGAGCACCCTATCTCTTACTGTTTAGAGCCTCTAAATGTCTTAATTTGATCATACATGAGAGAGGGAAAGCAACATGATCTGGTCCCCTGCTCCCTGAACAGCTCCTGGGGAGAGAACTGATACACACTACAACAACAGACTCTAGTTAGCGTTGGCAGAGGGGGCTGTAGGAAGGGATATGGGAACTCAGGGAAGTACAGTCCTCTTAGGGGGAATAGAGGAATCAAATAGGAACAGAACGGGGATACGGAGTGAGGGGGATAGAGAAATCAAATGGAGAATAGGAAAGAGCAATTACTGAATAAGCAATAGTAAGCAGAAAAGAGACCACACTGAAGAGAATGGAAAGTTGGAAATAGGGAGTGAAGGAGGAGGTTGATAGGCAGGGAAGGAGGCCCCTCTGGAGGTGGAAAAAGGCAGGACCACTTCTGCCTGGGGAGGGGAAGCCAACAACAAGCTGAAACCTAAGGAGAGGCTTGGAGAGAGCAGATGTCTTCTGGACTCCAGAGGACAAGGTTAGCTAAGGTGCCCAGCTTTAGCGAAGACCCTGTGGGAACCCCTGGGCTGTGGCTTCAATGTGCTTGACTCCATATACCCTAAGGCTTAAAGAAGATCTTAAGGTTTTGAGTAAATGGTAATGCTAATCAAAATAGTAATATTGGTATGGTAATAATAATAATGGCAATAAACATAATAATGATAATAAAAATACTATATTACTCATATGGTTGTGTTAAGATCTTGCAAAACTGAAGGTCCCTGAGAACAGACATTTAGTCCTGTTAATTATCCTATACCTAGTACCTAGAATACAGTTAGGCACAGAGTATGTGCTCAAGAAATTGTAAAACTTTTAAGAGTGCAGTGGTGGTGGTGGTAGTAGTAGTAGTAGTGGCGTTGGTATTAGTAGTAGTAATTCTAAGATTGGTAATAATGTTTTGAGGCATTCCTGGTACTGAGGGAATGTCCTTTCTGAGGCCTGCTACCTTACTCTTCAGCTAGTGGCCAGTAAGGGGCTGTAGAACAAATGGTTTCAGAAACATACCTTTAGTTGGTGTTCCTATCCAGTTGAGATATCTTGTGAGCTTCGTGGAGATGTAGGTCTTTCCTCGAGCTGGTAAACCCACCATGATCACCATTGTGGGGGAATTGGTAAACTGGGGTATTGACGCTGGAAAATAAACAACATCTCAAAAGCTTATCCCCAGGTTTCCATGACCTTCTGGTATCATATTAGAGGTGTAGAATTAGAAAAACATCCTTCCTACCATTGTAACAGCAACAACAATAACAAAAACCTGGACATTTTCTTTTTTTAAAAAAGATTTTATTTATTTATTTATTCATGAGAGACATAGAGAGAGAGAGAGAGAGAGAGAGAGAGAGAGAGGCAGAGACACAGGCAGAGGGAGAAGCAGGCTCCATGCAGGAGGCCTGACATGGGACTCGATCCTAGGTCTCCAGGATTCCACCCTGGGCTGAAGGTGGAGCTAAACCACTGAGCCACCGGGACTGCCAAACCTGGACATTTTCTAACTGACTTCTGAATTCATCAGAAAACTGAGATTACAATGTAAACAGCTAACCCCAAATCCGTAGAGATAGGCAGGCATCTGCAGGGAGCAACAGGGCCCAGGTATTTCCTTATCTTTCATAGATACTACTGCATAACATATAAACTCATAAAAAGACTCAGCTAAAAAAATTTTTAATAAATTGATAAAGATTGGTTGTGAGCTAGTATGAGAATGTGAAGCCCCTGGGGGCTGAAGAAATAGATGGTTTTGCATCCTCTAAGAATTCCATCAGGTGTTGACAGAGAAGACAGAAGAATCCTGAGATAGATGTCCTGTAGTTCTGGCTTGGAGAGGAAGACAGAAGAGCAGCCATTGCTGAAATTGTGCCCAGATCTTTCTCCCTTTGTATTCTATGAAACAAAAACCTTAGTCTTCACAGAGAAAGGGAATGCAACTGTAGTTTGGGAGCACTGGTGGAAATTAACTGCAGCTGATAAAGAGGAATGGCCAACACTATTGAAATTCTGCCCAGACCCATCTACTCCATCTCCCCTAAAGAAAATAATCTTTAATCTACAAGGAAGGGCAACAGAAACTGAGGACACTGGGAGAAACTCACCACAGCTGGAGAAGAATAATGGGAAAAAATGCTATAGCCCAGGAGGCATAGGAATATGCACTAAGCCCACCATTATAGTTAGAGAAGAGGCAGGTCACACCTCCAAGACTGAGGATAAGCCTGCCTAAGGCTGAGACTTCATTAGACTAACATAAAATGGCATTGGTCCCCTATTCCCTACTAAAGGTAAGTAAAATAATAGAAGACTGCATCTTCAAAGGATGCAAAAAATAATTGTCTCCCTCCAGAGAGTAACACAAAGGGAAGAATCAAGGCAAGAAAAAAAATAGTCTGAAGAGACAAAGAAATAATCAGGATCAGACTCAGTTATGATACACATGTTGGAATTATCAGGCAGAGAATGTATAATAGCTAAGATTGATAAGTTAAAAAGTTTATTGGAAAAGGTAGACAACATGTAAGATCAGATAGATAATTTCAGTATGGGGATGGAAAGTATAAGAAAGAATCAAATGTAAATGCAAGAGAAAAAACACAGTAATAGATCTTAAGGATGTCTTCAATGTTCTCATAAATGAACTTAACATAGCTAAGGAATCAATGAACTTGAAGATAGGTCAGAAGAAATTACACACCCTGAAATGCAGAGAAAAAATATTAAAAAAAGAAACAAACAAAACAAAACAACCCAGAATAAAACATCCAAGAAATATGGGAAAGTATCAAATAGTGTAATATATGTAATATATAAATATCATGTACATATATGTATATACATGCAATATATATGTAATTAAAATAACAGAGGAGAAGAAGGAGATGATGGGAAAGAAGAAATACTTGAAGAGAGAATTGCCAAAAATTTTCAAAATTGAGTTATTGATTATAAACCACAGATTCAGGTATCTCAGAGAATACCAATCAGGATAAATAAAATATAAAAATGAACCACACCACACCTAGACATATCAAATTTAAACTGCAGAAAATCAGGCAAAAATAAAATACTGAAGAAGGCCAGGGAAAAGGGGCAGTAGGAACACCTTACCTACAGAAGAACTAGGAGAATTATATTAGACTTCTTGTCAGAAGCCACATAAGCTAAAAGATAGTGAAATAAAAAATTTAAAGCTTTGAAAGTTAACAACAACAACAGTAACAAAAACAACAAAACCCACAGACCCTGCCAATCCAGAATTCTAAAGTAAGCAGAAATATCTTTCAAAAATAAAGGAAAAATAAATACTTTTATTTAAGACAAACAAAAACAGGAAATTCATCACACCAGACCTCTCATATAATAAATATTAAAGAACAATATTTAAGCAGAAAAGATGTGATATAGGTCAGAAAATTGGATCTACATCATTAAAGAAGAGCATTAGAAAAGGAATAAATTAAGGCAAAATACACCTTTTATTTTTCATATTATTAATTGTTCTAAAAGACAACTGACTGGCTAAAGTAATAATAGTAATAATGCATTGAGTGTTCATAGCATATATCAGAATGAAATAAGCAGCTCAAAAAAGACACAAGGAAAGAGAGGAAGAATCTAGGAATATTTGTTATAAAGGTACTTGTTCTATATATAAAGCAATATAGTGTTATTTGAAGGTAAACCCAAATTATTTTCAAAATACATTGTAAACTCCAGGGGAACCACTAAAAAAGTAAACACACACACACACACACACACACACACACAGATATATAGATGATAAGTAAACACAAGCAATAAAATGGGATCATAGGGGATCCCTGGGTGGCTCAGTGGTTTAGCACCTGCCTTCAGCCCAGGGTGTGATCCTGGAGTCCCCGGATTGAGTCCCACATCGGGCTTCCTGCATGGAGCTTGCTTCTCCCTCTGCCTCTCTCTCTCTCCCTGTGTCTCTCATGAATGAATAAATAAAATTTAAAAAATATAAAAAATAATAATAATAAATTGCAACTGCCCTTTCTCCAACACATGCTTTAAAAAAATGGGATCATAGAAAATGCTCAAATAAAATAAGAGAAAGCAAAAAAAAAAAAAAGATAAGAAACAAAGAGGTCTGGGAAGATGGTGGTGGAGTAGGAAGACTCTAGGCTTGGCTTGTCCCACAAATACAACTAGATAACAATCATATCATCCTAAATAATCACCAAATCAATGTGGAAACTGGCAGAATAAACTCCACAACTAAAGGCAGAGAAGAGACCATATCAAGAAGGTAAAAAAATGTGGAGACACATCTTGGGAGAGAAACAGATTATGGCCACCATGGTGGAAAGGAACTGCAGTTGCAGAAAAAGGCAAGAGACAGGCTGGCACACAGGGGAGCCCACAAGAGGCAGACAAACCCCCATGGAAATTGGCTTGGAAAGTGAAAGGGGCTGAATTTTGTGAGTTCTTGCAACAACTAGGGTTAAAAGTCTGGAGATTTAAAGGCCAGCAGCATTGGCTCAGGGAAAGCACAGAGAGCATTAGGATGCTCTTAGAGAGAAAGCTGGGCAAACAGCCTGTGGACATACAACTTGAAAATAGCAATCTGAAGAGTGCCTGGGGAATACAATGAGGAAATTATTTGCTCCTCTTGGAGCCTGTCAGTGTCTTCGAGTGGTAGCATTCATGGAAAAACCCATCTGGGAACAAAATGAATGGCAGGCACCATTCCCGCCTCCCAACCCTTTAGGAACGGGACCACTTGTGGGACCCAACCAACGCTTACATTTGCTACCCAACTAGCTTTTGCCAAGCCCACCCCGCCTCTGGTGGAACTTCCCTTCCCAGTCATGCTTGCCTAGGTTCCATTGTGGCAGGCTTCTTCTCCTAGAAGACCAGCCCAAATCCCCGCCCACATTTCATCCCTCCAGCCAGGAGTTTTGTGGGGCCTCAGTTTTGGCAGCAATGTTAAAAGCATAAGCAGACCAGAACATACCTAGTTAAAACTTGCCACACTCAGACCAGGTACCAAATATTGCCCACAACAGGGAAAGAGAGCCTCTGTAGATGACTGGCCTGAAGGATAAAGCAGTCAGGACACAATGGCAGAGCACATGCGGCACAAATTGGAGACATGCTCTGAAGCACTAGGCCCTGGGGAATAGGGGACACTACATTAAAGGGTATTACAGGAACTCTTCTTCATCAGGTGATTATTCTCAAGAACAAGAGAAGAAGCTGACATTCCTTACGTATAGGAACATGCATAAGGACTTAGACAAAAGACAGAAAAATTTATTCCAAATGAAAGAACCAGAGAAGGTCATGACCAGAAGTCTAAGCAAAAGAGATATAAGTGACATGCCTGACAGAGAATTTAAAGTAATGATTATAAAAATACACACTGGACTTGAGAAAACACTGGAAGTCACTAGTGAGAACCTTAACACACAGATAAGGAATAACATAACAGAGATAAAGGGTTCAATAAGGGAAATGAGAAACACACTTGATAGAATGAACAGCAGACTGGAAAAAACAGAAGAATAAATTAGTGATCTAGAAGACAGAGTAACAGAAAGTAATCAGGTTGAACGAAAGAGAGAAAAAAATAATTATGTAAAATGAGAATAGACTTAGGGAACTGAGAGACTCCATCAAACATAATAACATTCATATTATAGGGATCCTAGAAGAAGAAAGAGAAAAATGGGCAGAAAATTTACTTGAAAAAATAATAGTGAAGTAAGTCAGTCGGAGAAGGACAAACATTATATGTTCTCATTCATTTGGGGAATATAAATAATAGTGAAAGGGAATATAAGGGAAGGGAGAAGAAATGTGTGGGAAATATCAGAAAGGGAGACAGAACGTAAAGACTGCTAACTCTGGGAAACGAACTAGGGGTGGTAGAAGGGGAGGAGGCGGGGGGTGGGAGTGAATGGGTGACGGGCACTGGGGGTTATTCTGTATGTTAGTAAATTGAACACCAATAAAAAATTAAAAAAAAATAATAGCTTAAAAAAATCCCTAATCTGAAGAAGGAAATAAATATCCAGATCCAGGAGGCACAGTGATGCTCCAACAAAATCAGTAAAGCATATTCACACCAAAACATATGGTAATTAAAATGACAAAATATAGTGATGCTTACAGGCAGCAAGTCAAAATAAGACAATTACATACAAGGGAAATCCCATAAAGCTATAAGTAGACTTTTCAGCAGAAACCTTGTAAGACAGAGGGAATGAAGTGATATATTCAAATTGCTGAATGGGAAAAATATACAGCTAAATTACTCTAACCAGCAAGGCTATCATCCAGAATAGAAGGAGAGATAAAGTTTCTCAGACAAACAAAAACTAAAGGAGTTTATTATCACTAAACCAGCCTGCAAGAAATATTAAAAGGAACAATTTGAGTAGAAAGGAAGGATTATAAATGAGTATATGAAGGTAGGAAACACAAATGCAGTAAAAATGAACACTTCAGTAAAAAATCAGTTAAGGAACTCAGAAAATAAAAGGTTTTAAAATATGGCACCATATACCTAAAACATGAGAAGGACAGGAATAAAGAATGAGTTCAAACTTAAATGACCATCAACTTAATATAGACTGTTATATACAAGAGATTTTCTATACAAACTTAACTCTAACCATAAACCAAACACACTAATATGTATACAAAGAATGAAGAGAAAGAAACCCAAATGTATTACTAAGGAAAACCAGCAAATCATGAAAGAAAGAATGATCAGAGAAAAACTACAGAAACAACCACAAAACAAGTAATAAAATGACATTAAATACATGTATATATCAATAATTACTTAGAATGTAAATGGACTAAATGTCCCAATAAAAAGACAGGTTAATACAATGGATTAAAAAGCAAGACCTATCTAGATGCAGTCCACAGGAGATGCTTTTTAGACTGAGATACCTGCAGATTGAAACTAGGAGAATGGAGAAACATATATCATACAAATGGATGTTAAAATAAAGCTAGAGGAGCAATAATTGTATCAGATAAACTAGATTTTAAAACAAAGACTGTCACAAGAGACAAAGAAGGATACTGTGTAGCTAAATGGAGACAATCCAACAAGAAGATATAACAATTATAAATATTTATGCGTCCAAATGTGAGCACTCAAATACAAAAAAACAGATTAAAACAAATATAAAGAAACTAATTGGTAGTAATGCAATAATAGTAGATAGGGGACCTTAACATTCCGCTTACATCAATGAACAGATAATCTAAACAGAAAATGTACGAGGAAACAAAGGTTTTGAATGACACATTATACAACATGGATTTAACAGATATATTCAGAACATTCCATCTTAAAACACAACACACATTTTTTCAAGTGCACATGAAACATTATCCAGAATAGATCACATATTAGGCCATAAAACCAGTCTCAACAAATTAAAAAAAAAAAACAAAATCATACCATGTATCTTTTCTGACCACAACATTATGAAACCAGAAATCAATCACAAGAAAAAAATTTGTAAAGACCACAAATACATGAAGGTTAAATAACATACTACTAAACATGAATGGGTAAAACAAGAAATAAAAAAGTACATGGAAACAATTGAAAATGGAAACAAATGGTCCAAAACATTTTGGATGCAGCTAAAGCAGTTCTAAGAGTGAAGTTTATCGCAATAGAGACCTACCTCCAGAAGCAAGAAAAATCTCAAATGATCTTACACCTAAAGTTAGAACAAGGTAGAAAAAGAAAAACAAAGAGCACCTAGCTGGCACAGTCAGTAAAGCATTTGACTCTTGATCTCAGGGTCATGAATTTGAGTCCCATGTTGGGGGTAGAGATTAATTAACAGAGTTTTAAAAAAGATTAAAATATTCTTTTTTGAAATATTTTATTTATTTATTCATGAGAGACAGACAGAGAGAGGCAGAGACATAGGCAGAGGGAGCAGCAGGCTCTTCACAGGGAACCTGATGTGGGACTTGATCCCCAGACCCTGGGATCATGCCCTGAGCCCAAGGATGACACTCACCCGCTGAGCCACCCAGGCATGCCCAAAAATATTCTTAAAAAAGAAAAAGAACAACAAAACCCGAGAGCAACAGAAACAAGGGAATAATAAAGATTGGAGCAGAAATAAATGGTATAGAAACTAAATAAATGGTAAAACATACCCTTGAAACCAGGAAATGGTTCCTTAAAAAAAATCAATAAAATTGATAAACCTGTAGCCAGACTTATCAAGCAACAATAGGAAGGGACACAAAGAAAACTACAAATGTAGGGGATAAATAACAACCAACGCTTAAGAAATACAATCATAAGAGAATATTATGTAAAATTATATGCCAACAAATGGGACAACCTAGAAGAAATGGATAAATTATAAGAAATATATAACCTTCCAAAACTGAAAAGGACCAAATAGAAAATTTGAATAGACTAATTACCAGCAATGATATTGAATTAGTAATCAAAAAACTCTCAACAAACAAAAGTCCAGGACCTGACAGTTTCACACGTGTATTCTACCAAACATTAAAGGATTAATACCCATTCTTCTCAAACTATTCCAAAAAATAGAAGAGGAAGGAAAACTTTCAAATTCATTCTATGAGGCCTGAATCAGCCTGATAAAAAATTATATATAGATACCACAAAAAAAGAGAATTACAGGCCAATATCTCTGATGAACATCGGCGCAAAAATCCTTAACTAAATACTAGCAAACTGAATCCAACAATGCATTAAAAAGTCATTCATCACCATCAAGTGGGATTTATTCCCAGTATGCAAGAGTGGATAAGTATTCATAAATCAATCAACATGATACACCACATCAATAAGAAAGGATAAACATCTTATGATCATTTCAATAGATGTAGAAAAAGTATTTGACAAAGTACAACATCTATTCATGATGAAAGCTCTAAACAAAGTAGGTTTAGAGTGAATATATCTTAACATATTAAAGACCATGTATGAAAAACCCATAGTAAACATCATACTGAACGGGGGAAAACTGAGAACTTTTCCCCTAAACTCAGGAGCAAGAGGAGGTACACTCTCACTTTTATTCAACATAGTACTGGAAGTCTGAGCCACAGCAATTAGGCAACAAAAAGAAATAAAAGGTATCCAGAATGGTAAGGAAAAAGTAAAACTTCCACTATATGCTGATGATATGTTACTATATATAGAATACCCAAAAAACTCCACCAAAAAACCACTAGAACTGATAAATGAATTCAGTAAAGTCCCACAGGATACAAAACTTTAAAAAGATTTTATTTATTTATTCATGAGAGACACAGAGAAAGAGGGAGGCACAGACACAGGCAGAGGGGGAAGCAAGCTCCATGCAGGAAGCCTGAAGTGGGACTCGATCCTGGGACTCCAGGATCATGTCCTGCACCGAAGGCAGGCACTAAGCTGCTGAGCCACCCAGGGATCCCCACAATATACAAAATTAATGTGAAGAAATCTGTTGCATTTCTATACACCAATAATGAAGCAGCAGAAAGGAAATTTGAGAAAACAATCCCATTTAAAACTGCACCAATAATTATTATTTTATATCTAGGAATAAACCTAATCAAAGAGGTGAATGAAGTATACTCTGAAAACTATAAACACTGATGAAAGATATTGAAGATGACACAAAGAAATAAAAAGACATTCCATGCTCATCAATTGGGAGAACAAATATTGTTAAAATTTCCATATCACCGTAAGCAATCTATGCATTTACTGCAATTCCTATCAAAATATGAACAGCATTTTTCACAGATTAGAAGAAAAAAAATCCTAAAATTTATATGGAATCACAAAAGGCCCTAAATAGACAAAGCAATTTGGAAAAAGGAAAACAAAGCTGGAGGCATCATAATTCTGTATATCAAGTTATATTACAAAGCTATGGTCATCAAAACAGTATAGTAGTGGCACAATAATAGAGATCAATGGAACAGAATAGAAAACCCAGAAATATGGTCGATTACTCTCACAAAGCAGGAAAGGATATCCAGTGGGAAAAAGTCATCTCTTCAACAAACAGTGTTGGGGAAACTGGTCAGCTATATGCAAAAGAATGATATTGTACCACTTGCACCACACACAAAGATAAATTGCAAATGGATTAGAGATCTAAATGTGAGACGTGAAACCATAAAAATCATAGAAGAGTGCATCGGCAGTGAGGTTTCTGACATCAGCCATAGCAATATTTTTCTATGATATGTCTTTTGAGGCATGGAAAATAAAAGCAAAAATAAACAACTATTGGGACTACATAAAATTATAAAGCTTCTGCAACAGTGAAGGAAACAATCAACAAAACTAAAAGTCAAACTACTGAGTGGGAGAAGATATTTGCAAATGACATATCTATTAAAGGGTTGGCATCCAAAATATACAAATAACTTATACAAATCAACACCTGAATACCAAATAATCCAATTAAAAAATAGGCAGAGGACATGACCAGATGTTTCTTCAAAGAAGACATCTAGATGGCCAACAGGCAAATAAAAAAAAGATGCTCAACCTCACTCATCATTAGGGAGATGCAAATAAAAACTGCAATGAGTTATCACCTCACCCCTGTCAGATTGATTAAAATTAAGAACAGAGGAAATGGGGTGCCTGCGTGGATCAGTGGTTGAACATCTGCCTTCAGCTCAGGTTGTGATCCCGGGATTCTGGGATCAAGTTCCACATCAGGCTCACAGCAGGAAGTCTGCTTCTCCCTCTGCCTGTGTCTCTGCCTCCCTTTCTGTGTCTCTCATGAATAAATAAATAAAATCTTTTTTTTTTCTTAAAGAACAGAGGAAACAACAGGTGTTGGTGAGGATGTGGAGAAAGGGGAACACTCTTACACTGTTGATGGGAATGCTAATTTGTGCAGCCACTGTGGAAACCAGAATGGAGGTTACTCAAAAGCTAAAAATAGAACTATTCTTTTATCTGGTAATCACATACTGAGTACTTCCAAAATACAAAAAAAACCAAAAAACAAAAAACCCCCACCAATTCAAATGGATACATACACCCCTGCATTTGTAGCAGCATTATTTATGATAGCCAAATTATGGAAGCAGCCCCAGAGTCCATTGACTGATGAATGAATAAAGAAGATGCGGTATGTGTATGTATATGTATACGTGTATCTATATCTATCTGTCTATAACGGAAAATCATTTAGCCATTAAAAAAATGAAATCTTGCCATTTGCAATGACATGAATGGAGCTAGAGCGTATAATCTAAGAAAAAGAAGTCAGAGAAAGACAAATACTATATGATTTCACTCATGTGGAATTTAAGAATCAAAGCAAATGAGCAGAGGAAAAGGGAGAAAATGAAAGAGAGACCAAGGAACAGACTCTTAACTATTGAGAACAAACCGATGGTTACCAGAAAGGAGATGGGTGGGGGGAATGGGTGAAATAAGTGATGGGGATTAAGGAGGGCACTTATGATGATGATCACTAGGTGATGTATAGAATTGTTGAATCACTATATTGTACACCTGAAGCTAATATAACACTGTATGTTAACTATTCTGGAATTAAAATAAAATCTTAAATAAAAAGGAAATGATACCAGAAGGGAGCTAGAGTGTGGGAAACTAACTACAACAGAAATGTTAAACATCTGGATAAATGTATTTTCTGAATCTTAGAGTCCTTTGAAACATGCAGGCAAAAAATAACATATTATTATATTATATTATATTATATTATATTATATTATATTATATTATATCCCCAATGTCTGTATGTGTAGAATATTAGGTAAATATCGCATGAAGTGAGAAGCATAAATTGGCATGTGAAAGTAAAATTTATACATTCATATTGAAGTGGTAACAAATTGATTCTATTCAGACTGAAAAGTTAAATGTATATTTTCTAATCCTTAGGGAAACCATTAAAAATTCTGCCAGATTAATAGTAAAAATCACTGAATAAAAAAAGAAATACTAAAAACTGTTCAAATCAATTTTGAAAAAGCAGAAAAATAAGGAAGGGTTGAAGTAAAAAAAGGGGGGGACAGAAAAGACATAAGAAAATAGTACATCTAAATCCAAATATAACAATAATTACATGGAAGGTAAATGGCATAAGCACACTAATAAAGAGAGAGCCCAAAATATTTTGGGTTAAAAATCCCATTACATGAATATAAGATGTAAAGGCTAATCTCTTCAGGAAAAAGAAGACAGGGAAAGACTTCTCAGCCTATTTTATGAGGCCAGTATTTTTTTTAAAGATTTTATTTATTTATTCATGAGAGACAGAGAGAGAGAGAGAGAGAGAGAGGCAGAGACATAGGCAGAGGGAGAAGCAGGCTCCATGCAGGGAGCCTGATATGGGACTCGATCCCAGGACCCCAAGATCACGCCTTGGGCCAAAGGCATGTGCCAAACCACTGAGCCACCCAGGTGTCCCTAGGACACCAGTATTATCTTGAAACCCAAACCAGAGAAACAATGGTACAAAAATGAAAAATATCATTCAATGCCTCCATCATCTTAGGCACAAAAGTCCTCAAAACATTTGGCAAATCAAATTTGGCCATTCATAAAATAAATGGTAGTACAATATAACCAAGCATGGTTTATACCAAAAATGTAAGACTGATTCAATATATAAAAATTAATCAGAGGGGCGTGGCAAGATTGAGGGGCAGGGCAAGTGGCTGAGGAGTAGGCTCCCCAAGTCACCTGTCCCCACCAACTTACCTAGATAACTTTCAAATCATCCTGAAAAACTATGAATTCAACGTGAGATTTATTTATTTATTATTAATAAATTTATTTTTTATTGGTGTTCAATTTACCAACATACAGAATAACACCCAGTGCTCATCCCGTCAAGTGTCCCCCTCAGTGCCCGTCACCCACTCACCCCTACCCCCCGCCCTCCTCCCCTTCCATCACCCCTAGTTTGTTTCCTAGAATTAGGAGTCTTTATGTTCTGTCTCCCATTCGGATATTTCCCACACATTTCTTCACCCTTCCCTTATATTCCCTTTCACTATTATTTATATTCCCCAAATGAATGAGAACATATCAATGTGAGATTTAAAGAGAGAACTGGAATGCTACAGAGAGAAGAGTTTGCACTTCTAAAGTACAACTCATTTGTAGCCACTCTGCACTGAGCAAACTAACTTTAGAAAGAAGAACTCAACACAAAAGAATCAGAAACAGTACTCTCTCCCACAGAGTTACAGAATTTGGATTACAATTCAATGTCAGAAAGTCAATTCTGAAGCACAATTATAAAGCTACTGGTGGCTCTGGAAAAAAAGCATAAAGGATTCAAGAGACTTCATGACTACAGAATTTAGATCTAATCAGGCTGAAATTAAAACTCAATTAAATGAGATGCAATCCAAACTGAAGGTCTTAACGACAAGGATTAATGAGGTAGAAGAAAGAGTGAGTGACATAGAAGACAACTTAATGGCAAGGAAGGAAGCTGAGGAAAAAAGAGATAAACAATTAAAAGACCATGATGAAAGGTTAAGGGAAATAAATGATAGCCTAAGAGGGAAAAATCTACATATAATTGGGGATCCAGCGAGCGCCAAAAGAGACAGAGGGCGAGAAAGCATATTTGAACAAATCATAGCTGAGAACTTCCCTCATTTGGGGAGGGAAACAGGCAATCAGACCCAGAAGATAGAGAGGTTCCCCCCCTTAAAATCAATAAAAACCCCTCAACACCTCGACATTTAATAGTGAAACGTAGAAATTCCAAAGAAAAAGAGAAAATCCTTAAAGCAGCAGGAGATGAGAGATCACTAACTTATAGGGAGAGAAATAGTAGATTAACAGCAGACCTCTACACAGAGACCTGGCAGGCCAGAAAGGGCTGGCAGGTTATATTCAGGGTCCAAAATGAGAAGACCATGCAGCCAAGAATACGTTATCCAGCAAGGTTCTCATTCAGAATAGAAGCAGAGATAAAGAGCTTCCAAGATAGGCAGAAACTGAAAGAATATGTGACCACCAAACCAGCTCTGCAAGAAATATTAAGGGGGCACTGTATAAGAAAGAGGAAGTCCAAAGAAATAATCCACAAAACCAAGGACTGAATAGGTATTATGATGACAATAAATTCATATCTTTCAATAGTAACTCTGAACGTGAATGGGCTAAATGATACCATGAAACACACAGGGTTTCAGACTGGATAAAAAAGCGAGACCCATCTATTTGCTGTCTACAAGAGACTCATTTGAGACCTAAGGACACTTACATCCTGAAAATGAAAGGGTGGAGAACCATTTACCATTCAAATGGTCCTCAACAAAATGCAGGGGTAACCATCCTCATATCAGATAAATTAAAGTTTATCCCAAAGACGGCAGTAAGAGATAAAGAGGGACACTAAATCATACTTAAAGGATCTATCCAACAAAAGAAACTAACAATCATGAATATTTATGGCCCTAATGTGAGAGCTGCCAAGTATATCAATCAATTACTAACCAAAGTTAAGACATACTTAGATAATAATACACATATACTAGGAGACTTCAACACGGTGCTTTCTGCAAATGACAGATATTCTAAGCACAACATATCCAAAGAAACAAGAGCTTTAAATGATACACTGGACCAAATGGATTTCACAGATATTTACAGAACTTTACATGCAAACGCAACTGAATACACATTCTTCTCCAGTGTACATGGAACTTTCTCCAGAATAGACCACATACTCAGTCACAAATCAGGTCTTAACCGATGCCAAAAGATTGGGATTGTCCCTTGCATATTTTCAGACCATAATGCTTTGAAACTAGAACTCAATCACAAGAAGAAATTTGGAAGAAATTCAAACACATGGAAGTTAAAGACCATCCTGCTAAAAGATGAAATGGTCAACCAGAAAATTAGAGAAGAATTAAAAAGATTCATGGAAACTAATGAGAATGAAGATACAACTGTTCAAAATCTTTGAGATACAGCAAAAGCACTCCTGAGAGGGAAATCCATTGCAATACAAGCATCCCTCAAAAAATTGGAAAAAAACGCAAATACACAAGCTAACCTTGCAACTAAAGGAGCTAGAGAAAAACCAGCAAATAGATCCTACACCCAGCAGAAGAGAGTTAATAAAGATTCAAGCAGAACTCAATGAAATTGAGACCAGAAGAACTGTGGAACAGACTAACAAAACCAGGAGTTGGTTCTTGGAAAGAATTAATAAGATAGATAAACCATTAGTCAGCCTGGCATGGGACTCGATCCCGGGTCTCCAGGATCAAGCCCTGGACTGAAGATGGCGCTAAACTGCCGAGCTAAACTGCCGAGCCACCCGGGCTGCCCAACAAATGATTTTAAAAACATCTTATGAGCAGCTATATGCCAGTAAATTAGGCAATCTAGAAGAGATGGACGCATTTCTGGAAAACCACAAACTACCAAAACTGGAACAGGAAGAAACAGAAAATCTGAACAGGCCAATAAATAACCAGGCAGGAAAATGAAGCAGTTATTAAAAACCTCCTAAGACACAAAAGTCCAGGGCCAGATGGCTTCCCAGGGGAATTCTATCAAACGTTTAAAGAAGAAACAAAACCTACTCTACTAAAGCTGTTCTGAAAGATAGAAAGGGATGGAATACTTCCAAACTCATTCTATGAGGCCAACATCACCTTAGTTCCAAAACCAGACAAAGACCCCACCAAAAAGAAGAATTATAGACCAATATCCCTGATGAACACAGATGCAAAAATTCTCAACAAGATACTAGCCAATAGGATCCAACAGTACATTAAAGAGATAATTCACCATGACAATGTGGGATTTATCCCTGTGATGCAAGCTGGTTCAACACTTGTAAAGCAATCAATGTGATAGATCATATCAACAAGAGGAAAAACAAGAACCATATGATCCTCTCAATAGATGCAGAGAAAGCATTTGACAAAATACCGCATCCATTCCTGATCAAAACTCTTCAGAGTGTAGGGATAGAGGGAACATTACTCAGCATCTTAAAAGTCATCTATGAGAAGCCCACAACAAATATCATACTTAATGGGGAAACACTGGGAGCCTTTTTCCTAAGATCAGGAACACTACAGGGCTGTCCACTCTCCCCACTGCTATTCAACACAGTAGTAGAAGTCCTAGCCTCAGCAATCAGGCAACAAAAAGAAATAAAAGGCATTCAAATTGGCAAAGAAGTCAAACTCTCCCTCTTTGCAGACGACATGATGCTGTACTTAGAAAACCCAAAAGTCTCCACCCCAAGATTGCTAGAACTCATACAGCAATTCGGCAGTGTGGCAGGATACAAAATCAATGCTCAGAAGTCAGTCGCAATTCTCTACACCAACAATGAGACTGAAGAAAGGTAAATTAATTAAGAAGTTAATCCCATTTAGAGTTGCACCCAAAAGTATAGGATACCTAGGAATAAACTTTACCAAAGAGGTACCAAAAGGTACCAAAGGTAAACTTTTCCAATCTTCCATGGATTGGAAGAATTAATATTGTGAAAATGTCAATGCTACCCAGGGAAATTTACACGTTTAATTGAATCCCTATCAAAATAGCATGGACTTTCTTCAGAGAGTTGGAACAAATCATCTTAAGATTTGTGTGTAAACAGAAAAGACCCCGAATAGCCAGAGGAATATTGAAAAAGAAAACTAGAGCCAGGGTCCTCACAATGTCGGATTTCAAGTTGTACTACAAAGCTGTGATCGTCACGACAGTGTGGTACTGGCACAAAAACAGACACATAGATCAATGGAACAGAATAGGGAATCCAGAAATGGCCTCTCAACGCTATGGTCAACTAATATTCGACAAAGCAGGAAAGACTTTCCACTGGAAAAAGGACAGTCTCGTCAATAAATGGTGCTGGGAAAATTGGACATCCATGTGCAGAAGAATGTAACTATACCATTCTCTTACACCATACACAAAGATAAACTCAAAATGGATGAAAGATCTAAACATGAAACAGGAATCCATCAAAATCCTAGAGGAGAACACAGGCAACACCCTTTTTGAACTTGGCCACAGCAACTTCTTGCAAGATACATCCATGAAGTCAAGGGAAACAAAAGCAAAAATGAACTATTGAGACTTATTCAAGGTAAAAAGCTTCTGCACAGCCAAAGAAACAGTCAACAAAACTAAAAGACAACCTACAGAACAGGAGAAGATATTTGCAAATGACCTATCAGATAAAGTGCTAGTATCCAAGATCTATAAAGAACTTGTGAAACTCAACAGCAAAGAAACAAATAATCCAATCATGAAATGGGCAAAAGACATGAACAGAAATTTCAGAGAGGAAGACATAGACATGGGCAACAAGCACATGAGAAAATGCTCCACATCACTGGCCATCAGGGAAATACAAATCAAAACCACAATGAGATACCACCTCACACCATGAGAATGGTGAAAATTAACAAGGCAGGAAACCACAAATGTTGGAGAGCATGTGGAGAAAGGGGAACCCTCTTGCACTGTTGGTGGGAATGTGAACTGGTGCAGCCAATCTGGAAAACTGTGTCGAGGTTCCTCAAAGAGTTAAAATAGAACTGTCCTGTGACCCAGCAGTTGTACTGCTGGGGATTTGCCCCAAAGATGCAAATGCAGTGAAACGCTGGGATACCTTCACCCCAATGTTTATAGCAGCAATGTCCACAATAGCCAAACTGTGGAAGGAGCCTTGGTGCCCATCGAAAGATGAATGGATAAAGAAGATGTGGTTTATGTATACAACGGAATATTACTCAACCATTAGAAATGACAAATACCCAACATTTGCTTCAATGTGGTTAGAACTGGAGGGTATTATGCTGAGTGAAATAAGTCAATTGGAGAAGGACAAACATTTTATGGTCTCATTCATTTGGGGAATGTTAAAATAGTGAAAGGGAATAAAGTGGTAGGGAGAGAAAATGAGTGGGAAATATCAGTGAGGGTGACAGAACATGAGAGACACATAACTCTGGGAAAGGAACAAGGGGTAGTGGAAAGGGAGGTGGGCAGGGGTTTGGGGGGACTGGGTGATGGGCCCTGACAGGATGAGCAGTGGTTGTTATGCTATATGTTGGCAAATTGAACTCCAATAAAACAAAATATACAAAAAAACCCTCAACCAATGTTTTCGAAAGTATAGGATTAGATACACCAAGCAGATATTAAGGTAAATAAAAGTAATGTCATAATATCAGAAAAAAATTTGTTTTTAGGCAAAATGTCAAAAATACCAAGTTTCCAGAAATATTTTCCTTACACTTTGATAAAATATTAATTTCACCAGGAACATATAGCAGTTGTAAATTTTTTATAATTACTTATATAGCTTCAAAATTGACAGAGTTACAAGGAGACATCAACACATTTTTCATCTCAACAAGTAGAGAATACCTCAGAAGTATGTTTAGAACATTTGAGCAAGATTAACAAACGTGACTTGACATATATACTATAGTAAACTCAACTGTAAAATGTATATTTTTTTCGGGGATCCCTGGGTGGCTCAGCAGTTTAGTGCCTGCCATTGGCTCAGGACATGATCCTCGAGTCCCGGGATCGAGTCCCACATCGGGCTCCCTGCATGGAGCCTGCTTCTCCCTCTGCCTGTGTCTCTGCTCCTCTCTCTCTCTGTGTCTCTCATGAATAAATAAAATAAATAAAAATAAAAAAAAATCTTAAAAAAATGTATATTTTTTTCAAGTGCTTATGGAATGTTTACCAAAAATGGCCTTTTGTTGGTCCATGAAGCAAATATAAATATGTTTCAAAGAATTGAAATAATAATAAGTACAAGAATGAAAAAAAAAAAGGATGCCTAGGTGGCTTAGTGGTTGAGCATCTGCCTTTGGCTCAGGACATGATCCTGAAGTCCTGGGATAGAGTCCCACTTTGGGCTCCCTGCATGGAGCCTCCTTCTCCCTCTGCCTGTGTCTCTGCCTCCGTGTGTGTGTGTGTGTGTGTGTGTGTGTGTGTGTGTGTGTCTCATGAATAAATAAGTAAAAGCTTTAAAAAAATTAAAAAGAATTACAAGAATGTAGTCAAGAATGTAATCAAACTGGAAATGGCAGGGGCACTTGATCTGCCAAAAAGGAAGCTGGTGGGTTGACTGGCTCCAAATTCCTGGAGGCCTCCTGCTGTGTTAGGCATTAACCCTTTAGTTGCTAAATGGTGGTTAGTAGGTCCCAGCAGTCCTAGATAAAGGGATGAAGTGCCCAGGGTAATAGGGTACCTGGTGGGGAAACTAAGAAAGCCAGGAACAGTGTTTATTTACCAAATAATCTAGAAATAATTTAAAAGTCATTATGTCCACACAATCATGAATCTGAGGAATATCAGTCCTATTTTTTAATCATTCTTATTTAATAGGTAAATTATAGCACCCGATGCTTATAACTCAAAAAAAACGAAAGTCTGAAAATTAATGAGCTGAGCACTTAACTCCAGAAGGTAAAAAAAATATCAAAAGAAAGTGAAAGAAATAGAATAATGATAAGTAAAAAATTGTTAAATGGGAAACAAAGACATAACAGAAAAGTAAAGAGTCAAAAGTTGATTATTTTTAAAAACTTGTAAAAGTGAAAAACTTTTGGCAAGATTGATCAAAACGAAAATGAGAAGATACCAATAAACAATATTAGAACAAAAGAGAGGCTATAACTGCAAATACAACAGAGATTAAAAAAATCCTAAATTGGACGTCTGGGTGGCTCATTAGTTGAGCTTCTGCCTTTGGCTCGGGAAGTGGTCCAGGGGTTTTGGGTTTTTTTTTTTTAATACACTGTAAGTCTTTATTACAAACCAAACCTTCCTCACATTGATGCTAGGCAGCCCTAAATGCATGGATGTTTTATTTTCCAAAATATCATCAGTAAATCAGCTGGTTTGAACTTGCAACACATTTTTCTGTAGAAACAATATTGTAAATCATGGTTTGTTTCAGAAACTTGTCTGAAAAACCCTATTGAAACTATAATGCAGCTCTATATCTGAAGTTAAAACTATACATAGAGAAAACATATTTTTCTTTTCCTATTTTTGTATACACCATAAATATAATTAGGCAAATGGGAAAGACAAAATAACCTTCAGTAGATACAATAATTTTTAAATGTGTTGAATTAAAGATAACTAAACCAAATGGAAAAGATGCCTTCAGTAAAATGGGTTTTTAGATTTGCTTTTGGATGTTAGCAATTGAGAAAAATTAAATTTATTTTGGGAGTGATAAAATAAATGGAGAGATGTGAAGACTAACAGGAATTTGTGGGCAGTCTCAGAGTCTTTGAACATTTGTTGTAATTTTTTGTTCATTTAATTTTATTTTAATACTTTTTACTTTTTCCCTTGGTATTTATAGACTGCCAACACCAACAATTAAGTCAGTTTTATTTATTTGAATTATAATTAAAGCATATGTTTTTATTTGAAAGCACCAAACTTCTCTAACTGCCTCTCCTAATCTTTCATGGTTAAAAGTTCTTCTGAACTCCTTTAGATTAATTTCTCTATTTTATTGCATTATATTTTTCTTATTATTATTAATATTTTCTGCTTACTTCCTTTTTTTGGTACTTCTACAGATATACACCAAATAGAGCTTTATTGAAAATATGTATTCATAGATCAATGGAACAGAATAGAGAATCCAGAAGTGGACCCTCAACTTTATGGTCAACTAATATTCGATAAAGGAGGAAAGACTATCCACTGGAAGAAAGACAGTCTCTTCAATAAATGGTGCGGTGTTTTGGGATTGAGTCCCACATCAGGCTTCCTGCATAGAACCTGCTTCTTCCTCTGCCTGTGCCTCTGCCTCTGTCTCTCTGTGTCTTTCATGAATAAATAAATAAAACCTTTAAAAAATAAAAAATCCGAAGATAAGAACTTCAAGCAAATAAATTTAAAAAGTGAAATGAAAGAGAAAAATTCGTAGAAAACCATAACTTAAAAATATTGACAAGTAGAAATAGCAAACTGGAATGATTCTATAACTATTTTTAAAAATTGCATCAGTTAAATTTTTTCTTATAAAGAAGATAGCAGGCTCAGATGTTTTTATCTGGAAGCTGTGTCAAATATTTAAAGAACACATAGTTTCTTGGATGACCTCTATCAGAAAATAGAATGAAAGGAAATCATTTGTACTTCATTTTATGTCGCCAAAATCAAATAGAGAAACATGAGAACCATGGAAAAATTACAAACCAAGCTCATTCATGAACAAAATGCTAAATTCCTAAATAAAATATTAATGAACTAAATCCAGCAGTTTTTATTTATCCTAGGACTGTGAGATCAGTTCAACACAAGAAAAACCTGTAATGTAATTCACATTAACAAATTAAAATAGAAAATTAACATGTCATCTTAAGAAATATAGAAAAGATTTTTAATAAAGTTCAAAGTCTACTTATTAAAAAAATCCTATTGGCAAACTCAGAATAAACTGGAACTTCCAGTGCACCTGGGTGGATCAGTGGTTGAGCATCTGCCTTTGGCTCAGGTCTTGATCCCGGAGTCCTGGGATTGAGTCCTGCATCAGGCTCCCCATGGGGAGCCTGCTTCTTCCTCTGCCTCTTTCTGTGTTTCTCGTGAATAAATAAAAAATCTTTAAAAAATTAACTGGAACTTCCTTAACCTGTTAAATGGTATCTACAAAAAACGACTGCAAATTTACTCAATGGTGAAACTTTAAAAACATTCTCTTTAGGGATGCTTGGGTGGCTCAGTCATTTAAGCAGTTAAGCTCTGCCTTTGGCTCAGGTCATGATCCCAGGTCTTTAGGGATGCTTGGGTGGCTCAGTCATTTAAGCAGTTAAGCTCTGCCTTTGGCTCAGGTCATGATCAAGCCCCATATATGGTTCCCTGCTCAGTAGAGAGCCTGCTTCTCCATCTCCCTCTGCTGCTCCCCTTGCTTGTGTTCTCTCTCAAGCTCTCTCTTGCTGTCAAATAAATAAATGAAATCTTAAAAAAACCCATTCTCCTTAAAATTATGATCAACATAACAATACACACTATTAACATTTCTATTCAGCATTGTACTTAAAATGGTGTGTTTGAGGTGAGAGGTCCTAGGAGTACAGTAATATAAGAAAAAGAGATACAAAAATATAAAGATGAGAGGTGAAAAAGAAAACTGTCATTAACCTATAAGTTATCAAAATTAATAAGAAAGTTAATGAGGTTATTTAGTTACAAATGCAATAGACAGTAATTACAATTATATTTGCATACATTAGCAATAAACTGCTATGAAATGCAATTTTCTAAAAAGGTATTGTTTACAATAGCAACAAGAAATAAAGAAATTTCTTATAATGATGTACAAGTCCTTTCAAATCATAAAACTTCACTCAAATTACATGAAAAGATTTTAAATAGATGGAGAGATATACTGTGTTTACAGAAGACCCAATGTCACAAAGTCGTTAACTCCACCTTAAACTGATCTACAGATTGAATGCAATTCCAATCAAAATCCCCAAATTTTGTCTGTGTGTATAACTTGAAAAGCTGATTCCAAAATTTATGTGGGCAAAAATTTTCACTGCAGTATTGTTCATAACCAAAAACTAGAAACTACCTAATTGTGCACCAACAGTAAAATGGATAAACAAACCATGAGATTTCACAAAATGTAGTACTACACAGCAAGGAGAATAAATATAACTACATGCAACAATAATATAGATGGCACACAAAACACAACATTGAATGAGAAAACAAGTCCAGATGAACATACACAGTTTTCCAAGCACTTTATACATATTAATGCACTTAATTCTCAGAACATCATTGATTGTGTTAATCTCCTCACCCATTGTCCCCTTTGGGACCAGGCAGTTCTAAAAAGGATGCTCCAAGCAAAAGGTAATTCAGATCTTTCAGTGGTAAATAGACTCCTCAGCAAGGGAGGTGAGACAGACTTTGCCTAGGGCAAGATATGGCAATCACTAAGTTTATTGTCTCTGCGGTCTGATATAATTCAGTCAATCACTAATGAGAGACCGTCTTAGGCACAGTCCACGCTTGCCTATGGTGAGTAGTAGGGTGAGTGGAAGTACAGCAATAAACATATGCTATGTGCCAGGTTCTGAGCTTGATGCTGAGGATATGATGGGCAAAAAGACCACACATCCATCTTCTAGTTTAAATAATAACTAACATTTATGGAGCACTTACTATGAGCTGGACATTTTAAGCATTTTATATACTTTACTCTCTAATCTTTATAACAACACTATTATTCACTTCTTTTTACAGATGAAGAAATGGATGCACAGGGAGGTAAAGAGACTTGCCCAAAGTCACAGAGGCAGGAGGTGGCAGATCTGGGATTAAAACCTAGGCAGTCTGGATCCAGACATCTGAATCACTGAATTGTCCCAACAACACAGTGTGAGAAGAATTAGTTCTGTTTTGCAGCCGAGGAAAGAGATGCTCAGAACTAAAGTGGGCACATATTTGTTTTGTACCCTTTATGTAACAGAGACTATACTAGGAGACTTACATATATTTTTCTGCAACCTGAAAGAGTTCACAGGAATACAGGGTCCTAACTCTAGAGGACCCAAGTATGCAGAGACTGGTTTGCCTGCTTGCCAACTGAACCCAACAGCCCCTTGGAAAGAATTAAAGTGGTTGGCTGGATGGGGGGTGGGATGTAATTCTCCGTCTCATCCAGGTCCCTAGATCTCTAGATGAGTGAGTGAAATTCCTGGTGGAGAGAAGGAAAGAGAATAGGAGGCTGGGTTTTTCCACCTCTTCCTCTTCTTCCTCTATCTACATCTTGCACACTACACACCATATTTAATATCCTACATCTTCCTGTATTCTCTAAGCAACTACCTCTCTTCCCAATAGTGCTGAGCCTGGACCTCCTCTAGCATTAGCATAGTGCAAGCTTGGTCAGCTGGTCCTCAAGATGTCTGGTTCCCACAGTCCACTGCTATCTTATCTCTGCTCACTTCATGGCTCCTCATGGCTCAGTCCATCCTTGGACTGGAAACACCTTGGTCTGCAACCATCCCCTGTTATCTATGGGAAATGGAATACTCCAGTTTTTTTTTAAAAAATATTTACAAGTTTTGTTTGCTTCTCTTTCGCCCTGCTTTTTCTTAAATTTTCAAAGTGAACATTACACAGCAGGCTGTCCCTGAGAGGCTGAATGTTTTCTCTCTCAAATTCCCAGAGCAGCGAAAGTGTCTGTGTGAGCCAAGAAGGAACTGCAGGAGACAGGACATCCAGACTTTCCCAAATCAGACAGGTAAAGACTTATTAGAAGAGGCTTGAGAAAAGGGAGGAGCAAAACTGACCAATGACATGAGACTGGTGTGTATCCAGCACCTGTCTCCTGAGAAATTATGCCAGGAATCATTACCTTATTTCACCCAAGCACTATCAGACAGGACCAATTTCCAAACTCTTCACAGAGTTCATCAAAATGAAACATTCTAGGTTAGCACTGAACAGTTAGTTCCAAACTAGCAATGTCAAATTTCGAACAAGAAGCATTTCAAATAAGCTCTGCATAAGAAAAAAAGTGCCTAGTCAAAAATCCCTCTAAGATGGTCTTTACCTAATCCTCATTCTTTCTCTGTCCTTTATCTCTCTCTTTCTTTAATTCTTTCTCTGTCTTTTCTGACATTATCCTTTTGTTGTTCTACAGCTATTTCATTCAGCTGCTTATCTAGTCGAACTTTCAGGTTCGGATGGGGGTAGAAATGGGGGGGGGGGGAACTGTCCTTTGCTCTTCTACACACATTCTACTACCACCACCTTGAAGCCCATGGAAGCAAACCACACTTACAGCCCCTCCTCCGCTGTAGCCCGCTGCTGCCACTGCTGTGTGGAATCCAGATCTTCTGCAACCTGGTTTGGGTGAGCTCTTCCATCTCTTGAGACAGCTTAGGTGTTGCAGCTAATGACACCACTGTCCACAAGGTACTGGGCCTCACTTCCTGTCTTACTATCTCTTCTGTTAATGTGGCCACAGCAGCAGGTGGACAGAGTTGGGACAGGGAGGCGCACTGGGCTTCTGATCTCTCTGGCAGCCTGTCTCCAGCCCCCTCTCCTCTTTCCTAGTCCTTGCCTGACTTGCCTGCCTCTGCACCTGTACGTACCAGTGGGGGCTTGGGTACAGAGAAAGAGGTTGGGCAGAGGTCAGCAGAGGCCTCTGAACTCCAAGGGCTGTGTACATAGGAGATAAGTTGGAGCCCAGCAAGGAAGGCAGCCAGCAAGACAGCCTAGGTCTGGCCAGTTACTTCCCTCCAATGAAGACAGGACTAGTAGAGTATGCAAATAAAAGACCAAAGATCATGTGCTTATATCCTGTGTGAGGTGGAAACGGTAAAGGTGATGGAGGCAGGTCTCAGTAGCTTTTACAGCTTTGAAATAAAATGATGAGCCTAAGTAGAATGTCAAGTTCTAACTGAGAAACAGAGATCCATATCAGAAATTCAAGGTTTTCAATATAAACAAACAAAATCCCTACTGAAAAATGCAATGTTTTGAGCTAGCAATCAAAAACCAGAACTAGAAGTAGAAGATTCATTGTCTCACTGTTTCCCCCCACCCACAAATGTTATTGCAACTGTTGTCTTCCCCTGAATTCAGCTGTCTTTCCTACCACAGGTCCTTTCCCACTTAAAATGTGCTGCTTGGGGGCACTCTTGGGAGAGATGGACACCATCTAATCATCTTTATGTTCTCCCCAGCCAAGGCTAAATAAATTAGAATAAAACTGACACCTTGGAAAGAGAAGTGAATGCAGCCATTTCTGGGGGGAGAGATGGTAAGCACTGCCCACATGGCTGCCAGCTGCCATTAGGAGTCCTAGAGAGAAAGGCATCATGATCTGATACAGAACCTGACTACAGTTCTTCATGCCAAGTGGAGGCTTAGGGTAAAGGCTGCAGCCGGCTGAGTGTGGGAAGCAGGGAGCAATGACCTCAAAGTAGGACAAGTCCATAGGCCAGAGTCATCTCACCCAGATGTGTCTACTTTACCTTCCCCCCTTCCCCTGGTTGTTTTGAGGCTTTTATGAGTAGAACTCATAACAACATAGCTTACCTGGAAGATGTCCAAGTATACTCTTACTTCATTCTTTTTTTTTTTTTTCTTACTTCATTCTTTTGCAACCTTCCCACCCCCTGAAGAGCCTCCAGTGATTGGCTACAAGGAAGCTCAACTTTCTTCCACTGAGCTGGGCTACACAGAAAGCTCTTGGGAATAGCAATCTCTAATCCCTTTCCTCCAATGCTCTTGGCTGTACTTTGCCTTTTAAGAAGTTCCCTAAAAGTTTATTTTCAGTATCCTAGTCTATACAAAGGTTAGATTTCCTCCAGTTGTGTATAAATCATTCCAAATCTTCAATACATTTCAGAGCCTGCCTATCTAAATGAATGTACTGATGCAGTGAGTCACAGTAGTTAAAAGCAATGGGCTGTGGAGCCATACCACCTGAGTGGAATCCCACCTCTTCCCTCTGCAATGAGATCCTGAGCAGAAGATTTAACTTTTCAGTGCCTCAGTTTTTTCATCTGATAAGAGTATCTATCTGCTCAGGGTTGTTGAAAACTCAACGTGTTAACACACATAAAGCAACCTGGGAAATATTCAAAATACATTAGTTAACCCCTTTTGTGAAGTAAATGATCAATCACCTCTTCAGCTAATCTGAAACTTCTAATGTAATGCTGAGTATACAAGAAACAATAAAAGGAATTTATAACATATTACAAAGGGTTAACATTTATAATAAAGAACTCCTGCCAATCAATTAGAAAGATAAATTTACTTTTACTTTTTTGGTTTTGTGATACAGAAAACCCTAGAAATCATTACATCCAACCTTCTCTGGTAAGAAAATTGAAGCCTAGAGAGGGGAGGTATTTTCCTAAGTGACCAAGTGACCAAGTCCGGGGTAGAACACTGGGGACCTGATTTTTCCCAGTCCAAGGCTTGGAGCAACTTGGACTTTGTTGTTGTTGTTGTTGTTATTAATTGATCAATTTAGTTTGATTTAAGAATGTGGTCTTTCAGATGATCTCAGAACATTTAGAGTCTCAGAACTAGACCTTGGAAGAGATACAACTCTCTTAATCCTAATAAGTCTTCTAATAAGTATTACTCTGCTAATAATTATTTTTTCCTCGGCATTGGCTTTCCTTGCTACTGAGTTGGTTTTTTCTTTTTCTGACAATGCAATATTGCATATACTGTATTTTGTATTACTTTTTAATTGAAGTATAATTAACATACAGTGTTACATTACTTTACAGAATAATTTAATAATTCTATACATTTCTTAGTGGTCATCTAGATAAGTGTACTACTCTTAATCTCCTCTATCTGTTCTACCCCTCCCATCTACCCAGTTTGTTCTCTGTACTTAAGTGTGTTTTTTTGGTGTTTTTTCTTTGTTTGTTTGCTTCTTAAATTCCACAAATAAGCGAAATCATATGGTATTTGTCTGACTGACTCATTTCACTTATCGTAATACTCGCTAGCTCCATCCATGTCATTGAAAATGGCAAGATCTCATTCTTTTTTATGCCTGAATAGTATTTCATTGTGTGTATATGTATATATATGTATGTGTGCATATATATGTATATGTATATATTTTTGTGTGTGTATATATGTATATCACATCTTCTTTACCATTCATCTATTGATGGACATTTTGGCTGCTTTTATATCTTAGCTATTATAAATAAGGCTACAATAAACATAGGGGTGCATATATCTATTTGAGTTAGTGTTTCCATTTTCTTTGGGTAAATACTCAGTAGTGGAATTGCTGGATTGTATGGTATTTCTATTTTTAGTTTTTTGAGGAACCTCCATACTGTTTTCCACAGAGGTTCCCTCAATTTGCATTTCCACCAACAGTATATGAAGGTTCCTTTGTTCCCACACCCTTGCCATCACTTGTTATTTCTTCTGTTTTTTATTTTGGCCATTCTGACAGATGTAAAGTAATAACTCTTTTTTATTTGCAATGTTAATAATCCTAATAATAACTTTTTACATGTATGTTTTCCATTGTCCACAAAACAACAACATATTCCATATCCTAGTTGCTCCTTACATTCTCACTAGTTTCATAGGGAAACTAAGGTCTAGGGAGATGGGAAAAAGCTTGTCCAAGGTAATTGAGCTGGTTACATGAACCCCCTTCTATGTTTACAGTTTTGTCCTCATGACTCTGCCAAGAGGCAGAAAGATAATTTTAGCAGCAGGAAATCTGAGATAGGAGGCTAGCAGGCTATTGGCAAGGTCTGAAAGGGTAAACCTAGGGTCCAGGCTTGAAAACCCAAGTTAAAATTGCCTGGAACTGGAACTAGCTAGCTGGTTTTTGTTGTTGTCATATTTTTTTTTAATCTTGCTTTTGTGGTGTATGTGTTGTTTGTCTGGGTTTTTTGTTTGTTTACCTGTTATCAATTTTGATCCTAGAAGCAGGAGAACTAAACAAGATTTATGGAAAGGTCTCAGGATGGCTGTTCTAAATCAAGCCCCAACCTACTTCTCTAAGCCATGTCTCTCTTTCTAAGCCCATGCTTAACTTGCGCTTGCTGATTCATGGAGTCCCCAAACATAACATATATATATTTTTTAAACCTCTGGGCTTTTGCTCCACCTGAAATGCCTTCTCTTTCCTTCCATTCTCAGTGAAATCTAACTCAATCTTCAAGAACTGGCTCAATGTTGCCTCCTCTGGGAAGCTTTCCCTGTAATCTGGGATAGGCATTATCTTTGGTTCTCATATTGTCTGTATGTTTCCATTTATCTGAGCAAGTATCCACTAGTTTTTACTGGTGTACTTCCCTACTAGACTATGAATTCCTTGAGGATGGGAACTAGACCTCAGTTACCTGCGATCAGTGTTTCCAGTATTCAGCTCAGGTTCTGGCAAGGAGGAAACACTTGCTCAATGAGTATCTCTCTGCCCTAGATGAGATGAACGTATAGACAATCACTATTCGGAAAAGTAAATGTCATAACTGAGATCTATACAGGGAACTGGGTGGGCAAACTAACTAGGTCTGAAAGTAGAAGGTGGTATCTAGAAAGATTTTTTAACCTTGAATGGGGCAGAATAGAATGAGCAAAAGAATGAAGTCCACCCCACCTGAAAAAGTCCAATCAACTGGTTGCAGAAAAAGAGTTCACTCAGTATCAGTGACTCACTCAAGACCAAGATCTGATTCTAAATTGGGTTAACTCTATGGAGAAAAGCACACAATGTGACTTCCTGAGATTCACAGGTCCTGATCATCCTCCCAAAGTATAGGGTATGTGGGAGAATCCCACTAAAAGCACTATTAAACCCATACTGATGGGTTACAAAATCACAAATGGAGTATCTCTATTAGTAATTCTTAGGAGTATGTGGGTATAAATGCATTTGTAGGGGGTAAGGGTGTACAGGGGAGATTGGCCACATGCTTATAGTTTAGGTGCGGATGTGTATTAGGCTTTCTGTGGCAACCACCTAGGTACCACTTAATTCTTAGTCACTGTTCTGGCCCACTATCCCCCCACCACATTCAGCCTTACACCTGGAGCCCAAGGATTACTGTATCCCAGTCCCAGGAGTGGCTCTCTACAGACCATAGTCACTCAGAGAGAAGAGCAGCTGGAGGCCTGTGGGTGGTATTGCCTGTGGAGGCTACAGAAAAAAGCAGGATCACTAATCTCAGACAGAGCATGGAAGTTCTGAAACATCTCCAGAAATTTGGTTCTTCTTCTCCTACTCCTCTTCACCTTGAGATAGCCCTCTGAAGGACGTAGGCCAGGGATTTCAATTTCCATTTTAGTAAGAAGGTTATTGAAGCTCTGAGAAGGTTGAAAAGCTTGTTCAAAGTGCCACAGAAAACAAGACCTACTGTATATACTATTGGGGGAGGTAAGATATATAATCCCTACTATCCAGTTCACTCAAAACTGGAATAGACCAAGAGAGACTTCTAAAGGTGCTAGAGAACTGCCCTTTTGGTTAGTGTCCCACAAAGACAGGTGGCGATGGATGACAGAGAGATATAGATATCATCTTTTCCCCAACTCTTTCATACCCTTTAATGCTCACTTCAAGTAACCCCTATACAAAGAAAACTTTCCAGAAACCTAAAGAATGGATTTGGAATTGTGTATCCCTATCTATTTTTCCTTCTGTCTCACCTACCTGTTCTCCTAGAGGTTTTCTCTTCCATCACTAATTATCCGACACACAGCTTTCTTGCATTTAGACCTTCAAAGCAGGTACCTGGGTGGCGTTAAAGAGGGAGTCTCGAGGCGTTGGTTGGTTCCTTGAAAACACTGTGGAAGTACCCTTAATAAGAGGGGCATGTGTGTGCTCTGTTGAAATATCAGCTGTGTTAGTTGTCAAAGAAGTTCCTGAGCCACCGGAGCCTTTTCTCTTCAGGCCAACCATGTGTTCACCTTGCCCCAAAGGTCAGAACTAATATTAACAAGCAACTGCAGAATGGGGAAATTAAAACCAGCAATGTAGACAGGCAAGATCTGGATTTCCTAGGGGCTGAGTTTCAGATTGGTCTTTAGTGTAAATGGGCATGATCTCTTACTGGACAGTGATTTGGCAATATGAAGCAAGAGCAATAAAAATGTTAATTTCCTTTGTCCTAGTTATCCCTCTCCTGGGACTCAATCCTGAGCCAATAACCACCAAAGCATGAAAAAGCTCAAAGCACCAAAATTCTTATTTTAATTGCAGAGCTATTTATCCTGATGGCAACAACTGGAAGGTAACCTTTAAGTCCTCTAGGAGGAAAAGCAGCTATTTGGGCCTTTTCTGCAGACATTGAGGATGATGGTTCTAATAAGGTTATGGTATTCTAGGGGGAAAATTATGCTGCAGCTTAGGGTGAGGAACCTAAGAATGTGAAGTCATGCTTTTCCTTGGACATTGGGCATGTCTATCATTTCTATTTTTGTGTTCTCAAAAACAAGTCACTAATCTGTTGCTTTTGCATTTGCTCCGTGTTTGTTTATTCAATTAGGAAATATTTATTGACTCCTAAATATGCTGTGCCCTAGATTAGAGGATGGGGCTAACAAGATGAATCAGACATGGTCTTTGCTCTCAAGTTGCTGGCAGTTGTGTGACAAAAACAGCAATCAATGGTAGCTGTGCATTGCGATAAGTGCTGTGACAGAATGGACCACAGGGTGCTGTGGGGGCCCAGAGAAAAGACCTAACTGGGGAAGTGTGTGGGTGTTAAGGAAAAACTTATCCAAGAAAGTATTCCTTGAGCTGATTAAGATAGGCTTTGAATCCTGGCTCTACCACTTCTGTGAGACTGGGGTGAACTCACTCATTCTGTCATACTTAGCCTTAATACCCCTTATGGGGTTATCCAGAGAATCAAACAAATAATGCATGTGGAAGAGCCATGGGGTACATTGGGAGACAGTGCTGCTCTGGATCTTGGGTAGCCCACTTCAATTCCCTGGGCTCGACTTTACTTATCTGAGAAATGGAGCCAGGAAAAAGTATGTGTTGGGGACTTAAGAATGTTATAAAGCCCAAGACAAATAATGGCTAGAGGGTGGGCTTGAGACAGGTTCCTCTCTTCCCCTTCCCTTATAAATCTAATTACACTAGCATTTCTTTTTTTTTAAGATTTTATTTATTTATTCATGAGTGACACACACACACACAGAGGCAGAGACACAGGCAGAGGGAGATGCGGGCTCCATGTAGGGAGCCCAACGTCGGACTCGATCTCGTGTCTCCAGGATCACGCCCTGGGGCTGAAGGCGGCGCTAAACCGCTGAGCCACCCGGACTCCCCATACTCTAGAGCATTTCTTATTGCTCCCTCTAGCGGCGCGGTTCCCTTCGAGCCTCCCTTCCTCCACCCAAGCACAGTTACAGCAGTAACCCAGGACGACAGAGGCGCACTTGGAGGTAAGGTCAGTCTCACTGGGAGCGGGGCTTCGGTTACCGCGCGGTTTCGTTCTGCTGCTTAAAAGGTGGCGAAATCCCATCTGTAAGTAATTGGAAGCACCAAGGGGACTTTAGAGCTGCTCGGAAACGCAGTCAGACTGCGGTGTGCGGACGGAGTGCTGAAGGAGGAGAAGGAGCCTAACTGGAGGACTTCCTCTTGCCATTCATTCATCCTAGGCATTTGCACCACCCCATCAACTTCCGCTCCTCCCGCCAAATGAGAACTGAGAGGCTCGAAGCCCCGCCTCACTTTCGCCGACATTTTTCGTGGCGCGCAGGAAAACGCTTGGGCCAATGCGCGCGGAAGGCGGGATCTGGTTGGGCCGGGGGCGCCTAGTTGTCCTGTGTCCCCTACATTAGGCGCGTACTGTGAGGCTTTGCAGTTGGCCGTCAAGATGTTGCGTGTGGTGAGCTGGAACATCAATGGGATCAGGAGCCCCCTGCAAGGGATGGTATATGAGGAGCCCAGCAACTGTGCCGCCATGGCCATGGGGCGCATTTTGGACAAGCTGGATGCCGACATCGTCTGCCTTCAGGAGACCAAAGTGACCAGTGAGCGCTCAAAAATCCAAGATCCCTACCATACTTTACCATTTCCACTAAATTTTTCCCCAACTTAATCTCATTTTACTTTACTATTTCTCTATCCGTAGAGTCCTCCTCTTAGACCTAGTTTAGAATCCTGACCCCTTTCTCTTAAACCCCTTTTTCTCACTCCAGTCTGATGTCTTAATTCCTACTTCTCCTGTCCTCAGCACAATCTTAATTCCCTCATCCGTGCAACCTTCCTCCTCGTACAGACCCTCTACATCCCACTCATTATCCTGCCCCAGCTCAGTACCCCAAATTTCTTCCTCATACATTATCCAGCTCCAGCTCCCAAGTTAAATCCTCCAATTCCCCTCCCCCGCCCCCAGCTCATATCCTTTAATTTCCACCCCATTTTTGTTCCCAGCTCAGACTTCCTAATTTCTTCCCTTTTACCGCTCCCTCTCTCAATCCTCAGTTTTCCCCTCAGATCCCTTAGAGCTCTACCCCCATTTCTCCTTTCCAGCCTCAGAACCTCTTATTTCTATCTCATGTCCTATGCCAAGGTTAGATTCCCTATTTCCCTCTCTCACACCCGAGCTCAACACTCCCCCCCCCCCATTCCTTCCTGCTCCCTTGCACTGGACCCTGAGACCCACTAACAACTTTTTCCTCCATCCCCAGTTCAGATCCTCTAATTGCTTCTCTCTCCAACCTCATATCCCCAGCTCAGATTCCCAGTTCCCTCTCTCATATTTCCATTTCGCACCTCCAGCTCCCTCCATTCACCTAATCACTAGCTTCCTCCCACCTAATTCTCCTCTCATTCTATAGCTTTCTTATTCTGATATCAATTCCCTCTCTAGTTTCTACCTTTCTAACTCCTCCTCTAATCTTACTCTGGCTCTGATGTGTGCAAGGAATTGCCCTACAATGTTAATTCCAGACCTTTGTTTCCTAGGCTCTACTTTTATCTCTGACACAATCTTACATCTGTTTTTTTTGCAGGAGACGTGCTCACAGAGCCACTGGCTATCATTGAGGGCTATAATTCCTATTTCAGCTTCAGCCGCAACCGCAGTGGCTATTCTGGTAAATGGGGCTTTCTGGGAATGTTAAATTAGTGATGGAGGCAGGTCGGGGGGTGAAAAAGTTTCCAATATTTGATGAGAAAATAATAAGAAACTCAGTCTTTTAAAAGCTACTTTTAATACTTTGGAGTGAGCCCCACAGGAATAAAAAACTCTGGGAAGGGGGTAACCCCCTCACCCACAGGATGGCCTAGGGGAAGAGAGGCTAAGGGAAGGAAAAAAAGCACAGGAGGGATCCGCTGCGGAAACAGGACAAAAATGAATGCTAATGGTGCTGGGACCTATGAGCACTACAGGAGAAAATGAGAGCATGGTGGGACTGGCTCCAGGCACACAGGGGAGACCAAGAGGGTTGGACATGTAGCCACAGAGCTACTTGGGTTCCTCCTTCTCATTTGCCTTTTTTTGCTTTTCCTGAATGGTCTCTGAGGCCCTCTGTTTGCAGGTGGCAGCAGAAAGCCCATTATCTCAGTACTTTCCCTTAACCTAGTAGCTCTGCTTTTTCATATTCTTCTGGTGGATGCGCTACCTCTGGTTACCCTGGGTCATGGTGAGGGCAGCAGATCTGGCCTACCTCCCTTGCATCCCCTCATTCTGTCCCATGTTGTAGGCGCCACAGGCTTTTAGTCCACAGAGCTAAAGTCACATAAAGTTACATGAAGGATGGTTTTTATGTGTAAAATTACCCTATTTGACTTTGGAAGCACAGTCATGTGGTGGTTTATTGTATGAATTTAGGACTGCCAGGGTTTGAGTCCTACCTCACTTCCTAGCTGTGTATCCTCTGACAAGTTACTTAACCTCTTTGTGCTTCAGGTTTCTCAGCTGAGAAATGGAAATAATGCCTATGTCCTAGGGCTACTACAGGCATACCTTGTTTTGTATATATACATAATATATATATGTATATATACATTTATAAATAAACATATATAAGTAAATACAAGATAAGCAACAAATATATGAATTTACATATCTATATATTTTCATATATACATACATATATAAAGCACTTCACTATATTGTGTTTTTTTGAAGTTCGATTTATTTTTTAAAAAATATAATTAACATACAGTAGTATATTAATTTCAAGTGTATAATATAAAGATTCAATAATTCTATATATTTCTCAGTGTGCATCAAGAGAAGTATATTCTTAATCCTCTTTATCTGTTTCACCCATCCCCCCTACCCACCTCCCCTCTATACTTAAGAGTCTAAGTACCACTTTTTTTTCATTTTTTTTTATTGGAGTTCAATTTGCCAACATATAGCATAACACCCAGTGCTCATCCTGCCAAGTGCCCTCCTCAATGCCTGTCACCCAGTCACCCCAACCCCCTGCCCACCTCCCTTTCCACTACCCCTTGTTAGTTTCCCAGAGTTAGGTGTCTCTCATGTTTTGTCACCCTCACTGATATTTTCACTCATTTCCTCACTTTATTGTGTTTTGAAGATATTACATATTTTATAAATTGAAGGTTTTTTAAGATTTTATTTATTTATTCATGACAGACACACAGAGAGAGGCAAAGACACAGGCAGAGGGAGAAGCAGGCTCCATGCAGGGAGCCCGATGTGGGACTCGATCCCGGGTCTCCTGGCTCACACCCCAGGCTGAAGGCGGTGCTAAACCGCTGGGCCACCGGGGCTGCCCTAAATTGAAGGTTTTATGGCAACCCTGTATTGCAAGTCTCCTGGCACCATTTTTCTAGCAACATTTGCTTACTTCATGTCTCTTTTTCACATTTTGGTTAATTCTTAAATATTTCAAACTTTTTTTATTATGTGTAATTTTTTTTATTATTTTTTAAAGATACATACTTTATTTTTTTAAAGATTTTCTTTATTTATTTGAGAGAGAGAGAGTGAGTGAGAGAGAGAGAGAGCATGAGCTGGGAGAGGAGCAGAGGGAGTGGGAGAAACAGGCCCCCACTGAGCCGGAGCCCCCTGTGGGGCTGCATGTGGGGCTTGATCCTGGTACTCTGGGATCATGACCTGAGCCGAAAGCAGACACCCAACTGACTAAGCCACCCAGGTGCCCCTTAATAATATTTGTTGTATGGTGATCTGTGATCAGTGCTTGCAACTTGCTAAAAGCTCAGATAGACAGCATTTTTTAGCAGTATTTTTTAATTAAGGAATATACATTGTTTTTTTTTAGACATAATGTTAGCACACATTTAATAGACTATAATATTGTAACCATATAACTCTTATGTGTACTGGGAAACCAAAAAATTCATTGGACTTTATTGCAATATTTGCTTTATTGTGGTAGTCTGTAACTGAACTTGCAATATATTGTGGTGTTCCTGTACAAAGATTAAACAAATTAGTCTGTGATAATAATAATGGCTAATAATTTTTGAACACTTACCATGTATCCATATAAAACATTTAGACCATTAGCTATTATTGTTCTGTGGCTTTTTTAGATGAAGGAACTGAGACTCTCAAAATTGCCTCAGGCTTTCAGGAGCCATCCATGGCCCTTGAGTTGGGAGAGTTGTCAGTATAACCACATTAGATGAAGTTGACTCAGGTGACCCATTTGGGGGCAACAAGCAATACGATAGGCTGTTGACTTCTAGGACCTCTCAGAGTATCCTGTCTATCTCCAGGTGTAGCTACCTTCTGTAAGGACAGCGCTACTCCCATGGCTGCTGAAGAAGGCCTGAGTGGCCTACTTGCCACTCATAATGGGGACGTGGGTTGCTATGGAAACATGGATGAATTCACCCAAGAGGAGCTTCGGGCTTTGGATAGTGAGGGCCGGGCCCTCCTGACACAGCATAAGATCCGGTAATAGCCCACATCCCTTTGCACTGAGCACTGCTGGTTCTACTCTTAGTGTAGTGACTCTGAGGCTTACCTTGTATACTTATATTCATCATGGAAAACATCCCAGATTTGCCTTTCTTGGACTACAGTTCTGACTGGCTACACATTGTGTGACCTTGGGCAAATCATATTCGCCTCTGGGCTTTGAGTTTCCTATCTCTAGAGTGGGGAACTGGCCTATAGCTCCCTTATTACCACAGGCACCTCAAAGGCAACTTAGCAACTCATCGCCCCAAGTTGCTCTCTTTCTGAGTATCCTGTCATTGTGAATGGCAGCACCGTCACCTGGTTTACCTGGGTGTTATCCTAGATGCCCCTCTCCCTGTTTTGCCTGTAGTCTGTCCCCAAGTCCTGTGCATGCCGGCATGTTCATGTATTTCTGTCCCCTTCACATCCATCCCACAGGCAACCATTAAGTGGAAGCCACACGATGTGGAGAGGGGAGATTTGGAAATGACCTTTTCTTGTGTGTGTGTGTGTGGGGGGGGGTCTCTTCTCCCCAGGACATGGGAAGGGAAGCAGAAGACCTTGACCCTAATCAACGTGTACTGCCCCCATGCGGATGCTGGGAAACCTGAGCGGCTGACCTTTAAAATGCGCTTCTATCGCTTGCTGCAGATCCGAGCAGAAGCCCTCCTGGCAGCTGGCAGGTATTGTAAACCTAAGTGGTACTTGAGGTTCTAGGTTCCCAGCCCATTTAGGTATCAAGCTCCATTGAACGGGATGTGGGATCTTTGTCTTTTGAGTTCCTTTACAGCCTACTTGGAGACACCAGCATACCTCCCAGAATGGGCTCTGCTCTCTATGAGCTGTGAGGATCAGGTAAAGTGGTACAAATATGGGTTTTGTACTTAGATACCTTTAAGCACCTATCCTGGCCCTTTTATTCACTATGAGTCCTGAGGCTAGTTCTGCTTTTATTTTCTCAAGTGAGTATATGAATCCCTACCTCACAGGATAGTTTTAAGGATGAAATGAGATAAAGAAGGTAAAGTGTCTAGGAGCAAATGAAAAGTCTTGTCCCAAGAAAGGACAGGAAAGTGAGGGTGGGTTAGAGTAATCAAGAGATGCTTCCTAAAAGAAGTGGTACCTGAGCTCAACTTTTAAGGACCAGAAAGATGCCATTAGGTAGAGATCAGTGAGATAATCATGTCAGGGAATGATCTCATCTCTGGAGATCAGAATTGGGGTCAGGCATAAAAGGTAGCAAGGTTATGGTAAGATTGGAGAGGTAGCCTGCTATGCATTGCTGTGGACTCCTACCTTGGACTCCCTGTGTGAAAAGGTGCCTTTCTGAGCTCTTGGGCCCAGAAGAAAGTAGATGGGCCAGGACTATTGGTTCCCTGTCTTGAATGTCTAGTTGATAATCTCATGTCATGTTTTTTAGCCATGTGATCATTCTGGGTGACCTGAATACAGCCCACTGCCCCATTGACCACTGGGATGCAGTCAACCTGGTAAGGCTCTTCAAGGCCCCGTTCCTCACTTCTGACCATGGTTCTGTTTAGGCAGCCAGCCAAAGCTGGATTTGGGGCTCAAGAGTAGCTTCCTTCATGGAAAAGGAGAGCTTAGTTTGAAATACAATTCTCAAAGCACTGAGGATTGTTGGATTGTTCATTCATTCAGGAGACATTATTGATCTTGTCCTTGGCATTGTCCTGAGCTATGTCTTGAGGACTCAGTTGCCAGTCAGTTCTGGCTCTTGGCCCCTCAGAGGTTTAAGCATAGTGGGGGATATGACCAGCCATTTACAAAAAGATATCTTCAGGGCTGAGATGGTAGGCCAGGAGTCTAGAGGAGCCTGGAAAAATGAAATCCCTGGGCTAGTCTGGACATTAGGAGGCATCTGAAAATGGTCAAATATTAAAAACAGAGTTTTAGGGGTAGGGGAAGCAAAGCATTCTAGCTTGAGCAAAGGCTACAAGGTGAGAATTTGCCTGGTATGCATGGTGAACTGCAAGTCCCATTCTTGTTAGAGGTTGACATGGGAAGGGGGGTTAGAGGCAGGAGATGGGGCTGGAGGGTCCTTTGGGGACCAGATTTCAAGGTCCTTG
Organism: Canis aureus; assembly: GCF_053574225.1. NCBI lineage: Eukaryota > Metazoa > Chordata > Mammalia > Carnivora > Canidae > Canis > Canis aureus. The sequence goes on along the minus strand of NC_135649.1, from coordinate 77,814,111 downwards.
AACTCCATATTATCTTGATCATTTCCCTCATACAGTGTTTCCTGCTCATGAACTTTCAGTATCTCCCTGTTAGCTCTGCAATGCAAAGAAAACATCTAGGCCTGGCATTGAAGGCTCTTTCTGGTCTGTTCCCAGTCTTCATTTCCATCCTCAGTCCCCACCAGCGAGATCTTCTTCTCTCAGTCCATTGTAAAAGTTATTTTCATTTTGACTTTTCTCACTGTACCCTCTGTCTTTTTTTTATTGTATGAACCTTTCATCTCTGAGTCTCTTTAGGCCAATGGTTCTCATTCCCTGACAGCACATTAGAACAAGGAACTTTTACAAGAATATTAATACTTGGGTGCCACCCCAGACCAATTAAATCAGGATCTCTTGGGTGTGGGGCCAGGGTAGCAGTATGTTTTACAAGGTCCCAGGCTGATTTTGTTGTACAGTCAGGCTTGAGAACCACTGTCCTAGAGTCTACAAGCCAGCTCTCAGCTTGCCTCATGAAGGGAGTGATCAATAACTTATGCTGGCATAGTCCATCTCAGCATTGGACTTGGCTCAAAGAAGGGGCTGTAGGAAGAGTCTTTGATTGGTATGCAGAAGAGCCACATAAACCGATGTGGCTCCCAGCTGGGAAGAAGAACAGAAATGAGATAATGAAAGAATGTTGGTATTGGTGGTGGTATGGTGGGGAAGAGAGTGTACATTACAAAATGTAAACTTCAGTCTCTTCATACCTTATTTCTCATCAGGTATATACTCAGTCTGTTCTTTCTGCTTCCTGCAATAGTGTCATATAACTTTATGCCTTTTTTTTCTTAGTTCAAAACTCTAGATCTCTCAAGTGCACCTTTTACATTCTTCCTTCCAAGAAAAGAGAATAGTACCAGGTCACATGAGAAACACAGTCTTTCCAAAATAGAATATGAGAACTTCCCAAAAGACTGGGTCTTCTAGTCTTCTTCTCCCTAAATGGCACCATCATCTCCTTGGCTACTCCAACCGGAAGCCTGGGAATTGATGTTAGTAGTTTCCTTACTCTCTAACCCCACATCCCACATTTAGCTGATCAGTGAGTGCTGCTGACTTTAGTTTCAAACCATTTCTTAATTTCATTTTTCTTTGTCTCCTCTGGCTCTACCCTGGTCTAAGTGATGATCATCTCTTGCTTGCACTATGATAGTTATCTCCTGCCAGTCTTCTGGTCCCCAGTCTGGTCTCCCTTTATCTTTTGGGTGCACTGCTTCCTTTCTCCACAGGTCCATTACAGAGGCTGCTCTCTCAACTTATAACATCTTCTGTCTGGGTTGTTCCTGCTCAGCCTTCACTTTTCAGCTCTAGATCACTTCCTCAAAGGAAGCCTCATTGGCCACTTGGACAAGCTCAGGTTCCCACCTTGTTTCTAGTATCATGCCTGGCCCATAATCAGTGTTCTTTGAACATTTTTTCATTGAATGAGTGTGTGGGCAGGTGGATTGGATGGATGGATGAATTGGGAATCAGAGCCAAAGGAAATATTTAGTAGGCATGGATTTCTGGAGCTCCTCAGCTGAGGAGTTTGGGGCAGGAGAGGCAATGGTCTGTGAGGCCCTTGATACACATTTAATAAGCCAAACAGTTCCAGAAGGTTTAAATGAAAAAGTAACAGTTTTCTTAACTTCTAACCCCATCCCTACTTCCTAGAAGTAACCACTTTTGACTTCATGCTTTCCAGCCTATTGGTGAGCAATTCTGAGAATTGCTTTTATTAAGCAAATGACAAGCTTTCAGATTTGGCATTTAATCCCAGCTGTGCCAGTTCTGGACCCTGAGTAGTAGTCTTTTGGGGACCAATCACATTTTTTTTGTCTGAAAAATGAAGCAGTTAGTCTAAGTCTCTTCCAGGTCTAGGCATCTAGTTTTGCCTCTCTGTTCATTCTCCTCCCCCTTCCCCAGGAATGCTTTGAAGAGGACCCAGGGCGCAAGTGGATGGACGGCTTGCTCAGTAACCTGGGATGCCAGGCTGGGTCCCATGTCCGGCCCTTCATTGATAGCTACCGCTGCTTCCAGCCAAAGCAGGAGGGGGCATTCACCTGCTGGTCAGCAGTCAGTGGTGCCCGCCACCTGAATTATGGCTCCCGGCTTGATTATGTGCTGGGGGACAGGACCCTGGTAATTGACACCTTCCAGGACTCCTTCCTGCTGCCTGAGGTGATGGGCTCTGATCATTGCCCTGTGGGTGCAGTCTTGAGTGTGTCCTCTGTGCCAGCAAAACAGTGCCCACCTCTGTGCACTCGCTTCCTCCCTGAGTTTGCAGGCACCCAGCTCAAGATCCTTCGCTTCCTAGTTCATCACAAACAAGATCCTGTGTTCAAGCAATCAGTGCTGCGACTCAGCAAACAAACCCAGGTAAAGATGCACCAAAACAAAGCCCGTGTGCGCTCAACCAGGCTTCGGCCAAATCAAACTGGCTCTAGCAGAGGCCAAAAAAGCCTGACAAGCTACTTCCAGCCATCCTCTAATCGTCCCCAAGCTTCTCCTAACTTGGAGCTTCCTAGTATGGGTGCCCTCATGACCCCAAAGACTCCAGAAGAGGAGGTAATGGCCAAAGTGGTGGAAGGGCAAGTTGGTGCTTCAGAGGCCAAGGATGAGAAGGAGGTACAGACCTCTTTTTGGAAGTCTTTGCTTGGGGGGCCCTTGCCCATGCCCCTCTGTGGGGGCCACAGGGAACCATGTGTGATGCGAACTGTGAAGAAGCCGGGACCCAATCTGGGCCGCCACTTCTATATGTGTGCTAGGCCCCGGGGTCCTCCCACTGACCCTTCCTCCCGCTGTAACTTCTTCCTCTGGAGCAGGCCCAGCTGAACCAACCCAGGCCTAGGGATGTCTGGCATCATCAGCCCTGTATGTAATTTGAGGCCAGCTCCATCCTAAGCTGCCTATTCTTCCTTCCCCAAAGACACCTCTTCCTCTTTACTTCCTGAAGAACCCTTCTCTTTCCTTTCTCTCTTCCTCCTTTAAGGCCTCTCTTTCTCTTCTTCCTGCCTAGTTCCTACTCATTGGTGAGCCTCTTGTTCCTTAATGCTGTGACCCAGCTCTCCACTCCACTTCCCACCTTCCTGTCAGAAGTGCACAGGAACCAATTTTCCCAGGAAGTTGATTTTAAACCCCTTTCTTGTTGAGAAATATATCTGTGCCTAAACAAAGTGTGTTTTTGTTTTAGCACACTATGTCATGTAGACATTTTGGATGTGCTTTATGAAGTTGAATCAGAGACATTATCTCAACACAGGTTGCCAGCTGCCTATAGCCTGATGATACAACTCCTAGGAAGGGGAGAGGAAGGAGTGGTACTCACCATAAAGGTGCTCTGTTGAGTTGTAGGGATTCCTGCACTACTAAGGTTGAATCAGCAAGGGAGGTGAGTGTGGTATGTTAGAAAGCTCAGGTGGTTTGAATAGCTTTCAACCAGTGCTTCCCAACTGGTGTGTCCCACAACTGCCACAAAATGGATTATAGGATGGAAAGAAATGGCCCTAGAATTGCCAGGCAGAGCACGAATGTCAGGAGAGAGTGCCTCCTAGGCAAGTAGTATCATTAGTTCATGCAGGTGTGCTATGCAAATGTTTTCTGTGTGCTATGATCTGGAAAGATTGGGAGTGTTGCCTTGAAAAAGTTGTTTGGTATAGCCAAGTCTCTTTCCCACCTTGGAAAATAGAGCTGGTAGATCCTGTTCTATAAAGTACTGTGGAGAGGAGAGGATAACAGATTGAGGACATCCATTCTGTCTGCTGGAAAATATCTCCGAAGTTTGAGGATCTCTTCTCTTCCAAGCGGTTCATTTAGGGCTGATTCCATCTCCTGGCTTCAGGGGCTACATGGGCCTAGGTTTTCCAGGTCTACCAGTAAAGAGTCAATCCCTGGATTTTTGTTGAAACCATTGGGAAAAATCCATTTCAAATAAACCTGCTGAGTGCTACTCACTGTGTGGTTTTTGGCAGCCATTTTCCTCTTTCTGGATCAGTGTCCCTATTAGTAAAATGGATTGGTCAGACCAACAAGTGACCTATGGTTTCCTCATGGCTCTGCTACTTGTCTGAAGGAGTCAGATATAATGCAGTTTCCTGTCTAACAAAAGGCTACAAATGCTGCAGTTTGTTCTTTATTTTCAGGCTGAAGTCAGCTAGAGGCACACAACAAAGCAGAGGACAGGAAGAGGATCAGTCCCACGTGAAGTGCACATGGGTTGGGGCTCTGAGGCAGCTGGCTTCTCAGGCATAGGTGGTGACATACTGGGGCCCCATGTTCCCAAAGTAGGAACGTTCCCATTCACTCATGAGCTCAAAGTGCACAGGCCGGTGACAAAAATTGCAGGCAGCCATAGACACATCCTGGAGGGGCAGCCCCACCTCAGTCCAGGCTACCAGCAGCTTCTCTAAAAGGTGGTAAGGGTGGGGAAGGAAAGAATTGGTTAGATTAGGTCTTCTTAATCCCAGTGTCACAATACAGATGTGCCAAGATAATGATCCCCTCAAGCCTCTATGATACCTTAGAACCAGAAATAACCTTTGCTCCATTGTGTGCTATGAATGTTACCATTTGTGTATGAGTGCTGTAATGTATACAAGATTGGGATGCACTCCTTTGACACAACTTAAAGCTGTACTGGCCTGGCCTGGACTACTGCTTAAGTACGGGACATACTCTGACCTAAGAAGTGAATCCATTTGCTTGAAAACTCAGCCTAATGAAGATAACACAATAATAGCCATACGGTGTCATCATTTGTGACCTGTGAGCCTGGGATGGGGGGTGTTCTGGAGTGGGTGGGAACCCAGAGGAGAGAACCTGACCCCATTATTGGAAATGCTACAGGTGTGTGCCAGGGCTCTGTCCTTGACCTTGTTTTTATGCTTACTCCCTGGGAGATCTTATTTAGTCTCATGGCTATAAATACTATTTATATGTTGATTTTGAGCTTTTCATCTCAGCTCAGACGCCTCTTCTGAATTCTAGACCTGTATATACCAATTGCCTTTCTGTTTCTCCACCTGGATGTTTAATCAACATCTCTAACCACATGAGCACAACTGAGCTACCGATCTCCCTGCCTTCCACCAAGTCTACTTTCAGCCTTCCCCATCTGTCTCAGTTGATGGCAGTTCTAGTTCAGTCCAAAGATTTTAGAGCCATCTTTATTTTTCTCTTTCTCTCTTACCACACTTCCAATCTATCAGAAAATGACTACTGATTTCACCTTCAAAATTTAGACCACTTCTCATTCACCTCTAATGCCATCATCAGGTTTAAATCACTATCCTCTCTTACTTGGATTATTACAGTAGCCCCCAATTGGATCTCTGTTTCCACTCATTCTCTGTTTCAGTCTATTCTCAACATAGAAGTTGGAGCAGTTCTGTTAAAACCTCAGTCAACTATGTTCCTCTTCTGCTCAAATCCTTCAAAAGACTTTCAGAGTTGAAGCCAAAATCCTTCCAATGGGAGGATACCTTACACAGTGTAGCCTCACATTTCCCTTCACTACTCAATTTTCTATCTCTGCCTCTTGCTTATACCACTCTATCCACATCATCTCCTTACTATTCCTCAAGTATAGAAGAAATACTCCTGTGACAGGGTCTTCCTGCCTTAGGTTGATCTCTCTGCCTGGGATGACCTTCCTTTTGATATCTGCCCAGCTAATTCCTTTACCTTTATAGCTTTGCTCAAGTGTCCCCTCAATGATCTCTAGTCTTAACACTATTTAATGCTACAACCCTCTTCCAAACCAACCCCTCCCCACCAGCACTTCCTATTCCCTTATCCTGCTTTATTTTTTCCATAACACTTAAAACTACCATGCTATATGCATTGCTTCTTTTTTAAAGGCTTTTGACTATCTCCTTCCTCTAGAATATACGCTGCAGAAGGATAGTGATTTTGTGTCTGTTTTAGTTAGTACTGGATCCCCAGCACCTAGAACAGTGTCTAGCACACAGTAGATAATATTTGTTGGAAGAATGAATGTAAGGATGACCAATTAAGTCTAGAAGATAAAAAAAGTGCACCAGAGGAAAGAGTGAGGGAGGGCATTCCAATAAAAAGGGAGGAAAGTACCAGAGGTAAGAAAGTAGAGCAAAATAAGGGGTTTACAAGTCACTCAGTGGACCTGGAGAACTAAAATGAATGTAGAAAAGAGGTGAGGGCATAGAGTTCACCATGTTTAAGGCATTGAATGCCATGCCAAGGAGCTTCAACTTCTACAGGCCAGTGGTCTCTAAATTTTGGACTGTACAATCTATCAGTACAAACATTTTAGCACATGCCTCTAATTTACGTATGTTTTTTATATACTGATACATGTATAATTGTCAGTCTATATGTTAAAGATCAGTCCATTATGTCTAATTTCCTATTTTTAAGATTAAAAAAAAGGAAAAATTCTAATGACCTGCCTCGCCCTATGGGTCATCTTGCATACCTCACATAGGAGACCACTGCTCTAGTCTAGGCAAATGGGAAACAGGAAGAGGTTTATGTAAGGGAAGTATATAGTCAGATGTTTAAAAAAAATCCCTCTGATGGTCACTCTGGAGAATAGAAGGGATCAAGGGAGAAGCAGGAAAATTAGGAAGAAATCACATTGACATGTATTCAAAAACAGGCAATAGCAAAAAACAGATTTGAGAGAGACTGTAGAGACCATTTGTAGGATTTCAGGATGGGTTGACTGTGGGCTTAAAGGACTGGTGGACGCATGGTAAATGCCTGTCATATTTCTTTACTGAAAAGCTCAGCATAAGTGGACACTCAGAGAATGGAATACTGAGGGCTCCATAATTAAAGGCCAGAGCAACTTAGAGGACTGAGCAAAAGGTCCAGGAGTCTGGATCATCAGCTCAGGCAGTGGACCTGACTACTGGTTATGACTGTAGAGGTAGAGACAGACTCCCCAGTTCAAATCCAATCGCTGTGTGACCTTGGTTGACCAGTTACTATATATTTTTATGCCTCAATTTCCGCATATATAAAATGGAAATGCTAATAATAGCATCTCGGTCTGATGAGTATTAGATGAGTTAATACATGCAAAAAGTTTAGAGCAGTGCTTGGCACATGGTAAGTACTTAATAAATGTTGGCTAGCATTAATTAATGTTTTTGAATGAATAGCACCTACCTATCTTATCTTCCTTGAATTCTCATGCTACCTATGCCCCAAACAGAATGACTATTGCCAATGCATGTCTTCTGTTTTCTCATCTCTAGGTCCTTGCTCACAGAATTTCCTTATTCTGGAATGCCCTTGCACTATACCATATGTACTTCAAGGTGCAGCACAAGAACTTCCTCACCCACAAAACCTTCCTAACTTCACGCTTCCTACTTTCTCTAGCCATGAGTGATTACTCTCTCCAGCTCCCAGAGCACTGTAGCTCATCACCCTGGACCAGTACTGTCTATGTCTATATCTCTCTCCTTTTCTAGACTGTCAGCTGCCTACATGTCTTTTGTCCAACAGACTTGGAATGAACACTTGCTCTATGCCAGGCCCTGTGCTAAAAACTGCATCCAGTGGGAATCCAGTAAACTTTAGGTGAATTGACTAAACTGGCATCATTCAGGATAAAACCCAAGCTACTCTGTAGCTCTACAAACCTCTCAATCCAATCCCTGTCTTGTGTTGTCTTTATAGACTCATAGGTTGGCACTCCCTTCCTCTACTCCATTCCTACTACTCTACATCTCAGTAACACCTGCTTATTGTTCTTGATATATCTCAGGCTAGTTCACGTCATTCTCTTTGCCTTTCTTTATGCTCTTCCTTCTGCAAGGAATACCACTTCCACACTATTCTCTTGATCCAATACCACTCTCCTTATAAAATTCAGCTCAGGTGTCACTTCCACTAGGAAGCCTGTCTTGAATCCTACGTGTTGGGTCAGGCCTCTTCTCTCTGTTTCCACAACTCTCTGATGCACTCTTTGTTGAAATTTGATCACCTCTTACAGTCATTGTTTGTGTCTGCTATGGCTCATCTGAATTGGAACTTTATGAATCTAGAAAGTGTTTCTCATCCTTTTATTACCCCAGTTTAGAGTCTGGCACACAATAGATATTCTGGAAATATACTTTTAAACTGAATGGAATTCATTCCCTCAACTTATTCAGATCCTGGGGCTGAAGGGAAAGAGTGCTATAGACACCTATGTTGAGGACTTACGCACAAAGTCTTCCATCATCTGAGGGCTGTGGTGAGGGGAGGGTGCCAGACGCAGCAGCTCTTCACCTCGGGGGACAGTTGGGTAGTTGATGGCCTGCACATAGATACCATGCTTGGAGAGCAGGAGATCACAGATCTTGCTGTTCAGTGCTGCATCACCCACCTGGGCTCAGGAGAAAAGCGTGTCAGTATCTGCTACCCTGGCCCCACTATCAAAGTTCCATTGAACAGGTGGAGGGAGGCGGTTCAACAAACATCACTGAAGTTTGAGACAGATTTTTTTTCAGAAAGGGCTTAGTGGCAGCTCCAGAATTTCTATCAAGGAGTTGCTCAGAGGCAACAATTAAATTTGAAGGGTTTGGGATGGAGGTGGTGCTAGGTACCTGGTCTTGAAAGTATTTGCAGAGCAAGCACGCTGGTTTTACCTAGATAGTATGTTAACTTGAGTTCATTCTGAGTAAGAAGGTGAACCCTCCCCAAGCTACCTCTGGGGTGATTCATTGGGTTAATTTTAAAAAATTCAAAAATAGTCTCCCCACCATTTGCTTCAACGTGGATGGAACTGGAGGGTATTATGCTGAGTGAAGTAAGTCAGTTGGAGAAGGACAAACATTATATGGTCTCATTCATTTAGGCAATATAAAAAATAGTGAAGGAATAAAGGGGAAAGGAGAGAAAATGAGTGGGAAATATCAGTGAGGGTGACAACATGAGAGACACGTAACTGGGAAATGAACAAGGGGTGGTGGAAAGGGAGGTGGGCAGGGGTTGGGGTGACTGGGTGACGAGCACTGAGGGGGTACTTGATGGGATGAGCACTGGGTGTTATGCTATATGTTGGCAAATTGAGCCCCAATAAAAATAATAATAAAAACAAAAATAGTCTCCCAATATCCCCAAAAAGGAATATTGAATTAGCCCAAGCAGTGACTATTTGTTTCTCATTCACAAAACCATCACAAAAAAGTGTCTTTACCACACTCTGACATACTGACACACACAAATAGATGTTAAGAAAGAGGTAGCAGTTCATTTTTAAAGGCAGTAAACAAACATCATTGGGAATCCAAAATAGCACCTTGTCCCATGGTTTTTGACTTTCTTTCTGACTTCAATATTTTTTACTTCAACTCTTTTTAAGAAATATGTTTCATATCATGACTGATTATACATTCACATATGTCACATATGTGTGCATATACATATGTATAAAACTGAAACATTTTTCATAAAATATTACCTTCTCTTTGTGATGTATTACAACATTTTCAATTCTATTTTAATTTTTAATACTAGTCATAACTTGCTAAACTGATTTTGCCACGAGTGGTCTTGACCCACAGTTTCAAAAACACTGAATTATAGGTCACAGGTACCCAATATTGTGAGGGTCAGGACAGTCTAATCATGAGATAATAGCTAATGCAAAAAGAGGTGACTAATCCAGAATGGCTGATGATTTTTCAAAAAGGGTAACATAGCTGGAAATGAGGGTAGTTAACAGGAAAGTAAAGAACAGATCAGAGGAGCAGTTGTTGGTTTGCTGGGTGTGGGAGGGCTCCAGAAAAGATAAGTGGGTAGGGTAATGGTCAGGGTGGGGCTCTCACCCGGATGGGGATGATGTGGCTGGGGCAGGGAATGACAGGAAGGCCCCTGTCCATTAGTAGCTGGCGCATGTGCTTGACATTGCGCTGGTGGGCTCGCCTCAGGGCTTGGCCTTCCTCTCCCTTGAGCAGCCGCACAGATTCTAAAGCCCCAGAGAGCACCATGGGAGGCAGTGAAGTGGTAAAGATGAAGCCAGCAGCATAGGAGCGCACCATGTCCACCAAGTCACGGGTGCTGGCGATGTAGCCACCCACACAGCCAAAGGCCTTACCTGGAGATAATGGGGGGAGGATATGCACAGAGCCCATAATTAGTCTCTAAAGGGACAGGATTATGTCCAGATAAACATGAAGATGTGCACCAGAAGCTGGAGTTCCAGATCCCTTTCCCAGACCTCTGCTTATCTCTCTTGTCCATGACAGGACAGACAGCTGATAGTTCTGCTGCTTTGAGATAGGACTTCCAAGGCCTGCCACATGCAGTGATGAGATAGGTGGTAGCTGGGTGGGGACCTTTAGCTGGTTAGTCCCAAAAGTGGAACTAAAATGAAGGTTGAGGCTGGAGTGGGGGAGGAATTTAGAACTACAACTCTCCGTACTGACTTGAACCTGGCTATTTGGCCCTACTTAGGGTTATTCTCAAAAACCCCTCCCAGACTTTCTCAGCAACTCTGCAGTGGGGTAGGAGTGGGAGGAGGGAATCCAAGAGTTCCATAGCCTGAGGCTATGAGTTCTACCCAAATAACTTCTATAGCTTTGGGGAGGAGGAAGGAAAGGGTCTTATTGGATTATATATAAGGGCATCCCAAGGCACTCACCAAGAGTTCCAGAGACAATGTCAATCTTGTGCATAACTCCATCACGCTCCCCAATCCCAGCACCCTGGGGTCCATATAGCCCTACAGCATGAACCTCATCCACGAAAGTCAGAGCCCCATACTGATGAGCCACATCACACAACTCCTCAAGGGGACAGATGGCACCTGAGAAAAGCCAAGGAAAAAGGTAGGAGATCACAATGTTTCCCCAGCGTCATCTCCAGTGTGGAATTTGTGACCCATAACTATTTTGGGTTGGAAAAGGGCGAGGATGTGCATACTCGGCTGGGACTATTTCAAACTTCCTTAAATTTGTTGACTGCCTCCATCTCATGCCCACTCAAGGTGTGTGTGTGTGTGTGTGTGTGTGTGTGTGTGTGTGTGTTTGTGTGTGTTTTCCCTAGTTTGTAATCAAGGCTTGCCTCTGTGTTTCTATTTTTACTTCTGACAGTATCATCTTGTTTAAGCCATTTTCCAGCCTCTCTTTGCTTCCTTTCTTCACTCCCACAAGTCTGTGTATTTCCACTTTGCGTTGGCACTGGCCCATTTGGTGCCTTTGTTTTAATAAATTGAAAAAGTAACTTTTGGGGATCCCTGGGTGACTCAGTGGTTTAGCGCCTGCCTTTGGCCCTGGGGCGTGATCCTGGAGTCCCAGGATCGAGTTCCACATCGGGCTCCCTGCATGGAGCCTGCTTCTCCCTCTGCATGTGTCTCTGCCTTTCTCTCTCTCTCTCTCTCTCTCTCTCTCTCTCATGAATAAATAAATAACATCTTTAAAAAAAAAAAAGAAAAAGTAACTTTTTCCTCCAGGTTAATGCAGTCCTGATTTCAGAGCCAACTCATCCCCTCAGGCAGGTGCTTTTGGAAGCCTGTCAATATCTTTATACTGCACTGGTCCTCCCTGTCTCCGTTTTTCTGGATTTCTGTCACTTTTTAAATATTTTATTTATTTATCAATGAGAGACACACAGAGAGAGAGGCTACCTCTCTCTCTGCTTCAGATTTTCTTTCCCTGTACCTATATGCTTCTGAGTTTCTCTTCTTTTTTTAAAAAAAGATTTTATTTATTCATGAGAGACACAGAGTGAGAGGCAGAGACATAGATAGAGGGAGAAGCAGGCTCCCTGTGAAGAGCCAGATGCAGGACTTGATCTCAGGACCCCAGGATCACCACTTGAGCAGAAGGCAGACGCTCAACCACTGAGCCACCCAGGCGTCCCTCTTTCTGAGTTTCTTTGAGCCTCTGTTTTTTCTGTGTCTCTGTGGGAATGCATTTCTCTCTCATCTCTGTCAATGTTATTACCTGAAGGAGCCCTCCCACAGGCTCAGTCTCAATCTGTTGGATGGAAAAATTAGAAGTAATGTTTGCTCCTCACTATTTTTCATACAGACTTACCATTTTCCTATGTTATTCTGGACATCTTCTATGCTGATAATTGTCTATAATGTCTTCAAATGGCTGTGAATCTCATCTATAGACTTTGTGGCCACTCTGCATATATAAGAACTCATACTTTCTGTTATTCCCCATCTGGAAAATGCTGAGGTGCAGGGAGTTGGAATACAGAAGAAAGTTCTTCAGGTGGAAACTGGGGCTCCAAACCAGGATTAAAAAATGTGAGCAATTCAGAACAACATGAGGGGGAGAAAATCACAATAGGTGGAGCTCAAGACAAATAGGGAAATGGCTCCAGCATCATTTCAATGGAAGAAATTTAGCCCTCAAATTGATAGTTTAAGTAGTGTCCACCAACAAAATAAGGAGCCGTTCATTTGCAAATGTAAGGAAGTAAAATGATCCCAACATGGTTTCCACTAAAGACATAATGAATTACAGTAGTCTCAGAAGTAGAAATATAATCATGGGATAGTTTTACTTTGTTGCTAGTTGTAGAAATGTGGGAGTGGGCACAATAATAAATTTTTCACATATATCAACTAAATTCTCACGGCTACTCTATTATAACCCCCATTTTACAAAAAAAAAAAAGAAAGAATGAAAGAAAAATAAAGAAAACCCTGAGACACAGAGCAATTAAGAAAATTGCCCTAGCTAGTAAGCTGTCATGTTGGGATCTGAACATAATAGCCTGGTTCCATAGCCTGTGCATCACAGTTACGTGTTACTGATGACACTTATGTTAGCCAAATCAAGTAATACTATGGACTCTCCTTTATTTCAGTTGGAAAAACAACAAATTGAAATTAAGTGAGAAGTGTTTATTTAATAAATCCACAAGGCGATGTCTAAAACACATGATTTCTGCTCAAGATAGGTAGCAGTAGAATGTTTGGACATTGTTTCAGTTGGGGGAAGAAAAGAGGTAGGAGGGTTAAGGTCCTTTATTTCTATTTAGATAATAATAAATGGAATGACTTCCATTGTCTAATTCTTACTATTAGATATTTTATGTTGGGAAAAACTGAGGCTCAGGGAGTTGAGGTGTTACCCAAGATCATAGAACAAGTAAGTGCCAGAGGTGGGATTTGAACCCAGGTCTCTCTCACTTGAAAACATGTTTTGATTCCAATGCTTCATACTGGACCCTGAAAGAACTCCCAGGCAATGGTTCTTAAAATTTTTCATTGCAGAAACCAGACACTAGAATGACTGATTTCATAGCATTTCTAATGGAGGGAGTGTTATGTGAAGGAATTGGAATAATACTTTCTAGGGTACAAATACTTTGGCACCAATTTACTGAGTCAACCAAAACAAGTTGGGTACTGTCTCTGAACATCAGTTCTTAACCTGTAAAATCAGTATAATAGCTGCTTTTATCCTTTGGCATTTACTGGCTTATGGCTTTATGACCTTGGGCAAGTTATTTATTTGTGTCTCAGTTTCCCCATGTAAATAAATAGAAATAATAGAACTTACTCCATAGAATTATTGTGAAGATTAAGCAAATTAATATGTCTAAAATACTAATAATTTCACTGGGTGTTATTCTGTATGTTGGCAAGTTGAACATCAATAAAAAATAAATTTATTATTTAAAAAAATAAAATAAAATACTAATAATTTTGCTTGGCATATAAACAAATTCTATACATGTCAGCTATTATCATTGCTACCATGGTTTTTATTATATACATACCATCCATGGAGTGAACAGTCTCAAAGGCCACAATTTTGGGTGTCCTAGTATTGGATTCCTTTAGAAGTTTCTTCAGGTGGTCAGGGTCATTGTGCCTGAAGACAAACTTCGCTGCTCCACTGTTGCGAATACCTTGGATCATTGAAGCATGATTCCCTGCATCTGAGTAAATCTCACAACCTGAAGAACCAGATGCATATTCCTTAAGCTTCTGTTCCAGTATTTCCACTTCAACCTCAGGGCTGACCTGACAGGGGTAGAGAGCCAGCCAGCCATCCCTTTGAAGACCCTGTTCTGCTTCCGTCTCCTCTGGAAGCCTTTGTGACACCTCTTCCTCCCTTGAAAGAAATCCCTTGCCCTGAAATTCTGACCCCTACACCCTTCCCTTCAATCATTTCTAGCCTGATCTGGCACTGACTACCTTGGGGGTAGACGAAATTTTAATTTCCCAAGAAGCTCTAGAGTTTCTTGAGGGCAGGGTCTGGGTTCCTATTCCCAGATACATAAGATCAAGCCTTGGAGAGGAGTTTATCCCAGGGAATGGGACTTGACTTGTTGACTTGGACTGATACTATATTCTTTCTGGCCTAGATGAAATCCGACCTCTTCCAGGTATCATTCTTCTGCTTATAGTTACAGGGTAGATACTTATAAGATTTTGTATTTGAATCATAAGCTCATGGAATGTCAGAGCAGAACAGAATATTAGTAAACATGGAGTTCAGTTCCTAAACTGTTAAGTGAGGAAGCTAAGGTCTACAAAGGGGAAGACCTTTCCCTAGGACCTGAGGAATATAGAGCTTTTCACTGAACAAATATGGAAGGACAGGTAGAGGTGGGATATTGGTGGAGGGGATTGATTCTTGGCTCCCCCCAAATTGCACTGCCATCAAGGAATTCTGGACTTTCATTAGAGTAAGCTATCACTTCTAACTGAGAAAATCAGGCATGACTTTCTAGGGGACCTGCCATGAAGGAAAGTAGATTTGGAGTTTATTGAGAGCAAGAATCACGCAATTTTGTTGTTGTTAATGCAAGAAGATGGTATTTGAAGGACACATTCATTATACACAGTGTAATTCCAATGAGTTAAGCATATGGCTATTCCCATATGCTTCTACAAATACATTTACAAACACTAATATCTTAGTGAAAGAAGATGCTCCTTGAAAGATACATTATACACAGTATAGCTTCAATGAGTTAAATATACATCTATTCCCATATCCTTCTACACATAAGTTTACAAACACTTGTATGTTAATGACAGATGTTATTTGTAGTTTTGATTTGTATTTCTCTGATGATCAGTGATAGTGAGCACCCTTTCATGTGTCTGTTGGCCATCTGTATATCTTCTTGGAAAAATGTCTATTCATGACTTCTGCCCACTTATTAAATTGGATTAATAGTTTTTTGGATGTTGAGTTTTATAAGCCCCTTATATTTTTGGATACTAACTCTTTATCAGATATATCATTTGCAAATATCCTTTCCATTTCATAGATTGCCTTTTACTTTTTTAAATTTTTATTTATTTGTTCATGAGAGACAGGGAGAGACAGAGAGAGAGAGGAGAGAGAGAGAGAGAGGGAGGCGGAGACACAGGCAGAGGGAGAAGCAGGCTCCATGCAGGGAGCCTGATGCGGGACTAGATCCCAGGATTCCAGGATCATGCCCTGGGCGGAAGGCAGGTGCTAAACCGCTGAGCCACCCAGGGATCCCCTGCCTTTTACTTTTGTTGATTATAAACTACCAAAACTGAAACAGGAAGAAATAGAAAACTTGAACAGACAAATAACCAGCAAATAAATTGAATTAGTAATAGAAGAACTCCAAATAAACAAGGGTCCAGTGCCAGATGGCTTCACAGGCAAACTCTACCAAACATTTAAAGAAGAGTTAATACCTATTCTTCTCAAACTGTTCCAAAAAATTGAAAAGAAGGGAAAACTTCCAAATTCATTCTATGAGACTAGCATTACCTTGATACCAAAACCAGATAAAGACTCCACTAAAAAAGAGAACTACAGGCCAATATCCCTGATGAATATAGATGGAAAAATTCTCAATAAAATACAAGCAAACTAAATTCAACAATACATTTTTTAAAAAATTATTCACCATTATCAAGTGGAATTTTTCCTGGTTTTCAAGGTGGTTCAATATTTACAAATCCATGTGATATACCACATTAATAAAAGAAAGGATAAGAACCAACTGATCATTTCAATAGATGTAGAAAAAACATTTGACAAAGCACAACATCCATTTATAATAAAAACCATCAACAAAGTAGGTTTAAAGGGAGCATACCTCAACATAATAAAGGCCTTATATGAATAACCCACAGCCAATATCATCCTCAGTGGGGGAAACCTGAGAGCTTTTCCTGTATGGTCGGGAACAAGACAGGGATGTCTACTCTTGACAGTGTTATTTAACATAGTACTGGAAGTCCTAGCCACAGCAATCAGACAAGAAGAAGAAATAAAAGGAATTCAAATCAATAAGGAAGAAGTGAAACTTCCATGATTTGCACATGACATGATATTTTATATAGAAAACCCAAAGGCTCCACCAAAAAATTGCTAGAACTGATAAATCAATTCAGTAAAGTGACAGGATATAAATAAAGGTACAGATATCTGTTGCATTCCTATACACTAATAATGAAGCAGCAGAAAGAGAAATTAAGGAATTGATCTCATTTACAATTGTACTAGGAACAGTAAGATACCCAGGAATAAACCTAATAAAAGAGTGAAAGACTGCTACTCTGAAAACTATAAAACACTGATGAAAGAAATTGAAGATAACACAAAGAAATGGAAAGACATTCCATGCCCAAGCGTTGGAAGAACAAATATTATTAAGATGTCTATATTACCCAAAGCAACCTACACATTTAATGCAATCTCTATCAATAGCATTTTTTCACAGAGCTAGAACAAACAATCCTAAAATTTGTATAGAACTACAAAAGACCCCCCATAACCAAAGAAACATTGAAAAAGAAAAGCAAAGGCGAAGGTGTCACAATTCCAGACTTCAAGTTGTGTTACAAAGCTGGGTGATGGGCACTGAGGGGGGCACTTGACGGGATGAGCACTGGGTGTTATACTGTATGTTGGCAAATCGAACTCCAATAAAAAAATATACAAAAAACCACAAAGCCGTAGTGATCAAAACAGTATAGTACAGGCACAAACATAGACACATAGATCAATGCTACAGAATAGAAAACCCAGAAATGAACCCACAACTGTAGGGTCAATTAATCTTCAGCAAAGCAGGAAAGAATATTCAATGGGAAAAAAGACTTCTTCAACAAATGGTGTTAGGAAAAAAAAAAGGATGGGGGGACGCCTGGGTGGCTCAGCGGTTTAGCGCATGCCTTTGGCCCAGGGCGTGATCCTGGAGTCCCGGGATCGAGTCCCACTTTGGGTTCCCTGCATGGAGCCTGCTATTCCCTCTGCCTGTGTCTCTGCCTCTCTCTCCCTGTGTCTCTCATGAATAAATAAATAAAATCTTAAATAAAAATAGTGTTAGGAAGATTGGACAGCAACATACAAAAGAAGAACTGAACTTTCTTATACCATACAAAAAATAAATTCAAAACAAATGAAAGACCTAAATTTGAGAACTGAAGCCATAAAAATCCTAGAGGAGAACATAGGCAGTAACCTCTTTGACATTGGGTATAGCAAATTCTTACTAGATATGTGTCCTGAGGCAAGGGAAAAAAGGGCAAAAATAAAGTATTAGGAATTCATCAAAATTAAAAGCTTCTGCACAGTGAAGGAAATAACCAACAAAACTGAAAGAAATAACATATTTTATCTTTCTGTCTCTGGTACCCAGTATAAATCTAAGTACACAGTAGATGCTAATTAAACATTTTTTGAATTAATTGATGGGTAAACAAATTACTGATTTATAAGTGAGTAAATGAATATATTACTGAACAAAAGAATGAGAGGAGGATTATCAAAGATGATGCTGAAGAGGTAGGTAGAAGCTAGATTATTGAGGGCCATGATAAAAAGTTTAGGTTTGGTCTGAAGGGCAATAGGAATATATTAAAGAGTTTGGGGCAGGGGGTAACAAAAATAGGTTTGCATTTATAAAGATATTATTCTGACTGTTGTGAAGAATAGAATATAGGAGGGCAAAGGTGAAATCAAGAAAATGATGTTGGTCTAAGCTAGGATGGTGGTAGAAGAAATGGAAAGAAGTTTAATTCTAATGGTTGAGGAGGATGTTCACTGAAAAAATTCCCAAAGGTATTTTAGTTGGGGTTATGTATGCTCTCAGAAAAAGTTTCTCAGAAACAGTAGAAATGTTTACAGTGTGCTGAAGAATCAACAGAAAGTAAGGAAGTAGATAGCAAGTGTAGAGACTTCTCTCAAGCAGTTGGTCTATTATAGGAAGGGGATAGATAGGGCAGTAGCTAGATAGTGATGAGAGGACTTTTTTCTTTTTTAGATGAAAGAGACTTTAGCATGTTGAAAGAGGAGAGGCTGAAGATGCAAGAAGAGAAGGAAGTGATAGATCAAATTTTCTGAGGAGGTGGAGGGGAATGAGACACAGAGCACCAGCAAAAGGATAAGTCAACAAGAAACAGGGCACCTCTTTCATTGTGACAGGAGAGAAAAAGTGAGGAGAGTACATGTAGGGATGTTTGTGAGTTTGTATAGTTTGTGTTAAAGAGTTGAGGACATTGCTACTTGAGAACTTCTATTTTCAGTGAGGAAGGAGGTGAAGTTAATTGCTGTGGTTGAGGGTGAGGTGGAAGTGTGGGAAGGCTGAGCAGAATGGGGGGAGGGGTGTTGCAAAACTGCCCTGGAGATTTGGAAGGCTGATCTTGGAAACAGGATCACTACACAGCATAGAGGACCTGGTACAAGTTTGGGACCATGAATTTTTACTGGATTCCACCTGAGTAATTATATGTGCCTAGGATTGGCATGGAGAAGGTGGAGTATTATATTCATCTGTGGTTGGGGATGTGATGGAATGACAATAGGCATATGAATTGAGGACATTATTAGCTAGAGAGTGGGAGATTGAGAAGATTAAGTGCAGATGGGATCTACTACACAGTGAAAGGATTGGCTTTAGGCAGAAGAGATGTGCCTTCAAATTGTAAAAGGAAAGTATGAAAGAAGGGTAGATGAAAAATCAGATAAGTTTGTAGGTTTGATGGCTTTAAGCTAAAAGAGTTTCTCTCTGGTGGCTTCTGTTTTCTTTGCCATGTGAGATGTGAGGTTATTTGCTAAGAATGAAGGAAGAGATAGTCACAGGTTTTAAAATAGAAGAGTGTTTGAAAAAAGCTAGTATGGAGACACCAAAGGAGTATTTATGGGTGTTATGGGCCCAGTTAAGTTTGGAGGGGGTGATAAATTTACGGTGTTACTCTTCTGTGGAGTTGAGCAATGTTCCTTAGTAGTATTCTTCAGCCTAACTAAAGAAGGGGAGAAATGAGAGGGATATAGTCATCCAGTGTTGAGGATACGTAAAGTGGGTAAGAAAGAAGGGCAATGGGAGCAAGTGAACTCAGAATAGAGGGAAAAGGTGATGAAGGCAAGGAGACTGCATGCTATAGTGCAAGATTCCAACCTTGAACAGAACTCAGGCCCTAGGCTTACCTGGCAGGATCTTTGCCAAAGTGAAGAGAGTAGAGTCATTCGCCACAAAGCAGGAAGAAAAAAGCAGGGCTGCATCTTTTTGGTGCAGCTCAGCCAGCTCCTGCTCCAGCTCCACATGAAACTTACTGGTACCTGAAATATTGCGGGTACCACCAGCTCCAGCTCCATGACGCTGCAGGGTCTCCCTGGCCAGGAGAAAACAGAGGGAGGACAAGAGGAGGGAAAAACCCTTGTCAGGTACCAAGGAACTGGGTAGGTTTCTCTTCATTGATGGAGGTCAGTGTTGATTTAGTTATCCTATATGAGCTGTGCCCTATGTAATCAAATAGAGGGCAAGATTGACACAATGAGGAGATATGGGCCCTCCTTCTCAGGATGACGGCACTCAGGGATGGAGGGAGAAGATAGTTGTACAGCTAGGAAGACCTTCTAGAGGATGTCACACACTATCTCTAGCAATATTCATTCTGTAACCAGAGTAAGAGCTCATGGAAAGTGGGCCTTGCTTGGTCTTCCATCTTCTCCATAGAACTGGACAATCAATAATTTGGAAATCATGGTTTGTTGACTGACATGGTTCATATTTGAGGGTTAGGTATGCTGGAAGACCATGGACAAAAGGGGTGGTAGGTGCAACTCAGTTTTCCACTGCCGCTCTGCTTTTCCCTTCCATGTGTGGCTTTGATTCTTTTTTGTATGTGTCCCCACAGCTCATGGCCCAGATCTTACTACTCACTGTGTAGCTTGCAAGACCCGAGGGTGCCGGCTCATGCCTAGATAGTCATTACTGCACCAGACTGACACGTCCTTTGAGGCCATAGATGCCTCAGAGAAGTGTTGGGCAAAAGGGTATGCATCAGCCCAGCGATTTACAGTCTTGAACACACGGTAGGTATGGTCCTGTTTCTTCTCCATGATCTTGTGCCTGAAAAACTGGTCATAACCAAAAACATGGTTTCCTGCCAAAGTAGAAATGGAGATGAAAAGAATTCATTTTTAAATCACTTCCTGATTAGTCCATATTTTATCCACGTAGTTGATTTTGAGTTCTCCAGTTCTCTTTCCATTTATTCATTTATTTGATCAGTCATCAACTTACTGAGCCACAGTAACTCTCCATGACTTCATTCAGTGATTCCTTTGCTTTCTCAATTGCTCAGTCGCTCAGTAAATTATTCATACATTCACTCAGATTTACTGCCCCTGGCAGGGCCATCTCTCTTTTTTTAAGATTATTGTGGTTGCCTTCTTGCTGAAATCACTACTTCTAGTTTTAGTGGAAACAGTATCAACAGATCAGGTTTCTAGTCATTGCTCTCTCACTTCCTAGTTATGTGACCTTGAGCAAGTCATGAATCCTCTCTCTTAATTTCCTCACCTGTAGAATGGGGCTAATAATACCTTCTTGGAGAATTGCGAGCATTTGATGATAAACAGAATGTAATACAGCCAAATTAATGTCTGGTACAATTAGTATTATTACAATTATAGTAATAGTAGTAGTAGTAGTAGTAGTAGCAGCAGCTAATATTTAATTATATTATTATAACCAACATTTAATGAGTGTCTATTATATGTAATGCCTTCTCTTAGGAACTTTATAAATATTATTTCTTGTATTCCTCGTAACAGCCCTATGTGGAGAGTTTTGTTAGTATTTGCATTTTACAGATGAGGAGATGGAAGCATAGACAAGTTAGGTAACTTGACCAAGGTTATGCAGCAAGAAAGTGGCCTACAAATAAGTGACCTAGAGTTTACTTTCAAAACTGCTACTACTATCAAATGGAGCAATACTATTTTCAGGATAAATGGAAACAACGTGTGCCAATAGACTTGTTAAACATGAGACAGAAATCATGATTGTTGCAGATGACAACTGATGTGGTAGGGATGTAAACTGGTAACATCTTTGCTGCAGGGATGTTTAGAAATATGTATCAAGAATTTTTAAAATGCAAATACTGGCATACCTAGAGAAATATTTGCAGTATTTTTAACAGAAAAAAATGATTGATATCCAGAACTTTTTTTTTTTAACTCTGAAAAATTTGGGTTCTGGATGGTTCAGTCAGTTAAGCATCTGACTCTTGATTTTGTCTCAGGTCATGCTCTCAGGATTGTGAGATTGAGCCCTGCTTTGGGTTCTGTGTTGGGCATGGAGCCTGCTTAAGATTCTCCCTCTCCTTCAGAGCCCCCCTTTCTCCCTCTCTAAAAAGAAAAACACCTCTAAAAACTTACTATGAAAACTTTTCAACCCACTAGAAAAATGGGCAAAGAATATAAATAGAAAATTTAATAAATGCAGAAGATTCTTAAGGGAAACCAAACTGCAAAATCAAATTTTCATCCATATTGATAAAGATGTAAAAGTCTGATGATATCAAGTGCTAGAGAGGGTGTGAGAATATGAATACTCTCTTTGATAACTAGTACACCACTTTGGAGGGCTAACTGGCAATGTTTATTAATGTTAAAAATGTATACAACCTTACACCCTAAGATTTTTCACCTCTTAATGCTATCCTAGAGGAAAAAAAAAACCCTACCTATGTCCATGCTGAGGTACACTCAGAGTTTTTTGTTGCACCACTATTTGTAGTAGGAAAATTTGGAAGCAACTCAATAGAGGAATAGCTAAATAATCTCTAGTATAACCATTATGGGTCTAAGATAATATTATGTATTATATTTGAGTACATTTATATGTACATAAAACAAACATACACTATAAAGCAGAATAAAGCACAAAAAATTGAAAATAATAACCTGCATTATAGATGCTTGATTAACTGAACGATGTTGCATCCATGCTTATAGAACCATTCAACCATTAAATAATGATTATGCATCTCTATGCTTAGGGCCATGAAATGATGCCCATGACATACTGTTAGGTAAACAAAGCAAGATAACAAAACCAATGAGAGAGTCCTAACTCTGGGAAAAGAACAAGGGGTGGTGGAAAGGGTGGGGGGTGGGGTGACTGGGTGATGGGCACTGAGGGGGGCACTTGATGGGATGAGCACTGGGTGTTATGCTATATGTTGGCAAATTGAACTAAAAAAAAAAAGGATAACAAAACCAGTAGAATAAAATCACATTTCTAATAAAAACATGTATGTAGAAGGAAGTATAGGAGGTATGTCTGTGTGTGTGTGTGTGTGTGTGTGTGTATTATTAGTCATGGAAAAGTATATGGAAAAAATATGAAAAGTTAATAGTGGATGGTGGAAGTCTGAGTGATTTAAATTCCCCTCTATATTTTCCTATATCTGTTGAAAAATACAATTAATCATCTTCCTTTTATATTAGAAAAAGGCAAATTGCATTATGAATAATCAATATAAACACATACAAGAAAGGGGAAAAGGGAAAAAGGCTATCGGTAAAAGATGAATTTTTGAGGGAAGTATGAAGAAGAAATAATAGGAATAAACGTAGTATTTACTGAGGCCTCAAAACAGCTAGAAACACTTCCATAAATCTAATTTTATTTCTTCCTCATGATAACCTGTTGAGGCAAGCATTAAAATTCCACTAAAAGAAACTGACTTACTTGCCAAAGAACATTGATCCAGCAAGTTTTAAACTAAAATTTAAACCCAGACTCCCTTTGGTTTCAAAGTACTTCCTTGAAATTTCTTCTACTGTTTCAGAAGCCCCTTTAGCACTCCTTCCACATTCCTACCCCCCTTTATTTCCATCTGAACAAACTCACCAATCATGTTGTTCTGAACCAGGTGTGTGACCTTCTCTGAAATTAGCTCTAGCTCCTGGGGATTGGAGAATGGCTTTCTCAGGCTGGTTGAGGCCGGGGATCTGGGCAGGTCTGACAGAGAGTGTGAGATTCATTGGCCATGAATAGAGGGGAGAAAAAAAGAAAGCACGTGCTGTCCTCTTTAAACTCAATACAACATGAAAATTCAGTTTATGAAGTAGAGAAGCCTGTAGAGAGAAGAGATATTCTGCAAAGTGAGCCCCCACTCATCTCACCAAGTGGAAAATTTAGTGTCAGGCACTTTCCATAAGGTATTACATTTTCCCCATTAGAAAATTCCCTTGGGCAAAGTAACTGGGGCAGCTGCCCTGAATCTTGTACGTAAGAAGTATATGCAGGACATTGTACCTTACTCTTCTTTTCCAAATGTCATTAAAATTCAAATTTGAAATTTTTATTTTTAATGATATCCCAAAAGGGCCTATGAAAAATGTCAATAGTGTGGCCATATTTCAAGTGTGATTTTCTTGAATAGTCTGCACCAATTGAGTTGACCTGGGGCTTCATATCCTTTTAAAAGATGTACCTGCTTCCAACACTTACTCTCATGCAAATCCAGATTGTTGTAGAGTGGTATTGCTTAAATGTGGGAGCCCAGACTGTTGCAATCCATTAACCACTTGGGAGAGAGGAGGCAGAGCTCTAGAGGGCTCATTTTAGACTAATGGCTTAAAGTTACAAGAACCTCTGCATTTATGTGTGTTGGGGAGGGCACATTTCAGTGCACTAAGCCATTGCCTACCATGGTCTCCTTGGAAAAGACTGGACTTCCCATCATGGGATGCATACTAGTTGACCTAGAATTAGCCTAGCTCAGGACTGTGATGAAGTGAGTTCAAGCATTAGGAGTAGAGCTTGGATGAGGTAGCACTTGACTCCAACCTGTCTTGAAAGTCTTCACATCCTCCTGGACTTCTGGAGCTGCCTTCTGCACAATCTTGCTCTTCCCATCCTGGAGTTCTGACAGCATAAAGGGACAGGGGCTTTTGGCCCAAGGTGGAGAGTCTGTGCAAAGGTAAGAGAGTAAGTGGCAATGCATTTCTAGCCATAAGTTTAGTTTAATAATGATTACTGAGACCTATTGTATCCCAAAGCTCTATCTCAGGCTATGGTAGAGATACAAAAATGTCCCTTGCTAGGGGAGCTTTTAGGCTGGTAGAGGTGGCATACACTGAAGACACATTGTGAACAGTGCTGAGATAAGAGAGAGGACATGGGCTGTGGTAGTCTAAAAGAGGGAGGAAACATGACCAGAATTGGAAATGGATAGGCTGGAAGTTTAGACAAGCTTCACAGAGGAGATGATGCCCACGTTAAGTGTCACATGAAAAGTATGAGATACTCTGGTAAAAGGTATGGGTGAGGGTCATGTGACAGGTGCAAAGACATAGAAGCTTGAGACAATAGAATTCATCCAGGCAAATTTAAGTAGTTTCAGCAATACTGGGAGTATATAGAGTATGAGGGGCATGAGAGTGACACTCTTGAGAGATATTGGCAGAAGTCAGAACCCAGATGTGTTTTGGGGTCAGCTCATTTTGTCTTGACACATTTCACATAAGCCTTCCCACTTATTAGGCAATGATGGTCAGTATGACTTGGAACCTTATCTGCAAGATCCAGACATTCTCCATCATTTGCCAGAAACTTCTTCTTACCTCCTCCAGCCTTGGTTGCCTTAAGGTGGATTTGAGAAAAGGTTGGTCTTTGGGTGGCAAGGATAGGACAGCGTCCAATACCAAACAGGAACTGATGAGTCTTAATGATCTTGCCCAGGAGGCCTATATGGTCCCGGGCAAGCACAGGACAGCACTGTAGCAACATAGCTACTACTACCATCTTGAGCCCGAAGTCCTACAGAAGATGTGGAAGACATAAGAATCCATCATGAAAGCCTGACCAAAAGCCAAGGGTCATTCCTGTGTTTGATGATTTGCCTATAGCTTTGCAACCAATGTATGATGCCCCTTTTAAAGATGCCCTCGTTGTCCTTCCATGGTAAGACTTTTCCCAATATCAAAGTGTACCAACAGAGCATCAGGGAGGAAGAAATGAGACAACGACCATTAGACAATGGGGTAAAGCAAAGAGTTTCAACTGAAGGTTAGGAAGCCTAAATTCTGATTCAGACTCTGCCTTCTATGATGGTGAGGATTACTGAAGTATGCTTGTATGTAGCAGGATGAGAACTGATGACCACCAACTCTTTGATAACACTTAAGGTTAAAAGTCTTTCTAGAA
This sequence comes from Canis aureus, assembly GCF_053574225.1. Classification (NCBI taxonomy): domain Eukaryota; kingdom Metazoa; phylum Chordata; class Mammalia; order Carnivora; family Canidae; genus Canis; species Canis aureus. Next base: position 77,788,722 of record NC_135649.1, on the reverse strand, counting down.
TATTAGCCTTAGTCAAGTTAATATTCATTCTGCTAATGCAAACAGATGCCATTGGCCAGGACTCCTGAGGCTTGGCTTAGAGTGTTTCCTGAACAGGCCCAACCAGAAAGGAAAAAGGAGCTTGAGGCCACAGGTTCCAGCTTAAGTAGATTCAAGGAATAGGACAAAAGGGAAGGCCTTAGGCCCTACAGGCCATGTGCCACCAGACTGGTATTTTGCTGTCTTTGAACTTGCTCCTGGATTTTAGAAAAGAACAGTTAGAGGAGATGAAAACAAGATCCAAGGGATTAGGGAAACAAGCCTAAGGGCTAATGAAAGAGGCAGAAGATAAGACATAGGACAGAAGGGACAGAGTGCAGGTCAGAAAAAAGATAACAAATACCCATTTGGTATACACATACCTATTTGAATACAAATAGGCATTCAATAAATATTTGTTGAATTTAGGATTAAATTAATGAATGAATAGGGACTGAAGTGAAGGAAAGAAAAGAAGGGTAAGGAAATAGAAGAAAAGAGAAACTGGGGAAGATAAAAGGGGGAAGTGAGAGAAAACAAAGGTACAGTGGTAGTGGTGAAGTTAGAAGAGAATTGTGGGAGAGAAAGAGATCAATAGCATAGGGAAAGGGATAGGCTCATGATATGAACAGGAAGAGGAAGAAAAACAGGAGGTTCAGAAAAACAGAAAAAAAGATTCTGGGAGATACAAAAGGATAAGGAAAGAGACTTAGATGAGAGAGAGAGAGCAGAGGTAGAGGCAGAGATAGACAAGACGCAAAATGGACATGAAGAGAAATAAAGGAACATACAAGAAAATACAAAGACTCAGAAAACTGAGTGCAGGAGAGGTGGGAATCCAGCAGGAGCAGAGAATCAGTCAGGCACAAAGATAAGGGATAAATGCTTCCATAGATATTGGGGGTTAGAGAGAGCAACACAGAAGAGTTAGGGTAAGAAGAGATTGATGCTACTGAGGGAGATGAGAGAGACTGAGCAACAGAGAGAAAGGAATAGAGATAAGATAAAAGGATAGATAAGAAAAGATGGTTAAGGTGTGCTGAAGGTTGGGATGAGGGAGGGCTAGGAAATCTAGAGGAGGACAAAGAACGAATAGGAGAAATAGATTAAAAGTAAAACAGCAGGGCAGCCCGGGTGGCTCAGTGGTTTAGCACCTGTCTTTGGCCCAGTGTGTGATTCTGGAGACCTGGGATTGAGTCCCATGTCAGGCTCTCTGCATGGAGCCTGCTCCTCCCTCTGCCTGTGTCTCTGCCTCTCTCTCTCTGTGTATCTATGAATAAATAAATAACATCTAAAAAAAAGTAAAAGGGCAAACTGGAGATCCAACATTAGAAAGTGAGACAAAATAGGGGACAAGACAATAGGGGAGATATGGGGGAATGTGGGAAGCCTAAGACCCGGGCACCACCAGAAGAGCTATGGAGTAGAATCTAAGCACCTCTAGTATACAGGACTTTATATTGTAAGGGAAAAGTGAACAGGAGGACCTCATAGCCCTTTCCTTATATGGTAACCTCCTTTATTTCTTATGGAACAATACCCCTCCCCCTAATTCACAAAGCAATCTCTTCCCCTTGTTCATCTAAGAGCATTCTCCCTTCAACATTCACAGGCTGTCATAGGAGCATAGATCAGGGCAGGGTGTATGACACCTGAAATTGGGAAAGGCCAAGGGGTATTGAAAAAACTAGATGAAACTCATGTTAAGCCGTTAGAACAATACTTGACACACAGTAAGTTTTCAATAAATGTTAACTTTGCTTACTTAAATTACAGCTTCCCAGCTACCTGTTAGATGTTTTTGGAAAGCCACTTCCCCTCTCTGGGTCTTAGCTTTCATCAACTGTCAGATGTAGGGTATTTATGCCTACTTCATATGGTAGGTAATGAATTGGATCCAATGCCTACATCATATGTGGAGATATCAGTTTCCCCTCCCCTGCCTGCCTGCAAAGGCCAAAGCACTTAGGGCTGAGTCTGCAGACCACAGATAAAGCTCCCAGTATTTATCATAGTTGGAGTCTCACCACTCCCTAAACTGAGACCAGGGTGTGGGAGGGAAGGAGAGCTCCTTTCTAGAATCATGATTGAGCATCTGGCTGGGACTGCCTCTGGCAATATGTGGTAAAGATGGGTGGATGATCCAGGAAAAGGAAGGCAAAGAAGATGTTCAAGTTCTAGGCTCCTGCAAACTCCCTTCCCCAACATCAACACTGACAACAATAAGACAACAACATTGGGATATGTAATGGGAAGGAAAGCCTCCAAGATTGGAAGCAGAGTCCAGTTCTGCCTTGGGATGATCGTGGATTAAGGCCTTTTCCCACCCCATATATAATTCAGTCCATTCATCATCTCTCAGGAACTTCTGGCCATGATATTTTCAGGGACCTGGGAAAATATAGAATACGTTTTGGAATTTGTTGAATTATCAAGTTCTTTCAAGCTTCAATTGCAATTTCTCTGTTCTGATTCTCCTTTCCTTGAATTTGCCCAGCTCCCCTCTCCCTGCCCACCTTTATGATCCATAATTTTACAGTCTAGTTACCTTCAGCTCTGTTTCCATTCCATCTCCCCTACCTATCATGGGATTGGAGTGAGTAAAATTGAATTAAGAAAGTATTTTAGGCAATTTAGTGTATCTAAGAGCACAACCTCTGGAGTCAGACTTTCTTGAATCCTGGCTCCACCACTAACTAGCTCTGGGACCTCAGAAAAGTTTTGTCTCTTCTCTACATCTTATATCTGTAAAGTTTAAATAATAACAAAGACAAGCTACTTCACAGGGATGTTGTGAAGATTCAGTAAAATAATCCTATAAAGTATATAAAACAGTGCTTATCTTAGAATAAATATTGAAAATAATGTTACTATTATTTCTATTTTCTACAGTTCTATGTAGAGAAAGTGAAGGTACATCCAAGGAATGTACCTTTACTAGTCTGTACACCATAATAGTTCTCTAAAATTGATTCTTGTCTCAATCCTGATTTTTATCTTTACCCTATTAAAACTTACTATATGAACTTGGGCTCTTTACTTTCCCTCTCTGGGTCTCAGTTTCCCACTTCATTAATTTCATCTGGTTCTAATAGTCAAACACAGAGTACTCACTGTGTCAAACATTGTTGTAATGCTTCACATACACTGACTCTTTTAATTATCACAACAACCCTATGAGGTAGACACTAATATCAACTTTACTTCAAACCTGAGGAAACTGAGCTCCCCATAGATTAATTAACCCATTCAGGTCACAGAGCTAATAAGTAAGAGAAGTAGGATTCAAACCGAGGCAATCTGACTTCAGGGCTTGCTAACTTAACCACTATGGATCTATGATTCAAAAATTACTACATATTTTCTTGGCTGAGAACCTGACTCCAGACATTAATCCCCTCTGCTGCACTAACAGGCCCCTTTCTGGGACATTTGATTTTGGACTGTGAAAGTGCTTTTAGCAAAGGAACAGATTTCTAACTGAAGTGGAATTTCAGGCACTGGTGAACATTAATTCATTCAATTTAACAAATTATACATCCACTTTAGCAATCTTTGCCAAGGATCTTCTTAAAATAAAGATTCCACCAAAGATGTAATGGTGAAATTTCAGGCCAAGTGACAGATCATTACTTGTAGGTGTTCCTTATACCTTAAAACCCTTTTTTCATGTCAGCAGCCAATATGTAGTCCTAGAGATCAGAGGGGCCAACCACAACTCTACTTCAGCAGAGAACCAGAAACCACTCATTGCCATGTTCCTTGCTCCCTCTCTCCCTTTTGTGGATTGCTTTGCAAGAATCAGTTAGGTCTGTAGGGGATGATCACTTTTCTTCCAGAATTGAATGTATCAAACTTTACTTCCCCTCCTGGCATCCTCTCAGCGTCATGGAAGAGTCATAGAGAATTTTAGATACTTGGAATCACAGAACTGAAATTTTTAGAAACAAAATTTCAGATACTTGGAATCACAGAACTGAAATTTTTAGAAACAAAATTTCAGAAGACCACAATATCAAAGTTAGGAGAGATTTTGGAGATCACAGGACAAGCACCCTTTTTTTCAGAGGCTGAATGACTTGCCTAGGGTCTCACAGAAAATTAGAGTGAGAATACAAATCTATTGGCATTCAGCATAGAGCCCTTTTAGTGACAAAACATTCCTCTTCATCCTTCTCCCCTTATTTATGCTAATCAATTCTTAAGTCCTTCAATTATCTCTCTACCCATTTCATCCTTCCCTTCATCCCCACATTCCCTCTATTTTCTCTCCCTACCTCTGGCCCCCTAGGCACAGACCTGCTGAGTTCTGCCATCAGCTGAGCAGAGAAGAGTCAGAGTGAGGGAGAAATGGATAATTACTGGAAGAAATAGCAAGACATATTTCTGACAGACAGAGAGGGAAAAGAATAGAGAGATAGGAAAACGGAGAGTGAGAGATGCCAAGTAGAAGAAAGAGAGACAAAGAATGAGAGAAGAATATACAGACAGAACTCAGACAAAGAAAAATAAGAGAAAGCTAGAGTGTCAGAGACAGATGAAGTGAAGTGAATGATCCTGAAAACTAACAAGGGAGAGAAAAAAGGCAGGACAAAACAAAGGAAAGCCCAAAATAGGGAAAGACAAAAAAGATATAGGAGGAAAAAAGAAAATGTCAGAGAGATTCTAAGGAATAAAGTCAGATCTAGTCAGACCAGAGAGTTAGAATGTGCAGGCTTGAGGTGGGCAGTAGACCAGAAAGACCAGTAGACCAGTAGACCCAGACTGAAAGCAACTCTTACCTGTTGCCCTGCACTGAGGACGAACGAACGACGGGTGGGTGCTGTAGGTAAGAGCCTGGCATTTATCCCTTCCCCCTTGGCTCAACTCCACCCTTCTCTCCTTCTGTTGGCCAGGCTCTGCATTGGCCCCAAAGGTATCACAGGCTCTTGCTAGAGATAAAACCCAACCCCTTCATTTAGCACTGCCTCTCCTATTCCTTCTCTTCTCCCTCTGGAGTAGTAAAATGAGCTTGCTAGGTTTTAGAATCAGATAATCCATATATACCTAGGGCAGCTTGAGAAAAACCACCTCTCTGATCCTTGATTTCCTTGTATAAAAGAAAGAAAATAAAACTCAGAAGCAACTATAGCACAAGTGGGAATGGCCTCAAACAGACAGCTTCCATAGACTACATTTAGGCCATTGTAAAAATTTAAAACATAATCTGTAGAAAACAATATGAACAGTGCCTGGTTAAAAAAAATAACAGCTAATATTAATTGGATTACCGTGCACCAGACCTTTCATTAAGTGCTTTACAGGAATTAATTTAGCCCACCCCAATAAGGACCTTATGAGATAAAAGCTATTATTCCCATATTACAGATGAAGAAACTGAGGCTCAGAGATGTGAAGTAACTAACTGATAATTACTCAGCTAAGTACAGAGCTCCACTGTGAAACCAAGCAGTCTGGTTCTGGAACTTACACATTTCAGAACTCACACTCTTTTTAAAATTTTTTTTAAATTAAATTCAATTTAGTTAACATAGAATGTACTATTAGTTTCAGGGATAGAGCTCGGTGATTCATCAGTTGCATATAACACCTAGTGCTCATTTCATCAAGTGCCTTCCTTAATGCCAAACATCCAGTAAACCCATACCCCCACCTACCTTCCCTCCAGGAACCCTCAATTTTATCCCTGTAGTAGAGGCTCTTATGGTTTGTCTCCCTATTTTTTAAAATTTTTCCCTTCCTTTCTCCTATGTTAATCTGTTTTGTTTCTTAAATTCCACATGTGAGTAAAATCATATGGTATTTTTCTTTCTCTGACTGACTTATTTTGCTTAGCATAATATACTCTAGTTCAATCTAGTCATCAGAAATGGCAAGATTTTATTCTTTTTTTGATGGCTGAGTAATATTCCCTTCTCTCTATATATCACCTCTTCTTTATCCATTCATCTGTCAATGGACATCTGGGCTCTTTCCATATTTTGGCTATTGTGGACATTGCTGCTATAAACATTGGGGTGTATGTTCCCCTTCAGAACACTATGTTTGTATCCTTTGGATTGCTACCTAGGAGTGTAATTGCTGGGTCACAGGATAGTTCTATTTTTAACATTTGAGGCACCTCCATACTGTTTTCCAGAATGTCTGCACCAGTTTGCATTCCCATCAACAATGTAAGAGGGTTCCTATTTCTCTGCATCCTTGCCAACATCTGCTGTTTCCTGAGTTGTTCATTTTAGCCATTCTGACCAGTGTGAGGTGGCATCACATTGTGGTTTTGATGTGTGTTTTCCTGATGCTGAGTAGTGTTGAGCATTTTTTTCATGTGTTTGTTAGCAATTTGTATGTCTTCTTTAGGGAAATATCTGTTAACATCTTCTGCTCATTCCTTTTTTAAAACAATATTTAATTTATTTATTCATGAGAGACACACAGAGAGATATAGGCAGAGGGAGACACAGGTGCCCCATGGGGAACGTGATGTGGGACTCAATATCAGGACCCCAGGATCACGACCTGAGATGAAGGCAGATGCTCAACCACTGAGCCACCCAGGTGTCCCTGCATCATATATTTCTGTTCTACTTCTCATTATTTCCTCCTTCTATGGGCTTTAGGCTTCATTTGGTGTTCTTTTTCTGGCTTGTTTAGGGGTAAGTTTGATTCTTTATTTGAAATATACTTGCTTCTTGAGGTAGGAAGACTATTGCTATATATTTCCATTTTCGGACTGCATTTACTGCATCCCGAAGGTTTTGAGGTCATTGTGTTTTCTTTCTTTCTTTCTTTCTTTCTTTCTTTCTTTCTTTCTTTCTTTCTTTCTTTCTTTTTTTGGTTTACTTTTTTATTGGAGTTTGATTTGCCAACATATAGAATAAGACCAAGTGCTCTTCCCATCAAGTACCCCCCTCAGTGACAGTCACCCAGCCACTCCACCCATCCACCCACCTCCCTTTCCACTACCCCTTGTTCATTTCCCAGAGTTAGGTGTCTCTCACGTTCTGGCACCCTCACTGATATTTCCCACTCATTTTCTCTCCTTTTCCCTTTATTCCCTTTCACTATTTTTTATATTCCCCAAATGAATGATACCATATAATGTTTGTCCTTCTCTGATTGACTTACCTCAATCAGCATAATACCCTCCAGTTCCACCCACGTTGAAGCAAATGGTGGGTATTTGTCGTTTCTAATAGCTGAGTAATATTCCATTGTATATATAGACCACATCTTTATCCGTTCATCTTTCGATGGACACTGAGGTGCATTCCACAGTTTGGCTATTGTGGACATTGCTGCTATAAACATTGGGGTGCAGGTGTTCCAGCGTTTCACTCCATTTGTATCTTTGAGGTAAATCTCCAGCAGTGCAATTGCTGGGTCATAGGGCACCTCTACTTTTAACTCTTTGAGGAACCTTGATACGGTTTTCCAGAGTGGCTGCATCAGTTCACATTCCCACCAACAGTGCAAGGGGGTTCCCTTTTCTTGTTAATTTTCCCCATTCTGACTGGTGTGAGGTGGTATCTCACTGTGGTTTTGATTTGTATTTCCCTGAGGGCCAGTGATGCAGAGCATTTTCTCATGTGCTTGTTGGCCATGTCTATGTCTTCTCCTGTGAAATTTCTGTTCATGTCTTTTGCCCATTTCATGATTGAATTGTTTCCTTGCTGCTGAGTTTAATAGATTCTTTATAGATCTTTTTTTTTAATTTTTATTTATTTATGATAGTCACACACACACACACGGAGAGAGAGAGAGAGTCAGAGACATAGGCAGAGGGAGAAGCAGGCTCCATGCACCGGGAGCCCGACGTGGGATTCGATCCCTGGTCTCCAGGATCGCGCCCTGGGCCAAAGGCAGGCTCCAAACCGCTGCGCCACCCAGGGATCCCTATAGATCTTTTTAAAAAGATTTTATTCATTTATTCATGAGAGACACAGAGAAAAAGAGAGAGAGAGAGAGAGAGAGAGAGAGAGAGAGAGGCAGAGAGGCAGAGGGAAAAGCAGGCTCCATGCTGGGAGCCCTACGTGGGACTCAATCCCGGGTCTCCAGGATCACACCCTGGGCTGCAGGCGGCGCTAAACCGCTGCGCCACCGGGGCTGCCCAGATTTTTTTTTTTTCCCTTAGTGTGGTTCTTCTTTTTTTTTTTTTAATAAAATAATTTTTTATTGGTGTTCAATTTACCAACATACAGAATAACACCCAGTGCTTATCCCGTCAAGTGTCCCCCTCAGTGCCCGTCACCCACTTACCTCCACCCCCCCCCCCCCCCCCCCCCCCGTCCTCCTCCCCTTCCACCACCCCTAGTTCGTTTCCCAGTGTTAGGAGTCTTTATCTTCTGTCTCCTTTCTGATATTTCCCACACATTTTTTCTCCCTTCCCTTATATTCCCTTTCACTATTATTTTATTCCCAGATTCTTTATAGATCTTGGATACTAGCCCTCTATCTGATAGTCATTTGCAAATATATTCTCCCATTCTGTAGGTTGTCTTTTAGTTTTGTTGACTGCTTCTTTTGCTGTGCAGAAGCTTTTTATCTTGATGAAGTCCCAATAATTCAATTTGCTTTTGATTCCCTTGCCTTGATAGATGCATCTTGCAAGAAGGTGCTGTGACAACATTCAGAAAAGGGTGTGACTGTGTTCTTCTCTAGGATTTGATGGATTCTTGTCTCACATTTAGATCTTTCATCCATTTTGAGTTTATATTTGTGTATGGTGTAAGAGAATGGTCTAGATTCATTCTTCTGCACGTTCAGTTTTCCCAGCACCATTTATTGAAGAGACTATCATTTTTCCAGGGGATGGTCTTTCCTGCTTTGTCGAATATTAGTTGACCATAGAGTTGAGGGCCCATTTCTGGGTTCTCTATTCTGTTCATTGATCTATGTGTCTGTTTTTGTGCCAGTACTACACTGTCTTGATGACCACAGCTTTGTAGTACAACCTGAAATTTGGCATTGTGATGCCCCCAGCTATGGTTTCCTTTGTCAATATACGCCTAGCTACTCACGGTCTTTTCTGATTCCACACAAATCTTAAGATGATTTGTTCCAACTCTCTAAAGAAAGTCCATGGTATTTTGATAGGGATTGCACTAAATATGTGAATTGCCCTAGATAGCATTGATATTTTAACAATGTTATTTTTTAAAATCCTTGAGCATGAAATATTTTACCAACTCTTTGTGTCTTCCTACATTTCTTTCAGAAGTGTTCTGTATTTTTAGGGTATAGATCCTTTGCCTCTTTGATTACGTTTCTTCCTAGGTATCTTATGCTTTTGCATGCGATTGTAAATGGGATTGACTCCGTAATTTCTCTTTCTTCAGCCTCATTGTTAGTGTAGAGAAATGCCACTGATTTCTGGACATTGATATTGTATCCTGCCACACTGCCAAATTGCTGTCTGAGTTCCAGCAATCTTCGGGTGGAGTTTTTGGGTTTTCTATATACACTATCACATCATCTGCAAAAAGGGAGAGTTTGACTTCTTTGCCAATTTGAATGCCTTTTATTTCTTTCTGTTGCCTGATTGCTGAGGCTAGGACTTCTACTATTATGTTGAATAGCAGTGGTGAGAGTGGACATCCCTGTCGTGTTCCTGATCTTAGGGGAAAGGCTTCCAGTGTTTCCCCATTGAGAATGATATTTGCTGTGGGCTTCTCACAGATAGCTTTTAAGATGCTGAGGAATGTTCCCTCTATCCCTGCACTCTGAAGAGTTTTGATCAGGAATGGATGCTGTCTTTTGTCAAATGTTTTCTCTGCATCTATTGAGAGGATCATATGATTCTTGTCTTTCCTCTTGTTGATATGATCTATCACATTGATTGCTTTATGAGTGTTGTACCAGCCTTGTATTGCGGGGATAAAAACCACTTGGTCATGGTGAATAATCTTCTTAATGTACTCTTGGATCCTACTGGCTAGTATCTTGTTGAGAATTTTTGCATCTGTGTTCATATTGGTCTATAATTCTTCATTTTGGTGGAGTCTTTCTCTGCTCTTAGAATTAAGGTGATGCTGGCCTCATAGAACAAGTCTGGAAGTATTATATCCCTTTCTATCTTTCCGAACAGCTTTAGTAGAATAGGTATTGTTTCTTCTTTAAACCCTTGATAGAATTCCCCAGAGAGGCCATCGGGACCTGGACTTTTGAGTCTTGGGAGGTTTTTAGACTGCTTTAATTTCCTCCCTGGTTATTGGCCTGTTCAGGTTTTCTATTTCATTCTGTTCCAGTTTTGGTAGCTTGTGGTTTTACAGAAATGTGTCCATTTCTTCTAGATTGCTTAATTTATTGGCATACAGCTGCCAATAATATGTTTTTAAAATTGTTTGTATTTCCTTGGTACAACTTGTGATCTCTCCTTTTTCATTTGTGATTTTATTAATTTGAGTCTTTTTTCTTTTGTTTTTAATAATGCTGGCTAATGGTTTATATATCTTTTTTCCATTGTTCATTTTTTAAATTTTTTCTGTTTTTTTAATAAATTTATTTTTTATTCATGTTCAATTTGTCAACATATGGAATAACACCCAGTGCTCATCTTCTCAAGTGCCCACCTCAGTGCCCATCACCCAGTCACCCCCACCCCCCGCCCACCTCCCCTTCCACCACCTCTAGTTCGTTTCCCAGAGTTAGGAGTTTTACATGTTCTGTCTCTCTTTCTGATATTTCCCACTTATTTTTTCTCCTTTCCCCTTTATTCCCTTTCACTATTTTTTAATTCCCCAAATGAATGAGACCCATATAGTGTTTGTCCTTCTCCAGTTGACTTATTTCACTCAGCATAATACGCTCCAGTTCCATCCACATAGAAGCAAATGGTGGGTATTTGTCGTTTCTAATGGCTGAGTAATATCCATTGTATACATATACCACATCTTCTTTATCCATTCATCTTTCGATGGACACCTAGGCTCCTTCCACAGTTTGGCTATTGTGGACATTGCTGCTAGAAACACCGGGGTGCAGGTGTCCCGGCGTTTCACTGCATCTGTATCTTTGGGGTAAATCCCCAGCAGTGCAATGGCTGGGTCATAGGGCAGATCGATTTTTAACTCTTTGAGGAACCTCCACACAGTTTTCAGAGGGGCTGACCTGGTTAACATTCCCACCAACAGTGCAAGAGGGTTCCCCGTTCTCCACATCCTCTCCAACATTTGTGGTTTCCTGCCTTAATTTTCCCCATTCTCACTGGTGTGAGATGGTATCTCACTGTGGTTTTAATTTGTATTTCCCTGATTGCAAATGATGCAGAGCATTTTCTCATGTGCTTGTTGGCCATGTCTATGTCTTCCTCTGCGAGATTTCTATTTATGTCTTTTGCCCATTTCATGATTGGATTATTTGTTTGTTTGCTGTTGAGTTTAATAAGTTCTTTATAGATCTTGGAAACTAGCCCTTTACCTGATAGGTCATTTGCAAATATCTTCTCCCATTCTGTAGGTTGTCTTGTAGTTTTGTTGACTGTATCCTTTGCTGTGCAAAAGCTTCTTATCTTGATGAACTCCCAATAGTTCATTTTTGCTTTTGTTTCTTTTGCCTTCGTGGATGTATCTTGCAAGAAGTTACTGTGGCCAAGTTCAAAAAGGGTGTTGCCTGTGTACTCCTCTAGGATTTTAATGGACTCTTGTCTCACATTTAGATCTTTCATCCATTTTGAGTTTATCTTTGTGTATGGTGCAAGAGAGTGGTCTAGTTTCATTCTTCTGCATGTGGATGTCCAATTTTCCCAGCACCATTTATTGAAAAGACTGTCTTTTTTCCAGTGGATAGTCTTTCCTCCTTTGTCGAATATTAGTTGACCATTAAGTTGAGGGTCCACTTCTGGGTTCTCTATTCTGTTCCATTGATCTATGTGTCTGTTTTTGTGCCAGTACCACACTGTCTTGATGACCACAGCTTTGTAGTACAACCTGAAATCTGGCATTGTGATGCCCCCAGCTATGGTTTTCGTCTTTAAAATTCCCCTGGCTATGCGGGGTCTTTTCTGATTCCACACAAATCTTAAACTAATTTGTTCCAACTCTCTGAGGAAAGTCCATGGTATTTTGATAAGGATTGCATTAAACGTGTAAATTGCCCTGGGGAACATTGACATTTTCACAATATTAATTCTGCCAATCCATGAGCATGGAATATTTTTCCATCTCTTTTTGTCTTCCTCAATCTCTTTAAGAAGTGTTCTATAGTTTTTAGGGTATAGATCCTTTACCTCTTTGGTTAGGTTTATTCCTAGGTATCTTATGCTTTTGGGTGCGATTGTAAATGGGATTGACTCCTTAAGTTCTCTTTCTTCAGTCTCATTGTTAGTGTATAGAAATGCCACTGACTTCTGGGCATTGATTTTGTATCCTGCCACAATGCCAAATTGCTGTATGAGTTCTAGCAATCTTGGGGTGGAGGCTTTTGGGTTTTCTATGCAGAGTATCATGTCATCTGGGAAGAGGTAGAGTTTGACTTCTTCTTTGCCAATTTGAATGCCTTTTATTTCTTTTTGTTGCCTGATTGCTGAGGCTAGGACTTCTAGTACTATGTTGAATAGCAGTGGTGAGAGTGGACATCCCTGTCTTGTTCCTGATCTTAGGGGAAAGGCTCCCAGTGCTCCCCCATTGAAAATGATATTTGCTGTGGCCTTTTCATAGATGGCTTTTAAGATGTTTAGGAATGTTCCCTCTATCCCTATACTCTGAAGAGTTTTGAACAGGAATGGATGCTGTCTTCTGTCAAATGCTTTCTCTGGATCTATTGAATGGATTATATGGTTCTTTGGTTATATGGTTTTTCTCTTGCTGATATGATGAATCACATTGATTTTTTTTACGTGTGTTGAACCAGCCTTGCATCCTGGGGTTAAATCCTACTCGACCCCTTTTGATGGGGTCATTAAGCCCATTCACGTTCAGAGTTACTATTGAAAGTTATGAGTTTAGTGTCATCATGATACCTATTCAGTCCAGTTTTTGTGGATGTTCCATTGGACTTCTTATTAAAGAGGAATTTTAAGACTCCCCCTTAAAATTTCTTGCAGAGCTGGTTTGGTGGTCACATATTCTTTCAGTTCCTGCCTATCTTGGAAGCTCTTTATCTCTCCTATTCTGAATGAGAACCTTGCTGTATAAAGTATTTTTGGCTGCATGTTCTTCTCGTTTAGGACCCTGAATATATCCTGCCAGCCCCTTCTGGGCTGCCAGGTCTCTGTGGAGATGTCTGCTGTTAATCTGCTATTCCTCTCCATTTAAGTTAGGGATCTCTTGCCTCTTGCTGCTTTGCGGATCTTCTCTTTATCTTTGGAATTTGCAAGCTTCACTATTAAATGTCGAGATGCTGAGCGGTTTTTATTGATTTTCCGGGGGGGGGGGGATCTCTCTATTTCCTGGATCTGAATGCCTGTTTCCCTTCCCAGATTAGGAAAGTTTTCAGCTATGATTTGTTCAAATACATATTCTGGACCTCTGTCTCTTTCGCCGCCCTCGGGAACCCTAATTAAATGTAGATTTTTCTTCCTCAGGCTGTCACTTATTTTCCTTCATCTATCCTCATGATCTTTTAATTGTTTGTCTCTTTTTTCCTCAGTTTCCCTCTTTGCCATCAACTCTTCTTCTATGTCACTCACTTGTTCTTCCACCTTGTTAACCCTCGTCATTACGACCTCTAGTTTGGATTGCATCTCATTCAATTGATTTTTAATTTCTGCCTGATTAGCTCTAAATTCTGCAGTCATGAAGTCTCTTGAGTCCTTTATGCTTTTTTCTAGAGCCACCAGTAGCTTTATAATAGTGCTTCTGAATTGGCTTTCTGACATTGAATTGTAATCCAGATTTTGTAACTCTGTGGGAGAGAGGACTGTTTCTGATTCTTTCTTTTGAGGTTAGGTTTTCCTTCTAGTCATTTTGTTCAGTGCAGAGTGGCCAAAAACAAGTTGTTTCGGGAAAAGGAGAAAAAGAGAGAAGAGAAAGAAGTAAAGAAAAAAAAAGAGAGAAAAGGAAGAAAAAAAGGAAAAAAAGAGAAGAAAAGGGAAAAAGAAAAAGGGGGGAAGCAAACAATTGAAAAAACAAAAAACGAGGGGGAGTATCCTCTGATTTTGTATACTGTAAATCCCTTGACTTTCCCTGGAACTTTCCAGTGCTGTTGGTCAATAATTTGTTTTTCCCCTGTCCGCCTAGCTGGTCTTCTGGGGGAGGGGCCTGCTGTGCTGATTTTCAGGTGTTAGCATTTGGCAGAGCTGCTCACCCCCCTGCCTAGTGCAGGGCTCAGTGAAAGATTTTTAACCTGTTTATCCTGTGAGGCCACTGTGAGGCTCATTGGGGGTCCTTTATCCTGTGAGTCCCCAGGAGGAACAACAACAGTGGCTGTGGCCAGCTCTGGAGCCCTGGATTCAGCTTCTGCAGTAACTATGGAGCTCTCAGTGTGCAGGGGCCTGGATGCTCCGGGGGCGGGGCTGCTGAACTGCTCAGCTTGGGGCAGGAGCGTCCTTGCTGTCCTGTGCCCTCCTGGCTTCTGCCTGTCCCGGGGGGAGCTCCGGATCTTGGGCTGTGTCCCCGGCGCTGAGCTCCCGGGCCTGCGCTGTTGGATTCACGCTCCCGGCTGTGCAGCCCCCTCTGCACTGAGCCTCTGCTGGAGCCGCCCCCGAGCTGCTCCTGGGGCCGCGCAGCCCCTTCCGCGCGGATCCACCGCCCGAGCCGCCTCTGATCTGCTCCCAGGTCCAGCGGTGCACGCGCTGCAGACCTTTAGGGAGCTCTGCCACGGGGTGTGGCGCTCTCTCCCTGGGGCACAGGTGCTCTGTTGGTGTCCCTGGGAGCCCGAGGGCATCCCCGCCCCTCCTGGGGTCCTGCTCCAAATCCCTGCGAGCGCCTTTCCGTCCTGGGAAGATTGGTGAAACTCCTGCTTCTCCAGGCGGGGCTCTCTTGTCCTGTGGGCACTCGCCTCGGCATTAACCTGGCTCCTCACGGGGCCCCTCCCCCTTGGATGCCTTTTCTTTCTTTATTTCTTTTTTCCTCCGTCTTCCTACCTTGATAGAAGCATGAACTCTTCTCACTGTAGCATTCCAGCTGTTCTCTCTTTACATCTCAGGCCGAATTCGTAGATTTTCAGGATTATTTAAGGTTATCTAGGTAATTTGGTGGGGACAGGTGACTTGGGGACCCTACTCTTCTGCCATCTTGCCCCCCAGTCTGGTTTATATATCTTATTAATTCTTTCAAAGAACCAGCTCCTGGTTTTGTAGATCTGTTCCACAGTTATTCTGGTCTCTATGCCACTGAGTTCTGCTCTAATCTTTATTAATTCACTTATGCTGGGTGTAGGTTTTATTGGCTGTTCTTTCTCTAGTTCCTTTAGGTGCAAGGTTAGCTTGTGTATTTGAGTTTTTCCCAAGTTCTTGAGGGATGATTGTATTGCGATGTATTTCCCTCTCAGTACTGCTTTTATTGCATCCCAAAGATTTTGAACGGTTGTATCTTCATTCTCATTAGTTTCCATGAATCTTTTTAATTCCTCTAATTTCCTGGTTGACCCTTTCATCCTATAGCAGGATGCTCTTTAACCTCCACGTGTTTGAATTTCTTCAAAATTTCTTCTTGTGATTGACTTCCAGCTTTAAAGCAGTGTGGTCTGAAAACATGGAAGGGACATACCCAATCTTTTGGTATCGGTTGAGTCTTGTATGTGATCCAGTATGTGGTCTATTCTGGAGATATTTCCATATGCACTTGAGAAGAATGTGTATTCAGTTCCTTTCAGATGCAAAGTTCTGCAAATATCTGTGAAATCCATCGGGTCCAGTGTATCATTTAAAGCCCTTGTTTTGAATAGACCACACACTGGGTCACAAATCTAGTCTAAAAAGTACAGAACACTTCTGAAAGAAATGGAGGAAGACACAAAGAGATGGAAAAATATTCCATCATCATTAATTGGAAGAATTGAGATTGTGAAAATTTTAATTTTACCCAGGGCAATTTACACATTTAATGCATTCCCTATCAAAATAGCATGGACTTTCTTTAGAGAGTTGGAACAAATCATCTTAAGATTTGTGTGGAATCAGAAAACCCTGAATAGCCAGGGGAATATTTAAAAAAGGAAACCATAGATGGGGGCATCACAATGCCAGATTTCAGGTTGTACTACAAAGCTGTGGTCATCAAGACAGTGTGGTACTGGCACAAAAATAGACACATAGATCAATGGAACAGAATGAGAATCCAAAAATGGACCCTTATTTCTATGGTCAACTAATATTTGACAAAGCAGGAAAGACTATCCACTGGAAAAAGGACAGTCTCTTCATTAAATGGTGCTCAGAAATTGGACATCCAAATGCAGAAGAATGAAACTAGACCATTCTCTTACACCATACATACAGATAAAGTCAAAATGGATGAAAGATCTAAATGTGAGACAAGAATCCATCAAATTCTATAGAAGATCACAGGCAACACCCTTTTTGAACTTGGCCACAGCACCTTCTTGCAAGATACATGTATCAAGGCAAGGGAATCAAAAGTAAAAATGAATTTATTGGGACTTCATCAAGATAAAAAGCTTCTACACAGCAAAAGAAGCAATCAACAAAACTTAAAGACAACCTACAGAATGGGAGAATATATTTGAAAATGACATATCAGATAAAGGACTAGTATCCAAGATCTATAAATTACTTATTAAAGTCAACAACAAAGAAACAAACAATTCAATCATGAAATGGGCAAAAGACATGAATAGAAATTTCACAGAGGAAGACATAGACATGGCCAACAAGCACATGAGAAAATGGTCTGCATCACTGGCCATCACGGAAATACAAATCAAAACCACAATGAGATGCCACCTCACACCAGTGAGAATGGTGAACATTAACAAGACAGGAAACCACAAATGTTGGAGAGGATGTGGAGAAAGGGGAATCCTCTTGCACTGTTGGTGGGAATGTGAACTGGTGCAGCCACTCTGGAAAACTGTGTGGAGGCTCCTCAAAGAGTTAAAAATAAATCTGCCCTATGACCCAGCATTGTATTGCTGGGGATTTACCCCAAAGATGCAGATTCAGTGAAATGCTGGAATACCTGCACCCCAATGTTTATAAGAGCAATGTCCACAATAGCCAAACTGTGGAAGGCCCCTCGGTGTCCACCGAAAGATGAATGGATAAAGAATGTGTGGTATATATATATGCAATGGAATATTACTCAGCTATTAGAAACGACAAATACCCACCATTTGCTTTGATGTGAATGGAACTGAAAGGTGTTATGCTGAGTGAAATAAGTCAATCAGAAAAGGACAAACATTATATGGTCTCATTCATTTGGGGAATATAAAAAATAGTGAAAGGGAATAAAGGGGAAAGGAGAAAAAATGAGTGGGAAATATCAGAAAGGGAGACAGAACATGAGAGACTCCTAACTCTGGGAAACGAACTAGGGGTGGTGGAAGGGGAGGTGGGCGGGGGGTGGTGGTGACTGGGTGATGGTCACTGAGGGGGGCACTTGATGGGATAAGCACTGGGTGTTATTCTATATGTTGGCAAATTGAACACCAATAAAACATAAATTTATAAAATTTAGTGAAATGGAATAAAGGGGAAGGAGAGTGAATGAGTGAAAATATCAGTGAGGGTGCCAGAACATGAAAGACACCTAACTCTGGGAAACAAACAAGGGGTAGTGGAAAGGGAAGTGGGTGGGGTGTTGGGGTGATTGGATGATGGGCACTGATGGGGGCACTTGGGATGACCACTGGGTGTTATGCTATGTGTTTGCAAATTGAACTCCAATAAAAAAATTAAAAAAGAATAAAGTCTTGTTTTTTCCCACAGGTTGTGTTTAGAATAGCTGTCTATTACAGAAAGTACCATGTTTAAGTCTGCTAGTATTCATGTATTATTATCTAAGTAATTGTTTACTTTTGTTATTATTTGACTGATATACTTTGCAGCTCCCACATTGGGGGCATAAATATTCATGATTGTTAGGTTTTCTTGTTGGATAGACCCTTTAAGTATGATAGAGTGTCCCTCTTCATTTCTTACTACAATCTTTGTAATAAACTTTAATTTACCTGATATGATGATTGCTCCCCCAGCTTTCTTTTGAGGATCATTTGAATGGTAAATTGTTCTCCAACCTTTTATTTTTAGGCTGTAGATGTCCTTCGGTCTAAAATGAGTCTCTTGTATATTTTTTTATTTAATTTTTTAAATTTTTTATTGGTGTTCAATTTACTAACATACAGAATAACCCCCAGTGCCCGTCACCCATTCACTCCCACCCCCCGCCCTCCTCCCCTTCTACCACCCCTAGTTCGTTTCCCAGAGTTAGCAGTCTTTACGTTCTGTCTCCCTTTCTGATATTTCCCACACATTTCTTCTCCCTTCCCTTATATTCCCTTTCACTATTATTTATATTCCCCAAATGAATGAGAACATATAATGTTTGTCCTTCTCCGACTGACTTACTTCACTCAGCATAATACCCTCCAGTTCCATCCACGTTGAAGCAAATGGTGGGTATTTGTCATTTCTAATAGCTGAGTAATATTCCATTGTATACATAAACCACATCTTCTTTATCCATTCATCTTTCGTTGGACACCGAGGCTCCTTCCACAGTTTGGCTATCGTGGCCATTGCTGCTATAAACATCGGGGTGCGGGTGTCCCGGCGTTTCACTGCATTTGTATCTTTGGGGTAAATCCCCAACAGTGCAATTGCTGGGTCGTGGGGCAGGTCTATTTTTAACTCTTTGAAGAACCTCCACACAGTTTTCCAGAGTGGCTGCACCAGTTCACATTCCCACCAACAGTGTAAGAGGGTTCCCTTTTCTCCACATCCTCTCCAACATTTATTGTTTCCTGCCTTGTTAATTTGCCCCATTCTCACCGGTGTGAGGTGGTATCTCATTGTGGTTTTGATTTGTATTTCCCTGATGGCAAGTGATGCAGAGCATTTTCTCATATGCATGCTGGCCATGTCTACGTCTTCCTCTGTGAGATTTCTGTTCATGTCTTTTGCCCATTTCATGATTGGATTGTTTGTTTCTTTGGTGTTGAGTTTAATAAGTTCTTTATAGATCTTGGAAACTAGCCCTTTATCTGATATGTCATTTGCAAATATCTTCTCCCATTCTGTAGGTTGTCTTGTAGTTTTGTTGACTGTATCCTTTGCTGTGCAAAAGCTTCTTATCTTGATGAACTCCCAATAGTTCATTTTTGCTTTTGTTTCTTTTGCCTTCGTGGATGTATCTTGCAAGAAGTTACTGTGGCCGAGTTCAAAAAGGGTGTTGCCTGTGTTCTTCTCTAAGATTTTGATGGAATCTTGTCTCACATTTAGATCTTTCATCCATTTTGAGTTTATCTTTGTGTATGGTGAAAGAGAGTGGTCTAGTTTCATTCTTCTGCATATGGATGTCCAATTTTCCCAGCACCATTTATTGAAGAGACTGTCTTTCTTCCAATGGATAGTCTTTCCTCCTTTATCGAATATTAGTTGACCATAAAGTTCAGGGTCCACTTCTGGGTTCTCTATTCTGTTCCACTGATCTATGTGTCTGTTTTTGTGCCAGTACCACACTGTCTTGATGACCACAGCTTTGTAGTACAACCTGAAATCTGGCATTGTGATGCCCCCAGATATGGTTTTCTTTTTTAAAATTCCCCTGGCTATTCGGGGTCTTTTATGATTCCACACAAATCTTAAAATAATTTGTTCTAACTCTCTGAAGAAAGTCCATGGTATTTTGATAGGGATTGCATTAAACATGTATATTGCCCTGGGTAACATTGACATTTTCACAATATTAATTCTGCCTTCCATGAGCATGGAATATTTTTCCATCTCTTTGTGTCTTCCTCAATTTCTTTCAGAAGTGTTCTATAGTTTTGAGGGTATAGATCCTTTACATCTTTGGTTAGGTTTATTCCTAGGTACCTTATGCCTTTGGGTGCAATTGTAAATGGGATTGACTCCTTAATTTCTCTTTCTTCAGTCTCATTGTTAGTGTATAGAAATGCCACTGAGGGGATCCCTGGGTGGTGCAGCGGTTTGGCGCCTGCCTTTGGCCCAGGGCGCAATCCTGGAGACCCGGGATCGAGTCCCACATCGGGCTCCCCGTGCATGGAGCCTGCTTCTCCCTCTGCCTGTGTCTCTGCCTCTCTCTCTCGCTCTCTGATGACTATCATAAATAAATAAATTTTAAAAAAATTTAAAAAAAGAAATGCCACTGATTTCTGGGCATTGATTTTGTATCCTGCCACACTACCGAATTGCTGTATGAGTTCTAGCAATTTGGGGTGGAGACTTTTGGGTTTTCTATGTAGAGTATCATGTCATCGGTGAAGAGGGAGAGTTTGACTTCTTCTTTGCCAATTTGAATGCCTTTAATGTCTTTTTGTTGTCTGATTGCTGAGGCTAGGACTTCCAGTACTATGTTGAATAGCAGTGGTGAGAGTGGACATCCCTGTCTTGTTCCTGATCTTAGGGGAAAGGCTCCCAGTGCTTCCCCATTGAGAATGATATTTGCTGTGGGCTTTTCTTAGATGGCTTTTAAGATGTCGAGGAATGTTCCCTCTATCCCTACACTCTGAAGAGTTTTGATCAGAAATGGATGCTTTTTTTTGTCAAATGCTTTCTCTGCATCTAATGAGAGGATCATATGGTTCTTGGTTTTTCTCTTGCTGATATGATGAATCACATTGATTGTTTTACGGGTGTTGAACCAGCCTTGTGTCCCAGGGATAAATCCTACTTGGTCATGGTGAATAATTTTCTTAATGTACTGTTGGATCCTATTGGCCAGTATCTTGTTGAGAATTTTTGCATCCATGTTCATCAGGGATATTGGTCTGTAATTCTCCTTTTTGGCGGGGTCTTTGTCTGGTTTTAGAATTAAGTTGATGCTGGCCTCATAGAACGAATTTGGAAGTACTCCATCTCTTTCTATCTTTCCAAACAGCTTTAGGAGAATAGGTATGGTTTCTTCTTCTATACGTTTGATAAAATTCCCCTGGGAAGCCATCTGGCCCTGGACTCTTGTGTCTTGGGAGGTTTTTGATGACTGCTTCAATTTCCTCCCTGGTTATTGGCCTGTTCAGGTTTTCTATTTCTTCCTGTTCCAGTTTTGGTAGTTTGTGGCTTTCCAGGAATGTGCCCATTTCTTCTAGATTGCCTAATTTATTGGCGTATAGCTGTTCATAATATGTTTTTAAAATCGTTTGTATTTCCTTGGTGTTGGTAGTGATCTCTCGTTTCTCATTCATTTTATTAATTTGAGTCTTCTCTCTCTTCTTTTTAATAAGGCTGGCTAATGGTTTATCTATCTTATTAATTCTTTCAAAGAACCAACTCCTGGTTCTGTTGATCTGTTCCACAGTTCTTCTGGTCTCGATTTCATTGAGTTCTGCTCGAATCTTTATTAACTCCCTTCTTCTCTTGGGTGTAGGATATTTGCTGTTTTTTCTCTAGCTCCTTTATGTGTAAGGTTAGCTTTTGTATTTGAGTTCTTTCCAGTTTTTGAATGGATGCTTGTATTGCGATGTATTTCCCCCTTAGGACTGCTTTTGCTGCATCCCAAAGATTTTGAACGGTTGTATCTTCATTCTCATTTGTTTCCATGAATCTTTTTAATTCTTCCTTAATTTCCTGGTTGACCCTTTCATCTTTTAGTAGGATGGTACTTAACCTCCACGTGTTTGAGGTCCTTCCAAACTTATTGTTGTGATTTAGTTCTAATTTCAAGGCATTATGGTCTGAGAATATGCAGGGGACGATCCCAATCTTTTGGTATCAGTTCAGACCCGATTTGTGACCCAGTATGTGGTGTATTCTGGAGAAAGTTCCATGTGCACTTGAGAAGAATGTGTATTCAGTTGAGTTTGGATGTAAATTTCTGTAGATATCTGTGAAATCCATCTGGTCCAGTGTATCATTTAAAGCTCTCGTTTCTTTGGAGATGTTGTGCTTAGAAGACCTATCGAGTATAGTAAGAGCTAGATTGAAGTCACCAAGTATAAGTGTATTATTATCTAAGTATTTCTTCACTTTGGTTATTAATTGATTTAAATATTTGGGAGCTCCCACATTCGGGGCATATATATTGAGGATTGTTAAGTCCTCTTGTTGGATAGATCCTTTAAGTATGATATAGTGTCCCTCTTCATCTCTCACTACAGTCTTCGGGGTAAATTTTAGTTTATCTGATATAAGGATGGCTACCCCTGCTTTCTTTTGAGGACCATTCGAATGGTAAATGGTTCTCCAACCTTTTATTTTCAGGCTGTAGGTGTCCTTCTGTCTAAAATGAGTCCCTTATAGACAGCAAATAGATGGGTCTTGCTTTTTTATCCAGTCTGAAACCCTGTGCCTTTTGATGGGGTCATTAAGCCCGGTCACCTTCAGAGTTACTATTGAGAGATATGAGTTTAGTGTCACCATGATATCTATTCAGTCCTTGTTTTTGTGGATTGTTCCACTGAACTTCTTCTTAAAGGGGAATTTTAAGAGTCCCCCTTAAAATTTCTTGCACAGCTGGTTTGGAGGTCATATATTCTTTCAGTTGCTGCCTGTCTTGGAAGCTCTTTATCTCTCCTTCCATTTTGAATGAGAGCCTTGCTGGATAAAGTATTCTTGGTTGCATGTTCTTCTCATTTAGGACCCTGAATATATCCTGCCAGCCCTTTCTGGCCTGCCAGATCTCTGTGGAGAGGTCTGCTGTTACCCTAATACTCCTCCCCATAAAAGTCAAGGATTTCTTGTCTCTTGCTGCTTTAAGGATCTTCTCTTTTATCTTTGGAATTTGCAAGCTTAACTATTAAATGTCGAGGTGTTGAACAGTTTTTATTGATTTTAGGGGGGGATCTCTCTATTTCCTGGGTCTGAATGCCTGTTTCCCTTCCCAGATTAGGAACGTTTTCAGCTAGGATTTGTTCAAATACATATTCTGGCCCTCTGGCCCTTTCAGCGCCCTTGGGAACCCTAATTAAACGTAGGTTTTTCTTCCTCAGGCTGTCGTTTATTTCCCTTAATCTATCTTCATGGTCTTTTAATTGTTTGTCTCTTTTTCCTCAGTTTCCCTCTTTGCCATCAACTCTTCTTCTATGTCACTCACTCGTTCTTCCACCTCATTAACCCTCGTCGTTAGGACTTCTAGTTTGGATTGCATCTCATTCAATTGATTTTTAATTTCTGCCTGATTGGATCTAAATTCTGCAGTCATGAAGTCTCTTGAGTCCTTTATGCTTTTTTCTAGAGCCACCAGTAGCTGTATAATAGTGCTTCTGAATTGGCTTTCTGACATTGAATTGTAATCCAGGTTTTGTAACTCTGTGGGAGAGAGGACTGTTTTTGATTCTTTCTTTTGAGGTGAGGTTTTCCTTCTAATCATTTTGCTCAGTGCAGAGTGGCCAAAAGCAAGGTGTATTGGGAAAAGGAGAAAAAGAGAGGAGAGAAAGAAGGAAAGAAAAGAGAAAAAGAAAAAACAAAAAAGGGAGAAGAAAAAGAGAAAGAAAAAGAAGGAAAGGGGAAAAATCATGGGGGAAGGAAACAAATCAAAAAGCAAAAAAAAAAAAAAAAAACCAACAACAACAACAACAAAAACACGGGGGAGTATCTTCTGATTTTGTATACCTTAAGTCCCTTAACTTCCCCTGGAACTTGTCCTTCTAGCTGGTCTTCTGGGGAAGGGGCCTGTTGTGCTGATTTTCAGGTATTAGCACTTGGGAGAGCTGCTCTGCCCCTTCCTGGTTCAGGGCTCAGTGGGGGTTGTTTATCCCGTGAGGCCCCAGGAGGAACAATCGCTGTGGCGGCGGCCAGCTCTGGAGCCCTGGATTCAGCTCCTGCAGTAACTATGGAGCTCTCCGTCTGCAGGGCCTGGAGGATCCCTGGCGGGGCCGGTGATCTGCTCATCTTGGGGCAGGAGCATCCTTGCGGTGCTGGGCCCTCCCGGCCTCTGCCTGTCCCGGGGGGAGGCCGGATCCCGGGCTGTGTCCCCGGCATCCTGTGCTCCCGGGCCTGAGATGTTGGATTCGCGCTCCGGCCGGGCAGCCCCCTCCGCGGAGCCACCGCCGGAGCCCCTCCGAGCTGCTGCCGGGTCCAGCTGTGCGCGCTGTAGCCCTCTAGGGAGCTCGGCGCACTCTCCTGGGCACACAGGTGTCTGTTAGTTTCCCAGGGAGACTAAGGGCATCCCCACCCTCCTGGGGTCCTGCTCCAATTCCCTGCGAGGCCTTTCCACCCGGGAAGATTGGTGAAGCTCCTGCTTCTCTGGGACGGGGCTCTCTTGTCCTGGGGGCACTCTCCCCGGCTCCTCGCCGGGCCCCCCCTCCTTGGATGCCTTTTGTTTATTTTTTTCTTTTTTCCCCCTCTTCCTACCTTGATAGAAGCACGAACCCTTCTCACTGTAGCATTCCAGCTGTTCTCTCTTTAAATCTCAGGCCGAATTCGTAGGTTTTCAGGATAATTTGAGGGTTATCTAGGTAATTTGGTTGGGACAGGTGATTTGGGGACCCTACTCTTCCGCCATCTTGCCCCTCCTCCTACATATCCTTTACCTCTTTGGTGAGGTTTATTCCTAGGTATCTTATGGTTTTTGGTGCAATTGTAAATGGGATCAATTCCTTAATTTCTCTTTCTTCAGTCTCAGTGTATAGAAATGCCATTGATTTCTGGGCATTGATTTTGTATCCTGCCACACTGCTGAATTGCTGTATGAGTTCTAACAATTTTGGGGTGGAGTCTTTTGGATTCTCTACATATAGTATCATGTCATCTTCAAAGAGGGAGAGTTTGACTTCTTCTTTGCCAAATTGAATGCCTTTTATTTCTTTTTGTTTTCTGGTTTCTGATGCTAGGACTTCTCGTACTATGTTGAACAGAGGTGAGAGTAGGCATCCCTGTCATGTTCCTGACCTTAGGGAAAAAGCTCTAAGTTTTTCCCCATTGAGAATGATATTCACTGTGGGCTTTTCGTAGATGGCTTTTATGGTACTGAGGTATGTTCTCTCTATCCTTACATTGTGGAGAGATAAAAGGCTTCTACACAGCAAAGGAAACCATCAACAAAACTAAAAGGCAACCTATCAAGTGGGAGAAGGTATTTGGAAATAACATACCAGATAAATGGCTAGCTTCCAAAATCTATAAAGAACGTATCAAGTTCTACACCCAAAAAACAAATAATCCAGTCAAGAAGTGGGCATGTACAGTTATTTCTCCAAAGAAGACAAAGAAATGTCCAACAGACATGTGAAAAAATGCTTCACACCACTTGGCATCAGGGAAATATCAAAACCACAATCAGGTATCATTTCATGCCAGGCAGAATGGCTAAAATTAACAAGATGGGAAACAACAAATGTTGGTGAGGATGCAAAGAAAGGGGAATCCTCTTACACTGTTGGTGTGATTGCAAGCTGGTACAGCCACTCTGAAAAATAGTTTGGAGGTTTCTCAGAAGTTAAAAATAGAGCTACACTACAATCCAGCAACCCAGCAATTGCACTACTAGGTATTTATCACAAAGATAAAAATATAGTGATCCAAAGGGGCACCTGCACCCCAATGTTTATAACAACAATGTACATAATAGACAAACTGTGGAAAGTATTGAGATGTCTATTGAGAGATGAATGGATAAAGATATATATATATATATATACATATACATATATAATATGAATATTACTCACCAATCAGAGAGAATGAATACTTACCATTTACATTGATGTGTATGGAACTGGGGGTGTCATACTGAGCAAAATAACTCAGAGAAAGATAATTATATGGTTTTACTCATATGTGGAATATAAGAAGCAGCACAGAGTATCATAGGGTAAGGGGGGGTACTGAATGGAGAGTCAACAGAGAGGGAGGAAATCCATGAGAGAATCTTAACTATAGGAAACAAACAGGGTTGCTGGAGGGGTGTGGTGGGTGGGGGAATGGGGTAATTGGGTGTCGGATATTAAGGAGGGCATGTGATGTAATGAGTACTGGGTGTTATATACAACTGATAAATTATTATACACTACATCTGTACTGTGTGTTGGCTAACTGAATTTAAATTAAAAAAGAAGACATACAGGTGGCCAAAGCAGATGTGAAAAGATACTCAACATATCTCATTATCAGAGAAATGGAAATCAAAACCACAATGAGATATTACCTCACACCTGTCAGAATGGCTAAAATAAAAAAAAAAAAAACTCAAGAAATGACAAGTGTTGGAGAGGATGTGAAAAAATAGGATCTCTCCTGCATTGTTGGTGGGAAATGCAAACTGGTGCAGCCACTGTACAAGAGTATGGAGATCCCTCAAAACATTGAAAATAGCACTACTCTGATAAATTGTACTACTGAGTATTTACCCTAAAATATAAAAACATTAATTTGAAAGGATATATGCACCCCCATATTTATTGCAGCATTATTTACAATAGCCAAATTATGGAACCAGCCCAAGTGTCTATCAATGGGTAAATGGATAATGATGTGTTAGATGTGACATATATATATGTATGTCACAGACACACATATATATGTAATGAAGTATTATTTAGTCATAAGGAATGAAATATTACCATTTGCATCAACATAGATGGATCTAGAGAGTATAAAATGCTAAATGAAGTAAGTTGGTCAGAGCAAGACAAATACCATATTATTTCCACTCACATGTGGAATTTAAGAAACAAAACAAACAAACAAAGAAAAAAAGGCAAACTAAGATACAGGCTCTTAACTATACAGAAAAAACGATGGTTACCAGAGGGGACATTAAGTAGGAACATGGATTAAATAAGTGAAGAAGGTTAAGAGTATACTTATCTTGATAAGCACAGAGTAATACATAAAGTTGTCAAATCAGTATTATTATACACCTGAAAGAATATAACACTGTTAACTGAGCTGGATTTGGGATCCCTGGGTGGCGCAGCGGTTTGGCCCCTGCCTTTGGCCCAGGGCGCGATCCTGGAGACCCGGGATCGAATCCCACGTCCGGCTCCCGGTGCATGGAGCCTGCTTCTCCCTCTGCCTGTGTCTCTGCCTCATTCTCTCTCTCTCTCTGTGACTATCACAAATAAATGAAAATTAAAAATAATTAAAAAAAAACTGAGCTGGATTAAAAAAAAGAAAACCACACACACACACACACACACACAAAACTGAGGGACACCTGGGTGGCTCAGTGATTGAGCAGTTGCCTTTGGCTCAGGTCATGATTTCAGGGCCCCGGAATCTAGACCTGCACTGGGCTCCCCACGGGGAGCCTGCCTCTTTCTGCTTATGTCTCTGCCTCTCTTTCTGCTTATGTCTCTGCCTCTCTTTCTTTTATTCTCTTATGAATAAATTATTTAAATCTTTAAAAAATTTAAAAAACTGCGATGGAATTAAATTTTAAAAAAAGCTTGGAGATCAGATGGTAGTGGGATGATATATTGAAAGTGTTGAAATGAAAATACTATTAGACAGGAATTCAATGTCCAGTGAATTCATTCTTCAAAATAAAGAAGTTTATAGGTTCCAAAATAAATACTGAGACATTTTATCACTAGCAGAACTGCTCTACAAGAAACACTAGAGGGAGTCCTTCAGATTGAAATAAAAGGACACTAGACAGTAACTCAAATCCAGATGAAGAAATATTCTGATAAAGGTAACTACCTTGCAAATATTTAAGTATTCTTATAATGTAGTTTTATAATTCTTTTTTCTCTTATTTGATTAAAAAGGAAATTGCATAAAGCAAAAAATTATATATCTGTACTTATAGCATAAAAGGTATAAATTTTACATAACAATGTTAGCAAAATGGAACAGGCAGCTATGGTGAAAGAGAAGGGCAATTGTTTTTGTATATAATTACAATTAACTTGGTATTAGTTAAACTTAAAAAACAACTTGGTATTAGTTGGAACAAGATTGTTATAAGTTAGGATGTTGATTTTAATCATCATCAGGGAAACCAATAGAAAAAAAATTAAAGAAAGGCAGACTGGTACATGCAGCACCTCATTCGGGTGTGTGTCTTGGAAGTTTAACTACCCTATATTCTCCTACAAATTGACCTTGAGAGCTTGTTTGAAGGTTCGAGCAGGGGATGACCAGCTACTCATATATCCTTGACCAAAGACAATCATTCTCTATTGGGAAAGGTCATTCTCTTTTACTGAGTGTGCAGCTTTGGGAGGGATGCACATGAAGCAATGAGGGAGAAAGGGTTCATCTACCTACCCAGCCAGGTCAGCTGAATGAACCCTGGCAATCAGTGGGCTGACATATGTCACAGCCAGATTGCCCTCACATCCAGAAAATTTTAAAGTAGAGTAAAATACCCAGTACTAGAGTAAATAGAATAAGGGAATTAAAAATAATACACTAAGAAACAATATCTATTTAACACAAATTTAGAAATGAAGTTTCTGTCTTTAATTAGACAAACAAAAAAGATAAATCATATGAAAAAAACCAAAATGGCAGGTATAAATGTTACCTTATCATAATTACATTAAATGCATTAAACATTTAAAAGGCAGAAAATTTCAGAAAAGATTTAAAGAAAAAAATGATCTCCTATATACTGTCAATGAGAAACATGATTTTAGATTCAAAGACATAAATAGTTTGAAAAAACAATAGGAAAACATATATCATTCAAAAAATAACCATGAGAAATGGAATGACTATAGTAATTCTAAACAAATAGACTTTAATACAAAAATTGTTGCTTGAGAAAAACTAGCACATTTTATAATGTTAAATTCAAACTGATATAAAAGTTATAAACAGGAGTTAAGATGGTGGGGGAGTTCGGGGACTCTAAGTTTGTCTTGTCCCTTGAATACAACTAGACAGTTATTAAATCATCCTGAACACCTGAGAAATCAATTGGATATGTCAGAAAACAAATGTTGCAAGTCTACAAGTTGAAAGGCAACTACCATTTTGGCAGGGGCAAGGCAGCTTGCTTAAGGAGGCCACTGCAAAGTAATATAAGCAGCAGACTGCATAATTGGAAGAAGTCTGCTACAGTAGGGGACGTGCCTGGCTTAAGGGTGACTAATTTTGGTGAAGTGGAGCTGAATCCCAGGTGTGACAGAATGGTCTGAGGATCCCTGAGGTTGTAAGAAGAACAGGTAGGTGGTGCCTAACTGCAGCTCAATTCCCAGGCATAGAAGTGTGGAAGCCACCTGAGAACAGCAGCTAGCTTTCTGCTCTGTGTTCCATAAACTGCGAACCACAGCACAGTCATGTAAATGCTTTCTGGGATGGGTCCAGCCAAAGGCCAGGTGGGACCTTCCCCAGGAGGAACACTGTGGGTCTGCACCATGGGAATCCCTAAATTTGGAGTTTTGAAACACAGTAACATGTCTGAGATAAAAACACCCAGATGCAGGCAAGGTGAACACAATTCTGACAGAAACTGGGGAGACAAGAGTGATTGATTGTTCTGTGAGGTCTCAGTGAAGAGTGGGGGGCATAAATTTTTAGCTCACAGCTAGAGAGAAGTGCACTGCTATATTAATCTCCATGATCAGCACTGAAAGACTTCAGAGAACAAAACAGGACCACCTAGTGGAGTCTGGACTATGTACACCAAGCCCAGCTTCCCTGCACTCTGGAGGCACGTTTCCACTA
The DNA here is from genome assembly GCF_053574225.1 of Canis aureus. Classification (NCBI taxonomy): domain Eukaryota; kingdom Metazoa; phylum Chordata; class Mammalia; order Carnivora; family Canidae; genus Canis; species Canis aureus. The sequence continues at coordinate 77,759,069 of NC_135649.1, read as the reverse complement.
GGGCAAGTCCACCTGAGAATCAGTACAAGAGGCGCCTTACCCAGAAGACCTGCACAAACAACTCACTGTCACCAAGTTCAGTGATCATAGATGGTGGCAAAGCCTCAGTTTTAGGGGATGTATCATAGCATTCTTTGTATTTTTATTCCTTAGTCTTTTATTATGATTTTTTCAGGTATTTTCTTATTTTTTCAATTGGTTTTCGGTCTTTTTTAATTTTTATTTTTGTATATACATTTAAATATATCATTTTTTGTTTCATATATATATATAATTATATATATATATAATTTTGGGATCTACTTTCTTTCAACAAGTAGATGAAAACACCCACGGGACCGAGGTTTATTTTTTGTTGTTGTTTTCTTTCTTCTTTTCTTTTCTGGACAAAATGACAAGATGGAGAAATTCTCCCCAAAAGAAAGAACATGAGTACTACTTATTGCCAAGGATTTAATCAATATGGATATACATACGTAAGATGATTGAAGTAAAATTTATTTATTTATTTTTAAAGATTTACTTATTTATGATAGACAGAGAGAGAGAGAGAGAGAGAGAGAGAGAGAGAGAGAGAGGCAGAGACACAGGAGGAGGGAGAAGCAGGCTCCATGCCGGGAGTCTGATGCGGGACTCGATCCTGGGACTCTAGGATCGCGCCCTGGGCCAAAGGCAGGCGCTAAACCGCTGAGCAGCTCCAGGATTCCCTGAAGTAAAATTTAAACAGTGATGATAAAGATACAAGGTGGGCTTGAAAAAAGCATAGAATACAACTGAGAATCCCTTACTGTAGAGATTAAAGAACTATAATCTACTCAGGCTGAAATTAAAATTGCTGTTACTGAGATATTGTCCCAAGTGGAGGCCATAATAATGAGGATGTATGAAGCAGAAGAGTGGATCAATGATATAGAAGATAAAGTGATGAAAAATAATAAAGCTGAAAAGAGGATATTAAAACTATTAGATCATGAAGGGAAACTTAGGAAACTTATCAATTCCATAAAGCAAATATTATCCATATGAGTCCCAAAAGATGAGAAGTAAGAGAAAGGGGCAGAAAATCTATTTAAACCAATTATAGAAGAGAACTTTTCTAATCTGGGGAAGGAAACAGGCATTCAGGTCCAGGAAGCATAGGGAATTTCCCTCAAAATTAATGAAAATAGGTCAACACCTCGCCATATTATAGTAAAGCTTGGAAATTAAAATGAGAGAGAAAATCTTGAAAGCAGCTCTGGACAAGAAGTCCTTAACCTACAAGGGGAGACACAAGGCTGGCAGAAGACCTGTCCACTGAGACCTGGCAGCCAGAAAGGATTGGCATCATAAAATCAACCTGCTAAATGGGACAAAATACACCTAAGAATACTTTATACAACAAGGCTATCATTCAGATAGAAAGAGAGATAAAAGGTTTCCATGAGGCAAAAAGCATAGAAATCTGTGAACCCTAAACCAGTGCTGCAAGGAATATTAAAGGGTGATCCTTTCAGCAGAAATAGAGAGCCCAAAAGTAACAAGGACCAAAAAAGAACAAAAACAATCTACAGAAACAGCAACTTTACAGGTAATATAGTGGCACTAAATTAATATCTTTCAATAATTACCCTGGCAAAAGAAACAAAAGCAAAAATGAACTATTGGGACTTCATCAAGATAAGAAAGAAGCTTTTGCACAGGAAAGGATACAGTCAACAAAACTAAAAGACAACCTACAGAATGGGAGAAGATACTTGCAAGTGACCTATCAGATAAAGGGCTAGTTTCCAAGATCTATAAAGAACTTCTTAAACTCAACACCAAAGAAACAAACAATCCAATCATGAAATGGGCAAAAGACATGAAGAGAAATCTCACAGAGGAAGACATAGACATGGGCAACAAGCACATGAGAAAATGCTCTGCATCACTGGCCATCAGGGAAATACCAATCAGAACCACAATGAGATACCACCTCACACCAGTGAAAATGGGGAAAATTAACAAGGCAGGAAACCACAAATGTTGGAGAGGATGTGGAGAAAAGGGAACCCTCTTACACTGTTGGTGGGAATGTGAACTGGTGCAGCCACTCTGGAAAACTGTGTGGAGGTTCCTCAAAGAGTTAAAAATAGACCTGCCCTACAACCCATCCATTGCACTGTTGGGGATTTACCCCAAAGATTCAGATGCAATGAAATGCTGGGACACCTGCACCCCGGTGTTTATAGCAGCAATGTCCACAATAGCCAAACTGTGGAAGGAGCCTCGGTGTCCATCGAAAGATGAATGGATAAAGAAGATGTGGTTTATGTATACAATGGAATATTACTCAGCCATTAGAAACGACAAATACCCACCATTTGCTTCAAAGTGGATGGAACTGGAGGGTATTATGCTGAGTGAAGTAAGTCAATCAGAGAAGGACAAACAGTGTATGTTCTCATTCATTTGGGGAATATAAATAATAGTGAAAGGGAATATAAGGGAAGGGAGAAGAAATATGCGGGAAATATCAGAAAGGGAGACAGAACATAAAGACTCCTAACTCTGGGAAACGAACTAGGGGTGATGGAAGGGGAGGAAGGGGGGTGGGGGTGAGTGGGTGACGGGCACTGAGGGGGACACTTGACAGGATGAGCACTGGGTGTTATTCTGTATGTTGGTAAATTGAACACCAATAAAAAATAAATTTATTTTTAAAAAATAATTTTTGTAGCTTTTAAGAAATAAAAAAATAAAAATAAAAATAAAAATAAAAGGATCTATCCAACAAGAAGACCTCACAATCATGAATATTTATGCTCCTAATGTGGGAGATGCCAAGAATATCAATCAATTAATAACCAAAATGAAGACATACTTAGAAAATATTACACTAATACTGGGAGACTTCAACATGGTGCTTTCTGTAAATGACAGATCTGCTAAGCACAACATCTCCAAAGAAATAAGAGCCTTAAATGATACACTGCACCGGAATGGATTTTACAGAGATTTACAGAACTTTACATTCAAATGCAACTGAATACACATGCTTCTCAAGTGCACATGGAACTTTCTTCAGAATAGACCACATACTGGGTCACAAATCAGTTCTCAACTGATACCAAAAGATTGCGATTGTCCCTTGCATATTTTCAGAGCATAATGCTTTGAAACTTAAACTCAATCACAAGAAGAATTTTGTAAGAAACTCAAACACGTGGAGGTTAAGAAACATCCTGCTAAAAGCTGAATCGGTCAACCAGGAAATTAGAGAAGAATTAAAAACATTCATGGAAACTAATGAGAATGAAAATACAATCGTTCAAAAACTTTGGGATACAGCAAAAGCAGTCCTGAGAGGGAAATACATCGCAATACAAGCATCCCTCAAAAAATTGGAAAAAACTCAAATACACAAGCTAACCTTGCACCTAAAGGAACTGGAGAAAGAACAGCAAATAAAACCTACACCCAGCAGAAGAAGAGAGTTAATACAGATTTGAGCAGAACTCAATGATTTAGAGACCCGAAGAACTTTCGAAGAGATCAACAAAACCAGGAGTTTGTTCTTTGAAAGAATTAATAAGATAGATAAACTATTAGCCAGCCTTATTAAAAAGATTAAAAAGACTCAAAATAATAAAGTGATGAATGGAAGAGGAGAGATCACTACCAATACCAAGGAAATGCATACGATTTTAAAAATGTATTATGAGTAGCTATATGCCAATAAGTTAGGCAATGTAGAAGAAATGGATGCATTTCTGAAAACCACAAATTATAAGTACATTTTGAAGTCAACTGTTGATCCTTCACTTTTGTCCTTCTTCAATATTTTTTTGGCTATTCTGGGTCTTTTGCCTCTCCATATAAACTTTAGAATCATATTGTCAAAATCCATAAATTATCTTCCTGAGATTTTTTTTTATTTGGATTGCATTGAATCTATATATCAAATTGGGAAGAATGGTCATCCTGAGAATGAATAGTCTTCCTATTCATGATCATTGACTATCTCTTCACTTATCTATTTCTTTATAGTAGTTTTCATCTGAGTATAGTAGTTTTCCTCATGTAGATTTTGTACATTTTAAAAATATTTTTGCATAACTATTCCATTTTGGACTTTCTATTGTAAAATATATTTTGGTTTTTTTTTAAATTTTCAAATTCAACGTTTTAAGTCCTGGTATACAGGAAAGCAGTTGACTTTTGTATATTAACCTTGTATAATGCATCTGTGCTATATTTGCTTTTTGTTACAGGACTTTTTATTATTGTTGATGGCTTTGAATTTTCCACACAAATGAGCATGTCATTTGTGAACAAAGACAGTTGTATTCATTCTTTCTTAAGATGTATAACATTTATATTTTTCCATGTCTTATTATGTTATATAGGACATTCAGCATGACATGGCAAAGTAGTGTAACTAGAGGAAATCATGGTTTTAAAATACTACAGAATTTATAGTAGGTTTTGCGTATATATCAGATTTAAGTGGATTGAAATGATGGAGCCAATTAAAATGTATTGCCTAAGAAGTGCATTTCATGGGCTTCTAAAGATATATCTATATCTATATCTATATCTATATCTATATCTATATATCTCTATCTATCTATCTATCTATCTATCTATCTATATACACACACACACATACATACATACAGTCTTCCAGAGTAAATTTTAAGCAGTAAAAAAACTTTAACTTTGTTGATTTTTCAGAATAATTTTTCTACATATTTTGTGTCTTTTTTTTTCATTTTTTTCCTTTTTTTGTTTTTTTTTTGTATATTTTTATTGGAGTTCGATTGGCAAACATATAGAATAACACCCAGTGCTCATCACATCAACTGCCCCTGTCAGTGCCCACCACCCAGTCACCCCATTCCCCCCACCCACCTCCCCTTCTACTATCCCTTGTTTGTTTCCCAGAGTTAGAGGAGTCTCTCATGTTCTGTCACCCTCTCTGATATTTCCCACTCATTTCTCTCCTTCCCCTATAACACCATCAGGGAAATAAAAATCAAAACCACAATGAGATGCCACCTCACACCAGTGAGAATGGGGAAAATTAACAAGGCAGGAAACAACAAATGTTGGAGAGGATGTGGAGAAAGGGGAACCCTCTTGCACTGTTGGTGGGAATGTGAACTGTTACAACCACTCTGGAAAACTCTGTGGAGGTTCCTCAAAGAGTTAATAATAGAACTGCCATACGACCCAGCAATTTCACTGCTGGTGATTTACCCCAAAGATGCAGATGCAGTGAAACGCCAGGACACCTGCACCTCAATGTTGATAGCAGCAATGTCCACAATAGCCAAACTGTGGAAGGAGCCTCTGTGTCCATCAAAAGATGAATGAATAAAGAAGATGTGGTATATATATACATATAATATTACTCAGCCATTAGAAACGAGAAATACCCACCATTTGCTTCAACGTGGATGGAACTGGAGGGTATTATGCCGAGTGAAGTAAGTCAATCAGAGAAGGACAAACATTATATGGTCTCATTCATTTGAGCAATATAAAAAATAGTGAAAAGGAATAAAAGGGAAAGGAGAGAAAATGAGTGGGAAATATCAGTGAGGGTTACAGAACATGAGAGACACCTAACTCTGGGAAATGAACAAGGTGTGGTGAAAGGGAGGTGGGTGTGGTGTTGGGGTGACTGGGTGACGGGCACTGAGGGGGGCACTTGATGGGATGAGAACTGGGTGTTATGCTATATGTTGGCAAACTGAACTCCAGTAAAAAAGAAAAAATCAGGAAAACAGCAAGTTTATGGACAACACAGGACTGAAAAACTCCAGTGCTAGGAAAGAAAAGTATATATAACTTGAGAGTTTTTTCTGATGATTTATCATTCAGTTTAAAATTTTTTAATTATTTTTATTTTTGTGTGATTATATATACATATATATGCATATTTTGCTTTCTTCATAATTTTGGAATTTAATATCCTCTAACACAGACCAAAATACACTCAGGACCAAGCACATCACCTTGTTTAGGCCACTCTGTGAGATTATGTTCTTCTTCCTCTCCTTTGTTCTTTCTCCCTTTCATTCTATTTTGTTTTTTATATTGTTTTGTTTTTCATTATAAAGATAATGAAAAACTCATTTTAGACTTAAAAACTCATTCTTAAAAACACAAACTAGAAACTCATTCTAAAAACTCAAGCGTTCTAAAAACTCACTTAAAAACTCAAACTCAGTTTAGACTCATTTTAGACTTAAAAACAACTGTCAGACTGAAAATGAGGGGGTGGAGAACCAATTACCCGTGCAAATGGACCTCAAAAGAAAGCTGGGATAGCAATCCTCTTTTTCTTTGCTGACTTCTGAACTCTTTGGATTTGTCTACTGTGTATTTTTCTTGCGTCATGGCTCATATTTTTTATTCTGTTCATGTATTTGTTGATTCTTCTTTGGAAAAAATTACTACAAGAAGGCATTCACCACAAAAGAAAGAAGTAGAGGTAATACTCTGCAAAAGATGTAATGGATATGGGTTTAAGAAAAATGTCAGTGATGGAATTCAGGATAATAATTATAAAGTGACTAGCTGGGCTTGAAAAAAGCATAAAAGACCCTAGAGAATCTCTTAGTGCAGAAATGAGATCTAATCAGGCCAAAAATAATAATACTTTAACTGAGATGCAGTCTGAACTGAATGCTCTAATAGCTAGGTTAAATGCGGCAGAAGAGAGAATAAGGGACATAGAAGACTAGTTCATGGAAAAGAAGGAAGCTGAGGAAGAGAGAGAAAAACAATACCCCATGAGTAGAGGATCCAAGAGAAAAGAGATGCCATGAAAAATAAAAGAACCAACATCAAAATTATCAGAATTCCTGAGGGTGAAGGCGGGGGGGGGGGGGTGTGTCCAGAAAGTATATTTGAGCAAATCATAGCTGAGAACTTCCCTAATCTGGGGAAGGAAACAGGCATTCATATCCAAGAGATAGAGAGGACCCTCTCAACATCACTAAAAATAGATCAATAGCTTGACATATTAATAGTGAAGCTTGCAAATATCATAGATAAAAAGAAAATCCTGAAAACACCTTGAGACAAGAGATTCTTAACACACAGAGGTAGAAATAGTAGATTGACACGAGACCTATCCAGAGACATGGCAAGTCAGAAAGTCCTGACACGATTTATTCATGGCACTAAATGAGAAAAATATCCAGACAAGAATACTTTATCATTCAGAATGGAAGAAGAGGTAAAGAGCTTCCAAGACAGAAACTGAAAGAATATGTAACCACCAAACCAGCCCTACAAGAAATATTAAAGACGATCCTGTAAGTTAAGAGAGAGCCCAAGAATAACATAGACCAGAAAGAAACAGAAAAAATCTGTAGAAACAGGGACTTTAGAGGTAACACAATGACTCTAAATTCATATATTTCAATAGTTAGTGTGAATGTAAATGGGCTAAATGCTCCAATCAAAGACACAGAGTATCGGATTGGATAAAAAAGCAATACCCATCCATAGGCTATATACAAGAGACTCATTTTAGATTTAAAAACATATGTTCTCATTCATTTGGGGAATATAAACAATAGTGAAAGAGAATATAAGGGAAGGGAGAAGAAATGTGTGGGAAATATCAGAAAGGGAGACAGAACATAAAGACTCCTAACTCTGGGAAACGAACTAGGGGTGGTGGAAGAGGAGGAGGGTGGGGGCTGGGGGTGAATGGGTGACGGGCACTGAGGGGGGCACTTGACGGGATGAGCACTGGGTGTTATTCTGTATGTTGGCAAATTGAACACCAATAAAAATAAATTTATTATAAAAAAATAAAAACACTTTCAGACTGAAAATGAGGGGGTGGAGAACCAATTACCCATGCAAATGGACCTCAAAAGAAAGCTGGGGTAGCAATCCTAATATTAGATAAATTAGATTTTTTGAAAAAGACTGTAGTAAGAGATGAAGAGTGACACCGTATCATACTTGAACGGTGTATCCAACAAGAAGAGCTAATAATTATAAATACTTATCCTCCTAAAGTGGGAGCAGACAACTATATAAACCAATTAAAAATCAAATAAACTTGGAGGGCCGGGCAAGATGGCAGAAGAGTAGTATCCTCAAGTCACCTGTCCCCACCAACTTACCTAGATAACTTTCAAATCATCCTGAATACCTAAGAATTCGGCCTGAGATTTAAAGAGAGAACAGCTGGAATGCTACAGTGAGAAGAGTTCACGCTTCTATCAAGTTAGGAAGATGGGAAAAAATAAATAAATGCAAAAGCATCCAGTGGGGGTGGGGCTCCCATGAGGAGCCGGGCTAATGCCAGGCAGAGAGAGCCTCCAGGACGGGAAAGCCCACTCCCGGACAAGCAGGAACTTTACAAATCTTCCCAGATGGAAAGGCGCTCTCAGCGAACTCGGGCAGGATCCAAGGAGGGACAGTGGAGCTCCCAGGTTCCTGGGGTCACTAACAGAGGAAGTGCACCCCGGGTAGAGCACACAACACACTGCGGGCCCAGCTTCATAACGGGCTGAAGCCCATGCCCGGCGGGACCCCGGGAGCAGCTCCAAGCGCGAAGGTTGCTGCGCCACCCCGAGAGCAGCTCAGGCGGTGGCTCAGGTGGCAGCTCCACGTAGAGGGGGCTGCGCGGCCCTGGGAGCATCTCAGATGGCAGCTCAGGAGGCCGCTCGCTAAAAGGGGGCTGCACAGCCCTGGGAGTATGATTCCAGCCGCGCAGGGCCCGGAGGCCAAGGCGTGGAAAGACACAGCCCAGGATCCGGCGCTCCCCTTGGGACAGGCGGAGGCTGGGAGGACACAGGACAGCAAGGACGCTCCTGCCGCCAGGCGGCCCCAGCCCCAGGAGCATCCAGGCCCCTGCGGACTGGGAAACTGCGGTAGTTACTGCTAGAGCTGCCTCCAGGACTGGAAAGCTGGCAGCCACCACAGTTGTTGTTCCTCCTGGTGTCACCTGGTTCCTGGGACTGAGCAGGGCCACCAGGGAGCAGAGGCCTCACAGGATAAAGGCTATCACTGAGCCCTGAACCTGGCAGGAGGCGGGGCAGCTCCCCCAGGGGCACACACTTGACAATCAGCACAGCATGCCCCTCCCCCAGAAGACCAGCTGGAAGGACAGGGGAAGAGCAAGTACTTGACCAAGCAGCATTGGAAAGCTCCAGGGGAAGTAGAGGGACTTACAGTATATAGAATCAGAGGATACCCGTCCTTGTTTTTTGTTTGTTTTGCCCCTTTTTTTCTTTTTCCTTCCTTTTGCCAGTACAACTTGTTTTTAGCCACCATGCACTGAGCAAAATGACTAAAGGGAAGAACACACCACAAAAGAAAGAATCAGAAACAGTACTCTCTCCCACAGAGTTGCAAAATTTGGATTACAATGTGATGTCAGAAAGCCAATTCAGAAGCACAATTACAAAGCTACTTACTGGTGGCTCCGGAAAAAGCATAAAGGAATCAAGAGACTTCATGACTGCAGAATTTAGATCTAATCAGGCCAAAATTAAAAATCAATTAAATGAGATGCAATCAAAACTGGAGGTCCTAACGAAGAGGGTTAATGAGGTGGGGGAACGAGTGAGTGACATAGAAGACAAGTTGATGGCAAAGAAGGAAGCTGAGGAAAAAAGAGAAAAACAATTAAAAGACCATGAGGATAGGTTAAGGTAAATAAATGACAGCCTCAGAAGGAAAAATCTATGTTTAATTGGGGTTCCAGAGGGCGCTGAGAGGGACACAGAACCAGAAAGTGTATTTGAACAAATCATAGCTGAAAACTTCGCTAACGTGGGGAGGGAAACAGGCATTCAGATCCAGGGATTGAGAGATCCCCCCTAAAATCAATAAAAACCATTCAACACCTCGACATGTAATAGTGAAACTTGTAAATTCCAAAGACAAAGAGAAGATCTTTAAAGCAACAAGAGAAAAGAGATTCCTAACCTTTATGGGGAGAAGTATTAGGTTAACAGCACATATCTCCACAGAGACCTGGCAGGCCAGAAAGGGATGGCTGGATATATTCAGGCTCCTAAATGAGAAGAACCTGCAGCCAAGAATACTTTATTCATCAAGGCTCTCATTCAGAATAGAAGGCGAGATAAAGAGCTTCCAAGATAGGCAGAAACTGAAAGAATCTGTGACCACCAAACCAGCTCTGCAAGAAATATTAAGGAGGACTCTGTAAAAGAAAGAGGAAGTCCAAGGAAACAATCCACATAAACAGGGACTGAATAGGTATTATGATGACACTAAATTCATATCTTTCAGTAGTAACTCTGAATGTGAATGGGTTTAACAATCCCATCAAAACGTGCAGGGTTTCAGACTGGATAAAAAAGCAAGACCCATCTCTTTCCTGTGTACAAGAGACACATTTGAGACCTAAGGACATCTACAGCCTGAAAATGAAAGGGTGGAGAACAATTTACCATTCAAATGGTCCTCAAAATAAAGCAGAGGTGGCCATCCTCATCTCAGATGAATTAAAGTTTATCCCAAAGACTGTAGTGAGAGATGAAGAGGGACACTATATCATACTTACAGGATCTATTTAACAAGAGGACCTAACAATCATGAATATTTATGCCCCAAAAGGGGGAGCTGCCCAGTATATCAATCAATTAATAACCAAAGTTAAGACATACTTAGATAATAATACACTAATACTGGGAGACTTCAACATGCTCTTTCTCTATATGACAGATCTTCTAAGCACAACATCTCCAAAGAAATAAGAGCTTTAACTGATACACTGGACCAGATGCATTTCACAGATATTTACAGAACTTTAGCTGCAAACGCAACTCAATACACATTCTTCTCAAGTGCACATGGAGCTTTCTCCAAAGTAGATCACATACTGGGTCACAAATCAGGTCTGAATCGATACCAAAAGATTGGGATCATCCCCTGCGTATTCTCAGACCATAATGCCTTGAAATTAGAACTAAATCACAACAAGAAGTTTGGAAGGACCTCAAACACGTGGAGGTTAAGGACCATCCTGCTAAAAGATGAAAGGGTCAACCAGGAAATTAAGGAAGAATTAAAAAGATTCATGGAAACTAATGAGAATGAAGACACAACCGTTCAAAATCTTTGGGATACAGCAAAAGCAGACCTGAGGGGGAAATACATCACAATACAAGCATCCATCCAAAAACTGGAAAGAATTCAAATACACAAGCTAACCTTGCACCCAAAGGAGCTGGATAAAGAACAGCAAATAAAACCTACACCCAGCAGAAGAGAATTAATAAAGATTCAAGCAGAACTCAATGATTTAAAGACCAGAAGAAATGTGGAACAGATCAACAAAACCAGGAGTTGGTTCTTTGAAAGAATTAATAAGATAGATAAACCATTAGCCAGCCTTATTAAAAACAAAGAAGACTCAAATACTAAAATCACAAATGAAAAAGGAGAGATCACCACCAATACCAAGGAAATACAAACGATTTTAAAAACTTTTATGAGCAGCTATATGCCAATAAATTAGGTAATCTAGAAGATATGGATGCCTTTCTGGAAAACAACAAACTACCAAAACTGGAACAGGAAGAAATAGAAACCCTGAACAGGCCAATAACCAGGGAGGAAATTGAAGCAGTCATCAAAAACCTCCCAAGACACAAAAGTCCAGGTCCACGTGGCTTCCCAGGGGAATTGTAACAAAAGTTTATTGAAGAAACTCTACAGATGCTACTAAAGCTGTTCTGAAAGATAGAAAGGGGTGGAATACTTCGAAACTCGTTCTATGAGGCCAGCATCACCTTAATTCCAAAACCGTACAAAGATCCCAGCAAAAAGGAGAATTATAGGCCAATTTCCCTGATGAGATGCAAAAATTCTCAACAAGATTCTAGTCAATAGGATCCAAAGGTACATTAAGAAGATGGTTCACCATGACAAGTGGGATTTATCCCCGGGAATCAAGGCTGGTTCAACACTCAGAAAGCAATCAATGTGATAGATCATAACAACAAGAGAAAAAACAAGAACCATATGATCCTATCAATAGATGCAGAGAAAACATTTGACAAAATACAGCGTCCATTCCTGATCAAAACTCTTGAGAGTGTAGGGGTAGAGGGAACATTCCTCAGCATCTTAAAAGCCATCTACGGAAAGCCCACAGCAAATATCATTCTCAATGGGGAAACACTGGGATCCTTTCCCATTAGATCAGGAACAGGACAGGGATGGCCACTCTCACCACTGATATTCAACATAATATTAGAAATCCTAGCCTGAGCAATCAGGCAACAACAACAAAAAAATAAAAGGCATTCAAATTGGCAAAGAAGAAGTCAAACTCTACCTCTTCGCAGATGAGATGATACTGTACATAGAAAACCCAAAAGTCTCCACTCCAAGATTGCTAGAACTCATACAGCGACTCAGCAGTGTGGCAGGATATAAAACCAATGCCCAGAAAACAGTGGCATTTCTATACACTAACAATGAGACTGAAGAAAGAGAAATTAAGGAGTCAATCCCATTTACAATTACACCCAAAAGCATAAGATCCCTAAGAAGAAACGTAACCAAGGAGGTAAAGGATCTATACCCTAAGAACTACAGAACACTTCTGAAAGAAATGGGGGAAGACAAAAAGAGATGGAAAAATATTATATGCTCCTGGATTGGAAGAATTAATATTGTGAAAATGTCAATTTTACCCAGGGCAATTTACATATTTATTGCAATCCCTATCAAAATACCATGGACTTTCTTCAGGGAGTTGGAACAAATCATCTTAAGATTTGTGTGGAAAAAAAAAAGATTTGTGTGGAGTCAGAAAAGACCCCAAATAGCCAGGGGAATATTGAAAAAGAAAACCAGAGCCAGGGGCTTCAGAATGCTAGATTTCAGGTTGCACTACAAAGCTGTGATCATCAAGACAGTGTGGTACTCGCACAAAAACAGACACGTAGATCACTGGAATAGAATAGAGAATCCAGAAATGGACCCTCATCTCTGTGGCCAACTAATATTTGACAAAGCAGAAAAGACTATCCACTGGAAAAAGGACAGTCTCTTCAATAAATGGTGCTGGGAAAATTGGACAGCCACATATCGAAGAATGGAACTAGACCATTCTCTTACACCATACACAAAGATAAACTCAAAATGGATGAAAGATCCAATGTGAGACAAGAATCCATCAAAATCCTTGAGGAGAACACAAGCAACACCCTTTATGAACTTTGCCATAGCAACTTCTTGCAAGATATATCTATGAAGGCATGGGAAACAAAAGCAAAAATGAAATATTAGGACTTAATCAAGACTAAAAGCTTTTGCACAGCAAAAGAAACAGTCAACAAAACTAAAAGACAACCTACAGAATTTAGAATATATTTGCAAATGACATATCAGATAAAGGGCTAGTGTCCTAGATCTATAAAAAACTTATGAAACTCAACAGCAAAGAAACAAACAATCCAATTATGAAATGGGCAAAAGATATGAACAGAAATTTCACAGAGGAAGACAGACATGGCCAACAAGCCCATAAGAAAATGCTGTGCATCACTGGCCATCAAGGAAATACAATATAATATGTTTTTATAATCGTTTGTATTTCCTTGGTGTTGGTAGTGATCTCTCCTTTCTCATTCATGATTTTATTAATTTGAGTCTTCTCTCTCTTCTTTTTAATAAGGCTGGTTAATGGTTTATCTATCTTATTAAATCTTTCAAAGAACCAACTCCTGGTTTTGTTGATCTGTTCCACAGTTCTTCTCGTCTCTATTTCATTGAGTTCTGCTCGAATCTTTATTAACTCTCTTCTTCTGCTGTGTGTAGGATCTATTTGCTGGTTTTTCTCTAGCTGCTTTAGGTGTAAGGTTAGCTTTTGTATTTGAGGTCTTTCCAGTTTTTGGAGGGATGCTTGTATTGCGATGTATTTCTCCCTCAGGACTGCTTTTGCTGTATCCCAAAGATTTTGAATGGTTGTACCTTCATTCTCATTAGTTTCCATGAATCTTTTTAATTCTTCCTTAAGTTCCTGGTTGACCCTTTCATCTTTTAGCAGGATGGTCCTTAACCTCCACATGTTTGAAATCCTTCCAAACTTCTTGTGATTTAGCTCTAATTTCAAGGCATTATGGTTTGAGGATATGCAGGGGACGATCCCAACCTTTTGGTATCGGTTAAGACTTGATTTGTGACACAGTATGTAATCTATTCTGGAGAAAGTTCCATGTGCACTTGAAAAGAATGTGTATTCAGTTGCGTTTTGATGTAAAGTTCTGTAGATATCTGTGAAATCCAAGGGTCCAGTGTATCATTTAAAGCTCTCGTTTCTTTGGATATGTTGTGCTTAGAAGACCTATCGAGTATAGAAACCGCTACATTGAAATCACCAAGTATAAGTGTATTATTATCTAAGTATGTCTTAACTCTGGTTATTAATTAATTGATATATTTGGCAATCCCACTTTGTGCATATATATTGATGATTGTTAAGTCCTCTTGTTGGATAGATCCTTTAAGTATGATATAGTGTCTTTCTTCATCTCTCACTACAGTCTTAGGGTTAAACTTCAGTTTATCTATATAATGATGGCTACATCTGGTTTCTTTTGAGGACCATTTGAATGGTAAATGGTTCTCCAACCTTTTATTTTCAGGCTGTAGGTGTCCTTCTGTCTAAAATGAGTCTCTTTTAGACAGCAAATAGATGGTTTCTGCTTTTTTATCCAGTCTGACACCCTGCGCCTTTTGATGGGGTCATTAAGCCCATTGATGTTCAGAGTTACTATTGAAAGATAGGAATTTAGTATCATCATGATACCTATTCAGTCCATTTTTCTTGTGGATTGTTCCATTTGACTTCCTCTTAAGGAGGAATTTAAAGACTCCCCCCTTAAAATTTCTTGCAGAGCTTGTTTGGTTGTCACATATTCTTTCTGTTTCTGCCTGTCGTGGAAGCTCTTTATCTCTCCTTCCATTCCGAATGAGAGCCTTGCTGGATAAGGTATTCTTAGCTGCATGTTCTTCTCATTTCGGACCCTGAATATATCCTGCCAGCCCTTTCTGGCCTGCCAGGTCTCTGTGGAGAGATCTTCTGTTAATTTGATATTTCTCCCCATATAGTGAGGGATCTCTTGTCTCTTGCTGCTTTAAGGATCTTCTCTTTATCTTTGGAATTTGCAAGCTTCACTATTAGATGTCGAGGTGTTGAACGGTTTTTATTTATTTTAGGGGGGGATCTCTCTATTTCCTGGTTCTGAATGCCTGTTTCCCTTCCCAGATTAGGAAAGTTTTCAGCTATGATTTGTACAAATACATATTCTGGCCCTCTGGCCCTTTCGGCGCCCTCGGGAACCCCAATTAAACGTAGGTTTTTCTTCCTCAGGCTGTCGTTTATTTCCCTTAATCTATCCTCATGGTCTTTTAATTGTTTGTCTCTTTTTTCCTCAGTTTCCCTCTTTGCCATCAACTTGTCTTCTATGTCACTCACTCGTTCTTCCACCTCGTTAACCCTCTATTTGGATTGCATCTCATTCAATTGATTTTTAATTTCTGCCCGATTAGATCCAAATTCTGCAGTCATGAAGTTTCTTGAGTCCTTTGTGCTTTTTTCTAGAGCCACCAGTAGCTGTATAATATTGCTTCTGAATTGGCTTTCTGACATTGAATTGTAATCCAGATTTTGTAACTGTGGGAGAGAGGACTGTTTCTGATTCTTTCTTTTGAGGTGAGGTTTTCCTTCTAGTCATTTTGCTCAGTGCAGAGTGGTCAAAAACAAGTTTTATTGGGAAAAGGAGAAAAAGAGAGGAGAGAAGGAAGGAAAGAAAAGAGAAAAAGAAAAACAGAAAAAGAAAGAAAGGAAAAAAAGGGTGGGGGAAGCAAACCGAAATCAAAAAGAAAGAAAAAAGAAAAAGAAAAACACGGGGATGTATCTTTTGATTCTGTATACTTTAAGTCCCTTGGCTTCCCCTGGAACTTGTCTGTCTAGCTGGTCTTCTGGGGGAGGGGCCTGTTGTGCTGATTTTCAGGTGTTAGCACTTGGGGGAGCTGCTCTGCCCCCTGCTTGGTGCAGGGCTCAGTAGGGGTTGTTCACCCCGTGAGGCCCCAGGAGGAACAACCACAATGGTGGTGGCCAGCTCTGGAGCCCTGGAGTCAGCTCCCGCAGGAACTACGGAGCTCTCCGTCTGCAGGGCCTTGATGCTCCGGGGTGGGGCCGCTGATCTGCTCGGCTCGGGGCAGGAGTGTCCTTGCTTTCCTGGGCCCTCCTGGCCTCTGCCTGTCCTGGGGGGAGGCCGGGTCCCGGGCTGTGTCCCCGGCGCCCTGGGCTCCGGGGCCTTGCGCTATTGGATTCGCGCTCCGGCCGGGCAGCCCCGTCTGTGGAGCCGCTGCCCGAGCCCCTCTGAGCTGCTCCCGGAGCCATGCAGCCCCCTCCATCACTGAGCCTCTTCCTCTAACCGAGCCCCTCCGAGCTGCTCCTGTCAGCTCAGCCCCCTCCTCGCGGAGCCTCTTCCTCTGCCCGAGCCCCTCCAAGTTGCTCCCGGCCACGCAGCCCCCTCCGCGGAGCCACCGCCCGAGCCCCTCCGAGCTGCTCAGGGTCCCGCCATCCCCGCGCTGCAGCCCTTTAGGGAGCTCGGCGCACTCTCCTGAGCGTGCAGGTGCTCTGTTAGTGTCCCAAGGAGCCTGAGGGCATCCCCGCCCTCCTGGGGTCCTGCTCCAAATCCCTGCGATGCCTTTCCGCCGGGAAGGTTGGTGAAACTCCTGCTTCTCCGGGACGGGGCTCTCCTGTCCTGGGTACACTCGCCCCGGCCTTAGCCCGGCTCCTCGCGGGGTCCCTCCCCCTTGGATTGGATGCCTTTTGTTTCTTTATTTCTTCCCCACCCCACCCCCCGTCTTCCTACCTTGATAGAAGCGGGAACTCTTCTCACTGTAGCATTCCAGCTGTTCTCTCTTTAAATCTCAGGCCGAATTCGTAGATTTTCAGGATGATTCAAGGTTGTCTAGGTAAAAAAAAAAAAAAAAAAAAAGGTTTTCTAGGTAATTTGGTGGGGACAGGTGACTTGGGGACCCTACTCTTCCGCCATCTTGCCCCTCCCCTCTGGATAGACCCTTTTAGCATGAAATAGCGTCCCTCTTCATCTCTTACTACAGTCTTTGGGATAAAGTTTAATTTATCTGATATGAGGATTGCTACCCCTGCTTTCTTTTGAGGACCATTTGAATGGTAAATGGTTCTCCACCCTTTCATTTTCAGGCTGTAGATGTCCTTACATCTAAAATGAGTCTCTTGTAAACAGCAAATAGATGGGTCCTGCTTTTTTATCCAGTCTGAAACCCTGCGTCTTTTGATGGGATCATTTAGCCCATTCACGTTCAGAGTTACTCCTAAAGATATGAGTTTAGTGTCATCACAATACCTATTCAGTCCCTATTTTGTGGATGATTTCTTTGGACTTTCTCTTTCTTTTGTGGGTACCCCCTTAATATTTCTTGCAGAGTTGGTTTGGTGGTCACGTATTCTTTCAGTTTCTGCCTATCTTGGAAGCTCTTTATCTCTCCTTCTATTGTGATTGAGAGCCTTGCTGAATAAAGTATTCTTGGCTGCAGGTTCTTCTTATTTAGGAGCCTGACTATATATCCTGCCGGCCCTTTCCGGCCTGCCAGGTCTCTGTGGAGAGATCTCCTCTTTATCTAATATTTCTCCCCATACAAGTTAGGAATTTCTTGTCTCTTGCTGCTTTAAGGATCTTCTCTTTATCTTTGGAATTTGCACGTTTCACTATTAAATCTCGAGGTGTTGAATGGTTTTTATTGATTTTGGGGGGCATCTGTCTATCTCCTGGATCTGAATGCCTGTTTCCCTCCCCAAGTTAGGGAAGTTCTCAGCTATGATTTGTTCAAATACACTTTCTGGACCTCTGTCCCTTGTAGCAGCCTCTGGAACCCCAATTCAACGTAGATTTTTCCTTCTGAGGCTGTCATTTATTTCCCTTAACCTTTCCTCACGGTCTTTTAATTGTTTTTCTCTTTTTTCCTCAGCTTCCTTCTTTGCCATTAACTTGTCTTCTATGTCACTCACCCTTTCTTCTATTTCATTAACCCTCGTCGTTAGGACCTCCAGTTTTGATTGCATCTCCTTTGATTAATTTTTAATTTCAGTCTGATTAGATCTAAATTCTGCAGTCATGAAGTCTCTTGATTGCTTTGCTTTTTCCAGAGCCACCAGTAGGTTTTTGGTTGTGCCCATGATTGCAAATCCGAGAAACCACCAAGGAGCCGACACCGATGCAAGTACATGAGGGTTTATTAACAAGCTGGAGCTTGGGTCCAAGTATACCCGACACAGCAGAGCAGGGACTTGGACCCCGAGGTGGGTTACAGCAGGGTTTTTATGGGCTGGTCTAGGGGATTTCCAGAAGGGGTTGAGGAATTTCTTCATTCCGATATGGGGGAAAGGGTGTGGGAGTTTCTTAAGCTCTGTTTTCATTCTGATATGGGACTTTCTGTCAAGGGTGTTAAACTCTGTTCTCATTCTGATAGGGGCGTTTCTGTCAAGGGCGTTCTGAGCTCTGTTGTCATTCTGATATGGGACTTTCTGTCAAGGGAGACAGTTTTTTCTGCGGTTTTTCCCGTAAAGTTCAGCTCTTATTCACAGGGGACTGAGATGGCTGTACTTGTGCTAATGCTTAACTTGAGGTGGAATGGACTTACTTTTCTCGGCCTCCACATTGTAATTGTGCTTCTGAATTGGCTTTCTGACATTGAATTGTAATCCAAATTCTGTAACTCTGTGGGAGAGAGTACCATTTCTGATTCTTTCTTTTGTGGTGAGTTCTTCTTCTAGTCATTTTGCTCAGTGAAAAGTGGCTAAAAACGAGTTGTACTGGAAAAACGAAGGAAAAAAAGAAAAGAAAGGCAAGAAAAAAAAAGGAGGGGTATCCTCTGGTTCTATATACTGTAAATACCTCTAACTTCCCCTGGAGTTTTCCAGCACTGCTCGGTGAAGAATGTGCTGTTCCCCCGTCTTTCTAGTTGGTCTTCTGGGGGAAGGGCATTCTGTGCTGATTGTCAGGTGTGTGCACCTGGGGGAGCTGCCCCGCACCCTGCCAGGTGCAGGGCTCAGTGGGAGCTGTTTATCCTGTGAGGCCCCTGTTCCCTGGCAGCCCTGCTCCATCCCAGGCACAGGGTTACACCAGAAGGAACAACAACACTGGTGGCGGCCAGCTCTCCAGCTCTCGTGTCAGCTCCTGTGGTAACTACCACAGTCTCCCAGTCCACACTGGCCTGGATGCTCTGGGGGTGGGAGTTGCTGATCTGCACAGCTTGGGGGTGCCTGGTGGATCCACGGCCTGCACTGCTGGCATCGCGCTCCCAGGCACAGCTCCTGAAGGCAGCAGGGCGCAGCCCCCTCTGCCCAGAGCCACCGCCTGAGTTTCTCCTGAGGCCCCACCGGGTGTGGCTCCAGCCCTTTACCGAGCTGGGCCGCGGTGTGTGGTGCACTCTCCCCCGGGGTGCACTTCCTCTTTTAGTGACTCCAGGAGACTGGAGGCTCCACTGCCCCTCCTGCAATTCTGCCCAATTTCCCTGCTGAGCGCCTTTCTGTCCGGGAATAATCCGGTGTAGATTTTTAAAGTTCCTGCTTCTCTGGGACTGGGCTTTCCTGTCCTGGGAGGCTTTCTCTGCCAGGCCTTAGACCGGCTCCTCGCCGGAGCCCCTCCCCCACTTGATTCTTTTTTATTTCTTTTTTTCCTGCCTTCTAACCTTGTTAGCAGTGCAAACTCTTCTCTCTGTAGTGTTCCAGCTGTTCTCTCTTTAAATCTCAGGTCGAATTCGTAGGTTTTCAGGATGATTTGAAAGGCATCTAGGTAAGTTGGTAGAGACAGGTGACTTGGGGACCCTACTCCTCCACCATCTTGCCCTGCCCCCCCCCCGAAAGAGACGAATTTAAAGTTTATTGAAACCTAAACAATAACAACAAAATAAGTATATTTAAACTTCTAAAAAATGTAGTACAAGTAGACTTAATTACACCAATCAGAGGTTTAAAATATCCCACAGTACTTAAAATTTATCAAAGTTGAAAAATTAGTTATCCAGATATTTCGAGGTGGTAATTTTTGAAACTTTTCCTGTATAGGATTGTATTTCTTTTGAATCTTTCTGCTACTGGGAATGAGTAATTAAGTTTATTATCCTACACAGAGAAGGCTTAGTAAAACAACAGTTTGGAAGCCTACTTTGGCAGGTTAAATTATAGAATTTTTATAAATACATACAGAAAACATCCCTGTCTGCCATTAAACCTTAGTTTTGATATTAAGAAAAAAAGATTAAAGGCTATTAAAATGAAAAAGGCCTCCATTCTGGACTAGGAAAACATGAGAAGAAGATAAAAAAGAGAGAGGAAGAGGTTGATAGAAAGTGACAAAGGCAGAGACAGAAAGATTGAGAGAGAAAGGAAGATATCTGAGGGACCTGAATCTCCTTCTCTTGGGAGATATTTTAATAGTTTTGAATAATTTTAAGCAAAGGGAGCCTTTTGTCCATTGCAATTTTTTACTCTACACCAGGTGGATCAAAACAATCTGGTATATTAACTATATCAGTAATTAAATAAGTATCTAATTAGAAAAAATAAACACTCAAAGATCATCAGAATCGTTTTTTTTTAATTGAACTCAAAACACACTTAGGTTAAAATTAAAAATTGGAAAACTGTTCAATTTGCCTCCAGAGACAAATTTCTTACTAGACATAGTAAGAAGTTGTGACAGCTAAGGTCAAAGGTATTACTATCACTGTTCTCCTCTAGATTTTGATGGTTTCCTTTCTTACATTTAGGTCATTCATCCATTTTGAGTTTATTCTTGTGTATGGTGTAGGAAAGTGGTCCAGTTTCATTCTTGCATACTGCTGTTCAGTTTTCCCAGCACCATTTGTTGAAGAAACTGTCTTGCATTGGATATTCTTTCATGCTTTTTCAAAGATTAGTTGACCATGAGGTTGTGGGTCCATTTCTGTGTTTCCTATACTATTCCAGTGATTTCTGTGTCTGTTTTTTCCAGTACCATACTCTTTTGTGACTACAACTTTGTAATAGAGCTTGAAGTCTGGAATTCTGGCATCTGCAGCTTTGCTTTTCTGTTTCATGGTTGCTTTGGCTATTCAGGGGCCATTGGGGTTCCATACAAATTTTAGGATTGTTTGTGCTAGCTCCATGAAAAGTTCTGGTGGTATTTTTATAGGGATCACATTAAATGTATAGATTGTTTTGGGTAGTATAGACAATTTAACGATATTTGTTCTTCCACTTCATGAACACGGAATGCTTTTTTCCCCCATTTCTTTTTGTTCTCTTCCATTTCTTTCATAAGGATTCTATGGTTTTTCAGAGTACAAATATTTCACCTCTTTGATTAGGTTTATTCCTTTGTAACTTGTGGGGTTTGGTGCAATTGTAAATGGGATCAATTTCTTGATTTCCCTTTCCTGCTGCGTCTTTACTGGTGTATAGAAGTGCAACAGATTTCTGTATGTATATTTTATGTCCTACAATCTTGCTGAATTCTGTGTCAGTTCCAGAAAACTTTTGGATGCAGTCTTTTGGGTTTTCTACATAAAGAATCGTGTTATCTGAGAATAGTGAAAGTTTTAATTTTTCTTCCTTACCAATTTGGATGCTTTTGTTTCCTTTCTGTTGTCTGATTGCTGGAGCTAGGGCTTCCAGTACTATGTTAAATAATAGTGTTGAGAAGGGACATTTCTATCTTGTTCATTACCAGAGAGGAAAAGCTCTCAGTTTTTCCCTACCGAGAATGGTATTTGCTGTGTTTTCTTCATGCATGGCCTTTATGATGTTGAGACATGCTCCCTCTGTCATTACTTTATTGCAGATTTTTTATCAAGAATGGATGCTGTATTTTGTCAAATGCTTTTTCTGCAACTGTTGTGAGGATCATACAGTTCTTATCTTTTATTTTATTAGTATGTGTATCAGGTTGATTGATCTGTGAGTATTGAGCCACCCTTGCAGTCCAGGAATAAATCCCACTTGAATGTGCTCAACAATTCTTTTTTTAACATTTTAATTTATTCATGAGAGACACACAGAAAGAGAGGCAGAGACATAGGCAGAGGGAGAAGCAGGCTCCTTGTGGGGACACTGTGTGGGACTCAATCCCAGGACCCTGGGATCATGACCTGAGCCAAAGGAAGATGCTCAACCACTGAGCTATCAAGGTGCCTGGTGAATAATTCTTTTAATGTACTGTTGGATACAGTTGCTAGTATCTTGGTGAGAATTTTTGCATCTATGTTCATCAAGGATATTGGCCTGTAATTATCCTTTATAGTGTGGTCTTTGGTTTGCAATCAAGGTAATGCTGGCATGATAGAATGAGTTTGGATATTTTCCCTCCATTTCTACTTTTTGGAATAGTTTGAGAACTCTTCTTTAAATGTCTGTTAGAACTCCCCCTGGGAAGCCATGTATCTGCCCCTGGACCTTTTTTGCTGGGAGATTTTTTTATTACAGATTCCGTTTCTTTGCTGGTAATGAGTCTGTCTAACTTTTCCCATCCCTCCTGCTTTAGTTTTGGTAGTTTGTATGTTTGTCAGAATTTATCCATTTCTTCCAGATTACCCAATCTATTAGCATATAATTTTTCATAATATTCCTTGGCAATTGTATGTATTTCAGTGGTATTCATGATTTCATTTATTTGGGACCTTTATCTTTTGTTTTTGATAAGTCTGGCTTGGGGTTTATCAATTTTACTAACTCTTTCAGTGAACCAGCTCCTAGCTTCATTGATCTGTCCTAGTGTGTCATTGTTGTTGTTTCTATATCTTTTATTTCTGCTCTAATATTTATTAGCTCCCTTCTTCTGCTGGCTTTAGACTTCACTTGCTGTTCCTGTTCTAACTGCTTTAGGTGTAAAGTTAGGTCGTGTATTTGATACTTTTCTTTCTTCTGGAGGTAAGCTTATATTGCAGATACTTCTCTCTTACAACCTCTTGACAGGTGTGTTCTCATTTTAATTCGTTTCTGCGTATATTTTTATTTCTTCTTTAATTTCCTGGCTATCCCATTCATTCTTTAGTGGGATGTTCTTTAACCTCCACATATGTGTGATCTTTCCAAATTTATTCCTGTGGTTGACTTCAAGTTTCATAGCATTGTGGCCTGAAAATATGCATAGTATGATCTCAGTCTTTTTATATTTGTTAAGGCCTGATTTATAAACCAGTATGTGGTCTATTCTGTAGAATGTCTCATCTGACCTTGAAAAGAATATGTATCCTAGTGCTTAAGAAGAAATGTTCCGAATATATCTGTTAAACCCATCTGATCCAGTATGGCATTCAAAGCAATTGCTTCCTTGTTGATCTTCTGCTTAGATTATCTGTCCATCACTGTAAGTAGGATGTTAATATCCCCTGCTATTACTGTATAGTTATCAATGGGTTTCTTTATGCTTGCTATTAATTGTTTTATATATTGGGTTGATATGAAGTTGAGGGCATAAATATTTACAATTATTAGATCTTCCTGTTGGGTAGACTTCTTTATGATGATATATTGCCCTTCTTCATCTATTGTTACAGTCTTTATTTTGAAATCCAGTTTGTCTGTTTGCATAATAAATCATTCTGCATCACCTCACTTTCAATCTGCAAGTTTATTTAGGACTAAAATGAGTCTTTGGTAGGCAGCATATGGGGTGGGTCTTATTTTTTTAATCCATTCTGACACCCTATATCTTTTGATTGGAAAACATATTGTCCATTTACGTTCAGAGTAATTATTGATAGATATGAGTTTAGTGTCATTGTTTTACAGATAAAGTTGATGCTTCTGGGTACTTCCTCTGTTCCTTTCTAGTCTTTATTTCTTTTGGTCCTTTTTTCCCACTCAAAGAACACCTTTAATATTTCATACGGGGCTGGTTTAGTGGTCATGAACACTTTATTTTGTTGTTGTTGTTTTGTTTTGTTTTTTGGGGAATTTATCTTTCCTATTCTGAATGATAGCCTTGCTGCATAAGGTATTCTTGTCTGTGTATTTTTCTCATTCAGCACGTCGAATATATCATGCTTGCCAAGTTTCTGCAGAGAGGTCTGCTGCTAACTTTATTTGTCTTCATTTATATGTTAAGGATTTATGTCCTTTGCTGTTTTCAGTATTCCTTATCGCTACATTTTGCAAATTTTACTATAATATGTCTAGTGTTGGCCTAGTTTTGTTGATTTTAATGGGAGTGCTCTGTGGCTTCTGAATTTGGATTATTTCCTTCTCCTGATTAGGAAAGTTTACAGCTATAAGTTCCTCAAATGAACCTTGTGCCTCTTTTTCTCTACTTCTTCTCATAATCTTATTATATATGAATATTTTTATGCTTTATGGAATTGATAAGTTCCCTAAATCTACATTCATGCTTCAGTATTTTCTTTCCCTCTTCTTTTCAGCCTCATTATTTTTCTCTAATTTTATCTTCTATACCACATCTTCATTCTTCCGTTTCTTCCATCCTTGTGGTTAGTTTTGCATCTCAGTTATAGCATTTTTTATTTCAGCCTGACTTGTCTTTATCTCTTTTATCTATGTGCTAAGGTATTCCCTGTGTCTTCCATGCTTTTCTTGAGCCCAGCTAGTATCCTTATGATCATTACTAGTATCTGTTTCAGGCCTATCACTTATCTGTTTTGATTAGCTCCTTGGCTTTGGCCTCTTCTTGCTCTTTTTTTGTTTTTTTTTATTTTATTTTATTTTTTTTTTGCTCTTTTTTTGGAATGAATTTCTCTGTCTTGGCATTTTTTTCTTGGTCTCTGTGTTCTGTACGTTAGGAAAGCCTGTTATGTTTCCAGATCCTGAGAATAATGGCTATATTAAGACAAGGTCATATATTTGTCCAGAGACTGACATTTCAGGAAGCTTTCTGTTATAGACTGTGTGTATTCTACTGTTGTGTTTTGTCTGCTCTTTCCCTGAAGTGTTCATGACCCCTAAACCAGCCCTGTAAGAAATATTAAAGGTGTTCTTTGAGTGAGAAAAAAAAAGATAAGTCCTCTGCAGAGTCTGCAGTGGGGAATATTTGGACCTTGTCCAATGTGTGGTGAGTTTTAAGTACGTGTGCATTGGTCTGCTTATTAAAGCAGGTTAGATCTATTTCCCCTAGAGCAGAAGCTTTGTAGCACTCTACAGTCAGTAGGCTTGGTGGGTGCAAGGGGTTTGTGCTGTTCTTCAGGGGGAGTGTCCCACTTCTACTCTGTATCTAAGGCACACTTACCCTAGTAAAAATGCAACTGGAGAGCCCAGGGGTCAGGGCTTGTTGTAAGGTGCTTAATCCCCCTCTGTGGGTGTTGTGCTGCTCACTGAAGTCTGTCTGTGCTGATGGGCACGTTAAAAATGGCATAAGCTGAAGGTCTTGTCCCCATGAATGGGAGATCACACTACCACTCTTTAGGAAGCCCTCCCAGAAGAGCTAACAATATCCCTTCTTTTGTCTCAGGCTTTCCTCAGATCCCTGCCTCCGCCCTGTCTATGTTCAAGCAATCTGCACACCCAACAGCACAGTGCTCTTGTGTTTTACCTCAGGAGTGCCAGCTGGGTTCCAAAATTCCAAATGTTAGATCCAATGTTGTATAGATTTATTATGATACCTGGGGAGGGTCTCATGGCACTGTATTTGGTGCTGGTTTTTCCTAGAAGAGCAGTGGTATGATTGTGCAGGAGCTTGGAGTTTATGGTAAAGTGCAACAAAAGGCCAATGTTCAGGTTAGCTGCCCTCATCTGCTGCCTCTGATCCTATGCTAATGAATGTGTCAGCTCAATGGTGCCTGCTGGCTCTTCTGTCTTCAGAGAGGCAGTGCCACCACTCCCAAATGCACTCAGAAGGGGAGATGTCTCCCAGTGAAACCCAGGGACTTCTCAGACCACACCGTCCATTCCTGGGCCTCTACCCTCCTCCACCAGAGCACCTCCATACTCACCAGGCTCCACCCTGGTGATGGCACAGGCTTCTAAAACTTCAGACTTTGAGCTCTTCTGCCTGTAAATCTTGTGACTGTCAGCTCCTCTCATTTTCCCCATCAATGGTTTTGGGGAAGAGTTTTTCTTGTGCAATGTCCTCTGCCCTGCATTCTCTGTCTGTCTGTCTGTCTGTCTTACTTTCTGCTCTCCATAATCAGGAGTCCATCTCCTCTGCAGCACTGGTGATTCTTTTCTCCCCCAAATCACATTTCTGCACCTCCTACCTTCATTGATGGTGCCATTTTTCTCCCTCTAGGTGTACAGCTTGTGCTCTCAGCCCTCAGATCAATTTCTTGGGTTCTTATAAGATTTTATATTTATCTAGCATGTTCTAGGGAAGAGGCAAACATAAGGTCCTCCTATGATCCCACCATCTTAAATTGGTTGGTCCTCCATCCCTAGTAATGAACTGAACAAAAGAGGTGAAGGACTTGTACTCTTAAAACTTAAAAACACTAGTGTTTCTGCCCAGGCAAAGACATCTGAGAAGCAGTGCAGCAGACTCCACCCACAGAACTTCTGGAAGAGGGATCCCTGGGTGGCGCAGCGGTTTGGTGCCTGCCTTTGGCCCAGGGCACGATCCTGGAGACCGAGGATCGAATCCCACGTCGGGCTCCCGGTGCATGGAGCCTGCTTCTCTCTCTGCCTGTGTCTCAGCCTCTCTCCTCTCTCTGTGTGACTATCATAAATAAAAAAAAAAAAAAAAAAAGAACTTCTGGAAGAACAAGGGAAAATCAAGGTTATCGAACAAGCAACACCAGAAATCCCCAGGACTAAAGGTAAATAGGAAAGAGAACTAGAAGGTCTGGATTTCATATGTTTTTTTTTCATTGCGACTCGTTTTTATATTAGGTTAAAAATTTCCAATATTTTCTCCCCTTTCCCGCCTTAACTAAAATATTTTACCAACTTCGTCCTTAAGCTTTTTTTTTCTTTTTGACTTTCATATTTCTACTATTACATGTCTTTGATATATTTTTCACTTCTCTATTCACTTTAATGTATTCAATTTAATTCTGGTAGATATACGAGATATGGGTATTTTGTATGTTTTTTGTTTTTTTCTCTGTCATGTTTTGTTTTAACGTGGTGAAAGTTAATACCTTCTAACACATGACCAAAATACACTAAGAACCAAGTGCAATACCATGTTAGTTCATTCTGTGAGACTATATTCTCTCTTGCTTCCCACTCTGTCCCCCTCTTTTATCTTGTTGATGTTTTTGTGGTCACTGTTGGGTCTTTATATAAGTATTTTTGGTTTATATTAATTTGGAACTTAGCCTCTTCTAGCATACAGAACAAAATACACTCAAAACCAAGAGGATCACCCTCTAGGGCCCATCGGAGAGACTATATTCTCTCTCCACCACCACTTCCTCAACACCATCATTCCCCCCCCCCCCCATTTTTTCTATTTTTTTCTTTTTTCTCTCCTTTCTTCTGGTTTTTGTTATCTTATTTTTACTATTTTATTTTAAAATTTGTTTTAAATGTTAGTGGTCCTTTTGTTTTATTTTGTTCTGTCCTTTTTCTTTTATTTTCTAGTCTCTGACCTCTTCAGAATCATGTAGGTGGATTTGACTTAGCTTGAGGTTGATATTCTTGACTCAACTCACTCATACAGCCACTCTGCACAGGAAAAAATGACTAGAAGGAAGAATGAACCACAAAAGAAAGAACCAGAAGCAATACTCTGTGCCACAGAGTTACAGAATGTGGATTTAAATATAATGAAATTCAATTCATAAGCACAATTATAACATTGCTAGTGGCTCTGGAAAAAAGCATAAAGGACTCTAGAAGCATTGTTACTGCAGAATTGAGACCTAATCAGGCCAAAATTAAAAATAGGTTAACTGAAATGCAATCCAAACCTGATGCTCTATCTGGTAAGGTTAAGGATGTGGAAAAGACAGTGAGTGACATAAAAGATAAGTTGATGGAAAGCAAGGAAGCAGAGTGGGGAAAAAAAAAGAAAAAACAATTCAGAACCCATGAGGAAAGGCTTAGGGAAATAAATGATAGTTGAGAAGGAAGAATATATGTCTAATTGGGGGATCCCTGGGTGACTCAGTGGTTTAGCGCCTGCCTTCGGCCCAGGGCATGATCCTAGAGTCCGGGGATGAGTCCCATGTCAGGCTCCCTGCATGGACCCTACTTCTCCCTCTGCCTATGTCTCTGCCTCTCTCTCTCTCTCTCTCTCTCTCTCTCTCTCTGTATCTCTCTGTATCTCTCAGGAATTAATAAATAAAATCTTTTTTTAAAAAAAAGAATATATGTCTAACTGGGATTCCAGAAGTAGCTGAAAGAGAGAGATAAGACCACAAAGTATATTTGAACAAATTGTAGCAGAGAATATCCCTCTTCTGGGGAAGGCAACAGGCATTCAGATCCAAGAAGTAGAGGGATTCCCCCCCCAAAAAAATCAATAAAAAATTCAACAAATTGACATTTAATACTGAAATTTTCAAATTTCAAAGATAAAGGGAAAATTATTAAAGCAGCTCGAGACAAGAGATTCTTAACTTATATGGGGAGAAATATCAGATTAATGGCAGACCTCTCCACAGAGACCTGACATGCCAGAAAGGGCTGGCATGATATACACATGGTACTAAACGAAAAAACATGCAGCTAAGAATACTTTATCCAGCAAGGCTGTCATTCAGAATAGAAGTAGAGATAAAGGGCTTCAGGATAGGCAGAACCTGAAAGAATATATGACCATCAAATTGGCTATGCAAGAAATATTAAGGGGGGGGATCCTAAAAAAAGAAACAAGGATTCGAAAGAAACAATCGACAAAAACAAGGACTCTCTAGGTAATATGATGACACTAAATTCATATCTTTCAATAGTTACTCTGAATGTGAATGGCCTAATGATCCCATCAAAAGATGTGCAGGATATAGGACTGGATTAAAAAGCAAGACCCATCTATATGCTGTCTAAAAGAGACTCATTTGGGACTTAAGGACACCCCCAGCCTGAAAATGAAAGGATGGAGAGCCATTTACGATTTAAATGGTCCTCAGAAGAAAGCTGGGGCAGCAATCCTCATGTCAGATAAGTTAGAGTTTATATCAAAGACTGTAGTAAGATATGAAGAGGGACAGTATATCATTTTAAAGAGGCTATCCAAGAAGACCTAACAATCATGAATATTTATTTGCCTACTGTGGGAGCCACCAAGTATATCAATAATAACCAAAGTAAAGAGATAGTTAAATAAAAATACACTAATAGTAGGGGACTTCCACATGGCTGTCTCACCAAATGACACAACTTCTAAGCAGAACATCATCAAAAGAAACAAGGGCTTTGAATGATACACTAGATCAAATGGATTTCACAGACATATATACAGAACATTCCACGTGAATGTAACTGAATACACATTCTTCTCAAGTACACATGAAACTTACTCCAGACTAGACCACATACCTCAGTGTCCATTGAAAGACGAATGGATAAAGATGATGTGGTATATGTATATAATGGAATATTACTCAGCCTTTATTTATTTTTATTTTTTTATTGGAGTTCAATTTGCCAACATGTAGCATAACACCCAGTGCTCATCCCATCAAGTGCCCCCCTCAGTGCCATCACCCAGTCACCCTCACCCCCCGCCCAACTCCCTTTCCACCACCCCTTGTTCATTTCCCAGAGTTAGGAGTCTCTCATGTTCTGTCTCCCTTTCCGATATTTCCCACTCATTTTTTCTCCTTTCCCCTTTATTCCCTTCCACTATCTTTTATATTCCCCAAATGAATGAGACCATATAATGTTTGTCCTTCTCCAATTGACTTATTTCACTCAGCATAATACCCTCCAGTTCCATCCACGTCAAAGCAAATGGTGGGTATTTGTCCTTTCTAATGGCTGAGTAATATTCCATTGTATGCATAGACCACATCTTCTTTGTCCATTCACCTTTTGATGGACACCGAGGCTCCTTCCACAGTTTGGCTATTGTGGACACTGCTGCTAGAAACATTGGGATGCAGTGTCCGGGTGTTTCACTGCATCTGTATCTTTGGGCTAAATCCTCAACAGTGCAATTGCTGAGTCATAGGGCAGATCTATTTTTCACTCTTTGAGGAACCTCCACACAGTTTTCCAGAGTGGCTGCACCAGTTCCCATTCCGACCAACAGTGCAAGAGGGTTCCCCTTTCTCCACATCCTCTCCAACATTTGTGGTTTCCTGCCTTGTTAATTTTCCCCATTCTCACTGGGGTGAGGTGGTATCTCATTGTGGTTTTGATTGGTATTTCCCTGATGGCCAGTGATGCAGAGAATTTTCTCATATGCTTGTTGGCCATGTCTATGTCTTCCTCTGTGAGATTTCTGTTCATGTCTTTTGCCCATTTCATGATTGGATTGTTTGTTTCTTTGCTGTTGAATTGAATAAGTGCTTTATAGATCTTGGATAGTAGTCCTTTATCTGATACGTCATTTGCATATATCTTCTCCCATTCTGTAGGTTGTCTTTTAGTTTTGTTGACTGTTTCTTTTGCTCTGCAAAAGCTTCTTATCTTGATGAAGTCCCAATAGTTCATTTTTGCTTTTGTTTCTCTCGCCCAGAAGCACAATTATAAAGCTACTGGTGGCTCTGGAAAAAAAGCATAAAGGAATCAAGAGACTTCATGACAGC
Organism: Canis aureus; assembly: GCF_053574225.1. NCBI lineage: Eukaryota > Metazoa > Chordata > Mammalia > Carnivora > Canidae > Canis > Canis aureus. The sequence goes on along the minus strand of NC_135649.1, from coordinate 77,728,409 downwards.
AGAATTTAGATCTAATCAGGCAAAATGAAAAATGAATTAAATGACATGCAATCCAAAAGGGAGGTCCTAATGACAGTGGTTAATGAGGTAAAAGAGAGAGTGAGTGGTATAGAAGACAAGTTAATGGCTCAGAAGGAAGCTGAGGTAAAAAGAGAAAAGCAATTAAAAGACCATGAGGTGGGGATCCCTGGGTAGCTTAGTGCTTTAGCGCCTGCCTTAGGCCCAGGGCATGATCCTGGAGTCCTGGGATCGAGTCCCACATCAGGTTCCCTGCATGGAGCCTGTTTCTCCCTCTGCCTGTGTCTCTGTCTCTCTCTCTCTCACTCTCTCTCAGTCTGAGTCTCTCATGAACAAACAAATATTTTTTTAAAAAAATGAGGAAAGATTAAGGGGAATTAATGACAGCCTCAGAAGGAAAAATCTACATTTAATTAGGGTTCCAGAGAGCACCGAGAGGAATAGAGGGACAGAAAGCATATTTGAACAAATCATAGCTGAGAACTTCCCTAATTTGGGGAGGGAAACAAGCATTCAGATCCAGGAAATAGATGTCGCCCCAAATCAATAAAAACCATTCAACACCTTGACATTTAATAGTGAAACGTGTAAATTCCAAAGATAAAGAGAAAATCCTTAAAGAAGCAAGAAACAAGAGATCCTTAACCTATATGGGGAGAAATATTAGATTAATAGCAGACCTCTCCACAGAGACCTGGCATGCCAGAGAGGGCTGGCAGGATATATTCAGGGTCCTAAATGAGAAAGACACGCAGCCAAGAATACTTTATCCAGCAACGCTCTCATTCAGTAGAGAAGGAGACATAAAGAGTTTCCAATATAGGCAGAAACTGAAAGAATATGTGACCACCAGACCAGCTCTGCAAGAAACATTAAGGGGGACCCTGTAAAAGAAAGAGGAAGCCCACGAAATAATCCACAAAAACACAGACTGAAAAGGTATTATGATGACACTGAATTCATATCTTTCAATAGTAACTCTGAACCTGAATGGGCTAAATTATCCCTTCAAAAGATGCAGGGTTTAAGACTGGATAAAAAGCAATACCCATCTTTTTGCTGTCTACAAGAGACTCACTTTAGACCTAAGGAAACCTCCAGCCTGAAAATGAAGGGGTGGAGAACCATTTGCCATTAAAATGGTCCACAAAAGAAAGCTGAGGTAGCGATCCTCATATCAGATAAATTAAAGTTCATCCCAAAGACTGTAGTACGAAATAAAGAGGGACATTATATCATACTTAAAGGCTCTATCCAACAAGAAGACCTAACAATCATGAATATTTATGCCCATAATGTGGGAGCTGCCAAGTCTGTCAGTCAATTAATAACCAAAGTAAAAACATGCTTCGATAACAATACACTAATAGTAGGAGACTTCAACATGGCACTTTCTGCAAATGACAGATAATCTAAGTACAACATCACCCAAGAAACAGGCGCTTTATTTTTCTTAAAGATTTTATTTATTTATTCATGAAAGACATAGAGAGATAAAGGCAGAGACGTAGGCAGAGGGAGAAGCAGGCTCCAGGCAGGGGGCCTGATGTGGGACGCGATACTGAGACTGCAGGATCTCACCCTGAACCAGGGGCAGGTGCTTAACCGCTGAGCCACCCAGGTGTCCCAAAACAGGAGCTTTGAATGATGCACTGGACCAGATGGATTTTACAGATATAGACAGAACTTTGCATCTGAACACAACTAAATACACATTCTTCTCAGGTGCGCATAGAACTTTCTCCATTATAGACCGCATACTGGGTCACAAATCAGGTCTTAACTGATACCAAAAGATTAGGAATGGCCCTTCATATTTTCAGACCATAATGCTTTGAAACTGGAACTCAATCAGAGGAAGAAATTTGGAAGAAACTCAAACAAGTGGAGGGTAAAGAGCATCCTGCTAAAGGATGAATGGGTCAACCAGGAAAGTAAAGAAGAATTTAAAAATTCATGGAATCTAACGAGAATGAAGATACAACTGTTCAAAATCTTTGGGATACAGCAAAAGCAGTCCTAAGAGGGGAATACGTCACAATACAAGCCTCCCTCAAAAATTTGGAAAAAAAACTCAAATACAAAAACTAATCTCGCACCTAAAGGAACTGGAAAAAGAACAGCAAATAAAACGTACACCAAGCAGAAGAAGAGAGTTAATAAGGATTCGAGCAGAACTCAATGAAATAGTGACCAGAAGAACTGTAGAATAGATCAACAAAATCAGGAGTTGGTTCCTTGAAAGAAGGAATAAGATAGGTAAATCATTAGCCAGCTGTATTAAAAACAAAAGAGAAAAGACTCAAATTAATAAAACCATGATTAAAAAAGGAGAGATCACAACCAATACCAAGGAAATTCAAACGATTTTAAAGACATATTATGAGCAGTTATACACCAATAAATTAGGCAATCTAGAAGAAATGGACACATTTCTGGAAAAACACAAACTACCAAAACTGGAACAAGAAGAAATACACAACCCGAACAGGCCAATACCCGGGGAAGAAATTGAAGAAATCATCAAAAACATCCTGTCACAAAAGTCCCGGATAGGTGGCTTCCCAGTGGAATTCTATCAAATGTTTAAGGAAACAATACCTATTCTACTAAAGCTGTTCCAAAAGATAGAAAGGGAGAGAATGCTTCCAAACTCGATTTATGAGGCCAGCATCACCTTAATCCCAAAGCCAGAGAACGACCCCACCAAAAAGGAGAATTATAGACTAATATCTCTGATGAAAAGAAATGCAAAAATTCTCAACAACATACTAACCAATTAGATCCAACAGTACATTAAGGAGATGATTCACCATGACCAAGTGGGATTTATCTCTGGGATGCAGGGTTGGTTCATTACTCATAAAACAATCAACATGATAGATCATAACAACAAGAGAAAAAGAGGAAACATATGAGCCTCTCGATACATGCAGAGAAAGCATTTGACAAAAGACAGCATCCTTCCTGATCAAAACTCTTCAAAGTGTAGTTATAGAGGGAACATTCCTCAGCATCTTAAAGCCATCCACGAAAAGCCCACAGCAAATATCATTCTCAAGGGGGAAACACTGGGAACCTTTCCCCTAAGATCAGGAAGGCGCCAGAGATGTCCACTCTCACCACTGCTATTCAACATAGTACTAGAAGTCCTAGCCTCAGCAATCAGGCAACAAAAAGAAATAAAAGGCATCCAAATTGGCAAAGAAGAAGTCCAACTCTCCCTCTTTGCAGATGACATGATATTGTACGTAGAAAACCCAAAAGACTCCACCCCAAGATCGCTAGTACTCATACAGCAATTTGGCAGTTTGACAGGATATAAAATCAATGCCCAGAAAACAGTGGCATTTCTATACACGGACAATGAGACTGAAGAAAGAGAGATTGAGGAGTCAATCCCATTTGCAATTGCACCCAGAAACATAAGATAACTAGGAATAAACCTCACCAAAGAGATAAAGGATCTATACCCTAAAAAGTACAGAACACTTCTGAAAGAAATTGAGGAAGACACAAAGAGATGGAAAAATATTCCATGCTGATAGATTGGAAGGATTAATATTGTGAAAATGTCTATGCTACCCAGATCAATTTACACAGTTAATGCAATCCCTATCAAACTACCACGGACTTCAGAGAGTTTGAACAAATCATCTTAATATTTGTGTGGAATCCGAAAAGACCCCGAATAGCCCGGGAAATATTAAAAAAGAAAACCAGAGCCGGGGGCATCGCAATGCTGGATTTCAAGATGTACTACAAAGCTGTGGTCATCAAGCCAGTGTGGTACTGGCACAAAAACAGACACATAGATCAATGGAACAGAATAGAGGACCCAGAAACGGGCCCTCAACATACGGTCAACTATTATTCGACAAAGCAGGAAGTACTATCCACTGGGAAAAGGACAGTCTCTTCAATAAATGGTGCTGGGAAAATTGGACAGCCACGTGCAGAAGAATGAAACTAGACCATTCTCTCATACCATGCACAAAGATAAACTCAAAATGGATGAAAGATCTAAATGTGAGACAAGAATCCATCAAAATCCTAGAGGAGAACACGGGCAACACCCTTTTTAAACTTGGCCACAGCAGCTTCTTGCAACATACATCTATGAAGGCAAGGGAAACAAAAGCAAGAATGAATTATTGGGACTTCATCAAGATCAAAAGCTTCTGCACAGCCAAAGAAACAGTCAACAAAACTAAAAGACAACCTACAGGATGGGAGGAGATATTTGCAAATATATATCATTTGCAGCTAAAGGGCTAATATTTCTCCCCATATAAATTAGGGATCTCTTGTCTCTTGCTGCTTTACAGATCTTTTCTTTATCTTTGGAATTTCCAAGTTTCACTATTAAATGTCGAGGTGTTGGATGGCTTTTATTGATTTTAGCGGGGAGCTATCTATCTCCTGGATCTGAATGCCTGTTTCTCTCCCCAAGTTAGGGAAGTTCTCAGCTATGATTTGCTCAAATACACTTTCTGGTCCTCTGTCCCTTTCGGCACCCTCTGGAACCCCAATTCAATGTAGATTTTTCCTTCTGAGGCTGTCATTTATTTCCCTTAACCATTCCTCATGGTCTTTGTTTTTGTCTTTTTTTCCTCAGCTTCCTTCCTTGCCATCAACTTGTCTTCTATGTCACTCACTCTTTCTTCTACCTCATTAACCCTTGTCATTGGGGCCTCCTGTTTGGATTGCATCTCATTTAATTGATTTTTATATTTATTTATTTATTTATTTATTTATTTATTTATTTATTTATTTTAATAAATTTATTTTTTATTGGTATTCAATTTGCCAACATATAGAATAACACTCAGTGCTCATCCCGTTAAGTGCCCACCTCAGTGCCTGTCACCCAGTCACCCCCAGCCCCTCCCCCCCCCGGCCCACCTCCCCTTTCACCACCCCTAGTTCGTTTCCCAGAGTTAGGAGTCTCTCATGTTCCTTTAATTGTTTTTTTAATTTAGACCGGATTAGGTCTACATTCTGGAGTCATGAAGTCTCTTGATTCCTTTATGCTTTTTTCTAGCGCCACCAGTAGCTTTATAATTGTGCTTCTGAATTGGCTTTCTGATATCAAATTGTAATGCAAATTCTGTAACTCTTTGGCAGAGAGTACTGGTTTTGATTCTTTGTTTTGTGGTGAGTTCTTTTTCAAGTGATTTTGCTCAGGGCAGAGTGGCTAAAAAGGAGTTGTACTGGAAAAAGGAAGGAAAAAAGAGAAAAAAAAAGAAAAAAGAAAGAAAGAAACAACAAACAAACAAAAAAACCCAACAAGGCGGGATATCCTCTGGTTCTATATACTGTAAATCCCTCGACTTCCCCTGGAGCTTTCCAGCGCTACTTGGTCAAGAACTTGCTCTTCCCTGTCCTTCCTGCTGGTTTTCTTGGGGGTGGGGGTGGGGGTGGGGGCTGCTGTGTTGATCCTCAAGTGTGTGCACCTGGAGGAGCTGCCCCGCCCCCTGCCAGGTGCATGGCTCAGTGGGAGCTGTTTACCCCGTGAGGCCTCTGTTCCCTGGTGGCCCTGCTCTGTCCCAGGCATAGGGTGACACCAGGAGGAACAACCCCACGGTGGCGGCCAGCTCTCCAGCCCTGGATTCAGCTCCTGCTCCTGCAGTAACTACCACAGCTCCCAGTCCGCACTGGCCAGGATGCTCCCGGAGACGGGGGTGGGGGGGGGTGGGGGTGGTGGTGCTGATCTGCACAGCTCGGGGCACCTAGTGGCAGAAGCGTCCTTGCTGTCCTGGGCCCTTCCGGTCTCTGCCTGTCCTGAGGGTATTGCAGGATTCTGGGCTGTGTCCCCTGGCACCCTGGCATCCGGGGCCTGGGCTGCTGGAATCGTATTCATGGGTCCGCAGGTTGAGTTGCTCTCGAGGCCCCGGGGAGGGGAGGGCATGCTTCCGCCCTTTACTGAGCTTGGCCCGAGGTTTGTGACATGCTCTCCCCGGGGCGCACTTCGTTAGTGACCCCGGGAACCTGGAGGCTCCACTGCTCTTCCTGGGTTCCTGCCAGAGTTCCCTGAGAGCACCTTTCCCTGTGGGAAGAATCCGGTGCGGATTTTTAAAGTTCCTGCTTCCCCAGGACTGGGCTTTCCTGTCCTGGAGGCTTTTGCCACCCACCACCCTCCCCAGCTCCTCTCGGGGCCCCTCCCCAACTGGATTTTCTTTCTTTCTTTCTTTCTTTCTTTCTTTCTTTCTTTCTTTCTTTCTTTCTTTCTTTCTTTCTTTCTTTTCTTTCTTCTTTCTTTCTTTCTCTTTCTTTCTTTCTTTCTCTCTTCTTTCTTTCTTTCTTTCTTTCTTTCTCTCTTCTTTCTTTCTTTCTTTCTTTCTTTCTTTTCTTCTTTCTCTTCTTCCTTCCTTTCTTCCTTTCTTCCTTTTTTCCTTCCTTCCTTCCTTCCTTCCTTCCTTCCTTCCTTCCTTCCTTCCTTCCTTCCCTCCCTCCCTCCCTCCCTCCCTCCCACCTTTCTTTCTTTCTTTCTTTCTTTCTTTCTTTCTTTCTTTCTTTCCTTTCTCTTTCTTTTCTGTCTTCCTACCTTGTTAGAAGCGCAAACTCTTCTCTCTGTAGCATTCCAGCTGTTCTCTCTTTAAATCTCAGGTCAAGTCCGTTGGTTTTCAGGATGATTTGAATATTATCTAGGTAAGTTGGTGGGGACAGGTGACTTGGGGACCCTACTCTTCCACCATCTTGCCCTGCCCATCTGAGACTTATATTAATTATCTTATAGCAAACTACTTTAACCTGATAACACTAATATTTTTTTACACTTTAACTTTGATCTGATAAAAAAATTCTGCACTCTTATTCCTCCTCATATTCATGTTTTTGATGATACAATATATATTGTTTTATTTTCTTATCCATTTTAAAATTATTTTACTGTGCCTAATTTGAATTATTTTCTTTTTTAACGTTTATAATAGAGTTAAAAGTGATTTACATACAGCCATTACAATGTTGAGTATTCTGAGTTTGACTGTATATCTAAATTTACCAATGAGTTTTATACTTTCATATGATTTCATGTTACTAATTAGTATCCTTTCATAGTTCCAGCCCACCATTAGAGCATCGAGTTAGCTAACTCTGTTTTCATATAGCTCACTGAGCTTCCTTAAAGCAATTATTTAGAATTTCTGTCAGACAATTTGTAGATCTCCATTTCTCTGGGGATCTACTTGTGTTCCTTTGGTCGTGTCATGTTTCCTTGATATTCTTTGTTCTTTGAAGTCTTGTGTTGCTGTCTATATACTTGAAGATGCAGTCACCTCCTCTAGTCTGTACTGGCTCGGTACGGGAGACATATCTTTACCCGTCAGCCCAGCTAAAGATTCTGAGGTGCATTCAGGTCTTTTCCATGGATGCACTCACTGCATGGAAGTGGGGGGAGATAATTCCTAAAATTGTATAACTTTTCTTGATCCCACGATGCCAGGAAAGGTGCTGAGTGCTCCCTGTTTGTTTTCCATGGATCAGTGTCCTGAAGTTCTCAGGTTTGTATGTCTTCTCCCAATGCTGCATAGTCAAGATGGCTGTCTGCATACTCTCTCAAGCTGTCTGCAGAGACTCCCACTCATCAACTGTAGGGTCACACATGGGAGCTGCCCATGGTGAAAGGAGTGGAGTGCCATCATTTGGAAGCTCCGATGGACCAGTTAGGGGAAGGATCTTCCTGATGGGGTCTGTGAAGCAGCTAGTAAAACCCATGGCTCTTTGTCGAAACGGAACCCTGACTTTTGAGTACCTACCCATTTCTCTTCCCTGCACCCAACTTCTCCCATCCACTAAGACATGATGATCACCTCAGTATTCTTGGAAGGGCGAAAAAGAAGTGGGTTTCTTGGGTAGCAACCTGATTGGATGGGGAAGCTCGCTAAGATTTTACTTCCATCCGTGGGATAAATCATGGGCTGAGAGGAGCTCTCTTGGAACTGAGCTGTGCTTTGGGGGAAGGGTGATGTAAGCAAAGTGAAACTGCACTTCTTACCCTCTTCAGTGTGTCTTTTCATGGACTTTAGGCTCAGATAGTGGGCTGGCTAAAGCGGTCTTTCTCAGGTTGAGAAAGTTCCCCTTGTTCATAATTTGCTAAAACTGTTTATCATAAATGGGTGTTGGATTTTGGATTTTGTCCACTGCTATTGCTGCATCTGTATATGATCATGTGATTTATCTTCCTCAGTCTATTGATATGATAGATTCCATTAACTGATTTTCAAATGTTGAACCAGTCTTAAATACCTGGATAAATCCCAAATAGTCACAGTGTATGGTTGTTTTTATAGATTATTGCATTTGGTTTGCTAATACTTTGTTGAGTATTTTGCATCTGTGTTAGGAGAGAGATTAATCTGTAGTTTTTGTATTTTATAAGGTCTGTATTTGGGCTTGGTATTAAGGTAATGCTGGCCTCTTAGACTGAGTTAGGAAATATTCCACCTGCTCCTATCTTCTGGAGTAGATTGTACAGAATTGGTATAATTTCTTACTTCAATGTATGTTAGAATTCAAAAGCCAACCCATCTTGGCCTGTTGTTTTCTATGTTAGAAGGTTATTAAATATTGAATCGATTCTTAAAATAGATATAGAGCTATTTGGAGTGTCTATTTCCTCTCTATTGTTTCTTGTGTGAGTTTTAGCTGAGTTTGTCTTTCTAGGAATTGCTCATTTCATTGGGTCTGTCAAGGTTATGGGTGTACACTTGTTCATTATATTACTTTATTATCCTTTCAATACCTATGTAATTGGTAGTGATCTCTCTCTCTCTCATTTTTTAAAAAGATTTTTTTAAGTAAGTTCCACACTCAATGTGGGGCTCAAATTCACAAACCTGAGATCAAGATTCGCATGTTCTACCAACTGAGCCAGCTAGACACTGCTCTCATTTTTGATATTAGCAGTCTGCATCTTTTCTTCCAGAAAGCACGGACAGAGGTTTATCAATTTTGTTTGTCTTTTCTTTTTTTTTTAAATTTTATTTATTTATTCATGAGAGCCATACAGAGAGAGAGGCAGAGACATAGGCAGAGGAAGAAGCAGGCCCCCTGTGGGGACCCTGATGTGAGACTTGATTCCAGGTGGGATCACACCCTGAGCCAACGTAGACGCTCAACCACTGAGCCACCCAGGTGCCGCAAGTTCAAACTCCTTACAGGGAAACTAGAAAAAGAAAAGAAAAGTAAACAAAATAACAGCAAAGGAAATAATAAACACCAGGATGGAAGTCATATTGAAAATAGGAAAATAGCAGAGAAAAAAAATTAAATGTAGTTTTTTCAAAACTATTACTGAAATGTATAAGCTCTAGCAATACTGATAGAAATACAAAAGAGAGATGGCACAAATCATCAAAACCAATCATTCCAGAGTCTGCAGCCATGATATGGGAATACCATGAACAACTATATGCTCATAAACTCACTAATTTAGAAGAAATGGAGCAATTCCTCAAAACCCAAAAACTATCAAAACTCATAAAAGATTAAACGGACACCTGAATAGCACTAAAACTATTAAAGGAATTGAAATTTTTAATTTAAAAAATCTTCCAAAAAAAGAGTCCCAGGCCCAGATGATTTAATTGGAAAATTCTATGAATCAGTTAAAGAAGTAACACCAGTCTACACAATCTCTTTCAAAAGAAACAAGGAAGAAAACCTTCCCAACACATTGGATGAGGCCAATATTAACCTGATATGTAAACCAGCTGCAGACTACCAAAAAAGTCACTACGTTATCAAATCTCTTATGAACATAGGCACAAAAACTGTTAATGAAATATGACCAAATTAAATCCAACACTGCATAAAAACAAATTATACATCTTGACCAGTGGGAGCTTTTCCAGGTATGCAGTGTTGCTGCAACATTCAAAATTCAATTAATGTAATCCAAATAAACTAAATAGTAAAAATAATATGGTTATATCAAGGAACACACAAGGTTACTGACAAAATCCAACATCAAGTCACAGTACAAACTTTCAGAAATTTAGGACAGTGGTGAATTTCCTAAACTTGATAGCATTTAAAAAACAAACAAACAAACAAACAAACAATCCTACAGCTAAGGCTGTCTACAACTAAGTTTGAAAAGAAGGAAATGATGTCTGATCTCTCTACTCTTGCTCAAACAAAACAAAACAAAACAAAACAAAACTTAGCCCTTAAAATAAGATAATAAAACTAATTAAAAGCATATTGATGGGAAAAGAAGAAATAAAACTGCCCCTAATTGTAGATAATATTGTCTATATAGAAAATGTATTGAGTGACAGGCATTAAGGAAAGCACGTAATGTGATGAGCACTGGGTGTTATACTAATCGAATTTAAATTAAGAGTCTCATGCTCTACCGACTGAGCTAGCCGGGCTCGAATTTAAATTAAAAAATAAAGGGGATCCCTGGGTGGCGCAGCGGTTTGGCGCCTGCCTTTGGCCCAGGGCGCGATCCAGGAGACCCTGGATCGAATCCCACGTCGGGCTCCCGGTGCATGGAGCCTGCTTCTCCCTCTGCCTGTGTCTCTGCCTCTCTCTCTCTCTCTCTCTCTCTCTGTGTGTGTGTGTGTGACTATCATAAATAAATAAAAATTAAAAAAAATAAAAAATAAAAATAAAGAAAATGCCAAGAAATCTACAACAGACACACACAGAACCAACCAACCAAACAAACAAAAAGCAAAAAGAAATGAGTTTCAGTCAGGTCTGAGGATACAAAATCAGCGCTCAGCTTGGCACCTATGCCCACACCTCCTGGCCACAAGCCCTCAGACACTGCTGGCAGCTCTGCCACCCTGTCCTCTGGCTCCTCCTCCAGGGAGAGCACAGGGCGCTGCAGAGCAGAGCAGCAGACCCACGGGGTTCCTGCCTTCTCCCTGGCAGTCAATCAGGGCCCTTTGCTGCAACTGCCTGGGTGGCAATCTCACAACTTGTCTGGTCAGGAGCCCAGCGACAAGGAAGCTGAGTGCCAGTGTGAGCTGCTATGCTTCAAATGGTCTCTGGTGGCAGGGCCCACCCTCCGCATTCCAGAAGTGACCACACACAGCTGGCCTGCTGGTGAAGACTCATTTAGATGGAAACGCTCTACATTGGTCCACGGTTGTGCAAATGACTCAGAACTTACCTGGCATTTTGGTATAGCCAAATGACAGACAAGGAGCTAAAAGTAAGATAATTGAAGACAGTAAAACCTAAATGAAACGTAAGGATTATCAACCAAAAAAAGACCCATTGGAGAAAGCAGAGGATGAAAAATAAAATGAAACTGTTTTATTCTCTGTATTTCATGAGGCTTCATGAAATTTAATAAGAAAATATGGTGACTTTTTCTTCAAAGAACTGTGCTTTTCAGTGCCAGTTACATCAAATCAACCAGCCCCTAAGTGTTAACTCTATACTTGGGAGTATGTTATTAAAGATGCTCACATTAGAATGAGACAGAAAAACACCTATCAAAATGTTATGGTTTATTTTTGCATCTCACTAGCATTCATTGGTCTTTACTTTTGGCAAACATGTCCATTATGTTCTATCTCAGGGAATATTGTACTTTTAGGCATTAAGTTTACTAAATACCACATCTGCTTATTTACTGAAACTATTTCCTTTACTTATGGCTTATTGTATCATCCAGCTTTCTTGATAACATGTGCAAATTATTACCTGAATTTCTCTAAAGCCACCAAACTTTTGACATGTAAAGTTATTTAATTTAATTTAATTTAATTTAATTTTTTATTTGTAAAGTTATTTTATTTCTTCACAGTAATTTTCATTTGGATTTCAGTCTTTGCTTGTGTTTTGGGGGATCCAACTATCCACCAAAGCCTGAAGGCACAGAATGCTTATTCTTACCAATATCCTTTCTACTTGTGTATTCAAAGTCACTGTCTGTCATTTCCCATGGTGATGATTTTATTTATGGCTTTTATAATCTCTTGATCAGAAAGTATGACCTTGGTACAGGCTATTGGGATATCTTCCTATAGGACTGAAACTCTCCTCCATTCTTCTTTTCATCTTTCTAGTTATATTGTGGGCTTTAAAAAAGTACTCCTGACCAAGCTCATTACCTGTTTTCCTGGTAGCTGGTTACCATTTGTCCTCTTTCAAATAATTGTCTTTTTGCTTAAAAAATGTGTGTGTGTGTGTGTGTGTGTGTGTGTGTGTGTGTATTAAGATGAACATTCCCTGGTTATATTTTATCAATAGTTTTCCTATTGCCATTGTTTATTGGCTTAATTGACACATCTTAATTTAAGAGATATCACATTATCTGTGGGTATGTTTATCAACTGGAAATGATGCTTCATTCCACTTACAATTTACAATCTGGAGCAAATTGAAAAGCTTATACTAATCATAATTTGTTATATGTCAATTATATCTCAAAAAAGCTGGAAAATGTTGTTAGTATGCTGCCATAAAACTAATAACCACTATAAGAATCATAATTTTACAAATGGGAAGGCATGATGACTCATAAATCATATTATTTCATTCGTATGTGGGATTTAAGGAACAAAATACAGGAGCACAGAGGAAGAGAGGGAAAAATTAAACAAGATGAAACTACAGAGGGAGACAAATCATAAAAGACTCTTAATCATAGGAAACAAACTGAGGGTTGCTGTAGGGGAAGGGGGGGTGGGGATGGGATAACTGGTGATGGGCATGAAGGAGGGCACATGATATAATGAGCACTAGGTGTTATATATGGCTGATGAAACACTGAACTCTACCTTTGAAACTAGTAACAAACTATATGTTAATTAATTGAATTTAAATTTAAAAATAAAATAATAAAATAAAAAATAAAATTTGAGCACTGTGGAGAAAAAAAGAATAAAGTGGGAGGATTGTAGTTCTGGTCATTTGTTCCAGAATAATGAAAACTATTTTTCACACAGAAATCTGTGCACAAATGTTTATAGCAGCTTTATCTGAAATAGCCAAATCCTGGGAAGGACCCTCTGAAGGATTCAGTGGGTAAATGGCTACACAGATTATGGTGTACGCATGCCATGGAATATTGCTCACCAGTAAGAAATGAACTATTTACATATGCAACTCTATTTGCAGATTGCCAGAGAATGATGGTAAGTGAAAAAAAGCCAATATCAGAAGGTTACATACAGGATTATTCCATTCTTAAAATTACAAAATAAATGTGACACAGGCTGATGGCTGCCAGGTTGAGGAATGTTAAGAGTGGAAAGAAAGTGGGTCCGGTTGTTAAAAAAAAAAAATTAAAAAGGTAATATGACAGATCCCTGTGATGGAAATGTTTTGTAGCCTGCCTATATCAAGGTTGATATCCTTGTCACTATATTATAGTTTTGTGAGATATTACCATTGGAAGAAATTGAGCAGATGGCAACTGGGCTCTCTGTGTATTATTTCTTTCAACTGCATCTGATTCAACAATGATCCAGAAAAGAATAAACTTAAATGAAAAGATTACCATGTAATAAAATATGCTACAAATATTCAAGACAACAACAACTCCTCAAAAAGAATAAAGTGGAAGGAATTATTCTACCAATACATTCATATATTATTGGTATATTATTATTTAGCTCCAGTAATCAAAACAGTATGGTGTTGGCTGAGGGATAGACACTTGCATAAGTGGACTAGTTCAAGAATCCTCAAATAGATTCACACAAAAATGCTGACTTGAATTTTGACAAGAGTGCAAAAGCAATTCAATGGAAGAAGGATGGCGTTTTCAACAAATGGTACTAGAGCAACTAGCACCAGGACTTCCACAGGTCCAAAAAATAAATCATGACTTAAACTTCACACATTATATAAAAGTTCATTCAAAACAAATTATGATTTGACAAAGCAGGAAAGACTATCCACTGGAAAAAGGACAGTCTCTTCAATAAATGGTGCTGGGAAAATTGGACATCCACATGCATAAGAACGAAACTAGACCATTCTCTTACACCATACACAAAGATAAACTCAAAATGGATGAAAGATCTAAATGTGAGATAAGAATCCATCAAAATCCTAGAGGAGAACACAGGCAACACCCTTTTGAACTTGGCCAGAGCAACTTCTTGCAAGATACATCCATGAAGGCAAGAGAAACAAAAGCAGAAATGAATCATTGGGACTTCATCAAGATAAAAAGCTTCTGCAGAGCAAAAGAAACAGTCCACAAAACTAAAAGAAAACCTACAGATTGGGAGAAGATGTTTGCAAATGACCTATCAGATAAAGGGCTAGTATCCGAGATCTATAAAGAACTTATTCAACTCAACAGCAAAGAAACAAACAATCCAATCATGAAATGGGCAAAAGACATGAACAGAAATCTCACAGAGGAAGACATAGGCAGGGCCAACAAGCACATGAGAAAATGCTCCGCATCACTGGCCATCAGGGAAATACCAATCAAAACCACAATGAGATACCACCTCACCCCAGTGCGAATGGGGAAAATTAACAAGGCAGGAAACCACAAATGTTGGAGAGCATGTGGAGAAAGGGGAACCCTCTTGCACTGTTGGTGGGAATGTGAACTGTTGCAGCCACTCTGGAAAACTGTGTGGAGGTTCCTCAAAGAGTGAAAAATAGATCTGCCCTAGGACCCAGCAATTGCGCTGCTGGGGATTTACCCCAAATATACAGATGCAGTGAAACGCCGGGACACCTGCACCCTGATGTTTATAGCAGCAATGTCCACAATAGCCAAACTGGAAGGAGCCTCGGTGTCCATCGAAAGATGATTGGATAAAGAAGATGTGGTATATGTATAAAATGGAATATTACTCAGCCATTAGAAACGAGAAATACCCACCATTTGCTTCAACGTGGATGGGACTGGAGGGTATTATGCTGAGTGAAATAAGTCAATCGGAAAAGGACAAACATTTTATGGTCTCATTCATTTGGGGAATATAATAATTCGTGAAAGGGAATAAAGGGAAAGGAGAGAAAATGAGTGAAAATATCAGTGAGGGTGACAAAACATGAGAGACCCCTAAACTCTGGGAAATGAACAAGGGGTAGTGGAAGGGGAGGTGGGCGGGGGGGTTTGGGTGACTGGGTGATCGGCACTGAGCGGGGGCACTTGGCGGGATAAGCACTGGGTGTTATGCTAAATGTTGGCAAATTGAACTCCAATAAAAAAATTTAAAAGATAAATTATGAACATAAAAGGAAAACATAAGGCAATAACAAAAATTTTAAATAGATAGCAAAATCTTTGAAATCTCAGGTTAGGAAATGAGTCCTTAGGCTTGAAACCAAAAGCATGATCCACAAAGAGAAAAATTGATAAACTGAACCTCATCAAAATTAAACACTTTTGCTCTGTGAAAGCCCATGTAAAATTGAAAAGACAAGCTACCGTCTGGGAGGATGTATTTCAAACCATATATTTGACAAAGGATTAGTATTTAGAATATATAAAGAATTCTCAAGAGACCAAAGTTAAAAAGTATATATGCCAACTAGAAAGTGGACAAAAACATGAACAGCCATGTCACTGCAGAGGATATAATGTGGCAAATAATCTCTAAAAAGATAACAAACACCATTAGCCATTAAGAAAGCATATTAAAATGACAATGAACTAGCACTACATATTTGCCACACCGGCCAAAATAATAACAAAATAATACTGACAATACCAAATGCTGGTGAAGGTGTGGAGAATCTGGAGCACTTATACTCATGTGTATTTCTTGGAAACATAAAATGACATTGCCACTCTGCAATACAGTTTGGTAGTTTCTTAAAAACTAAATAGACAGTAACTGTACGTCCTAGACATTTTACTCTTGGGCATTTACACCATATAAATAAAAATTAATATTTGCCAAAATTCCGTATAAAAAATGCTCATAGCAACATTGTTGGTAATAGCCAAAAACTAGAAACAGCCCTGATGTCCTTCAAACAGATGAATGGCTAAGCAACCTATGATACATCCATTGCACAGAGTTCTACTCAGCAATAAAAGGAATGAACTATTTTTTGTATATTTTTATTGGAGTTAAATTTGCCAACATATAGCATAACATCCAGTACTCCTCCCATCAAGTGCCCCCCTCAGTGCCCGTCAGCCATTCACCCCAAGCCCCGCCCACCTCCCTTTCCACCACCCCTTGTACATTTCCCAGAGTTAGGAGTAACTCAAGCTCTGTCACCCTCACTGATATTTCCCACTCAATTTCTCTCCTTTCCCCTTTAGTCCCTTTCACTATTTTTATATTTTCCAAATGAATGAGACCATATAATGTTTGTCCTTCTCCGATTGACTTGCTTCACTCAGCATAATACCCTCAACTTCCATCCACATCGAAGCAAATGGTGGGTATATGTCGTTTCTAATGTCTGAGTAATTAATATTCCACTGTATACATACACCACATCTTCTTTATCCATTCTTTCGATGGACACTGAGGCTCCTTGCACAGTTTGGCTATTGTGGACATTGCTGCTATAACCATTGGGATACAGGTGTCCCGGGGATTCACTGCATCTGTATCTTTGGGGTAAATCCCCAACAGTGCAATTGCTGGGTCGTAGGGCAGATCTATTTTTCACTCTTTGAGGAACCTCCACACAGTTTTCCAGAGTGGTTGTACCAGTTCACATTCCCACCAACAGTGCAAGAGGGTTCCCCTTTCTCCACATCCTCTCCAACATTTGTTGTTTCCTGTCTTGTTAATTTTCACGATTCTCACCGGTATGAGGGCACATCTCATTGTGGTTTTGTTTTGTATTTCCCTGATGGCAAGAGATGCCGATCATTTTCTCATGTGCTTGTGGGCCATGTCTATGTCTTCCTCTGTGAGATTTCTGTTCATGTCTTTTGCCCATTTCATGATTGGATTGTTTGTTTCTTTGCTGTTGAGTTGAATAAGTTCTTTATAGATCTTGGATACTAGCCCTTTATCTGATATGTCATTTGCAAATATCTTCTCCCATTCTGTAGGTTGTCTTTTAGTTTTGTGGACTGTTTCTTTCGCCGTGCAGAAGCTTTATACGTTGAATAAGTCTGAATAGTTCATGTCTACTTTTGTTTCCCTTGCCGTCATAGATGTATCTTCCATTAAGTTGTTGTCGCCAAGTTCAAAAAGGCCTGTGTTCTCCTTGAGGATTTTGATGGATTCTTGTCTCACATTTAGATCATTCATCCATTTTGAGTTTATCTTTGTGTATGGTGTAGGAGAATGGTCTAGTGTAGTTCTTCTGCATGTGGCTGTCCAATTTTCCCAGCACCATTTATTGAAGAGACTGTCCTTTTTCCAGTGGATAATATTTCCTGCTTTGTCAGATAATAGTTGACCATATGTTGAGGGCCCGTTTCTGGGTCCTCTATTCTATTCCATTGACCTATGTGTCTGTTTTCGTGCGGGAACACACTGTCTTGATGAGCCCAGCTTTGTAGTACAATCTGAAGTCTGGCATTGTGATGCCCCCAGCTCTGGTTTTCCTTTTTAATATTCCCCTGGCTATTTGGGGTCTTTTCTGACTCCACACAAATCTTAAGATGATTTGTTCCAACTCTCTGAAGAAAGTCCGTGGTAGTTTCATACAAATTGCATTGCATGAGTAAGTTTCCCTGGGTAGCATTGACATTTTCACAATATTAATTCTTCCAATCCAGGAGCATGGAATATTTTTCCATCTCTTTGTGTCTTCCTCCATTTCTTTCAGACGTGTTCTGTAGTTTTTAGGGTACAGATCCTTTACCTCTTTGGTGATGTTTATTCCTAGGTATCTTATGCTTTTGGGTGCCATTGTAAATATGATTGACTCCTTAATTTCTCTTTCTTCAGTCTCATTGTTGGTGTCTAGAAATGCCACTGACTTCTGGGCATTGATTTTGTATCCTGCCACACTGCCGAATTGCTGTATGAGTTCTAGCAATCTTGTGGTGGAGTCTTTTGGGGTTTCTCTGCACACTATTATGTCATCTGCAAAGAGGGAGAGATGGATGTCTTCTTTGCCAATTTGAATGCCTTTAATGTCTTTTTGTTTTCTGATTGCTGAGTCTAGGACTTCTACTACTATGTTGAATAACAGTGCTGGGAAAGGACATCCCTGTCATGTTCCGGATCTAGGGGAAAGGCTCCCAATGTTTCCCCATTGGGAATGATATTTGCTGTGGGCTTTTTGTAGATGGCTTTTAATATGCTGAAGAATGTTCCCTCTATCCCTACACCCTAAAGAGTTTGGATCTGGAATGGATGCTGTCTTCTGTCAAATGCTTTCTCTTCATCTATTGAGAGGATCATATGGTTCTTGTTTTTTCTCTTGTTGATATGGTCTATCACACTGACTGCTTTATGAGTGTTTAACCAGCCTTGCATTCTGGGGATAAATCCCACTTGGTCATGGTGAATAATCTTCTCAATATACTGTTGGATCCAATAGGCTAGTATCTTGTTGAGAATTTTTGCATCTGTGTTTATCAGGCATATTGGTCTATAATTCTCCTTTTTGGTGGCGTCTTTGTCTGGTATTGGAATTAAGGCGATGCTGGCCTCGGAGAATGAGTTTGGAAGTATTCCATCTCTTTCTATCTTTCCAAACAGCTTTAGTAGAATAGGTATTGTTTCTTCTTTAAACGTTTGATAGAATTCCCCTGGGAAGCCATCTGGCCCTGGGCTTTTGTGTCTCGGGAGGTTTTTGATGACTGCTTCAATTTCCTCCCTGGTTATCGGCCTGTTCAAGGTTTCTATTTCTTCCCGTTCCAGTTTTGGTCGTTTGTGGTTTTACAGGAATGCATCCATTTCTTCTAGATTGCCTAATTTATTGGCGTATAGCTGCTCATCATATGTTTTCAAAATCGTTTGTATTTCCTTTGTACCAGTTGTGATCTCTCCTTTTTCATTGGTGATTTTATTTACTTGAGTCTTTTCTCTTTTGTTTTTTAACAATGCTGGCTAATGGTTCATCTATCTTATTAATTCTTTCAAAGAACCACCTCCTGGTTTTGTTGATCTGTTCCACAGTTCTCCTGGTCTCCATTTCATTGAGTTCTGCTTGAATCTTTATTAACTCTCTTCTGCTGGGTGTAGGTTTTATTCGCTGTTCTTTTCCTGTTCCTTTAGGTGGAAGGTTAGCTTGTGTATTTGAGTTTTTTCCAATTTATTGAGGGATGCTTGTATGGCAATGTATTTTCCTCTCAGGACTGCTTTTGCTGTATCCCAAAGATTTTGGACAGTTGTATCTTCATTCTCATTAGTTTCCATGAATTTTTTTTCATTCTTCTCTAATTTCCTGGTTGACCCTTTCATCTTTTAGCAGGATGCTCTTTAACCTTCACGTGTTTGATTTCTTCCAAATTTCTTCTTGTGATTGAGTTCTAGTTTCAAAGAATTATGGTCTGAATATATGCAGGGGATGATCCCAATCTTTTGGTGTTGGTTAAGACCTGATTTGTGACCCAGTATGTGGTCTATTCTGGAGAAAGTTCCATGTGCACTTGAGACGAATGTGTATTGAGTTGTGTTTGGATGTAAAGTTCTGTAAATATCTGTGAAATCCATCTGGTCTGGTGTATCATTTAAAGCTCTTGTTTCTTTGGAGATGTTGTGCGTAGAAAAGCTGTCGTTTGCAGAAAGTTCCGTCTTGAAGTATCCCAGCATTAGTGTATTATTATCTAAGTATGTCTTAACTTTGGTTGTTAATTGATTGATATACTTGGCGGCTCCTACATCAGGGGCATAAATATTCACGATATTTAGATCCTCTTGTTGGATAGGTCCGTTAGGTTTGATATAGTGTCCCGCTATATCTCTTACAACAGTCTTTGGATAAACTTTAATTTATCTGATCTGAGGATGGCTACTCCTGTGTCTTTTGAGGACCATTTGAATGGTAAATTGTTCTCCAACCTTTTTATGTTTAGGGTGTAGATGTCCTTAGGTCTGAAATGAGTCTCTTGTAGACAGCAAATAGATGGGTCTTGCTTTTTTATCCATTCTGAAACCCTGCGTCTTTTGATGGGATCATTAAGCCCATTCACGTTCAGAGTTAGTATTGAAAGATATCAATTCAGTGTCATCATGATACCTATTCAGTCCCTGTTTTTGTGGATTGTTTCTTTGGACTTCCTCTTTCTTTTACAGAGTCTCCCTTGTTATTTCTTACAGAGCTGGTTTGGTGGTCACATATTCTTTCAGTTTCTGCCTATCTTGGAAGCTCTTTATCTCTCCTTCTATTCTGAATGAGAGCCTTGCTGGATAGAGGACTCTTGGCTGCATGCTCTTCTCATATAGGACCCTGAATATATCCTGCCAGCCCTTTCTGGCCTGCCAGGTCTCTGTGGAGAAGTCTGCTGTTAATATAGTATTTATCCCTATATGAGTTAGGGATTTCTTGTCTCTTGCTGCTTTAAGGACTTTCTCTTTATCCCTGGAATTTGCAAGTTTCACTCTTAAATGTCAAGGTGTTGAAGGCTTTTATTGATTTTAGGGGATGGGGAATCTCTCTTTCTCCTCGATCTGAATGCCTGTTTCCCTCCCCAAGTTAGGGAAGTTCTCAGCTATGATTTGTTCAAATACACTTTCTGGTCCTCTGTCCCTTTTGGCACCCTCTGGAACCCCAATTCAATGTAGATTTTTTTCCTTCTGAGGTTGTCATTTATTTTCCTTAACCTTTCTTCACGGTCTTTAATTGTTTTTGTTTTTGTTTTTCTCTTTTCTCCTCAGCTTCCTTCCTAGCAAGGATCACCTTGTCTTCTATGTCACTCACTCTTTCTTCTACCTCATTAAGCCTCATCGTTAGGAACTCCAGTTTGAATTGCATCTCATTTAATTGATTTTTAATTTCAGCCTGATTAGATATAAATTCTGCTGTCATGAAGTCTCTTGATTCCTTTATGCTTTTTTCCAGAGCCACCAGGAGCTTTATAATTGTGCTTCTTAATTGTCTTTCTGACATCAAATTGTAATGTAAATTCTGTAACTCTGTGGCAGAGAGTACTGTTTCTGATTCTGTGTTTTCTGGTGAGTTCTTCTTTCTAGTCATTTAGCTCAGTGCAGAGTGGCTGAAAAGGAGTTGTACTGGGAAAAGGAAGAAAAAAAGAAAAAAACAAAACAAAACAAAAAACAAGGCAGTATCTTCTGCTTCTATATACTGTAAGTCCCTTGACTCCCCTGGAGCTTTCTAGCACTGCTCAGTCAAGAACTTGCTCTTCTCCTATCCTTCCAGTTGGGAAGGGGCATGCTGTGCTGATTGTCAGGTGTGTGTACCTGGGGGCGCTGCCCCTACCCCTGCCAGGTGTTGGGCTCAGTGGGAGCTGTTATCCTGTGAGGCCCCTGTTCCTTCCCTGGAGGCCCCGCTACATCCCAGGGACAGGGTGACACCAGGAGGGATGACAACACTGGGCGTGGCCAGCTCTCCAGCCCTGGAGTCAGCTCCGACAGTAACTACTGCAGTCTCCCAGTCGGCACTGCCCTGGATGATCCCGGGGACCGGCGAGGGGGAGGGGGGGGAGCGGTGCTGATCTGCATAGCCTGGGGCCGCCCGGTGGCAGTAGCGTCCTTGCTGTCCTGAGCCCTCCCCTCCTCCACCTGTTTAGGCGGAATGAAGGATCCTAGGCTGTGTCAGTTCGGTGCCCTGGGATCCGGGACCTGTGCTGCTAGAATCGCGCTCCCGGCGGCTCCCGAAGGCAGCAGGGCGCAGCTGAGCTTCCCCTGAGGCCCTGCCAGGCGCTCTCCAGCCCTTTACTGAGCTCTGCCCACTGTGTGTGTGGTGCTCTCCCACAGGATCAGTTCCTCTGTTAGTGACCCCGGGAACCTGGAGGCTCCACTGCCCCTCCTGCATTTCTGCCCGAGTTCCTTGCTCAGTGCCTTTCCATCCAGGAAGAATCCCGTGCGGATTTTTAAAGTTCCTGCTTCTCCGGGACTGGGCTTTCCTGTCCTGGAGGCCTTCGCTGCCTGGCCTCAGCCCGGCTCCTCGTTGGGGCCCCTCTCCCACTTGATTAATTTTTATTTTTTATTTTTTTTCCCGTCTTCCTACTTTGTTAGCAGCACACACTCTTCTCTCTGTAGCGTCCCAGCTGTTCTCTCTTTAAATCTCAGGTTGAATTCATAGGTTTTCAGGATGATTTGAAAGTTATCTAGGTAAGTTGTTGGGGACAGGTGACTTGGGGACCCTACTCTTCCGCCATCTTGCCCTGCCCCCTGAACTCTTAATACATTCAACAACTTGGATGAATCTTCAGAGAAGTATACTGAGGAAATAATAAATATAGCCAAAAGGTTACATGCTGTATGATTTCACTGTTGCATCATATTTGAAATGATAAAATTTTAGAGATGTAGAATCCATTTGTGGTTGCCAGATTAGGGGAGTTAGGGACCATAGCACAGGAAGATGTGTGTCATTAAAAGGGCCATGTGTGTGATCCTTGTGATAAAGGACTACATCAGTATCTTTACTGTGGTGTTGGATACACAAGTCTACACATGTGATAAACTTGTATGGCACTAAATACACACCTACTCCTACACAAATAAATACCACTGGTAAATCTGAATAAGATCAGTGGATTGCATCCATGTCAATATTCTAATTGTGATATTATACTATAGTTTTGCAAAATCTCATCTGTATTACTTCTTACAACTTCATGTGAATCTATAATTCTCACAATACAATTTTAAAATACGAAATAGAAAGGCATGTATTGAATGAAAAACAGTACCAAATTGAAGTAGAGGTGATGAATATGAATTGTAAAAATCGATACTAATATGAGGGAAGGATTTTTGTAATACATGTTGCATTTTCTCAGAACTTTGCATTTAAACATATCTAGATTGATAAATGGCTTCATCACCTGCTGGGTGAATGAATGACTTAACCTCTCTGACCCACTGTTACCTCATCTAAAAATGTGAATAATAATATTATGTTACCACCTCTGTGAAGCCGTTCCTGAAAACTTGAATTCCTTTGTTCATGTTTCAAGCTTCTCTAGCTCACTCCTGCCATGGCTCTCATCATATTTGCCTTTTAATTATTTTCACTGTGGTTGTCTGCTTACTAGACTATGAACTACTCAAGCACTGTTATCCTATAAGAATCATCCCTATGTCTCCATAGCCTGCCTCACCCAGCACCTGGAGCCTGGTCCCCAGAAAATGAGGGATGATGACACATAATGCTCACTCAAAAAACATAGCTATTATTATATTGTCATTTTGTTCACAGGAAATAATATATTGAAAATGAGAGAACGTAGAATGTCTCTACTTGTATGCATGTTCATAAGAACAGGATTGGGGTGGTCTGGTAGTGGTGGCTTTTATCCCCATATCTTGTTCAGAATATTCTGATACCACTGTATTCTCCACTTTTCCCCCTTCATAAACCCAAATACAAAAGAACTGATGAACAGTGTTGGGTTTCAATAAAAACTAGTTGGATGAATACAACACTGCCATCAGGTTACTTTAGTTTTTCAGAGAATAATTGCAGATGTCATTCAGGCTTACTTCAGCATAATCAAGAACGTGAACTCAGTGATCAGTGGCCTTGGGTGAGTCCAGGTGAGCTCTTTCACATTCAAAACAGACTTCTCTCTCTTTTCCTCCTCAGACTTCTCTCTTTGTTTTCCTCTTGCTGCTTTGGCCACAACTCCGCTGTATATGCTTTTCTCACAGGCTTCCCTCCCCTGTGTCCTTTCTTTGCACTTCCGCAGCTTTTCTGTTTATGTTTGCCTAACCAAAATAGTTGTGAGATTCCCAGATGCCAAAGACTATGATCCATTCTTTCATTTCTCACGTCCAGGATATCCCTAAAACATGGTAGGCATTGCTGTTTTCTTACTGCATTTATTAATTTATCTTTGTAATGACTCTGACAGAAGGGACACTCCCTTTATTCTATAAAATCTAATGTAGATATTAATGTGTAGGTACCAGGTAGTAGACAGGCTATTGTAGTGAGTGGTGAATACGTTACATGAGTATAATGTGGAGTTCTTTTCTTTGCCGTCTCACACACAGAGAATCACAGTTTTCAGTACCCAGAATGGCTTCCAGTAATAGTGGTGTGTGGAGTTTGGGGAATTCACTTTCACAGAACACAAGTAAAACAAAATATTGAAAAACAACCACTTCAAAAAAAAAAAAAAAGGAAAAAAAAGAAAAACAACCACGTCATGGTACGGACAGACAATTGAAACCCTGAGAAATGTTTCTTTATGAAAAAACTGCTACAGTGTCAGGTAAGAAGGAAAGTTTGTGGCCTTTTTCCTGGGGGTGTCCTCATTCCCTCTCTCCAGCTCAGATCGTAAAAGTCAACTGTTGTGCTGTGTAGAGGTGGTGGACTCAATCTGGGAATGTTGACAGGCCAACTTAGAGATTTTGCACAGATAGTTTGGAAGTAAAGAGTCACAAAAGGGTTGAGATATCGTATTCTCCAGTGCTTATGGTCTGACTGCTAAATTATGCATCCATGAGGGAGACCCAGGGAGTCAGGAAAAAATTGGAAGTCTTGGATGACTTGTGATGGATGTTGCTATAATTTTTAATGCACTCCTCAACCCACAGGCAACTTGGACGACAGAGAGAGGTAGCCTTACTGGTTTGAGTAGGGCTGCAATATTTAGCAAATAAAAATAAAAATTCCCAGTTAAATTTGAATTTTAAATATACTAAAAATATTATTCATTGCTTATCTGAAATTCAAAAGGCATCTTGTGTTTTACCTGGCAACCCTAGGATTGAGGTGTTTGGACAAAAGCTCCACCCTAACTTTCTGAATACAAAACTGTACAGGTGAAAGGGAGACTGCCAGAATTCCCAGCCAAAAAAAAAAGAGAAAAAGAATGTAAGGAAAGAAAAGAAAAGAAACAAAAGAAAAAGAAGAAGGAAAGGAAAGGAAAGGAAAGGAAAGGAAAGGAAAGGAAAGGAAAGGAAAGGAAAGGAAAGGAAAGGAAAAAATGCTGAGCACAGACATTATTGCCTATACACATCTGGGAAACAGTTTTAGCAGTTGAGTCCAGTTGAGGTCACAATAATTATCAACTAATAGAAAAAAAAAGATGAAGCTAGAAACATTCAGAAAACAAAACAAAATCAAAATCGCTAGAATGTGCCATCTATAAGTTCATCTTTCAATTCAAATTTATTAGATAGGGAAAAAATGGAAAGTATAACTCATTACCAAGACAATAAATGAGTCAGGACGCCTAGGTGGCTTAGTGGTTGAGTGTCTGCCTTTGGCTCAGGGCATGATCCCACAGTTCTGGAATCGAGTCCCGCATGGGGCTTCCCACCAGGAGCCTGCTTCTTCCTCTGCCTATGTCTCTGCCTCTCTTTCTCTGTGTCTCTCTTGAATAAATAAACAAAATCTTAAAAAAAGAAAGGAAATGAGTCAGTGAAATCTGCCTCTATGTAAAACTAGATATTAATTTAGCAGATACACTTCAATGCAACTATTATAAATAAATTTAAAAATTTTAAGAAATAAATATTTAAAAGTTAAAGGAAAATAGAGTGGATTTGGGACAAAAATAGGGAATATTAGCCAAGAAATAAAAATTCTGAGAGAAAAACAATGGAAAATCTAGAGCTGAATAGCGTAATAACCAAAATGAAAAAAAATTCACGAGATTTACTGAGAAGCATAACTGAGATAACAAAAGAAACCACTGCAAAACATGAAGACAGAACAATAGAAATTAGTCAATCTAAAGAACAGGGATAAAAGAGTGAATGAAGCTTCAGAGGTCTGTGCAAAAATATCAAGCACCCCAACATATGTGTAATTGTAATACAGAAAGGGCAAAAGAAAAAGAAGGGGCAGACAAAGTTTCTGAAGAACAAAAGACAAAAAAAAAAATTCCCCAAATTTGGTAAAAGTATTAACTTAAAGATCAAAGAAACTAAATGAGCTCCAAGCAGGAGAAACACAAAGAGAAGCAAAACTCAAAAGCCAAAGGGAGAAAAGGAAATTTTGAAAGCAACAATAGAAAAAAATAATACATCAGAGAAACAGAACATAAAAAAGCCTCATGAAGGGACCAAGCCTGGAACAAAGAACGGATAAAATCAAGTGTGGATACAGTGTACTAAATGAGAGGAGAAGTTGGAGGGGTAGGCAGAAGCCATACAGTCTAGTGTCTTGCAGGCCATGCTAAGGAGTAACGATTTTATTAAAGTTAAAGTGGGAACTCAAAAATTTAACAGGTCCTGACATAATTTGTTCAATATGCTGAAGAAACATGGTGGCTACTTTGTGGACAATATATTTCACAGGGATGAGAGTTGAATAAAGGAGGAAAACTGAGATGTTAATTAAGGCAAGAGATGAGTGACATTGGATTTTAAAGTGGTAGTAATAGATGAGACAGTTGTACTCAGGATATATTTTGAAGATAGAATCAAGAAGACTTGTTGATAGGTATTAGTGAAAAAATATATATATACATAACAAACCCAAGAGTCCATCCAAACAGGGAAGCCATGTAGGTTAGACAAGTCTGAGTTTCAGAGAAAAGAATGGTGCTCAGATATAAATTTGGATGGACTCCATATTTTGCTTCTTTACTAAAATCTATCTACTTTTACCCAAATTTCTGATTCCTCAGGTACACACTCTGTATTTTTTCCAGAGTCTTTAGTTGTAATTAGTGGGAGAGATAGGAGATAGTCAGTAGTGGGTTCTCTCTCTCTCTCTCTCTCTCTCTCTCTCTGTGTGTGTGTGTGTGTGTGTGTGTGTGTAATCTCTAGGGTTTTCTACATATATCATTTTGCCAGTGAACAGAGATAGTTTTACCTTTTCCTTTGTAATTTGGATGACTTCTACTTCTTTTTCTTGCCTAGATATTCTCTCTGGGACTTCCAAGTGATATGTTAAATAAAAGTAGTGAAAGCAGTCACCTTTGTATTATTCTTAATTTTAGAGTAAATATTTCAATCAAATGCAATGTTAACTGTAGGCTTTACATCATGACCTTTATTATGATGTACTTTTCTTTATTCCTGTTTTGTTGAGTGTGTTTATCAGGAAAGGGTGTTAAATATTATCAAATGTAATTGATATCAATTGAGGAGATCATGTGGAATTTTTCCTTCATTATATTCACATAATGAATTGCACTGATTGACTTTTTTGTATGTTGAGGTATCTTTTCATTCCAGAAATAAATCTCACTTGGTTATGGTGTATAATCTTTCTAATATGCTATTAAAGTCTGTTTGTTAGTATTTTGTTGAGGATTTTTGCATCAGTATTGACCAGGGATATTGGTTCTTGTCATGTTTTTGTCTGGTTTTGGTGTTATGGCAATGCTGGCTTTGTAGACTGAGTTAAAAAATGTTCTGTCCTTGGCAATTGTTTGGAAGAATTTGTGGAAGATTCCTGTTAATTATTTTTAAATGTTTAGAAAAATCAGAATTGAAACAACCTGAGTATGTGCTTTTCTTTGTTGGGAGTTTTTTTTTTTTTTTTTTTTTAATTCCTGACTCAGACTAATTCTTTGTGATGCGGTCTTGTTAGATTGTTTGTTTCTACGAATTTATTCATTTCACCAAAGTTATACAATTTGTTGACCCAGAATTGTTTATAGCATTCTTTTATATCCTCTTTATTCCTGTAAAACCTGTTGTAATTTGGGTCCTCTCTCTCTGTCTTTTAAGTCAATATACGTAAAGTCTTGGTGATTTTTTCTTTTTTAGAAACAACTTTGGGTTTCATTGATTTTTCTCTGTTATTTTTTCTGTTACTCATTTAATTTATCTCTAATATTTATTGTTTCCTTCTTGGGAAAACTTAAGATCAAAATATGTGGACTGTTGCAAATTATATATCCAATAAGGGGTTAAGAACCGAAATATATAAAGAATTTACACAACTCAATGCCAAAACAACCAAACAATCTAATTTTAAAAGTGAGCAAAGGACCTGAATAGATAGCTTTCCAAAGAAGATACACAGAGGGCTAACAGACATATGAAAATATGCCCAACGTTACTAATTATCAATGAAATGCAAATCAAAACCACAATGAGATATCACCTTACACCTGTCAGAATGGCTAAAATGAAAAACATAAGAAATAACAAATGTCAGTGAGGATGTGGAGAAAAAAGAACCCTTTTGCACTGTTTGTGGGAATGTAAATTGGTGCAGTCACTGTAGAAAAAGTATGGAGGTTTCTCAGAAAATACAAAAAAAATAGAGAATATGCAATCCAATCATTCCACTACTGGGTATTTACCCAGAGAGTATGAAAACATGAATTCAAAAAGATATATGCATCCCTACGTTTACTGCAGCATTACTTACAATAGCCAAGATATGGAAGCAACCTAAGTGTCCATTGACAGACGAATGGATAAGGAAGATGTAATGTTACATAATATATAATAGGGTATTACTCAGCCATAAAAGGATGAAATCTTGCCATTTGCAACAGCATAGACAGACCCAGGAGGTATCAGTATTACCTGATAAGTGAAAGAAGTAAAAAAAAAAAAAGGACAAACGCCATATGATTTCACTCATATGTGGAATCTAAAAAAATATGAATGAATAACACAAAAAGCAGAATCAGATCTATAAATATGAACAAATTGATAGTTGCCAGAGGCAAGGGGAATGGAGGGGTGGGCAAAATGGTTGAAGGGGGGAGGGAGATACAGGCTTGCAGTTATGGAATGAATAAGTCATGGGAATAGAAGTCACAGGATAGGTAATATACTCAATAATATCGTAAAAGCATTGCTGGGTGACAGATAATAGCTATACTTGTGGTGAGCGTATCATAACATATAAACCTCTTGAAATCATGATGTTGTACATCGGAAACTAATATAAAATTGTGTTTACTCAAATAAAAATAAAAATGAAATGAAATTAAACAAAATAAAATAAGATTTTGTGGGAATAGAAAGCTAAAAACAAAACAAACAAACACAGTTGGCCTCGGCTACAATGGAGAGACTACCTAAAGATCCTAGCCAGGAGAAACACTTGTAAGGTGAGGATGATATCTTATAGCATGAAGCGTGTACTTGGACCAAGGGACAAACATATGGAGCTCCTTCTCCAACAGCTAGAACATATGGACATGGGAATCAAGGTGTGGAGAAAGAGGTGGTACTTTGCACAGTTACATCCTATACCAATTAAGATTTCCATTCCCGGGACAGTTAGCAGAGAGTGAATACCTAAGGATTAATTTTCTACGAGTGGTTACAGTAATGGTTATGCTGCACTGGGGGCTGAAATGGCCACCTCTCCATTACCATTGAGTCAACAGGCAAAGAGAGCATGAAGGTAGTGGCCAGATAATTTACTGTTTACCAGGTGCAAAAGGATCGCTGTTTAACACTGTGGGCTAGGAAAAAAAATGGACAAAGCCCAGGAGATCTTTTGAGATGTAGCTTGCGCTGTGTTGTCATGATTCCTAGGAGAAGAATCACAGTCCCATCCAGATGAGATCACCAAGAATGAAGGTATGAGCCACTCCACCAAGGAAAGTACTTCCAAGAAGTTGAAGTTGAGTAAAAGGGTAATTGTGGCAGATTACAAGTTCCAAAAGTGGCCACGTTGTGACTCCTTCATCAAGAAGTAGAGTCTTTTACCTCTCTTCTTGAACCTGGGTGAGCTTGTGACTGCTCCAACCAAGAGACTACCTTGTGACTCTTGAGACTGTTATACAAGTGACAAATGACTCTTGTCATTTGGGAACTAGACGCTATGTTATGAAGAAGTCCAGGCCATGTGAAGAGGACATATAGATGCTGCTACAAACAGCCGTAGCACAAATCTCAGCCAGCAGCCAATATTTACTAGTAGACATATAATTCACTGGACCTTCAGATGATTCCAGTCTCTAGCTTTTGAGCAACCCCAGCTGAATCTAAGAGGAGTAGAGATGAGCTGTAGCTAAAGAGCCTTGCCCAAATTTCATATACGGCAGCAAAATTAATGTCATTGTTTTAATCCTTGTTTGGGGATGATTTGTTATACAGCCATATGAACTGTAGCAGAGACTATTACTTGTATTTACGTTCTTCATTATAAATGTGATTAATTCCTTCAATTTATTTCTACTCTCTAGCTTTAAAGTACTGTTGGTGGGACTGTATTCCTAAGATTTGGGGTGCCCTCACTCTAGTCTCTGTTTTTCTATTGTATCAGAATGTAATTCTTGGTTGAGGGACAGGAGTGGGGAGTGCATTGTGCCTGAGGGTTGAATCAGTATACAAACAACACAGAATATACATTGTGTAGTTAGTTCAGTGAATGGAATGATTGCATGCATGAGTAAATGGATGGGTAGATGGACTAACTGTTTGGGAAAACATGAGATCTGTGCCCCAATCCCCACACAGAGTCAGGAAAGGTGTGTTGGGCTTTTTTAAAAAAGATTTTATTTATTTATTCATGAGGGATACACAGAGAGAGGCAGAGACATAGGCAGAGGGAGAAGCAGGCTCCCTACAGAGAGCCCAATGCAGGACTCGATCCCAGGACCCCAGGTCATGCCCTGAGCCAAAGGCAGACACTCAACCACTGAGCCACTCAGGCATCCCAGGAAAGGCTTTAAAGATCATAGTTATTCAAAAAGAGAACCCGAGTCAGAAAGGTCACATTCATTAAAGAGAACAATCATTTAGAAATGTATTAGGGCCATCCAAGTATACCTTGTTACTGTGAATCACAAGCAATGTTGTGTGGATGTTCCACTCTTGGAATCTTGGTGGCTATGGGCTCCAGTCCATGGTGTATGTGGTAGAGACTGTCTGTGGTCTTCAATATCCAGTCACTCTTCTTCACAACAGAATCCAAGAGCTTCAGCTACTGCATTATCCAGCCTCTCATAGTGCTAGGTGGGGCCAGTGAGTAAATTCTGGCCCATGACTTGTGAGCAAAGGCAACTTATAGGATCTCTGGGTTAATCCCTTAAAGAAAACTGCAATTTGTTCCATTTCCTCTTACCCCTCCCCGCTGGATGAACTTGGCTGGCATGTAGACCAGGATCAACCATGCAGATGAAAACAGGATTTTAAAGGATGGATAGGTTTCTCTGCTTCCAGACCATCTACCAATACAGGAAGGCTTTATGTGAGAGAGAAATATACTGCAGCTTAATAAAGACACAGTAATTTAGGATTCTGCTTAAGTGACCATGCTGAGATTTTGACTGACCCAGGGAAAACACTCTAGGTTTTATTGTGCTCATCTCCAGGTATCACCAATACCCTTTCCTTGCATGACGCCTCCAGGGCTCCAGGGCTAGAAGGAAAGAAAAGGGTCTCAGGGAGCCCTCTGGGCATGGACACCATGGTAGGTAGAGCATAAAGCACTGTAATATTTTCTATGAGATAAAGCTGGCCCTTGGCTGCTTGGGTGATCAGAAAGGTGGAAATAAGATGTGCTCCCTGTGATATATCAGGTGGGGCTAGATGGCAACTGTCCCCTCCCTTGGTTAGCAGTACTATGCACATTCATCAGGCAATTGGATAGAGGACTCCCACCCCCATCCAGGGGGTGGATGCACTTGGTAGTGCATCCCAGTGAGGAGGTCTCAATCCTTTGGGGGTCACTCATCTGTTATAGATCAAAGCTGTGGGCCTGTGGAGAAGGGAGATGGACTTTTCTGCCTCTGGTAGAGCCCTATTTTTTTCTGGGCTCCATAATGTATATAGTTGAGCCTAACCTGAAGGTTCCAGGGACTTCTTGGGATTCATCTCAGCCAGAGGGTGGCTGAGTTGGAGGATCCCTACAGAACTATAGCCCATAGCCCAAGTGATCCAGGGATGCCTCAGGACCGGTAGCAGTGAAGTTCATGGGCAGAGGACACTACATGACAGTGACTGACAACCCACCAGCTCCTGCCAAGGAGGGTACTAGGACAAGCTGAAGATGAAATGGAGTCTGAGGCCATTGCACTCCATAGGCCTGTTTCATCTCATGCTCACACAGCATCTCTGTAATGAAGATATTAATATCTCAACCTTATAGGTGAGAAAATCAGGGCTCAGAGAGGTAAAAAGACCTGTCCAAGGTCACACAGACCGAGGGCAGAATTTGAACAAGAACTGTGATTTCCAATGTGATTCCAAGATCTACACTATCTGCAATATGCCAGAGATAGCTAGAGAGGAAGGGAGAGAGGGAGAAAAGACAACTTGGATTGATAAGATATAGGAGAGAGAAGGCCTATATTCACATCCCACTGAACAAATTATCTCTTGTCTAACTTCTATGTGTCAACCTGTGTTCTTTCTATCACTCTAAGATACACAAAAGAAAGGCTCAACAATTCTGACCAACCTTTGGGTTCCCCATACATCATGTCTGGCCTGAGGATGATGAGACTGGTTCTAATTTCAGCTCAGCCATGGACTTGCTATATGACCTTGGTGAGGCAAATCCCCTCTGGGCCTGGCCTTCCAAGAAGAAGGAGAGTGAGGTGATGGCTAAAACTTCTTTCCTCTCTAACCCACTGGATTCTCAGAGATATTGTTGTTGTTGCTGTTCATCAGATCAACTCCTTTTCCCTGCCCTTGTCTCATGGGAATATGGGCACCTGGCTGAGTGGACCTCTCAAGCTGGGGCCAGCTTGGGCCCAGCCAACTGGCACAGCATTCAGGTTCCATCTCACTCCAGACAACCAGCCTGAAAGTCACTCTGACACTTGGATCTAGAGTGGAAGGAGGCTCAGAGAGTGAAACAGGTAAGTGACAGCTGCTACCCACATCGGTACTGTCCTGGTGTGCTCTTTCCTCCTGGCTCCCAAGGAACATATCTGATGCCACTCCAAGGCCTAGGTCACCCTTGCCATTGGAAAAGTGCTGGTGGAGCAGGATACTCATGAATCCCCACTTATCTCACAGGAGGTCTGGCCAGCCCTCCCACCCCTGACCTTGAGACTTTCAAAGATCATGCAGTTAGTAGGAAGCAGAAGCAGAACCCACCTGCAATACTGGGAAAGTAGGAGACTAAATTCAGGTCCCACTTCCTTGCAGGAAAGTCCCTTGGTCTCTCTACTCTCAGTTTCCTCATCTGTAAAACGTGGATGATGATCCCAGCCCAGGGAGTCAATACATGAAGCTTCAAGTTCCAACTTGAGCTCAATGTGTGAGGTTCTCCATGGGTCTGGCCCTCTCTGTGACTTGGACTTCCAGGCTATGTAAGGAGAGAATGGGGCCTGTCATCTCTTGGCCCTTCCATTTCTAATACTATGGCTTTCCCTGCCTGCCTTCCTCCACCATCTTACCCTCAGCCAGCCCTGGTTCTTGGGCAGTGTTACTTCTCCTCAAGAGGAAGCTCATTATAAGCCTCTACCAGCAGCTTCTGGCCCAATTCTGACCTGCTTTGCTTGGGAGTATCTTTTGGTTGGTCAGACACTGGAGGGGCCAAGAGCCTTGTCCTCCAGTTTTCCCTCATGATTCTTGAATTTCTGGAGTTCCTCACACCTTCATCCAGGAAGTTAAAAATATAATGTACTACCCAACACCTTCTTTGGATACCTCCAAGGCCTGTATCATGCTGCCTTCAGTCTCTGACAGTCATGGTTATAGACCCAAACAGTTGACTAGCAGCTCTGGACAAGTTACCTGTCCAACACTCTCCAACTCTACTTCTCTCTACCCTGAACAGAAAGCTGTACCCACAGATATTTCTTGAACATGCCTAGGCTAATGAGCTCATTCTCTCCTGAGGCCATGGACTCCTGCTTGCCTTGGGGGCCTTACATTGTCTTTGCAGACCCCTTGAGTGAAGATCAGGTTTTTAGAGGGGAGCCTAAGGAGAGCAATGATTAATCATACCTCCAGGGGCCTATGGGAGAGGATCTGTTGCTTTTGGTGTGGTACATGTCAGTCTGCCTAGCACCCATGAAACCACAGTAGAGGTGAGGTGTTTTCACATCTCCTTCAGCCAGCAGTGACCATGCTTGGATGACTGTGTCTGAGGCAGCTCAGAATGGTATCTGGCTCCAGCCACCACCTCCTGTTTATAGGTTTTCCCCACTACCACTAACCTCTCACTCCTAAGGTGACAGACCACAGGAGAAAGAAAAACCTGGGGCCAGATTCCAGGCCAGACTCTTCTTCCCTTTCCAAGGGTGGCTAAGTCTGGCCTCTGTTCCATTTCCTAATGAATGGACTGGAAACCAAGAAGCAAAGAGTTTCTGATTGTAGAAGCAGCAAGAAGCCATAGGGAGCCTAAACTCAAATTCTGTAATTTCCTAAGTGAAGAAACTGAATCCCTAAGAGGTTCAAATTCTTATCCTAGAATCCTTACAGAGGAAGGGTCATTATAGGCCTCTTCCCAACAAAGATGCCTGTGGGTGCATCTGTTCTTGATGGGGCATACTCATGTTGCCCATGCCTATCATGGATAGTGTGTAGCTCCTCCAGGGTCAACTTTTCATGGTGGAGAGGAATCTTGATTGTCTTTCCCTTTAGCAGAGTATCTTTTGTCATTATATTGATGGCATTTTTCTGATAGGACCTAATGAGCAAGAAGTAGCAACTATTCTTGACTTACAAGTAATGCATTTGCATATCAAAGGATGGGAAATAAATTCCCCCCCCCCCAAATCAGAGGCCATCTACCTCGGTGAAATATCTAGGGCTCAGGTGATAGGGGCATGTTGAGAAGTCTTTGGTAGACCCTGATAGTGCAGGCCTCTAGCATTTTAGAACAAAGTTCTGTCATCATCTATATATAACCACTCTCCTTTTGTGAAACTACTCTTGGCCTATTACTGGGACTTAGCAGAGACTGAAAGCTTAGCCATGGACCAACAAGTTACCATGTGACCTGAACTGGGTGTTATCTGACTCATGAAACCACAAAGTTGGGTGTGAAAAGCAGCATTTCATCATCAAATAGAAGTAATATATACATGACTGGGCCTGGGTAGACCCTGAAGACATAAATAAGTTACATGAAGAAGTGTCCATGGTCCCTACTCCTGATACACTGCCTTCTCTCCCCCAGCCTACACCTATAGCCTCATAGGGATTCCCCTATGATCACTTGACAAAAGAAGAGAAGGCTTGGGCCTGGTTTACAGATGGTTCTACATGATATATAGACAATAGCCAAAAATAGACAGTTGTAGCACTAAAGTTCCTTCCTGGGACAACCCTTAAGGTCAGTGGTGTAGAGAAAGTCTCATAGTGAGCAGAACTTTGAATAGTGGACCTGGCATTCCCTTTGTTTGGAAGAAGAAATGGTCAGATGTGTGATTATATACCAATTCATGAACTATGGCCAATGGTTTGGCAATCTAGATGGTCAGGGACTTGGAAGAAGCAACACTGGATAATTGGTAACAAGGAAAGTTAATGAACCAGTGTGTAGATAGACTTATGAATAAATGAAATGCATGAAGATATTGTGTTCTACATGAATACCCACCAAAGGGTGACCTCAGCAGAGGAAGAGTTTAATAACCAGTGAGTCTCTTTCTCTAGCCACCCCTATCATAAATCAATGGGCTCATGAACAAAGTGGTCATGGTAGCAGGAATGAAGGTTACATTGGGGCTCAGCAACATGGATGCCCATTCACCAAGTTTGACCTGGCTCTGACCACTGCTGATCAAACATTCTGCCATCAAAAGGGACCAGCATTGAGTCCCTATTACGGTACCATTTGCTGAGGTGATCAGCCAGATACCTGGTAGAAATTGATTATATTGAACCCTTTCCATCAGGGAAGGGACAGTATTTTCTTTTTTTAATTAATTTATTTTTTATTTATAAATTTATTTTTTATTGGTGTTCAATTTGCCAACATATAGAATAACACCCAGTGCTCATCCCATCAAATGCCCCCCCCCAGTGCCCGTCAACCAGTCACCCCCACCCCCTCCACCTCCCTTTCGACCACCCCTTGTTCGTTTCCCAGGGTTAGGAGACTCTCATGTTCTGTCTCCCTTTCTGATATTTCCC
Source organism: Canis aureus (assembly GCF_053574225.1). Lineage (NCBI taxonomy): Eukaryota > Metazoa > Chordata > Mammalia > Carnivora > Canidae > Canis > Canis aureus. The sequence continues at coordinate 77,692,470 of NC_135649.1, read as the reverse complement.
TGAAATCTGGCATTGTGATGAATTGTGAATCATGCCCCCAGCATGAGTGGGAGATATCAGAAAGGGAGACAGAACATGAAAGACTCCTAATTCTGGGAAACAAACTAGGGGTGGTGGAAGGGGAGGTGGGCGGGGGGTGGGGGTGACTGGGTGACGGGCACTGAGGGGGGCACTTGACGGGATGAGCACTGGGTGTTATTCTATATGTTGGCAAATTGAACATCAATAAAAAATAAATTTATTTTTTAAAAAAGACAATAAAATATGTATGAATAAACTTATCCAAAGAGGTGAAAGCTCTGTACTCTGAAATATATAAACTACAGATGAAAGAAACTGAAAATGACACCAAGATGCTTGGGGTGGAAGAACAAATACTGCTAAAACGTGTGTACTATCCAAAGTAATCTACACATTTAATGCAATCCCTATCAAAATACCAACAGCATATTTCACAGAAGTAGAACAAACAATCCTAAAATTTGTAGAGAACCATGAAAGGCCTTGAATAGAAAAAAACTCATGAAAAAAAAAAAAAAACCCGGAGGGTGCCACAATTCCAGATTTCCAGTTACATTACAAAGTGGTGGTAATTAAAACAGTATGGTACTGGCATAAAAATAGACACAAAGATCAATGACATAGAACAGAAAATCCAGAAATATACCCACAATTACATGAGTCAATTAATCTTTGACAAAGGAGGAATGAATATACAATGTGGAATAGTCTCTTCAACCAGTCGTTTGGGAAAACTGGAAAGCCACATGCAAAAGAATGAAACAGGACCACTTTCTTTTGCCATACATAAAAGTAAATTAAAAACAGATTAAAAGGCAGCCCCGATGGCCCAGCGGTTTGGCGCTGCCTTCGGCCTGGGGTGTGATCCTGGAGACCCTGGGATCGAGTCCCACGTCGGGCTCCCTGCATGGAGCCTGCTTCTCCCTCTGCCTGTCTCTGCCTCCTGCCTCTCTCTCTTTCTGTGTCTGTCATGAATAAATAAATAAAATATTTTTTTAAAAAATAATAAAAAATGAAAACAGATTAAAGAACTTTTAAATGTGAGATCTGGAACCATATAAATCCTTGAAGAGAGAACAAGCAGTAACTTCTCTGACATCGGCTGTAGCAACATTTTTCTAGATATGTATGTCCCCTGAGGCAAGGGAAATAAAAGCAAAAATAAATGATTGGGACTATATCAAAATGAAAAGCTTCTTTTTTCTCTGAGGGTTCATTTTTATTTTTTTTATAAATTTATTTTTTATTGGTGTTCAATTTACCAACATATAGAATAACACCCAGTGCTCATCCCATCAAGTGCCCTAAAATTAGGGATCTGCCCTATGACCCAGAAATTGTGCACTGCTGGGGATTTACCCCAAAGATACAGATGCAATGAAACGCCGGGACACCTGCACCCTGATGTTTATAGCAGCAATGTCCACAATAGCCAAACTGTGGAAGGAGCCTCAGTGTCCATCGAAAGATGAATGGGTAAAGAAGATGTGCTCTACATATACAATGGAATATTACTCAGCCATTAGAAACGACAGATACCCACCATTTGCTTCGACGTGGATGGAACTGGAGGGTATTATGTTGAGTGACATAAGTCAGTCGGAGAAGGACAAACATTATATGGTCTCATTCATTTGGGGAATATAAAAAGTAGTGAAAAGGAATAAAGGGGAAAGGAGAAAAATGAGTGGGAAATATCAGAAAGGGAGACAGAACATGAGAGACTCCTAACTCTGGGAAATGAACTAGGGGTGGTGGAAGGGGAGGTGGGCGGGGGGTGGAGGTGACTGGGTGACAGGCACTGGGGGCGGCACTTGATGGGATGAGCACTGGGTGTTATTCTATATGTTGGCAAATTGAACACCAATAAAAAATAACTCCGAAACTAAAAAGCTGAGTGGGAGAAGATACTTGCAAATGACATACCTGATAAAGGGTTAGTATCCAAAATATATCAAGGATCGATTGATACAACTCACAACCCCCAAAACAAATAATCCAACTAAAAATGGGCACAAATTATGAACAGACATTTCTCCAAAGAAGACATGCAAGAGTCCAACAGACACATGAAAAGATGTTCAACATCACTCATCATCAAGGAAAATATCACCTCATACCTGTCAGAATGGCTAAAATCAAAAACACAAGAATCAAGTGTTGGAGAAGATGTTGAGGAAAAGAACTCTCTTGCACTGTTGGTTGCGAATGCAAACTGGTGCAACCATTGTGGAAAATAGTATGGAGGATCCTCAAAAAAAAAAAAAAAAAAAAAAAAAAAAAAAAAAAAAAAACAGAATGACCCTACAACCCTGTAATCACACCCTTGGTATCTACCCCAAACACACAAAAAACACTCATTCAAAGGGATACATGCTCCCTGGTGTTTATCGCAGTGCTATTTGCAATAGCCAAACTATAGAAGCAGCCCAAGTGTCCACTGACAGATGAATGGATGGATAAAGAAGATGTGATATATATATATATATATATATATATATATATATATAATGGAATAATATTCATCCATAAACAAGAGTGAAATCTTGTCATTTGCAACAACATGGATACAGGTAGAGCATATAATGCTGAGTGAAATGTCAGTCAGAGAAAGACAAATACCTTATGATTTCACTTATAATTGAAATTTAAAACAAAACAAATGAGCAAAGGGTAAAGAGAGGGAGAGAGAGAGAGAGACAGAGAGAGAAAGAGAGAGAGAGAGAGAGAGAGAAACCTAGAATCACTCTTAACTACAGAGAACAAACTGATGCTTACCAGAGGAGAGGTGGGGAGGTGGTGGTAAATAGGGAATGGAGATTAAAGAGCACACTTCTCACGATGGGAAAAAAATAAAATAATAAAATAAAACTTCAAGTTCATCCAAAAAATGCATTTCTTTTGTAAGAAAAACAACAGTTTTATTTGTAAGTAGCAACATAGAGAATGCTACAACAAGACCAATGAAAATGTGCTTTTGGATTCAGTAATTACTCACCTCAATATAAAGACTTAAAATGAACTGTCATGCCATAAATGAGGTTTCCTTTAAACTACTACAGAACATCTAAAACCTCATATCCACTAGCATCTTCTAGGCCAATAATGCTGATTGTTTAATAAGCATAGCCTCCATTATACAGCCCTGGGCTTTGTCACACCTTTTAAATGTCCTTCATATGAGCTATCCCACTTATGAATTCTATCACTGTCAAATTGCTTGGGGTGAAAAGTTTTCTTTTTTATAATGAATGGCTTGGGCACTTGAAACTTCTATCCTAGTACCGAGGCATTTTTTTTCTTACTATACTTGATTTTAGAAAGGGAGCAAATTCGTTTCCCAGAAGAGAAATGAGATTTTTAAACACTTCAAGATTGAGAAAGACCCATCAAATATAAATCCTTCTCACCATCCTCCTGATTCCTCAAAGAACGTTCTCCTCAGCATTCTTATCCTATTTAACAGTTATGAAGCTCATTCTTTTTTCTCTTCATATTCAACATGAGCTTTATGTGGATATCTATGCAAGGCAAATGAGAGCAGGCCCATGCTCTGCAAAACTGAAACCCTTGTAAATTCATACACACAGCAAAATAAACATACACTTATGAAGATTCTGATCAAGGGTCTCTCACTAAATAATATCTTCTAAAGCACTGCACGAAAGTCCTGGGGTCAAGGTCTGTGGGAAAAGTCAGGAGTTTACATTAGTTTTGGCCATAATGAAATCTGTCTGTTTACTCCCTAAACAAAGAAGCTTCAGTTGAGTCCAGCAGAGATATTCCACAGCACATTCTATCTGGGGATAGGCATCAGAGCCATCTGTAGGGCTTTTTGTTGATTTGATTCACATGTACATGCCATAGCTCCATCTTTGAGAGGCTGCCTCACCTAGGCACCAGTTGTTCTGATGCCCAACCATGATCCAAACAGATACTTGTGTGCCTACTATGCACAAGCAGGTGCTTTGCCAGGGATACTTAGTCACTCAACCTAAGCCCAATCAAGAAGAGGTCTTTGAGAACAATGGGCATGCAGCAATGAATGCTGACTGGGGAAATAGGGAAGGCTCCTTAAATTGAGCGGTATCTGAACTGGGCCTTGGATAATGGGGAGAATACTAATAGGAGGGGTGTGACAAACAGAGGGGAAAACAAGAACACAAGCAGGGTGTAGAGAAGTTTTCTGGGAGATAAAGCTAGTAATATGATGTGGCTGGGACCTCTTGGAGAGGAGTTTGTAGGAGACAAAATATGCAAGAGAAGATAGGGCTAGGTTACCAAGGACCTTGAATGTCATGCTGAAAAGCCTATCAGATAACCTAAGAAACATGCTCAGATCTACATTTAGAAAGATTATTCTAATGGATGAATGGAGTAGGAGAATGGGAACACAGAAACCATCTAGGAAATTTTGCAACACATCCAGCGAGAGGTAATGCAAGCTTGAATTGGGATGGTGGAAATGTAAAGGAAGGGATATATTTGATAAACATCAGAGGTAGGATAGAAGGAATCATTGAGGAAATGATAGAGACATGTAAGGTGACCCCAAGCACTCAGGACAATGCTTGGCAAGTGACAGGTGCTCAGTAGGTATTTTCTGAATAGATTTAGCAAGGTTTTAGGTGCTCCCTGACATATATTGTAGCAGGGGAGTAGGTGGGTTTTAGGAAGACAAGTTCAGTTGAGTAGTTGCATGAAGGGGCTGAGAAATAACAGGCAGTGAAAGCAGATTACAGCTGGGTGGTAAAGGGAAGAGAAAAGATCCATTAACTCCAGAGAAAATTAAGGTAGACACAAAATTAGTTAGGAATGGGAAAGAGCACCTCAGTGGGCTAGTGAAAGAACCAGTGGGCATACAGAACCTGAAGATATGAGGAGGAATATTAATTGCAGAGCATTTTCATCAAAGCAGAGTGGGAATGCAGGTATACATTTGCAGTGCAGAATTACGTAACTCTTAATCATAAAAACAGATTAGGCCAGTATTTTATTTAAGCCCTCCTTTCCTTTTCAACTCCATCTCTCCATGCCTCAGAGCTTTTCATCTCTGTGAACCTCAACAAACAAAATGTTCTTTTTTACCCCTAGTACATGTCCCCATCCTTGGAATCATAATATGATGTTTATTTTAAGGCAGCTGCAGAAACCAAATTAAGAGAAACAAATGATCCTAACCAAGCCCATCCAGACACTTAAAGTATGTGCTCCCAAAGTTCAAACATATTTAAAATGAAAGGCCCATGTTCACTAATCTTCTAATGAAACACTGAAATCTTATGGACTATAAGATACCGAATAAGTTTGGCTGCTGAATTCCCACCACTTTCCAAATTAACAAGGCACTGGCATTCATGCATTGACATTTCTGTCAATGAAATAAATAATCTATGTTTTCTGTAGCTCAGTTTCTCTCATGAGATGACTAGACTTTGAGTTCTACATTTACTTCCAACTCAAAACTATTTATAATAGAATTATATAAGTATATAACCATAAAACAACTTCTATGACTTCACCTTGTTTCAACTTAATAAAGGGGTTTTGAACAAACAAATGAAATTAACAGTTATCATCACCTGTAGAAAAACAAGTGTGTGTGTGTGTGTGTGTGTGTCTTCAATACTTTAAAGCAACTGAGAATTGAAGTGTTGGTTGTAACATAAAACAACTTGGGATTTTTTGGTATACTCCATGAACAGAATTTCTTAAAACGTATGCAACAGATTAGGCAATCTTTGGAAGATGTTATCCCTCCATTTTGAATATATCCTTTAAGTACATGTTAATTTCAAAAGTTTTGTTTTGCCGTAAAGTTTGAAAACAGGACTAACAGCCATTGTTTTGTTCAGCAACAGTTTCATCTGTAATAATGTCTCCCAAAGTAGTTCTGTATCTCAGAATGTATTTGGTCAAAGGTGATGAGAATGACTCCAAATCTACAAAGAACCTAAGACAGAGAAAGTGTTTTCCAAACATCATGCCAAATGTTCAAGTTGTCCTATGGATTGACACTACTTTAAACTATGTCTTGACAGAAAGACAGCTTTTACCAGTTGAAGAAGAAGGAGGAGGACGGACGGAGAACAGGAGGAGGGAGAAGAGGAGGAAGAAGAAGGGAGAAGAAAGTTCATAGAATTCTAATTTTAAATATATGTGAGGCCTCTTGTTCTATTTTTCTCTCAATTGCCTTCTTTCTGCTTATCCCTTGGAATTCTAACATTAGGATATCAAACTTTTCCAATTCTGGTAGGGAATAGAAAAAGGCAGAGATCTTTTCCAGGCCAGCCACTTCAATTTGTATCTACACATCTTTTTCACTCTTGATTTCTTGCTACTACTTGGTAATCTGAAAAATAAAAATCAATGGTCTTGGCAAGTAAACCAGACTTGTACAGAAGCATTAGTGCCTTTGTGCTTGCACTTTCCACAAGGCTTAATTAAACCTATGTACACAGGGACAGATTTACAAGAAGAGTGGTGGTGTAATTTGTAAAGATGAAATGTTGGCAGAAAAGAGCAATACTCCTATACATGCAAAGATATTCAATGAAAACTGCTAGCTTCTAAGAAAGCAAGTACATGAATTAAATCTAGCTACAATTTATCTATCCAGGTAGCTGCCCAGGATCTGGGACTATCATTACCTGCATACACGTTCCAGGAGGAAGATGGGGATTGATTATCTTTTCTCTTCTTGTTCACCAAAAGGACAAGTGAGTAGTACTTAGCCATTAACTAGCAGGATTCATCCATGAAGACTTAACAAGTTTGCTTCAACACTCTCCTAGTAAATTATACCTCAATTAAAAAACAATACTATGCTAATAACTACAAGTATTTAAAATTGAAGCTCTTTAATTCAAGCACCATTAAAGCTTTGCAAAACCACCAGCCTCCCACATCCCTAATTTTATTTTCCCTTTTCCTGGCTAGAAATCAACAATCTCCTGCTAGCCAGTAACATATCATTATGCACTTGAAAATTCATTTTCCTTATAAAAATAAGAAGAGTAGGATTATTAATCACTTCTGTGATTGGGGTGGGGGAGTCTAAGACCTAGCTTCCCCTGATTATGTTTTAGCCAAGTCTTTTTTGTGCTTCCTTTCTACTTTCTGTGAGATTTATAAACCATGGCTAAGGGCCCCAGCTCAAAAGTCACTACAATCAAATTAGAATACTATTATGAAGGTTTCTTGGAATAATACTTTTGTTTTCATTGCAGGGCACAAATTGGATAATTTAACTTAGGCGATGGATTAAAATAGGCCATCTGGCCATAATCCCTATCTCTGTATCCAGAGAATCCTGAAAGACAGGGTTTCTCTTACTTCTTTTGGACTGGGAAGGATGGTGGTTGTCTTCTTTATTGTCATTCTTTCTTCTTTTCCTGAAAATAAATTGCAAGGGATAGGGGAATATATTATCCAACAATTGCTCTTTTGGACACTTAAATTGCAAGCCAGTGGCAACATACACGTTTGAGATCTTGTCTGAGAAAATGCAAGTCACCATCTGCAACCCCAATGATTGATTGATTGATTGATTGATTGATTGATTTAGAAAGATTTTACTTATTCATGAGAGAGAGAGAGAGGCAGAGACACAGGCAGAGGGAGAAGCAGGCTCCACACAGGGAGCCCAAGGTGGGACTCGGTCCGGTGTCTCCAGGACCAGACCCTGGGCTGAAGGCGGCGCTAAACCGCTGAGCCACCGGGCTGCCCTACCCCAATGATTTAAAGTCAGGAGCATATATCACCAGGCAGGCACGAAGAGGAAAAATATGAAGCAGGAACTCTAAGAAAAGTCAAGCTGTGAATTTCACCTTAAAACATTAGGTTCTGAGGGTGACAGAACATGAGAGACTCCTAACTCTGGGAAACGAACAAGGGGTAGTGGAAAGGGAGGTGGGCGGGGGGTTGGGGTGACTGGGTGATGGGCACTGAGGGGGCACTTGAGGGGATGAGCACTGGGTGGTATGCTATATATTGCCAAATTGAATTCCAATAAAAAAATTAGGTTCATAAATTTGAAATGACCCCTGGGAATAATATAAGAACAAAGAGCATTTATTAGGTACAATTCCAAAATCTACCTTATTAGTTTCATTGTCTCCATTCCCTGAAATTACAGTTCTAGTTTAAGTTATTTTAACCCCTTCCATATGATAACACTTAGGATAGGTGTGGCTGCCAGTGTCTGTTTACTGTTAATGTTCTTATGAAAGTGGTGTAGGGACAAACACTGGAGACACTTTCTACGTGTGCTGTTATCTAATTATTGTTGTTATGCCAGCTACTATTATGACATAATGGTTACTTCACTAGATTGTCATCATGAGGTTGTGGCTGATTACTAACTTGAAATATTGTCTCTCAAAAACGTTTTTAGTGGTTGGCAAGATGACATCTTCAGCCGCAAGTCCCCTCTCAGGAAGTAATCAGATTTCAGCTTTTGACATTACAACTCCTGCAGACACCCTACATTTGAGCAGACATTCTCCCAAGGCATCTACTTATAGAGTAGTAGATGTTTTGTTTATGGTACTCCTAAGGATGGCTGAGTCTACTTATTTTTATAATTCCATTTCTCTTCAATTTTCCTCTCATCCCTGGGAGACTGAACACTGATCCTGTAGACCAGTGATTTCAAACTCTCTGTTAAAGTGGAAGAAACTCCTTTCTTATATGCAAAATTTGTAATAAATAAGAGTAAAAAAAGAGGAGTTACTATACTTAGAACACAGCCTCTTTAACCATACCCATCCCTGGATCCTCCTCCCTGTGCCACTCACGAACTTAGCCTGACCCTTCGTCTTAAAACTGAAGAAACAGCAGGGCCAGAGGGGCACCTGGGCAGCTCAGTTGACTGAGTGTCTGACTCTTGATTTCAGCGTGGGTCATGGTCTTGGGGTTGTGGGATCAAGCCCCACATCAGGCTCCACGTTCAGCAGGGAGTCTGCTTGGGAGTCTCTCTCTCTCTCTCTCTCTCTGCCCTTCACCCTACTTGTGCACTCTCTCCATTCTCTCTCTCTCTCTCTCTCTCAAAAAAATGTTTTGAGGAAAGAGCAGGCCCAGAGAAGCAAAGTGACTCAGAGAAAATAAGTAAAACCTGGTAGAGCTGGAACTAGAAGACAAGTTCTTTGAGCCCCATCCTAAGGCCCTGCACCAGAGTCTATAAAAAGAAAAAAAAATAGTGAAGAACTGCGTGCTCAGTCAAACAACATCTTTATGGTAAAGCAGTTGTCAATAAAAATTCAGATAATGTGTGCACAGTGCTGTTAAAGGGAAACATGTTTTGTAGGAAATATGTGGTATTTTTTCAGACATATGAGCATGCCAAAGAAACGTAGAAGTATTAGCTGGACTCAGGAAGACAAAGACCATTACAGTCAGATCAGACTTACCATCGTACATACTCACTGTCCAATTATTACCAGCTAGACCCTAAGACCTGACATTTATTGCCCACCTGCTTGTACTCACTAACCTTTCTCTTCCATTTTTCTTTAAGCTCTTCTTCCTGGTTTACCTCATAACTCAGGCAAATGAAACCGGAAACCACCTCTCAGCTGACAGTGAAGGCCCTGACAAGACCTCCTGCTGGCCCAGACCACCCAGACCTTTGGAGCCAAACCCCCAGCTCGTACCTGCACAGATGGACCATGGAGTGACCTCTGGAATGACCTACCATTACCTTTACCTCATTATAATACTAAAATCTCCACCCAAGGAGGATCCTCAGCCTCACTGACACAACACACAATGTATATCAAGGCATGTTTCCTTAAGGCCCATGTGCAACCGTATGCCTACCTCTACATATGATGGCAAGGCTTCCCTGTTGAAATATTCATCCTAACCCTAAGCAAAAGGAATCCATGCATCCTCTCTCCAGGAGTCATGGCTTTGGAAGCCAATCCCCATGATCTAATTTGCTGCAAAAAGAAGTTTTGTGCAACAACTCAACCTGGTGCAGTTTCTGACTCACCAAGTGATGCAAGAAAGATGTTAGGGTCTGAAGCTGACAACCAGGAAAGAATTCTTGAGACGTCTTTGGTGCAAAAAGGTAACCATGAGGTATTAAAGCATGAGGACAGGACCCCTGGGCAGAAAGAGCTGCACTGGGGTCACAAGGAGTGGCCCGTTATATACATTCAAGTTGGGAGGGGGTTAGGGATAGCATAAGTATCTAGTGAATTTTGGAAGGAAGGTTTCCAGGACCTTGAGGGGGCTAGCTATTGTTAGGGAAAGGTCATTTATTACTGTCTAATAAAACCTTAGTCATGAGACCCTTCAGATGCATATCGGTGGGTCATATGCCTGGGGAGAGATTGCCAACAAGTATCTTGGGTGTGTAGAGATAAAGGAAATTTGTTTCCCGAGTAATTTTTATGTGTTAACGTAGACTGACAGGATCCTGGGGGTCCGGCTAAGATTGTCTTTTGCCCTTAGCAAAGCATTAACATTGAGGCAGCTGAGTTCCTAGAGGAACGTCACTCAGCCTATTTCAAGGACTTGTCAGTGGTCTGTAGGTAATCAGGAAATTTTTCTTTTGCCTTTGTTTCCCACATCACAAGGAGCAAACTCACATTGGTTAAGTTACAGAATGACTGTTCCTAATTCCGATAGCTGCTGGTAATTGGACCCCTACCTTCATATTTAGGACCAGAGAATACACTACCAGGGGCCAACGTGGCCCTGGCACTATTGGTGAAGAAGCCAAGGCACGGTGACGGTAAGGACTAGAGATGGAATGATACATGCCAAGTGGCCCAGAGGAACCATCCCTGCCACATCAGCCTTCCCTAATCCTGTCTCCAGAACCATAGCAACAGCAACAGGATGTCAAGGTGCCCAGGAAAAAAAGTGTGACGGGGTGGGGGTGGGGGGGGCAGGGCGAGGCAGTGAGGTCAGTGCTGTTCTCCCCGCCTGATCTGCTGGAGGTTTCCAGACCTGTCCAAGAACCCAGACCTGGTGATATCTGGGTCCTGTCACTCAACTGCCCAGCCGCCCCCACTGCTCCATGTGCATACCTGTACTGATCCCCTTCCTGGTCATTGTCCTCCTGCCCAGCCTGTGAACACGCTCATCCCTTGGGACACTTGCTGTCCTCTTCTCAGCCCTCACTCCTCTGATGCCTCCTGGCCACCTCATGGCTCATGAAGATGACCCGGCCACCCCAGGTCCTCTGCGCCCTCAGGGATATTCTCCTCCTCTACCCTAGCATCCCATGGACATGCCCTGGGCATCAGGAAAACCCACACCCCTGCATGATGTCCATTTCTATCATTCCTCGTTCCTCTCTCTCATCACCCCCAACACCATGCCCTGGTCATAGAGAGTTCCCTCTCTCTAATGCCCCTGTACCAATAGTCTCTTACCTCTTGAGGGCCACCAATCCACAGACTCCACAGCCTTTCTTGCATTTCACCAGGCCCCTCCTCACCCAGCTTACCCAGGGCTATAAACTCCCCCTCAAACACACCTCATATGCTCCTTTCTCCTTCCTCCTTACTCTCCTGGCAATACCACGAAATGGACACACTCTTTGCACCTTCCACCCCTCTATTTTCTTTCTCTTCTACCTACAGTAGCCTTCCACAAGGACCACCACCCCCTTTTCTCATGCTAGCCTATGATAACTCATTGAGAAAATACCAGTAATCTCACCACTTTCCAACACTGGATCTGCACTTGTATTTTCTGTTGCCCCTCTGGAGGAGGTGACCAGATCCCGTTTGAGGTCAGGCTCTTCACTTGGATCCCATATCCCTCCCCCTTCTCAAGGAGCTGGCTTTTTGCCATGATCATTCCTTTCCCCCAAATCATCATGTTCCCCATTTCTTCTGGATCATCCCATCATCCACAAAGTGAGCAGAAGGATGGCCAGGGTTTAGAAACTCAAACTCGGGGTTTGGTTCCTGCTGTGCTGTGGGTGAGATAGCAGGGGGCTTCATTCCCTGAAGGTACAAGGTGGAAATTGGCTGAGTGTAGAGCCAGGGAGGGCTTCTACCATGAAGGAGGCTTAACCTGGATAGGGGCTTAAAGGACTCTTCAGCTGAGGCTGTGTAGTGAGTGCATGGCCCTGCCCAAGGGTGGGGTGGAGGATGAAAACCAGATCCAGAGAGGTCTACAGATCCCAGCAGAGGTGAGCTGAAGCTGACCCAACCAGAAAGCACCAGGTGCCAACCAAGTGGAGAGAGACAAAAGTGCAAGTGTTACCCACCACCCACGTGGGTGGTGCAGGTCAGCAACACTAGCTGGACCTGGGAGACAAGAGTCGTCCTCTCCTCAGAGGATACTCTGAGCAACACAAATATTTCATAAACCTCTCCCCTTCCCACATCACCCAGGAGACTTGTAAACCATACATACCCCTTCCCCATCTTGGAAAGAAATTGGGAGGCAGGGTGGAAATCTGAGACACTGAGCATTTCCACCAAAACAGACTGAACACTTATTCAAATGAACCATTCACATGATAGTGAGAACAAAAGACCAACCCAAAATAGACAGCAACAGCTAGTAGACAAGATGGGAGAGAAGCTAAAATTTTAATCATTTTAATCAGGTCAAAGGAACATGAGTAACAAAACCAGTCAGCACAGCCTGAAGTGACAAGCCTGCACAAAATTCAGCAAAATTCCCCAAAAAAGACCCTCACAATTCCTGCCACCATGCTCTTCAGGGACTGCTACATCCTGAAACTGCTACCAGAAATAGCGAGTTTTATCTTTCTTACCCTTGTGCCCCCTGAAGTTTGCAGTTTGGGACCTGAGTCTTACCAAGCTTGATAAAGGGCACATAACTTGTGGTGTTTGCCTATTTAACCCTGAGCTTAAACCTTCCCCTTTGAAGTGTACTGTCCACTTATAACCGAAGTCTACCTCTCACTGGAGGTAAAGTCTTTGAGTGATGCTTATTCTTCTACTTAATAACCTATAACTTCCACACTGCACTTAAAGTTAACAATACTTAAGAAATATGATATAAAGTCAATAACAGAAGTCCTCAAAATTCATAACAAAATAAGAAAGAAATACTCATGATAATTACAGTCCTAATTTTTGTAACTGGTCTCAGGCTCATTGGTCTTACTTATAAATACCTTCTTCCACTACCCATTGCATAATTTATTTGCCTTCAAGCATTTAAGCTGGTCACAGTTCGATATGTGGTAGGATGATCCAAAGCCTTCATTCCTGAAGGGACTGGGCTAGTAATCATCCTGCCTGGATTGAGTTATGGTAAATTTTTGTTGTCCTTAATCACAGGGCATGGTAAAACTAAGAGACATTGTAAGGGAGCTCCTATATTCCAAACATTCTCTTCTTTACATCCACTGTGAAATAGCCATTCAATTTCCCCTTGATAGAATCAGTCAACCCAACCAGCACAGTATCAAAGAAGCATGAGAAGACCAAAGTCGCTTGGCCACAATATTAAGTTTTAGTTCAATGGAATCATTCTCATGTCTTCTAGTGGAAGCATTCCACTTACAGGTCAGCAGAACTTAAGATCATAGGAAAAATAAACAAAAATTTTGCTACTAGTTCACTAGAGGTAATAACATGTGTTGCCACACCCACTTCACGCCTTGATTCCTGGACCCGTGGCTCCTGGCAGTGGGATAAATGGGACCATAATACGTTGGATTTTGATTCACAGCATATGCAGAGACCCTGGACTAGCCTGGCAAGATATTGTTACCTAGCTGACACTGTGTCTGCGTCTTCAAAAGGCCATCCCATCATCCTATCAAATCAACAGCTTCAGAAACACGGGAAACATGGCATACAAGGAAAGTAAATCCATATTGATAATAAGTGTCTATTCCAGAAAGAAAGACCCCACCAAAAAGGAGAATTATTGGCCAATATCCCTAATGAACACGGATGCAAAAGTTCTCAACAAGATACTAGCAAATAGGATCCAAAAATACATTAAGAAGATTAATCAGCATGACCAAGGGGGATTTATCCCCGGGATGCAAGGCTGGTTCAACATTCATAAAGCAATCAATGTGATTGATCTTATCACCAAGAGAAAAAACAAGAACCATATGACCCTCTCAATAGATGCAGAGAATGCATTTGACAAAATACAGCATCCATTCCTGATCAAAACTCTTCAGAGTGTAGGGATAGAGGGAACATTCGTCATCATCTTAAAAGCCATCTACGAAAAGCCCACAGGAAATATCATTCTCAATGGGGAAGCACTGGGAGTCTTTCCCTTAAGATCAGGAACAAGACAGGGATGTCCACTCTCACCACTGCTATTCAACATAGTACTGGAAGTCCTAGCCTCAGCAATCAGACAACAAAAAGACATTTAAGGCATTCAAATTGGCAAAGAAGAAATCAAGCTCTCCCTCTTCGCCGATGACATGATACTCTACGTAGAAAACCCAAAAGTCTCCACCCCAAGATTGCTAGAACTCATTCAGCAATTTGGCAGCGTGGCAGGATACAAAATCAATGCCCAGAAGTCAGTGGCATTTCTGTGCACTAACAATGAGACTGAAGAAAGAGAAATTAAGGAGTCAATCCCATTTACAATTGCACCCAAAAGCATAAGATACCTAGGTATAAAACTCACCAAAGAGGTAAAAGGATCTTTACCCTAAAAACTATAGAACACTTCTGAAAGAAACTGAGGAAGACACAAAGCGATGGAAAAATACTCCATGCTCATGGATTGGAAGAATTAATACTGTGAAAATGTCAATGATCCCCAGGGCAATTTACACGTTTAATGCAATCCCTATCAAAATACCATGGACATTCTTCAGAGAGATGGAACAAATCATCTTAAGATTTGTGTGAAATCAGAAAAGACCGTGAATAGCCAAGGGAATTTTATTTTATTTATTTTATTTTATTTTATATTTTTATTTTTTAATAATAAATTTATTTTTATTGGTGTTCGATGTGCCAACATAAAGAATAACACCCAGTGCTCATCCTGTCAAGTGCCCCCCTCAGTGCCCGTCACCCATTCACCCCCACCATCCCCTCCCCTTCCACCACCCCTAGTTCGTTTCCCAGAGTTAGGAGTCTTTATGTTCTGTCTCCCTTTCTGATATTTCCTACCCATTTCTTCTCCCTTCCCTTCTACTCCCTTCACTATTATTTATATTCCCCAAATGAATGAGAACATATAATGTTTGTCCTTCTCCGATTGACTCATTTCACTCAGCATAATACCCTCCAGTTCCATCCACGTCGAAGCAAATGGTGGGTATTTGTCATTTCTAATGGCTGAGTAATATTCCATTGTATACATAGACCACATCTTCTTTATCCACTCATCTTTCGATGGACACCGAGGCTCCTTCCATAGTTTGGCTATCGTGGCCATTGCTGCTATAAACATCGGGGTGCAGGTGTCCCGGCGTTTCATTGCATCTGTGTCTTTGGGGTAAATCCCCAACAGTGCAATTGCTGGGTCGTAGGGAAGGTCTATTTTTAACTCTTTGAGGAACCTCCACACAGTTTTCCAGAGTGGCTGCACCAGTTCACATTCCCACCAACAGTGTAAGAGGGCTCCCTTTTCTCCACATCCTCTCCAACATTTGTGGTTTCCTGCCTTGTTCATTTTCCCCATTCTCACTGGTGTGAGGTGGTATCTCATTGTGGTTTTGATTGGTATTTCACTGATGGCAAGTGATGCAGAGCATTTTCTCATGTGCGTGTTGGCCATGTCTGTGTCTTCCTCTGTGAGATTTCTGTTCATGTCTTTTGCCCATTTCATGATTGGACTGTTTGTTTCTTTGGTGTTGAGTTTAATAAGTTCTTTATAGATCTTGGAAACTAGCCCTTTATCTGATAGGTCACTTGCAAATATCTTCTCCCATTCTGTAGGTTGTCTTTGAGTTTTGTTGACTGTATCCTTTGCTGTGCAAAAGCTTCTCATCTTGATGAAGTCCCAATAGTTCATTTTTCCTTTTCTTTCTTTTGCCTTCGTGGATGTATCTTGCAAGAAGTTACTGTGGCCGAGTTCAAAAAGGGTGTTGCCTGTGTTCTTCTCTAGGATTTTGATGGAATCTTGTCTCACATTTAGATCTTTCATCCGTTTTGAGTTTATCTTTCTGTATGGTGAAAGAGAATGGTATAGTTACAATCTTCTGCACATGGCTGTCCAATTTTCCCAGCACCATTTATCGAAGAGACTGTCTTTCTTCCAGTGGATACTCTTTCCTCCTTTGTCGAATATTAGTTGACCATAATGTTGAGGGTCCACTTCTGGATTCTCTAATCTGTTCCATTGATCTATGTGTCAGTTTTGTGCCATCACCACACTCTCTTGTTGACCACAGCTTTGTAGTACAACCTGAAATCTGGCATTGTGATGCCCCCAGCTACGCTTTTCTTTTTTAAAATTCTCCTGGCGGAGGAGGGGCAAGATGGCGGAAAAGAAGTGTCCACATGTCGCCTGTCCCCACCAAATTACCTAGATAACCTTCAAAGCATCCTGAAAATCTACTAATTCAGCCTGAGATTTAAAGAGAGAATAGCTGGAATGCTACAGTGAGAAGAGTTCAGCCTCTATCAAGGTAGGAAGACAGGGAAAAAAGAAATAAAGAAACAAAAGACATCCAAGGGGGAGGGGCCCCGCAAGGAACCGGGCTAAGGCCGGGTCGAGTGTCCCCAGGACAGGAAAGCTCCGTCCCGGAGAAGCAGGAGCTTCCCCAATCTTCCCTGGGTGGATAGGGGCTCGCAGGGAGTTAGAGTAAGATGCCAGGAGAGTGGGGATGCCCTCAGGCTCCTGGGACACTAACAGACACCTGGGGCCCGTAGAGAGTGCGCCGAGCTCCCTAAAGGGCTGCAACGCGCACACCTCTGGACCTGGGAGCAGCTTGGAGGGGCCCAGGTGGCAGCTCCGTGGAGAGGGGGCTTCCCGGCTGGGAGCGCGAATCCAACAGCACATGCCCTGGAGCACAGGGCACCGGGGACACAGCCCAGTATCTGACCTCCTCCGGGACAGGCAGAGGCCAGGAGGGCCCAGGACAGCAAGGAAGCTCCTGCCCGGAGCAGAGCAGATCAGCGGCCCCGCCCCCGGAGCATCCAGGCCCCTGCACACTGAGAGCTGCTTCGTTACAGCAGGAGCTGAATCCAGGGCTTCAGAGCTGGCCGCCAGCCACTCTGGTGTTCCTCCTGGGGCCTCACAGGGTAAACAACCTTCACTGAGCCTCACAGTGGCCTCACAGGATAAACAGCTTAAGTATCTATAGATGACCAGCTCCCCAAATGCGAACACCTGAAAATCAGCACAGCAGCCCCTCCCCAGAAGACCAGCTGGACAGACAGTGGAAAAACAAATTATTGACCAAGCAGCACTGGAAAGTTCCAGGGGAAGTCAAGGGACTTACAGTATACAGAATCGGAGGATACTCCCCCTTCTTTTTTTTTTTTTTCTTTGATTTTTTTTGTTTTGGTTTTTTTTTTTGTTTTGGTTTTTTTTGTTGTTGTTTTTTGCTTTTTGATTTCCGTTTGCTTCCCTCCCTTTTTTTTCTCCTTTTTTCCCAATTTCTTCTCTTCTTTTTACTTTTTTCTTTTTTCTTCCTTTTTTCTTTTTCTTTCCTTCTTTCTCTTCTTTCTTTTTCTCCTTTTCCCAATACAACCTCTTTGTGGCCACGCTGCACTGAGCAAAATGACTAGAAGGAAAACCTCACCTCAAAAGAAAGAATCAGAAACAGTCCTCTCTCCCACAGAGTTACAAAATTTGGATTACGATTCAATATCAGAAAGCCAATTCAGAAGCACTATTATAAAGCTACTGGTGGCTCTAGGAAAAAGCATAAGGGACTCAAGAGACTTCATGACTGCAGAATTTAGATCTAATCAGGCAGAAATTAAAAATCAATTGAATGAGATGCAATCCAAACTAGAGGTCCTAATGACAAGGGTTAACGAGGTGGAAGAACGAGTGAGTGACATAGAAGACAAGTTGATGGCAAAGAGGGAAACTGAGGAAAAAAGAGACAACAATTAAAAGACCATGAGGATAGATTAAGGGAAATAAGTGACAGCCTGAGGAAGAAAAATCGACACTTAATTGTGGTTCCCAAATGCGCAGAAAGGGACAGAGGCCAGAATATGTAGTTGAAAAAATCATAGCTGAGAATGTTCCTAATCTGGGAATGGAGACAGGCATTCAGATCCAGGAAATAGAGAGATCTCGCCCTAAAATCAATAAAAAAATTCAACACCACGACATTTAATAGTGAAACTTGCAAATTCCAAAGATAAAGAGATCATTAAAGCAGCAAGAGACAAGACATCCCTAATTATATTGGGAGAAATATCAGATTAACAGCAGACTTCTCCACAGAGACCTGGCAGGCCAGAAAGGGCTGGCAGGATATATTCAGGCTCCTAAAGGAGAAGAACATGCAACCAAGAATACTTTATTCCGCAAGGCTCTCATTCAGAATGGAAGGAAAGATAAAGAGCTTCCAAGACAGGCAGGAACTGAAAGAATATGTGACCTCCAAACCAGCTCTGCAAGAAATTTTAAGGGGGCCTCTTAAAATTCCCCTTTAAGAAGAAGTTCAGTGGAACATTCCACAAAAACAAGGACTGAATAGATATCATGGTGACACTAAACTCATATCTCTCAATAGTAACTCTGAACGTGAACGGGCTTAATGACCCCATCAAAAGGCGCAGGGTTTCAGACTGGATAAAAAAGCAGGACCCATCTACTTGCTGTCTACCAGAGACTCATTTTAGACAGAAGGACACCTACAGCCTGAAAATAAAAAGTTGGAGAACCATGTACCATTCAAATGGTCCTCAAAAGAAAGCAGGGGTAGACATCCTTATATCAGATAAACTAAAATTTACCCCGAAGACTGTAATGAGAGATGAAGAGGGACACCATATCATACTTAAAGAATCTATCCAATAAGAGGACTTAAGAATCCTCAATCTATATGCCCGAATGTGGGAGCTGCCAAATATATCAATCAAATAATAAACAAAGTGAAGACATACTTAGATAATAATACACTTATACTTGGTGACTTCAATCTAGCACTTTCTACACTCGATAGGTATTCAAAACACAACATCTCCAAAGGAACGAGAGCTTTAACTGATACACGAGACCAGAGGGATTTCACAGATATCTACATAACTTTACATCCATACTCAACTGAATACACATTCTTCTCAAGTGCACATGGAACTTTCTCCAGAATAGACCACATACTAGGTCACAAATCAGGTCTGAACCGATACCAAAAGATTGGGATCGTCCCCTGCATATTCTCAGACCATAATGCCTTGAAATTAGAACTAAATCACAACAAGAAGTTTGGAAGGACTTCAAACACGTGGAGGTTAAGGACCATCCTGCTAAAAGATGAAAGGGTCAATCAAGAAATTAAGGATAATTAAAAAGATTCATGGAAACTGATGAGAATGAAGATACAACCGTTCAAAATCTTTGGGATGCAGCAAAAGCAGTCCTGAGGGGGAAATACATCGTAATACATGCATCCATTCAAAAACTGGAAAGAACTCAAATACAAAAGCTAACCTTAGACCGAAAGGAGCTAGAGAAAAAACAGCAAAAAGATCCTACACCGAGCCAAAGAAGAGAGTTAATAAAAATTCGAGTAGAACTCAACGAAATCGAGACCAGAAGAACTGTGGAACAGATCAACAAAACCAGGAGTTGGTTCATGAAAGAATTAATAAGATAGATAAACCATTAGCCAGCCTTAGTAAAAAGAAGAGAGAGAAGACTCAAATTAATAAAATCATGAATGAGAAAGGAGAGATCACTACCAACACCAAGGAAATACAAACTATTTTAAAAACATACTATGAACAGCAATACGCCAGTAAATTAGGCAATCTAGAAGAAATGGATGCATTTCTGGAAAACCACAAACTACCAAAACTGGAACTGGAAAAATAGAAAACCTGAATGGGCCAATAACCTGGGAGGAAATCGTAGCAGTCATCAAAAACCACCAAAGACACAAACGTCCAAGGCCAGATGGCTTCCCTAGGGAATTCTATCCAACGTTTAAAGAAGAAACCATACCTATTCTCCTAAAGCTGTTTGGAAAGACAGAAAGAGATGGAGTACTTCCAAATTCATTCTAGGAGGCCAGCATCACCTTAATTCCAAAACCAGACAACGACCCCACCAAAAGGAGAATTATAGACAAATATCCCTGATGAATATGGATGCACAAATTCTCAAGATGATACTAGCGAGTAGGATCCAAAAATACATTAAGAAGATTAATCAGCATGACCAAGTAGGATTTATTCCCGAGACACAATGCTCATTCAACACTCATAAAACAATCAATGTGATTCATCATACTAGCAAGAGAAAAAACAAGAACCATATGACCATCTCAATAGATGCAGAGAATGCATTTGACAAAATATAGCATCCATTCCTGATCAAAACTCTTCAGAGTGTAGGGATAGAGGGAACATCATCAAAATCTTAAAAGCCGTCTATGAAAAGCCCACAGGAAATATCATTCTCAATGGGGAAGCAATGGGAGTCTTTCCCGTAAGATCAGGAACAAGACAGGGATGACCACTCTCACCACTGCTATTCAACATAGTACTGGAAGTCCTAGCCTAAGCAATCAGACAATAAAAAGACATTTAAGGCATTCAAATTGGCAAAGAAGAAATCATCTCTCCCTCTTCGCTGATGAGATGATACTCTACCTAGAAAACCCAAAAGACTCCACCCCAAGATTGCTAGAACTCATTCAGCAATTTGGCAGCGTGGCAGGATACAAAATCAATGCCCAGGGATCCCTCGGTGGCCCAGCGGTTTGGCGCCTGCCTTTGGCCTAGGGCGCGAACCTGGAGACCCAGGATTGAATCCCATGTCGGGCTCCCGGTGCATGGAGGCTACTTCTCTCTGCCTGTGTCTCTGCCTCTCTTTCTCTCTCTGTGACTATCATAAATAAATAAAAATTAAAAAAAATATTAAAAAAAATCAATGCCCAGATCAGTGGCATTTCTATCCACTAACAATTAGGCTGAAGAAAGAGAAATTAAGGAGTCAATCCCATTTACAATTGCACCCGAAAGCATAAGATACATAGGAATAAACCTCAACAATGAGGTAAAGGGTCTATACCCTAAAAACTATAGAACATTTCTGAAAGAAATTGAGGAAGACACAAAGAGATGGAAAAATATTCCATGTTCCTGGATTGGCAGAATTAATATTGTGAAAATGTCAATGTTCCCCAGGGCAATTTACACGTTTAATGCAATCCCTATCAAAATACCATGGACTTTCTTCAGAGAGTTAGAACCAATTTTTTTACGATTTGTGTGGAATCAGACAAGATCCCAAATGGCAGGGGAAATTTAAAAAAGAAAAGCGTAGCTGGGGGCATCACAATGCCAGATTTCAGGTTGTACTACAAAGCTGTGGTCAACAAGAGAGTGTGGTGATGGCACAAAACTGACACATAGATCAATGGAACAGATTAGAGAATCCAGAAGTGGACCCTCAACATTATGGTCAACTAATATTCGACAAAGGAGGAAAGAGTATCCACTGGAAGAAAGACAGTCTCTTCGATAAATGGTGCTGGGAAAATTGGACAGCCATGTGCAGAAGATTGTAACTATACCATTCTCTTTCACCATACAGAAAGATAAACTCAAAACGGATGAAAGATCTAAATGTGAGACAAGATTCCATCAAAATCCTAGAGAAGAACACAGGCAACACCCTTTTTGAACTCGGCCACAGTAACTTCTTGCAAGATACATCCACGAAGGCAAAAGAAAGAAAAGGAAAAATGAACTATTGGGACTTCATCAAGATGAGAAGCTTTTGCACAGCAAAGGATACAGTCAACAAAACTCAAAGACAACCTACAGAATGGGAGAAGATATTTGCAAGTGACCTATCAGATAAAGGGCTAGTTTCCAAGATCTATAAAGAACTTATTAAACTCAACACCAAAGAAACAAACAGTCCAATCATGAAATGGGCAAAAGACATGAACAGAAATCTCACAGAGGAAGACACAGACATGGCCAACACGCACATGAGAAAATGCTCTGCATCACTTGCCATCAGTGAAATACCAATCAAAACCACAATGAGATACCACCTCACACCAGTGAGAATGGGGAAAATGAACAAGGCAGGAAACCACAAATGTTGGAGAGGATGTGGAGAAAAGGGAGCCCTCTTACACTGTTGGTGGGAATGTGAACTGGTGCAGCCACTCTGGAAAACTGTGTGGAGGTTCCTCAAAGAGTTAAAAATAGACCTTCCCTACGACCCAGCAATTGCACTGTTGGGGATTTACCCCAAAGACACAGATGCAATGAAACGCCGGGACACCTGCACCCCGATGTTTATAGCAGCAATGGCCACGATAGCCAAACTATGGAAGGAGCCTCGGTGTCCATCGAAAGATGAGTGGATAAAGAAGATGTGGTCTATGTATACAATGGAATATTACTCAGCCATTAGAAATGACAAATACCCACCATTTGCTTCGACGTGGATGGAACTGGAGGGTATTATGCTGAGTGAAATGAGTCAATCGGAGAAGGACAAACATTATATGTTCTCATTCATTTGGGGAATATAAATAATAGTGAAGGGAGTAGAAGGGAAGGGAGAAGAAATGGGTAGGAAATATCAGAAAGGGAGACAGAACATAAAGACTCCTAACTCTGGGAAACGAACTAGGGGTGGTGGAAGGGGAGGGGATGGTGGGGGTGAATGGGTGACGGGCACTGAGGGGGGCACTTGACAGGATGAGCACTGGGTGTTATTCTTTATGTTGGCACATCGAACACCAATAAAAATAAATTTATTATTAAAAAATAAAAATATAAAATAAAATAAAATAAATAAAATAAAATTCCCTTGGCTATTCACGGTCTTTTCTGATTTCACACAAATCTTAAGATGATTTGTTCCATCTCTCTGAAGAATGTCCATGGTATTTTGATAGGGATTGCATTAAACGTGTAAATTGCCCTGGGGATCATTGACATTTTCACAGTATTAATTCTTCCAATCCATGAGCATGGAGTATTTTTCCATCGCTTTGTGTCTTCCTCAGTTTCTTTCAGAAGTGTTCTATAGTTTTTAGGGTAAAGATCCTTTTACCTCTTTGGTGAGTTTTATACCTAGGTATCTTATGCTTTTGGGTGCAATTGTAAATGGGATTGACTCCTTAATTTCTCTTTCTTCAGTCTCATTGTTAGTGCACAGAAATGCCACTGACTTCTGGGCATTGATTTTGTATCCTGCCACGCTGCCAAATTGCTGAATGAGTTCTAGCAATCTTGGGGTGGAGACTTTTGGGTTTTCTACGTAGAGTATCATGTCATCGGCGAAGAGGGAGAGCTTGATTTCTTCTTTGCCAATTTGAATGCCTTAAATGTCTTTTTGTTGTCTGATTGCTGAGGCTAGGACTTCCAGTACTATGTTGAATAGCAGTGGTGAGAGTGGACATCCCTGTCTTGTTCCTGATCTTAAGGGAAAGACTCCCAGTGCTTCCCCATTGAGAATGATATTTCCTGTGGGCTTTTCGTAGATGGCTTTTAAGATGATGACGAATGTTCCCTCTATCCCTACACTCTGAAGAGTTTTGATCAGGAATGGATGCTGTATTTTGTCAAATGCATTCTCTGCATCTATTGAGAGGGTCATATGGTTCTTGTTTTTTCTCTTGGTGATAAGATCAATCACATTGATTGCTTTATGAATGTTGAACCAGCCTTGCATCCCGGGGATAAATCCCCCTTGGTCATGCTGATTAATCTTCTTAATGTATTTTTGGATCCTATTTGCTAGTATCTTGTTGAGAACTTTTGCATCCGTGTTCATTAGGGATATTGGCCAATAATTCTCCTTTTTGGTGGGGTCTTTCTTTCTGGAATAGACACTTATTATCAATATGGATTTACTTTCCTTGTATGCCATGTTTCCCGTGTTTCTGAAGCTGTTGATTTGATAGGATGATGGGATGGCCTTTTGAAGACGCAGACACAGTGTCAGCTAGGTAACAATATCTTGCCAGGCTAGTCCAGGGTCTCTGCATATGCTGTGAATCAAAATCCAACGTATTATGGTCCCATTTATCCCACTGCCAGGAGCCACGGGTCCAGGAATCAAGGCGTGAAGTGGGTGTGGCAACACATGTTATTACCTCTAGTGAACTAGTAGCAAAATTTTTGTTTATTTTTCCTATGATCTTAAGTTCTGCTGACCTGTAAGTGGAATGCTTCCACTAGAAGACATGAGAATGATTCCATTGAACTAAAACTTAATATTGTGGCCAAGCGACTTTGGTCTTCTCATGCTTCTTTGATACTGTGCTGGTTGGGTTGACTGATTCTATCAAGGGGAAATTGAATGGCTATTTCACAGTGGATGTAAAGAAGAGAATGTTTGGAATATAGGAGCTCCCTTACAATGTCTCTTAGTTTTACCATGCCCTGTGATTAAGGACAACAAAAATTTACCATAACTCAATCCAGGCAGGATGATTACTAGCCCAGTCCCTTCAGGAATGAAGGCTTTGGATCATCCTACCACATATCGAACTGTGACCAGCTTAAATGCTTGAAGGCAAATAAATTATGCAATGGGTAGTGGAAGAAGGTATTTATAAGTAAGACCAATGAGCCTGAGACCAGTTACAAAAATTAGGACTGTAATTATCATGAGTATTTCTTTCTTATTTTGTTATGAATTTTGAGGACTTCTGTTATTGACTTTATATCATATTTCTTAAGTATTGTTAACTTTAAGTGCAGTGTGGAAGTTATAGGTTATTAAGTAGAAGAATAAGCATCACTCAAAGACTTTACCTCCAGTGAGAGGTAGACTTCGGTTATAAGTGGACAGTACACTTCAAAGGGGAAGGTTTAAGCTCAGGGTTAAATAGGCAAACACCACAAGTTATGTGCCCTTTATCAAGCTTGGTAAGACTCAGGTCCCAAACTGCAAACTTCAGGGGGCACAAGGGTAAGAAAGATAAAACTCGCTATTTCTGGTAGCAGTTTCAGGATGTAGCAGTCCCTGAAGAGCATGGTGGCAGGAATTGTGAGGGTCTTTTTTGGGGAATTTTGCTGAATTTTGTGCAGGCTTGTCACTTCAGGCTGTGCTGACTGGTTTTGTTACTCATGTTCCTTTGACCTGATTAAAATGATTAAAATTTTAGCTTCTCTCCCATCTTGTCTACTAGCTGTTGCTGTCTATTTTGGGTTGGTCTTTTGTTCTCACTATCATGTGAATGGTTCATTTGAATAAGTGTTCAGTCTGTTTTGGTGGAAATGCTCAGTGTCTCAGATTTCCACCCTGCCTCCCAATTTCTTTCCAAGATGGGGAAGGGGTATGTATGGTTTACAAGTCTCCTGGGTGATGTGGGAAGGGGAGAGGTTTATGAAATATTTGTGTTGCTCAGAGTATCCTCTGAGGAGAGGACGACTCTTGTCTCCCAGGTCCAGCTAGTGTTGCTGACCTGCACCACCCACGTGGGTGGTGGGTAACACTTGCACTTTTGTCTCTCTCCACTTGGTTGGCACCTGGTGCTTTCTGGTTGGGTCAGCTTCAGCTCACCTCTGCTGGGATCTGTAGACCTCTCTGGATCTGGTTTTCATCCTCCACCCCACCCTTGGGCAGGGCCATGCACTCACTACACAGCCTCAGCTGAAGAGTCCTTTAAGCCCCTATCCAGGTTAAGCCTCCTTCATGGTAGAAGCCCTCCCTGGCTCTACACTCAGCCAATTTCCACCTTGTACCTTCAGGGAATGAAGCCCCCTGCTATCTCACCCACAGCACAGCAGGAACCAAACCCCGAGTTTGAGTTTCTAAACCCTGGCCATCCTTCTGCTCACTTTGTGGATGATGGGATGATCCAGAAGAAATGGGGAACATGATGATTTGGGGGAAAGGAATGATCATGGCAAAAAGCCAGCTCCTTGAGAAGGGGGAGGGATATGGGATCCAAGTGAAGAGCCTGACCTCAAACGGGATCTGGTCACCTCCTCCAGAGGGGCAACAGAAAATACAAGTGCAGATCCAGTGTTGGAAAGTGGTGAGATTACTGGTATTTTCTCAATGAGTTATCATAGGCTAGCATGAGAAAAGGGGGTGGTGGTCCTTGTGGAAGGCTACTGTAGGTAGAAGAGAAAGAAAATAGAGGGGTGGAAGGTGCAAAGAGTGTGTCCATTTCGTGGTATTGCCAGGAGAGTAAGGAGGAAGGAGAAAGGAGCATATGAGGTGTGTTTGAGGGGGAGTTTATAGCCCTGGGTAAGCTGGGTGAGGAGGGGCCTGGTGAAATGCAAGAAAGGCTGTGGAGTCTGTGGATTGGTGGCCCTCAAGAGGTAAGAGACTATTGGTACAGGGGCATTAGAGAGAGGGAACTCTCTATGACCAGGGCATGGTGTTGGGGGTGATGAGAGAGAGGAACGAGGAATGATAGAAATGGACATCATGCAGGGGTGTGGGTTTTCCTGATGCCCAGGGCATGTCCATGGGATGCTAGGGTAGAGGAGGAGAATATCCCTGAGGGCGCAGAGGACCTGGGGTGGCCGGGTCATCTTCATGAGCCATGAGGTGGCCAGGAGGCATCAGAGGAGTGAGGGCTGAGAAGAGGACAGCAAGTGTCCCAAGGGATGAGCGTGTTCACAGGCTGGGCAGGAGGACAATGACCAGGAAGGGGATCAGTACAGGTATGCACATGGAGCAGTGGGGGCGGCTGGGCAGTTGAGTGACAGGACCCAGATATCACCAGGTCTGGGTTCTTGGACAGGTCTGGAAACCTCCAGCAGATCAGGCGGGGAGAACAGCACTGACCTCACTGCCTCGCCCTGCCCCCCCCACCCCCACCCCGTCACACTTTTTTTCCTGGGCACCTTGACATCCTGTTGCTGTTGCTATGGTTCTGGGGACAGGATTAGGGAAGGCTGATGTGGCAGGGATGGTTCCTCTGGGCCACTTGGCATGTATCATTCCATCTCTAGTCCTTACCGTCACCGTGCCTTGGCTTCTTCACCAATAGTGCCAGGGCCACGTTGGCCCCTGGTAGTGTATTCTCTGGTCCTAAATATGAAGGTAGGGGTCCAATTACCAGCAGCTATCGGAATTAGGAACAGTCATTCTGTAACTGAACCAATGTGAGTTTGCTCCTTGTGATGTGGGAAACAAAGGCAAAAGAAAAATTTCCTGATTACCTACAGACCACTGACAAGTCCTTGAAATAGGCTGAGTGACGTTCCTCTAGGAACTCAGCTGCCTCAATGTTAATGCTTTGCTAAGGGCAAAAGACAATCTTAGCCGGACCCCCAGGATCCTGTCAGTCTACGTTAACACATAAAAATTACTCGGGAAACAAATTTCCTTTATCTCTACACACCCAAGATACTTGTTGGCAATCTCTCCCCAGGCATATGACCCACCGATATGCATCTGAAGGGTCTCATGACTAAGGTTTTATTAGACAGTAATAAATGACCTTTCCCTAACAATAGCTAGCCCCCTCAAGGTCCTGGAAACCTTCCTTCCAAAATTCACTAGATACTTATGCTATCCCTAACCCCCTCCCAACTTGAATGTATATAACGGGCCACTCCTTGTGACCCCAGTGCAGCTCTTTCTGCCCAGGGGTCCTGTCCTCATGCTTTAATACCTCATGGTTACCTTTTTGCACCAAAGACGTCTCAAGAATTCTTTCCTGGTTGTCAGCTTCAGACCCTAACATCTTTCTTGCATCACTTGGTGAGTCAGAAACTGCACCAGGTTGAGTTGTTGCACAAAACTTCTTTTTGCAGCAAATTAGATCATGGGGATTGGCTTCCAAAGCCATGACTCCTGGAGAGAGGATGCATGGATTCCTTTTGCTTAGGGTTAGGATGAATATTTCAACAGGGAAGCCTTGCCATCATATGTAGAGGTAGGCATACGGTTGCACATGGGCCTTAAGGAAACATGCCTTGATATACATTGTGTGTTGTGTCAGTGAGGCTGAGGATCCTCCTTGGGTGGAGATTTTAGTATTATAATGAGGTAAAGGTAATGGTAGGTCATTCCAGAGGTCACTCCATGGTCCATCTGTGCAGGTACGAGCTGGGGGTTTGGCTCCAAAGGTCTGGGTGGTCTGGGCCAGCAGGAGGTCTTGTCAGGGCCTTCACTGTCAGCTGAGAGGTGGTTTCCGGTTTCATTTGCCTGAGTTATGAGGTAAACCAGGAAGAAGAGCTTAAAGAAAAATGGAAGAGAAAGGTTAGTGAGTACAAGCAGGTGGGCAATAAATGTCAGGTCTTAGGGTCTAGCTGGTAATAATTGGACAGTGAGTATGTACGATGGTAAGTCTGATCTGACTGTAATGGTCTTTGTCTTCCTGAGTCCAGCTAATACTTCTACGTTTCTTTGGCATGCTCATATGTCTGAAAAAATACCACATATTTCCTACAAAACATGTTTCCCTTTAACAGCACTGTGCACACATTATCTGAATTTTTATTGACAACTGCTTTACCATAAAGATGTTGTTTGACTGAGCACGCAGTTCTTCACTATTTTTTTTTCTTTTTATAGACTCTGGTGCAGGGCCTTAGGATGGGGCTCAAAGAACTTGTCTTCTAGTTCCAGCTCTACCAGGTTTTACTTATTTTCTCTGAGTCACTTTGCTTCTCTG
Source organism: Canis aureus (assembly GCF_053574225.1). Classification (NCBI taxonomy): domain Eukaryota; kingdom Metazoa; phylum Chordata; class Mammalia; order Carnivora; family Canidae; genus Canis; species Canis aureus. The sequence goes on along the minus strand of NC_135649.1, from coordinate 77,663,765 downwards.
GGCCTGCTCTTTCCTCAAAACATTTTTTTGAGAGAGAGAGAGAGAGAGAGAATGGAGAGAGTGCACAAGTAGGGTGAAGGGCAGAGAGAGAGAGAGAGAGAGAGACTCCCAAGCAGACTCCCTGCTGAACGTGGAGCCTGATGTGGGGCTTGATCCCACAACCCCAAGACCATGACCCACGCTGAAATCAAGAGTCAGACACTCAGTCAACTGAGCTGCCCAGGTGCCCCTCTGGCCCTGCTGTTTCTTCAGTTTTAAGACGAAGGGTCAGGCTAAGTTCGTGAGTGGCACAGGGAGGAGGATCCAGGGATGGGTATGGTTAAAGAGGCTGTGTTCTAAGTATAGTAACTCCTCTTTTTTTACTCTTATTTATTACAAATTTTGCATATAAGAAAGGAGTTTCTTCCACTTTAACAGAGAGTTTGAAATCACTGGTCTACAGGATCAGTGTTCAGTCTCCCAGGGATGAGAGGAAAATTGAAGAGAAATGGAATTATAAAAATAAGTAGACTCAGCCATCCTTAGGAGTACCATAAACAAAACATCTACTACTCTATAAGTAGATGCCTTGGGAGAATGTCTGCTCAAATGTAGGGTGTCTGCAGGAGTTGTAATGTCAAAAGCTGAAATCTGATTACTTCCTGAGAGGGGACTTGCGGCTGAAGATGTCATCTTGCCAACCACTAAAAACGTTTTTGAGAGACAATATTTCAAGTTAGTAATCAGCCACAACCTCATGATGACAATCTAGTGAAGTAACCATTATGTCATAATAGTAGCTGGCATAACAACAATAATTAGATAACAGCACACGTAGAAAGTGTCTCCAGTGTTTGTCCCTACACCACTTTCATAAGAACATTAACAGTAAACAGACACTGGCAGCCACACCTATCCTAAGTGTTATCATATGGAAGGGGTTAAAATAACTTAAACTAGAACTGTAATTTCAGGGAATGGAGACAATGAAACTAATAAGGTAGATTTTGGAATTGTACCTAATAAATGCTCTTTGTTCTTATATTATTCCCAGGGGTCATTTCAAATTTATGAACCTAATTTTTTTATTGGAATTCAATTTGGCAATATATAGCATACCACCCAGTGCTCATCCCCTCAAGTGCCCCCTCAGTGCCCATCACCCAGTCACCCCAACCCCCCGCCCACCTCCCTTTCCACTACCCCTTGTTCGTTTCCCAGAGTTAGGAGTCTCTCATGTTCTGTCACCCTCAGAACCTAATGTTTTAAGGTGAAATTCACAGCTTGACTTTTCTTAGAGTTCCTGCTTCATATTTTTCCTCTTCGTGCCTGCCTGGTGATATATGCTCCTGACTTTAAATCATTGGGGTAGGGCAGCCCGGTGGCTCAGCGGTTTAGCGCCGCCTTCAGCCCAGGGTCTGGTCCTGGAGACACCGGACCGAGTCCCACCTTGGGCTCCCTGTGTGGAGCCTGCTTCTCCCTCTGCCTGTGTCTCTGCCTCTCTCTCTCTCTCATGAATAAGTAAAATCTTTCTAAATCAATCAATCAATCAATCAATCAATCAATCATTGGGGTTGCAGATGGTGACTTGCATTTTCTCAGACAAGATCTCAAACGTGTATGTTGCCACTGGCTTGCAATTTAAGTGTCCAAAAGAGCAATTGTTGGATAATATATTCCCCTATCCCTTGCAATTTATTTTCAGGAAAAGAAGAAAGAATGACAATAAAGAAGACAACCACCATCCTTCCCAGTCCAAAAGAAGTAAGAGAAACCCTGTCTTTCAGGATTCTCTGGATACAGAGATAGGGATTATGGCCAGATGGCCTATTTTAATCCATCGCCTAAGTTAAATTATCCAATTTGTGCCCTGCAATGAAAACAAAAGTATTATTCCAAGAAACCTTCATAATAGTATTCTAATTTGATTGTAGTGACTTTTGAGCTGGGGCCCTTAGCCATGGTTTATAAATCTCACAGAAAGTAGAAAGGAAGCACAAAAAAGACTTGGCTAAAACATAATCAGGGGAAGCTAGGTCTTAGACTCCCCCACCCCAATCACAGAAGTGATTAATAATCCTACTCTTCTTATTTTTATAAGGAAAATGAATTTTCAAGTGCATAATGATATGTTACTGGCTAGCAGGAGATTGTTGATTTCTAGCCAGGAAAAGGGAAAATAAAATTAGGGATGTGGGAGGCTGGTGGTTTTGCAAAGCTTTAATGGTGCTTGAATTAAAGAGCTTCAATTTTAAATACTTGTAGTTATTAGCATAGTATTGTTTTTTAATTGAGGTATAATTTACTAGGAGAGTGTTGAAGCAAACTTGTTAAGTCTTCATGGATGAATCCTGCTAGTTAATGGCTAAGTACTACTCACTTGTCCTTTTGGTGAACAAGAAGAGAAAAGATAATCAATCCCCATCTTCCTCCTGGAACGTGTATGCAGGTAATGATAGTCCCAGATCCTGGGCAGCTACCTGGATAGATAAATTGTAGCTAGATTTAATTCATGTACTTGCTTTCTTAGAAGCTAGCAGTTTTCATTGAATATCTTTGCATGTATAGGAGTATTGCTCTTTTCTGCCAACATTTCATCTTTACAAATTACACCACCACTCTTCTTGTAAATCTGTCCCTGTGTACATAGGTTTAATTAAGCCTTGTGGAAAGTGCAAGCACAAAGGCACTAATGCTTCTGTACAAGTCTGGTTTACTTGCCAAGACCATTGATTTTTATTTTTCAGATTACCAAGTAGTAGCAAGAAATCAAGAGTGAAAAAGATGTGTAGATACAAATTGAAGTGGCTGGCCTGGAAAAGATCTCTGCCTTTTTCTATTCCCTACCAGAATTGGAAAAGTTTGATATCCTAATGTTAGAATTCCAAGGGATAAGCAGAAAGAAGGCAATTGAGAGAAAAATAGAACAAGAGGCCTCACATATATTTAAAATTAGAATTCTATGAACTTTCTTCTCCCTTCTTCTTCCTCCTCTTCTCCCTCCTCCTGTTCTCCGTCCGTCCTCCTCCTTCTTCTTCAACTGGTAAAAGCTGTCTTTCTGTCAAGACATAGTTTAAAGTAGTGTCAATCCATAGGACAACTTGAACATTTGGCATGATGTTTGGAAAACACTTTCTCTGTCTTAGGTTCTTTGTAGATTTGGAGTCATTCTCATCACCTTTGACCAAATACATTCTGAGATACAGAACTACTTTGGGAGACATTATTACAGATGAAACTGTTGCTGAACAAAACAATGGCTGTTAGTCCTGTTTTCAAACTTTACGGCAAAACAAAACTTTTGAAATTAACATGTACTTAAAGGATATATTCAAAATGGAGGGATAACATCTTCCAAAGATTGCCTAATCTGTTGCATACGTTTTAAGAAATTCTGTTCATGGAGTATACCAAAAAATCCCAAGTTGTTTTATGTTACAACCAACACTTCAATTCTCAGTTGCTTTAAAGTATTGAAGACACACACACACACACACACACACTTGTTTTTCTACAGGTGATGATAACTGTTAATTTCATTTGTTTGTTCAAAACCCCTTTATTAAGTTGAAACAAGGTGAAGTCATAGAAGTTGTTTTATGGTTATATACTTATATAATTCTATTATAAATAGTTTTGAGTTGGAAGTAAATGTAGAACTCAAAGTCTAGTCATCTCATGAGAGAAACTGAGCTACAGAAAACATAGATTATTTATTTCATTGACAGAAATGTCAATGCATGAATGCCAGTGCCTTGTTAATTTGGAAAGTGGTGGGAATTCAGCAGCCAAACTTATTCGGTATCTTATAGTCCATAAGATTTCAGTGTTTCATTAGAAGATTAGTGAACATGGGCCTTTCATTTTAAATATGTTTGAACTTTGGGAGCACATACTTTAAGTGTCTGGATGGGCTTGGTTAGGATCATTTGTTTCTCTTAATTTGGTTTCTGCAGCTGCCTTAAAATAAACATCATATTATGATTCCAAGGATGGGGACATGTACTAGGGGTAAAAAAGAACATTTTGTTTGTTGAGGTTCACAGAGATGAAAAGCTCTGAGGCATGGAGAGATGGAGTTGAAAAGGAAAGGAGGGCTTAAATAAAATACTGGCCTAATCTGTTTTTATGATTAAGAGTTACGTAATTCTGCACTGCAAATGTATACCTGCATTCCCACTCTGCTTTGATGAAAATGCTCTGCAATTAATATTCCTCCTCATATCTTCAGGTTCTGTATGCCCACTGGTTCTTTCACTAGCCCACTGAGGTGCTCTTTCCCATTCCTAACTAATTTTGTGTCTACCTTAATTTTCTCTGGAGTTAATGGATCTTTTCTCTTCCCTTTACCACCCAGCTGTAATCTGCTTTCACTGCCTGTTATTTCTCAGCCCCTTCATGCAACTACTCAACTGAACTTGTCTTCCTAAAACCCACCTACTCCCCTGCTACAATATATGTCAGGGAGCACCTAAAACCTTGCTAAATCTATTCAGAAAATACCTACTGAGCACCTGTCACTTGCCAAGCATTGTCCTGAGTGCTTGGGGTCACCTTACATGTCTCTATCATTTCCTCAATGATTCCTTCTATCCTACCTCTGATGTTTATCAAATATATCCCTTCCTTTACATTTCCACCATCCCAATTCAAGCTTGCATTACCTCTCGCTGGATGTGTTGCAAAATTTCCTAGATGGTTTCTGTGTTCCCATTCTCCTACTCCATTCATCCATTAGAATAATCTTTCTAAATGTAGATCTGAGCATGTTTCTTAGGTTATCTGATAGGCTTTTCAGCATGACATTCAAGGTCCTTGGTAACCTAGCCCTATCTTCTCTTGCATATTTTGTCTCCTACAAACTCCTCTCCAAGAGGTCCCAGCCACATCATATTACTAGCTTTATCTCCCAGAAAACTTCTCTACACCCTGCTTGTGTTCTTGTTTTCCCCTCTGTTTGTCACACCCCTCCTATTAGTATTCTCCCCATTATCCAAGGCCCAGTTCAGATACCGCTCAATTTAAGGAGCCTTCCCTATTTCCCCAGTCAGCATTCATTGCTGCATGCCCATTGTTCTCAAAGACCTCTTCTTGATTGGGCTTAGGTTGAGTGACTAAGTATCCCTGGCAAAGCACCTGCTTGTGCATAGTAGGCACACAAGTATCTGTTTGGATCATGGTTGGGCATCAGAACAACTGGTGCCTAGGTGAGGCAGCCTCTCAAAGATGGAGCTATGGCATGTACATGTGAATCAAATCAACAAAAAGCCCTACAGATGGCTCTGATGCCTATCCCCAGATAGAATGTGCTGTGGAATATCTCTGCTGGACTCAACTGAAGCTTCTTTGTTTAGGGAGTAAACAGACAGATTTCATTATGGCCAAAACTAATGTAAACTCCTGACTTTTCCCACAGACCTTGACCCCAGGACTTTCGTGCAGTGCTTTAGAAGATATTATTTAGTGAGAGACCCTTGATCAGAATCTTCATAAGTGTATGTTTATTTTGCTGTGTGTATGAATTTACAAGGGTTTCAGTTTTGCAGAGCATGGGCCTGCTCTCATTTGCCTTGCATAGATATCCACATAAAGCTCATGTTGAATATGAAGAGAAAAAAGAATGAGCTTCATAACTGTTAAATAGGATAAGAATGCTGAGGAGAACGTTCTTTGAGGAATCAGGAGGATGGTGAGAAGGATTTATATTTGATGGGTCTTTCTCAATCTTGAAGTGTTTAAAAATCTCATTTCTCTTCTGGGAAACGAATTTGCTCCCTTTCTAAAATCAAGTATAGTAAGAAAAAAAATGCCTCGGTACTAGGATAGAAGTTTCAAGTGCCCAAGCCATTCATTATAAAAAAGAAAACTTTTCACCCCAAGCAATTTGACAGTGATAGAATTCATAAGTGGGATAGCTCATATGAAGGACATTTAAAAGGTGTGACAAAGCCCAGGGCTGTATAATGGAGGCTATGCTTATTAAACAATCAGCATTATTGGCCTAGAAGATGCTAGTGGATATGAGGTTTTAGATGTTCTGTAGTAGTTTAAAGGAAACCTCATTTATGGCATGACAGTTCATTTTAAGTCTTTATATTGAGGTGAGTAATTACTGAATCCAAAAGCACATTTTCATTGGTCTTGTTGTAGCATTCTCTATGTTGCTACTTACAAATAAAACTGTTGTTTTTCTTACAAAAGAAATGCATTTTTTGGATGAACTTGAAGTTTTATTTTATTATTTTATTTTTTTCCCATCGTGAGAAGTGTGCTCTTTAATCTCCATTCCCTATTTACCACCACCTCCCCACCTCTCCTCTGGTAAGCATCAGTTTGTTCTCTGTAGTTAAGAGTGATTCTAGGTTTCTCTCTCTCTCTCTCTCTCTCTTTCTCTCTCTGTCTCTCTCTCTCTCTCCCTCTCTTTACCCTTTGCTCATTTGTTTTGTTTTAAATTTCAATTATAAGTGAAATCATAAGGTATTTGTCTTTCTCTGACTGACATTTCACTCAGCATTATATGCTCTACCTGTATCCATGTTGTTGCAAATGACAAGATTTCACTCTTGTTTATGGATGAATATTATTCCATTATATATATATATATATATATATATATATATATATATATCACATCTTCTTTATCCATCCATTCATCTGTCAGTGGACACTTGGGCTGCTTCTATAGTTTGGCTATTGCAAATAGCACTGCGATAAACACCAGGGAGCATGTATCCCTTTGAATGAGTGTTTTTTGTGTGTTTGGGGTAGATACCAAGGGTGTGATTACAGGGTTGTAGGGTCATTCTGTTTTTTTTTTTTTTTTTTTTTTTTTTTTTTTTTTTTTTTGAGGATCCTCCATACTATTTTCCACAATGGTTGCACCAGTTTGCATTCGCAACCAACAGTGCAAGAGAGTTCTTTTCCTCAACATCTTCTCCAACACTTGATTCTTGTGTTTTTGATTTTAGCCATTCTGACAGGTATGAGGTGATATTTTCCTTGATGATGAGTGATGTTGAACATCTTTTCATGTGTCTGTTGGACTCTTGCATGTCTTCTTTGGAGAAATGTCTGTTCATAATTTGTGCCCATTTTTAGTTGGATTATTTGTTTTGGGGGTTGTGAGTTGTATCAATCGATCCTTGATATATTTTGGATACTAACCCTTTATCAGGTATGTCATTTGCAAGTATCTTCTCCCACTCAGCTTTTTAGTTTCGGAGTTATTTTTTATTGGTGTTCAATTTGCCAACATATAGAATAACACCCAGTGCTCATCCCATCAAGTGCCGCCCCCAGTGCCTGTCACCCAGTCACCTCCACCCCCCGCCCACCTCCCCTTCCACCACCCCTAGTTCATTTCCCAGAGTTAGGAGTCTCTCATGTTCTGTCTCCCTTTCTGATATTTCCCACTCATTTTTCTCCTTTCCCCTTTATTCCTTTTCACTACTTTTTATATTCCCCAAATGAATGAGACCATATAATGTTTGTCCTTCTCCGACTGACTTATGTCACTCAACATAATACCCTCCAGTTCCATCCACGTCGAAGCAAATGGTGGGTATCTGTCGTTTCTAATGGCTGAGTAATATTCCATTGTATATGTAGAGCACATCTTCTTTACCCATTCATCTTTCGATGGACACTGAGGCTCCTTCCACAGTTTGGCTATTGTGGACATTGCTGCTATAAACATCAGGGTGCAGGTGTCCCGGCGTTTCATTGCATCTGTATCTTTGGGGTAAATCCCCAGCAGTGCACAATTTCTGGGTCATAGGGCAGATCCCTAATTTTAGGGCACTTGATGGGATGAGCACTGGGTGTTATTCTATATGTTGGTAAATTGAACACCAATAAAAAATAAATTTATAAAAAAAATAAAAATGAACCCTCAGAGAAAAAAGAAGCTTTTCATTTTGATATAGTCCCAATCATTTATTTTTGCTTTTATTTCCCTTGCCTCAGGGGACATACATATCTAGAAAAATGTTGCTACAGCCGATGTCAGAGAAGTTACTGCTTGTTCTCTCTTCAAGGATTTATATGGTTCCAGATCTCACATTTAAAAGTTCTTTAATCTGTTTTCATTTTTTATTATTTTTTAAAAAAATATTTTATTTATTTATTCATGACAGACACAGAAAGAGAGAGAGGCAGGAGGCAGAGACAGGCAGAGGGAGAAGCAGGCTCCATGCAGGGAGCCCGACGTGGGACTCGATCCCAGGGTCTCCAGGATCACACCCCAGGCCGAAGGCAGCGCCAAACCGCTGGGCCATCGGGGCTGCCTTTTAATCTGTTTTTAATTTACTTTTATGTATGGCAAAAGAAAGTGGTCCTGTTTCATTCTTTTGCATGTGGCTTTCCAGTTTTCCCAAACGACTGGTTGAAGAGACTATTCCACATTGTATATTCATTCCTCCTTTGTCAAAGATTAATTGACTCATGTAATTGTGGGTATATTTCTGGATTTTCTGTTCTATGTCATTGATCTTTGTGTCTATTTTTATGCCAGTACCATACTGTTTTAATTACCACCACTTTGTAATGTAACTGGAAATCTGGAATTGTGGCACCCTCCGGGTTTTTTTTTTTTTTTCATGAGTTTTTTTCTATTCAAGGCCTTTCATGGTTCTCTACAAATTTTAGGATTGTTTGTTCTACTTCTGTGAAATATGCTGTTGGTATTTTGATAGGGATTGCATTAAATGTGTAGATTACTTTGGATAGTACACACGTTTTAGCAGTATTTGTTCTTCCACCCCAAGCATCTTGGTGTCATTTTCAGTTTCTTTCATCTGTAGTTTATATATTTCAGAGTACAGAGCTTTCACCTCTTTGGATAAGTTTATTCATACATATTTTATTGTCTTTTTTAAAAAATAAATTTATTTTTTATTGATGTTCAATTTGCCAACATATAGAATAACACCCAGTGCTCATCCCGTCAAGTGCCCCCTTCAGTGCCCGTCACCCAGTCACCCCCACCCCCCGCCCACCTCCCCTTCCACCACCCCTAGTTTGTTTCCCAGAATTAGGAGTCTTTCATGTTCTGTCTCCCTTTCTGATATCTCCCACTCATGCTGGGGGCATGATTCACAATTCATCACAATGCCAGATTTCAGGGAAATATCAGAAAGGGAGACAGAACATGAGAGTCTCCTAACCCTGGGAAACGAACAAGGGGTGGTCGAAAGGGAGGTGGAGGGGGTGGGGGTGACTGGTTGACGGGCACTGGGGGGGGGCATTTGATGGGATGAGCACTGGGTGTTATTCTATATGTTGGCAAATTGAACACCAATAAAAAATAAATTTATAAATAAAAAATAAATTAATTAAAAAAAGAAAATACTGTCCCTTCCCTGATGGAAAGGGTTCAATATAATCAATTTCTACCAGGTATCTGGCTGATCACCTCAGCAAATGGTACCGTAATAGGGACTCAATGCTGGTCCCTTTTGATGGCAGAATGTTTGATCAGCAGTGGTCAGAGCCAGGTCAAACTTGGTGAATGGGCATCCATGTTGCTGAGCCCCAATGTAACCTTCATTCCTGCTACCATGACCACTTTGTTCATGAGCCCATTGATTTATGATAGGGGTGGCTAGAGAAAGAGACTCACTGGTTATTAAACTCTTCCTCTGCTGAGGTCACCCTTTGGTGGGTATTCATGTAGAACACAATATCTTCATGCATTTCATTTATTCATAAGTCTATCTACACACTGGTTCATTAACTTTCCTTGTTACCAATTATCCAGTGTTGCTTCTTCCAAGTCCCTGACCATCTAGATTGCCAAACCATTGGCCATAGTTCATGAATTGGTATATAATCACACATCTGACCATTTCTTCTTCCAAACAAAGGGAATGCCAGGTCCACTATTCAAAGTTCTGCTCACTATGAGACTTTCTCTACACCACTGACCTTAAGGGTTGTCCCAGGAAGGAACTTTAGTGCTACAACTGTCTATTTTTGGCTATTGTCTATATATCATGTAGAACCATCTGTAAACCAGGCCCAAGCCTTCTCTTCTTTTGTCAAGTGATCATAGGGGAATCCCTATGAGGCTATAGGTGTAGGCTGGGGGAGAGAAGGCAGTGTATCAGGAGTAGGGACCATGGACACTTCTTCATGTAACTTATTTATGTCTTCAGGGTCTACCCAGGCCCAGTCATGTATATATTACTTCTATTTGATGATGAAATGCTGCTTTTCACACCCAACTTTGTGGTTTCATGAGTCAGATAACACCCAGTTCAGGTCACATGGTAACTTGTTGGTCCATGGCTAAGCTTTCAGTCTCTGCTAAGTCCCAGTAATAGGCCAAGAGTAGTTTCACAAAAGGAGAGTGGTTATATATAGATGATGACAGAACTTTGTTCTAAAATGCTAGAGGCCTGCACTATCAGGGTCTACCAAAGACTTCTCAACATGCCCCTATCACCTGAGCCCTAGATATTTCACCGAGGTAGATGGCCTCTGATTTGGGGGGGGGGGGGAATTTATTTCCCATCCTTTGATATGCAAATGCATTACTTGTAAGTCAAGAATAGTTGCTACTTCTTGCTCATTAGGTCCTATCAGAAAAATGCCATCAATATAATGACAAAAGATACTCTGCTAAAGGGAAAGACAATCAAGATTCCTCTCCACCATGAAAAGTTGACCCTGGAGGAGCTACACACTATCCATGATAGGCATGGGCAACATGAGTATGCCCCATCAAGAACAGATGCACCCACAGGCATCTTTGTTGGGAAGAGGCCTATAATGACCCTTCCTCTGTAAGGATTCTAGGATAAGAATTTGAACCTCTTAGGGATTCAGTTTCTTCACTTAGGAAATTACAGAATTTGAGTTTAGGCTCCCTATGGCTTCTTGCTGCTTCTACAATCAGAAACTCTTTGCTTCTTGGTTTCCAGTCCATTCATTAGGAAATGGAACAGAGGCCAGACTTAGCCACCCTTGGAAAGGGAAGAAGAGTCTGGCCTGGAATCTGGCCCCAGGTTTTTCTTTCTCCTGTGGTCTGTCACCTTAGGAGTGAGAGGTTAGTGGTAGTGGGGAAAACCTATAAACAGGAGGTGGTGGCTGGAGCCAGATACCATTCTGAGCTGCCTCAGACACAGTCATCCAAGCATGGTCACTGCTGGCTGAAGGAGATGTGAAAACACCTCACCTCTACTGTGGTTTCATGGGTGCTAGGCAGACTGACATGTACCACACCAAAAGCAACAGATCCTCTCCCATAGGCCCCTGGAGGTATGATTAATCATTGCTCTCCTTAGGCTCCCCTCTAAAAACCTGATCTTCACTCAAGGGGTCTGCAAAGACAATGTAAGGCCCCCAAGGCAAGCAGGAGTCCATGGCCTCAGGAGAGAATGAGCTCATTAGCCTAGGCATGTTCAAGAAATATCTGTGGGTACAGCTTTCTGTTCAGGGTAGAGAGAAGTAGAGTTGGAGAGTGTTGGACAGGTAACTTGTCCAGAGCTGCTAGTCAACTGTTTGGGTCTATAACCATGACTGTCAGAGACTGAAGGCAGCATGATACAGGCCTTGGAGGTATCCAAAGAAGGTGTTGGGTAGTACATTATATTTTTAACTTCCTGGATGAAGGTGTGAGGAACTCCAGAAATTCAAGAATCATGAGGGAAAACTGGAGGACAAGGCTCTTGGCCCCTCCAGTGTCTGACCAACCAAAAGATACTCCCAAGCAAAGCAGGTCAGAATTGGGCCAGAAGCTGCTGGTAGAGGCTTATAATGAGCTTCCTCTTGAGGAGAAGTAACACTGCCCAAGAACCAGGGCTGGCTGAGGGTAAGATGGTGGAGGAAGGCAGGCAGGGAAAGCCATAGTATTAGAAATGGAAGGGCCAAGAGATGACAGGCCCCATTCTCTCCTTACATAGCCTGGAAGTCCAAGTCACAGAGAGGGCCAGACCCATGGAGAACCTCACACATTGAGCTCAAGTTGGAACTTGAAGCTTCATGTATTGACTCCCTGGGCTGGGATCATCATCCACGTTTTACAGATGAGGAAACTGAGAGTAGAGAGACCAAGGGACTTTCCTGCAAGGAAGTGGGACCTGAATTTAGTCTCCTACTTTCCCAGTATTGCAGGTGGGTTCTGCTTCTGCTTCCTACTAACTGCATGATCTTTGAAAGTCTCAAGGTCAGGGGTGGGAGGGCTGGCCAGACCTCCTGTGAGATAAGTGGGGATTCATGAGTATCCTGCTCCACCAGCACTTTTCCAATGGCAAGGGTGACCTAGGCCTTGGAGTGGCATCAGATATGTTCCTTGGGAGCCAGGAGGAAAGAGCACACCAGGACAGTACCGATGTGGGTAGCAGCTGTCACTTACCTGTTTCACTCTCTGAGCCTCCTTCCACTCTAGATCCAAGTGTCAGAGTGACTTTCAGGCTGGTTGTCTGGAGTGAGATGGAACCTGAATGCTGTGCCAGTTGGCTGGGCCCAAGCTGGCCCCAGCTTGAGAGGTCCACTCAGCCAGGTGCCCATATTCCCATGAGACAAGGGCAGGGAAAAGGAGTTGATCTGATGAACAGCAACAACAACAATATCTCTGAGAATCCAGTGGGTTAGAGAGGAAAGAAGTTTTAGCCATCACCTCACTCTCCTTCTTCTTGGAAGGCCAGGCCCAGAGGGGATTTGCCTCACCAAGGTCATATAGCAAGTCCATGGCTGAGCTGAAATTAGAACCAGTCTCATCATCCTCAGGCCAGACATGATGTATGGGGAACCCAAAGGTTGGTCAGAATTGTTGAGCCTTTCTTTTGTGTATCTTAGAGTGATAGAAAGAACACAGGTTGACACATAGAAGTTAGACAAGAGATAATTTGTTCAGTGGGATGTGAATATAGGCCTTCTCTCTCCTATATCTTATCAATCCAAGTTGTCTTTTCTCCCTCTCTCCCTTCCTCTCTAGCTATCTCTGGCATATTGCAGATAGTGTAGATCTTGGAATCACATTGGAAATCACAGTTCTTGTTCAAATTCTGCCCTCGGTCTGTGTGACCTTGGACAGGTCTTTTTACCTCTCTGAGCCCTGATTTTCTCACCTATAAGATTGAGATATTAATATCTTCATTACAGAGATGCTGTGTGAGCATGAGATGAAACAGGCCTATGGAGTGCAATGGCCTCAGACTCCATTTCATCTTCAGCTTGTCCTAGTACCCTCCTTGGCAGGAGCTGGTGGGTTGTCAGTCACTGTCATGTAGTGTCCTCTGCCCATGAACTTCACTGCTACCGGTCCTGAGGCATCCCTGGATCACTTGGGCTATGGGCTATAGTTCTGTAGGGATCCTCCAACTCAGCCACCCTCTGGCTGAGATGAATCCCAAGAAGTCCCTGGAACCTTCAGGTTAGGCTCAACTATATACATTATGGAGCCCAGAAAAAAATAGGGCTCTACCAGAGGCAGAAAAATCCATCTCCCTTCTCCACAGGCCCACAGCTTTGATCTATAACAGATGAGTGACCCCCAAAGGATTGAGACCTCCTCACTGGGATGCACTACCAAGTGCATCCACCCCCTGGATGGGGGTGGGAGTCCTCTATCCAATTGCCTGATGAATGTGCATAGTACTGCTAACCAAGGGAGGGGACAGTTGCCATCTAGCCCCACCTGATATATCACAGGGAGCACATCTTATTTCCACCTTTCTGATCACCCAAGCAGCCAAGGGCCAGCTTTATCTCATAGAGAATATTACAGTGCTTTATGCTCTACCTACCATGGTGTCCATGCCCAGAGGGCTCCCTGAGACCCTTTTCTTTCCTTCTAGCCCTGGAGCCCTGGAGGCGTCATGCAAGGAAAGGGTATTGGTGATACCTGGAGATGAGCACAATAAAACCTAGAGTGTTTTCCCTGGGTCAGTCAAAATCTCAGCATGGTCACTTAAGCAGAATCCTAAATTACTGTGTCTTTATTAAGCTGCAGTATATTTCTCTCTCACATAAAGCCTTCCTGTATTGGTAGATGGTCTGGAAGCAGAGAAACCTATCCATCCTTTAAAATCCTGTTTTCATCTGCATGGTTGATCCTGGTCTACATGCCAGCCAAGTTCATCCAGCGGGGAGGGGTAAGAGGAAATGGAACAAATTGCAGTTTTCTTTAAGGGATTAACCCAGAGATCCTATAAGTTGCCTTTGCTCACAAGTCATGGGCCAGAATTTACTCACTGGCCCCACCTAGCACTATGAGAGGCTGGATAATGCAGTAGCTGAAGCTCTTGGATTCTGTTGTGAAGAAGAGTGACTGGATATTGAAGACCACAGACAGTCTCTACCACATACACCATGGACTGGAGCCCATAGCCACCAAGATTCCAAGAGTGGAACATCCACACAACATTGCTTGTGATTCACAGTAACAAGGTATACTTGGATGGCCCTAATACATTTCTAAATGATTGTTCTCTTTAATGAATGTGACCTTTCTGACTCGGGTTCTCTTTTTGAATAACTATGATCTTTAAAGCCTTTCCTGGGATGCCTGAGTGGCTCAGTGGTTGAGTGTCTGCCTTTGGCTCAGGGCATGACCTGGGGTCCTGGGATCGAGTCCTGCATTGGGCTCTCTGTAGGGAGCCTGCTTCTCCCTCTGCCTATGTCTCTGCCTCTCTCTGTGTATCCCTCATGAATAAATAAATAAAATCTTTTTTAAAAAAGCCCAACACACCTTTCCTGACTCTGTGTGGGGATTGGGGCACAGATCTCATGTTTTCCCAAACAGTTAGTCCATCTACCCATCCATTTACTCATGCATGCAATCATTCCATTCACTGAACTAACTACACAATGTATATTCTGTGTTGTTTGTATACTGATTCAACCCTCAGGCACAATGCACTCCCCACTCCTGTCCCTCAACCAAGAATTACATTCTGATACAATAGAAAAACAGAGACTAGAGTGAGGGCACCCCAAATCTTAGGAATACAGTCCCACCAACAGTACTTTAAAGCTAGAGAGTAGAAATAAATTGAAGGAATTAATCACATTTATAATGAAGAACGTAAATACAAGTAATAGTCTCTGCTACAGTTCATATGGCTGTATAACAAATCATCCCCAAACAAGGATTAAAACAATGACATTAATTTTGCTGCCGTATATGAAATTTGGGCAAGGCTCTTTAGCTACAGCTCATCTCTACTCCTCTTAGATTCAGCTGGGGTTGCTCAAAAGCTAGAGACTGGAATCATCTGAAGGTCCAGTGAATTATATGTCTACTAGTAAATATTGGCTGCTGGCTGAGATTTGTGCTACGGCTGTTTGTAGCAGCATCTATATGTCCTCTTCACATGGCCTGGACTTCTTCATAACATAGCGTCTAGTTCCCAAATGACAAGAGTCATTTGTCACTTGTATAACAGTCTCAAGAGTCACAAGGTAGTCTCTTGGTTGGAGCAGTCACAAGCTCACCCAGGTTCAAGAAGAGAGGTAAAAGACTCTACTTCTTGATGAAGGAGTCACAACGTGGCCACTTTTGGAACTTGTAATCTGCCACAATTACCCTTTTACTCAACTTCAACTTCTTGGAAGTACTTTCCTTGGTGGAGTGGCTCATACCTTCATTCTTGGTGATCTCATCTGGATGGGACTGTGATTCTTCTCCTAGGAATCATGACAACACAGCGCAAGCTACATCTCAAAAGATCTCCTGGGCTTTGTCCATTTTTTTTCCTAGCCCACAGTGTTAAACAGCGATCCTTTTGCACCTGGTAAACAGTAAATTATCTGGCCACTACCTTCATGCTCTCTTTGCCTGTTGACTCAATGGTAATGGAGAGGTGGCCATTTCAGCCCCCAGTGCAGCATAACCATTACTGTAACCACTCGTAGAAAATTAATCCTTAGGTATTCACTCTCTGCTAACTGTCCCGGGAATGGAAATCTTAATTGGTATAGGATGTAACTGTGCAAAGTACCACCTCTTTCTCCACACCTTGATTCCCATGTCCATATGTTCTAGCTGTTGGAGAAGGAGCTCCATATGTTTGTCCCTTGGTCCAAGTACACGCTTCATGCTATAAGATATCATCCTCACCTTACAAGTGTTTCTCCTGGCTAGGATCTTTAGGTAGTCTCTCCATTGTAGCCGAGGCCAACTGTGTTTGTTTGTTTTGTTTTTAGCTTTCTATTCCCACAAAATCTTATTTTATTTTGTTTAATTTCATTTCATTTTTATTTTTATTTGAGTAAACACAATTTTATATTAGTTTCCGATGTACAACATCATGATTTCAAGAGGTTTATATGTTATGATACGCTCACCACAAGTATAGCTATTATCTGTCACCCAGCAATGCTTTTACGATATTATTGAGTATATTACCTATCCTGTGACTTCTATTCCCATGACTTATTCATTCCATAACTGCAAGCCTGTATCTCCCTCCCCCCTTCAACCATTTTGCCCACCCCTCCATTCCCCTTGCCTCTGGCAACTATCAATTTGTTCATATTTATAGATCTGATTCTGCTTTTTGTGTTATTCATTCATATTTTTTTAGATTCCACATATGAGTGAAATCATATGGCGTTTGTCCTTTTTTTTTTTTTACTTCTTTCACTTATCAGGTAATACTGATACCTCCTGGGTCTGTCTATGCTGTTGCAAATGGCAAGATTTCATCCTTTTATGGCTGAGTAATACCCTATTATATATTATGTAACATTACATCTTCCTTATCCATTCGTCTGTCAATGGACACTTAGGTTGCTTCCATATCTTGGCTATTGTAAGTAATGCTGCAGTAAACGTAGGGATGCATATATCTTTTTGAATTCATGTTTTCATACTCTCTGGGTAAATACCCAGTAGTGGAATGATTGGATTGCATATTCTCTATTTTTTTTGTATTTTCTGAGAAACCTCCATACTTTTTCTACAGTGACTGCACCAATTTACATTCCCACAAACAGTGCAAAAGGGTTCTTTTTTCTCCACATCCTCACTGACATTTGTTATTTCTTATGTTTTTCATTTTAGCCATTCTGACAGGTGTAAGGTGATATCTCATTGTGGTTTTGATTTGCATTTCATTGATAATTAGTAACGTTGGGCATATTTTCATATGTCTGTTAGCCCTCTGTGTATCTTCTTTGGAAAGCTATCTATTCAGGTCCTTTGCTCACTTTTAAAATTAGATTGTTTGGTTGTTTTGGCATTGAGTTGTGTAAATTCTTTATATATTTCGGTTCTTAACCCCTTATTGGATATATAATTTGCAACAGTCCACATATTTTGATCTTAAGTTTTCCCAAGAAGGAAACAATAAATATTAGAGATAAATTAAATGAGTAACAGAAAAAATAACAGAGAAAAATCAATGAAACCCAAAGTTGTTTCTAAAAAAGAAAAAATCACCAAGACTTTACGTATATTGACTTAAAAGACAGAGAGAGAGGACCCAAATTACAACAGGTTTTACAGGAATAAAGAGGATATAAAAGAATGCTATAAACAATTCTGGGTCAACAAATTGTATAACTTTGGTGAAATGAATAAATTCGTAGAAACAAACAATCTAACAAGACCGCATCACAAAGAATTAGTCTGAGTCAGGAATTAAAAAAAAAAAAAAAAACTCCCAACAAAGAAAAGCACATACTCAGGTTGTTTCAATTCTGATTTTTCTAAACATTTAAAAATAATTAACAGGAATCTTCCACAAATTCTTCCAAACAATTGCCAAGGACAGAACATTTTTTAACTCAGTCTACAAAGCCAGCATTGCCATAACACCAAAACCAGACAAAAACATGACAAGAACCAATATCCCTGGTCAATACTGATGCAAAAATCCTCAACAAAATACTAACAAACAGACTTTAATAGCATATTAGAAAGATTATACACCATAACCAAGTGAGATTTATTTCTGGAATGAAAAGATACCTCAACATACAAAAAAGTCAATCAGTGCAATTCATTATGTGAATATAATGAAGGAAAAATTCCACATGATCTCCTCAATTGATATCAATTACATTTGATAATATTTAACACCCTTTCCTGATAAACACACTCAACAAAACAGGAATAAAGAAAAGTACATCATAATAAAGGTCATGATGTAAAGCCTACAGTTAACATTGCATTTGATTGAAATATTTACTCTAAAATTAAGAATAATACAAAGGTGACTGCTTTCACTACTTTTATTTAACATATCACTTGGAAGTCCCAGAGAGAATATCTAGGCAAGAAAAAGAAGTAGAAGTCATCCAAATTACAAAGGAAAAGGTAAAACTATCTCTGTTCACTGGCAAAATGATATATGTAGAAAACCCTAGAGATTACACACACACACACACACACACACACACAGAGAGAGAGAGAGAGAGAGAGAGAGAGAACCCACTACTGACTATCTCCTATCTCTCCCACTAATTACAACTAAAGACTCTGGAAAAAATACAGAGTGTGTACCTGAGGAATCAGAAATTTGGGTAAAAGTAGATAGATTTTAGTAAAGAAGCAAAATATGGAGTCCATCCAAATTTATATCTGAGCACCATTCTTTTCTCTGAAACTCAGACTTGTCTAACCTACATGGCTTCCCTGTTTGGATGGACTCTTGGGTTTGTTATGTATATATATATTTTTTCACTAATACCTATCAACAAGTCTTCTTGATTCTATCTTCAAAATATATCCTGAGTACAACTGTCTCATCTATTACTACCACTTTAAAATCCAATGTCACTCATCTCTTGCCTTAATTAACATCTCAGTTTTCCTCCTTTATTCAACTCTCATCCCTGTGAAATATATTGTCCACAAAGTAGCCACCATGTTTCTTCAGCATATTGAACAAATTATGTCAGGACCTGTTAAATTTTTGAGTTCCCACTTTAACTTTAATAAAATCGTTACTCCTTAGCATGGCCTGCAAGACACTAGACTGTATGGCTTCTGCCTACCCCTCCAACTTCTCCTCTCATTTAGTACACTGTATCCACACTTGATTTTATCCGTTCTTTGTTCCAGGCTTGGTCCCTTCATGAGGCTTTTTTATGTTCTGTTTCTCTGATGTATTATTTTTTTCTATTGTTGCTTTCAAAATTTCCTTTTCTCCCTTTGGCTTTTGAGTTTTGCTTCTCTTTGTGTTTCTCCTGCTTGGAGCTCATTTAGTTTCTTTGATCTTTAAGTTAATACTTTTACCAAATTTGGGGAATTTTTTTTTTTGTCTTTTGTTCTTCAGAAACTTTGTCTGCCCCTTCTTTTTCTTTTGCCCTTTCTGTATTACAATTACACATATGTTGGGGTGCTTGATATTTTTGCACAGACCTCTGAAGCTTCATTCACTCTTTTATCCCTGTTCTTTAGATTGACTAATTTCTATTGTTCTGTCTTCATGTTTTGCAGTGGTTTCTTTTGTTATCTCAGTTATGCTTCTCAGTAAATCTCGTGAATTTTTTTTCATTTTGGTTATTACGCTATTCAGCTCTAGATTTTCCATTGTTTTTCTCTCAGAATTTTTATTTCTTGGCTAATATTCCCTATTTTTGTCCCAAATCCACTCTATTTTCCTTTAACTTTTAAATATTTATTTCTTAAAATTTTTAAATTTATTTATAATAGTTGCATTGAAGTGTATCTGCTAAATTAATATCTAGTTTTACATAGAGGCAGATTTCACTGACTCATTTCCTTTCTTTTTTTAAGATTTTGTTTATTTATTCAAGAGAGACACAGAGAAAGAGAGGCAGAGACATAGGCAGAGGAAGAAGCAGGCTCCTGGTGGGAAGCCCCATGCGGGACTCGATTCCAGAACTGTGGGATCATGCCCTGAGCCAAAGGCAGACACTCAACCACTAAGCCACCTAGGCGTCCTGACTCATTTATTGTCTTGGTAATGAGTTATACTTTCCATTTTTTCCCTATCTAATAAATTTGAATTGAAAGATGAACTTATAGATGGCACATTCTAGCGATTTTGATTTTGTTTTGTTTTCTGAATGTTTCTAGCTTCATCTTTTTTTTTCTATTAGTTGATAATTATTGTGACCTCAACTGGACTCAACTGCTAAAACTGTTTCCCAGATGTGTATAGGCAATAATGTCTGTGCTCAGCATTTTTTCCTTTCCTTTCCTTTCCTTTCCTTTCCTTTCCTTTCCTTTCCTTTCCTTTCCTTTCCTTTCCTTTCCTTTCCTTCTTCTTTTTCTTTTGTTTCTTTTCTTTTCTTTCCTTACATTCTTTTTCTCTTTTTTTTTTGGCTGGGAATTCTGGCAGTCTCCCTTTCACCTGTACAGTTTTGTATTCAGAAAGTTAGGGTGGAGCTTTTGTCCAAACACCTCAATCCTAGGGTTGCCAGGTAAAACACAAGATGCCTTTTGAATTTCAGATAAGCAATGAATAATATTTTTAGTATATTTAAAATTCAAATTTAACTGGGAATTTTTATTTTTATTTGCTAAATATTGCAGCCCTACTCAAACCAGTAAGGCTACCTCTCTCTGTCGTCCAAGTTGCCTGTGGGTTGAGGAGTGCATTAAAAATTATAGCAACATCCATCACAAGTCATCCAAGACTTCCAATTTTTTCCTGACTCCCTGGGTCTCCCTCATGGATGCATAATTTAGCAGTCAGACCATAAGCACTGGAGAATACGATATCTCAACCCTTTTGTGACTCTTTACTTCCAAACTATCTGTGCAAAATCTCTAAGTTGGCCTGTCAACATTCCCAGATTGAGTCCACCACCTCTACACAGCACAACAGTTGACTTTTACGATCTGAGCTGGAGAGAGGGAATGAGGACACCCCCAGGAAAAAGGCCACAAACTTTCCTTCTTACCTGACACTGTAGCAGTTTTTTCATAAAGAAACATTTCTCAGGGTTTCAATTGTCTGTCCGTACCATGACGTGGTTGTTTTTCTTTTTTTTCCTTTTTTTTTTTTTTTGAAGTGGTTGTTTTTCAATATTTTGTTTTACTTGTGTTCTGTGAAAGTGAATTCCCCAAACTCCACACACCACTATTACTGGAAGCCATTCTGGGTACTGAAAACTGTGATTCTCTGTGTGTGAGACGGCAAAGAAAAGAACTCCACATTATACTCATGTAACGTATTCACCACTCACTACAATAGCCTGTCTACTACCTGGTACCTACACATTAATATCTACATTAGATTTTATAGAATAAAGGGAGTGTCCCTTCTGTCAGAGTCATTACAAAGATAAATTAATAAATGCAGTAAGAAAACAGCAATGCCTACCATGTTTTAGGGATATCCTGGACGTGAGAAATGAAAGAATGGATCATGGTCTTTGGCATCTGGGAATCTCACAACTATTTTGGTTAGGCAAACATAAACAGAAAAGCTGCGGAAGTGCAAAGAAAGGACACAGGGGAGGGAAGCCTGTGAGAAAAGCATATACAGCGGAGTTGTGGCCAAAGCAGCAAGAGGAAAACAAAGAGAGAAGTCTGAGGAGGAAAAGAGAGAGAAGTCTGTTTTGAATGTGAAAGAGCTCACCTGGACTCACCCAAGGCCACTGATCACTGAGTTCACGTTCTTGATTATGCTGAAGTAAGCCTGAATGACATCTGCAATTATTCTCTGAAAAACTAAAGTAACCTGATGGCAGTGTTGTATTCATCCAACTAGTTTTTATTGAAACCCAACACTGTTCATCAGTTCTTTTGTATTTGGGTTTATGAAGGGGGAAAAGTGGAGAATACAGTGGTATCAGAATATTCTGAACAAGATATGGGGATAAAAGCCACCACTACCAGACCACCCCAATCCTGTTCTTATGAACATGCATACAAGTAGAGACATTCTACGTTCTCTCATTTTCAATATATTATTTCCTGTGAACAAAATGACAATATAATAATAGCTATGTTTTTTGAGTGAGCATTATGTGTCATCATCCCTCATTTTCTGGGGACCAGGCTCCAGGTGCTGGGTGAGGCAGGCTATGGAGACATAGGGATGATTCTTATAGGATAACAGTGCTTGAGTAGTTCATAGTCTAGTAAGCAGACAACCACAGTGAAAATAATTAAAAGGCAAATATGATGAGAGCCATGGCAGGAGTGAGCTAGAGAAGCTTGAAACATGAACAAAGGAATTCAAGTTTTCAGGAACAGCTTCACAGAGGTGGTAACATAATATTATTATTCACATTTTTAGATGAGGTAACAGTGGGTCAGAGAGGTTAAGTCATTCATTCACCCAGCAGGTGATGAAGCCATTTATCAATCTAGATATGTTTAAATGCAAAGTTCTGAGAAAATGCAACATGTATTACAAAAATCCTTCCCTCATATTAGTATTGATTTTTACAATTCATATTCATCACCTCTACTTCAATTTGGTACTGTTTTTCATTCAATACATGCCTTTCTATTTCGTATTTTAAAATTGTATTGTGAGAATTATAGATTCACATGAAGTTGTAAGAAGTAATACAGATGAGATTTTGCAAAACTATAGTATAATATCACAATTAGAATATTGACATGGATGCAATCCACTGATCTTACTCAGATTTACCAGTGGTATTTATTTGTGTAGGAGTAGGTGTGTATTTAGTGCCATACAAGTTTATCACATGTGTAGACTTGTGTATCCAACACCACAGTAAAGATACTGATGTAGTCCTTTATCACAAGGATCACACACATGGCCCTTTTAATGACACACATCTTCCTGTGCTATGGTCCCTAACTCCCCTAATCTGGCAACCACAAATGGATTCTACATCTCTAAAATTTTATCATTTCAAATATGATGCAACAGTGAAATCATACAGCATGTAACCTTTTGGCTATATTTATTATTTCCTCAGTATACTTCTCTGAAGATTCATCCAAGTTGTTGAATGTATTAAGAGTTCAGGGGGCAGGGCAAGATGGCGGAAGAGTAGGGTCCCCAAGTCACCTGTCCCCAACAACTTACCTAGATAACTTTCAAATCATCCTGAAAACCTATGAATTCAACCTGAGATTTAAAGAGAGAACAGCTGGGACGCTACAGAGAGAAGAGTGTGTGCTGCTAACAAAGTAGGAAGACGGGAAAAAAAATAAAAAATAAAAATTAATCAAGTGGGAGAGGGGCCCCAACGAGGAGCCGGGCTGAGGCCAGGCAGCGAAGGCCTCCAGGACAGGAAAGCCCAGTCCCGGAGAAGCAGGAACTTTAAAAATCCACACGGGATTCTTCCTGGATGGAAAGGCACTGAGCAAGGAACTCGGGCAGAAATGCAGGAGGGGCAGTGGAGCCTCCAGGTTCCCGGGGTCACTAACAGAGGAACTGATCCTGTGGGAGAGCACCACACACACAGTGGGCAGAGCTCAGTAAAGGGCTGGAGAGCGCCTGGCAGGGCCTCAGGGGAAGCTCAGCTGCGCCCTGCTGCCTTCGGGAGCCGCCGGGAGCGCGATTCTAGCAGCACAGGCCCCGGATCCCAGGGCACCGAACTGACACAGCCTAGGATCCTTCATTCCGCCTAAACAGGTGGAGGAGGGGAGGGCTCAGGACAGCAAGGACGCTACTGCCACCGGGCGGCCCCGGGCTATGCAGATCAGCACCGCTCCTCCCCCTCCCCCTCGCCGGTCCCCGGGATCATCCAGGGCAGTGCCGACTGGGAGACTGCAGTAGTTACTGTCGGAGCTGACTCCAGGGCTGGAGAGCTGGCCACGCCCAGTGTTGTCATCCCTCCTGGTGTCACCCTGTCCCTGGGATGTAGCGGGGCCTCCAGGGAAGGAACAGGGGCCTCACAGGATAACAGCTCCCACTGAGCCCAACACCTGGCAGGGGTAGGGGCAGCGCCCCCAGGTACACACACCTGACAATCAGCACAGCATGCCCCTTCCCAACTGGAAGGATAGGAGAAGAGCAAGTTCTTGACTGAGCAGTGCTAGAAAGCTCCAGGGGAGTCAAGGGACTTACAGTATATAGAAGCAGAAGATACTGCCTTGTTTTTTGTTTTGTTTTGTTTTTTTCTTTTTTTCTTCCTTTTCCCAGTACAACTCCTTTTCAGCCACTCTGCACTGAGCTAAATGACTAGAAAGAAGAACTCACCAGAAAACACAGAATCAGAAACAGTACTCTCTGCCACAGAGTTACAGAATTTACATTACAATTTGATGTCAGAAAGACAATTAAGAAGCACAATTATAAAGCTCCTGGTGGCTCTGGAAAAAAGCATAAAGGAATCAAGAGACTTCATGACAGCAGAATTTATATCTAATCAGGCTGAAATTAAAAATCAATTAAATGAGATGCAATTCAAACTGGAGTTCCTAACGATGAGGCTTAATGAGGTAGAAGAAAGAGTGAGTGACATAGAAGACAAGGTGATCCTTGCTAGGAAGGAAGCTGAGGAGAAAAGAGAAAAACAAAAACAAAAACAATTAAAGACCGTGAAGAAAGGTTAAGGAAAATAAATGACAACCTCAGAAGGAAAAAAATCTACATTGAATTGGGGTTCCAGAGGGTGCCAAAAGGGACAGAGGACCAGAAAGTGTATTTGAACAAATCATAGCTGAGAACTTCCCTAACTTGGGGAGGGAAACAGGCATTCAGATCGAGGAGAAAGAGAGATTCCCCATCCCCTAAAATCAATAAAAGCCTTCAACACCTTGACATTTAAGAGTGAAACTTGCAAATTCCAGGGATAAAGAGAAAGTCCTTAAAGCAGCAAGAGACAAGAAATCCCTAACTCATATAGGGATAAATACTATATTAACAGCAGACTTCTCCACAGAGACCTGGCAGGCCAGAAAGGGCTGGCAGGATATATTCAGGGTCCTATATGAGAAGAGCATGCAGCCAAGAGTCCTCTATCCAGCAAGGCTCTCATTCAGAATAGAAGGAGAGATAAAGAGCTTCCAAGATAGGCAGAAACTGAAAGAATATGTGACCACCAAACCAGCTCTGTAAGAAATAACAAGGGAGACTCTGTAAAAGAAAGAGGAAGTCCAAAGAAACAATCCACAAAAACAGGGACTGAATAGGTATCATGATGACACTGAATTGATATCTTTCAATACTAACTCTGAACGTGAATGGGCTTAATGATCCCATCAAAAGACGCAGGGTTTCAGAATGGATAAAAAAGCAAGACCCATCTATTTGCTGTCTACAAGAGACTCATTTCAGACCTAAGGACATCTACACCCTAAACATAAAAAGGTTGGAGAACAATTTACCATTCAAATGGTCCTCAAAAGACACAGGAGTAGCCATCCTCAGATCAGATAAATTAAAGTTTATCCAAAGACTGTTGTAAGAGATATAGCGGGACACTATATCAAACCTAACGGACCTATCCAACAAGAGGATCTAAATATCGTGAATATTTATGCCCCTGATGTAGGAGCCGCCAAGTATATCAATCAATTAACAACCAAAGTTAAGACATACTTAGATAATAATACACTAATGCTGGGATACTTCAAGACGGAACTTTCTGCAAACGACAGCTTTTCTACGCACAACATCTCCAAAGAAACAAGAGCTTTAAATGATACACCAGACCAGATGGATTTCACAGATATTTACAGAACTTTACATCCAAACACAACTCAATACACATTCGTCTCAAGTGCACATGGAACTTTCTCCAGAATAGACCACATACTGGGTCACAAATCAGGTCTTAACCAACACCAAAAGATTGGGATCATCCCCTGCATATATTCAGACCATAATTCTTTGAAACTAGAACTCAATCACAAGAAGAAATTTGGAAGAAATCAAACACGTGAAGGTTAAAGAGCATCCTGCTAAAAGATGAAAGGGTCAACCAGGAAATTAGAGAAGAATGAAAAAAAATTCATGGAAACTAATGAGAATGAAGATACAACTGTCCAAAATCTTTGGGATACAGCAAAAGCAGTCCTGAGAGGAAAATACATTGCCATACAAGCATCCCTCAATAAATTGGAAAAAACTCAAATACACAAGCTAACCTTCCACCTAAAGGAACAGGAAAAGAACAGCGAATAAAACCTACACCCAGCAGAAGAGAGTTAATAAAGATTCAAGCAGAACTCAATGAAATGGAGACCAGGAGAACTGTGGAACAGATCAACAAAACCAGGAGGTGGTTCTTTGAAAGAATTAATAAGATAGATGAACCATTAGCCAGCATTGTTAAAAAACAAAAGAGAAAAGACTCAAGTAAATAAAATCACCAATGAAAAAGGAGAGATCACAACTGGTACAAAGGAAATACAAACGATTTTGAAAACATATGATGAGCAGCTATACGCCAATAAATTAGGCAATCTAGAAGAAATGGATGCATTCCTGTAAAACCACAAACGACCAAAACTGGAACGGGAAGAAATAGAAACCTTGAACAGGCCGATAACCAGGGAGGAAATTGAAGCAGTCATCAAAAACCTCCCGAGACACAAAAGCCCAGGGCCAGATGGCTTCCCAGGGGAATTCTATCAAACGTTTAAAGAAGAAACAATACCTATTCTACTAAAGCTGTTTGGAAAGATAGAAAGAGATGGAATACTTCCAAACTCATTCTCCGAGGCCAGCATCGCCTTAATTCCAATACCAGACAAAGACGCCACCAAAAAGGAGAATTATAGACCAATATGCCTGATAAACACAGATGCAAAAATTCTCAACAAGATACTAGCCTATTGGATCCAACAGTATATTGAGAAGATTATTCACCATGACCAAGTGGGATTTATCCCCAGAATGCAAGGCTGGTTAAACACTCATAAAGCAGTCAGTGTGATAGACCATATCAACAAGAGAAAAAACAAGAACCATATGATCCTCTCAATAGATGAAGAGAAAGCATTTGACAGAAGACAGCATCCATTCCAGATCCAAACTCTTTAGGGTGTAGGGATAGAGGGAACATTCTTCAGCATATTAAAAGCCATCTACAAAAAGCCCACAGCAAATATCATTCCCAATGGGGAAACATTGGGAGCCTTTCCCCTAGATCCGGAACATGACAGGGATGTCCTTTCCCAGCACTGTTATTCAACATAGTAGTAGAAGTCCTAGACTCAGCAATCAGAAAACAAAAAGACATTAAAGGCATTCAAATTGGCAAAGAAGACATCCATCTCTCCCTCTTTGCAGATGACATAATAGTGTGCAGAGAAACCCCAAAAGACTCCACCACAAGATTGCTAGAACTCATACAGCAATTCGGCAGTGTGGCAGGATACAAAATCAATGCCCAGAAGTCAGTGGCATTTCTAGACACCAACAATGAGACTGAAGAAAGAGAAATTAAGGAGTCAATCATATTTACAATGGCACCCAAAAGCATAAGATACCTAGGAATAAACATCACCAAAGAGGTAAAGGATCTGTACCCTAAAAACTACAGAACACGTCTGAAAGAAATGGAGGAAGACACAAAGAGATGGAAAAATATTCCATGCTCCTGGATTGGAAGAATTAATATTGTGAAAATGTCAATGCTACCCAGGGAAACTTACTCATGCAATGCAATTTGTATGAAACTACCACGGACTTTCTTCAGAGAGTTGGAACAAATCATCTTAAGATTTGTGTGGAGTCAGAAAAGACCCCAAATAGCCAGGGGAATATTAAAAAGGAAAACCAGAGCTGGGGGCATCACAATGCCAGACTTCAGATTGTACTACAAAGCTGGGCTCATCAAGACAGTGTGTTCCCGCACGAAAACAGACACATAGGTCAATGGAATAGAATAGAGGACCCAGAAACGGGCCCTCAACATATGGTCAACTATTATCTGACAAAGCAGGAAATATTATCCACTGGAAAAAGGACAGTCTCTTCAATAAATGGTGCTGGGAAAATTGGACAGCCACATGCAGAAGAACTACACTAGACCATTCTCCTACACCATACACAAAGATAAACTCAAAATGGATGAATGATCTAAATGTGAGACAAGAATCCATCAAAATCCTCAAGGAGAACACAGGCCTTTTTGAACTTGGCGACAACAACTTAATGGAAGATACATCTATGACGGCAAGGGAAACAAAAGTAGACATGAACTATTCAGACTTATTCAACGTATAAAGCTTCTGCACGGCGAAAGAAACAGTCCACAAAACTAAAAGACAACCTACAGAATGGGAGAAGATATTTGCAAATGACATATCAGATAAAGGGCTAGTATCCAAGATCTATAAAGAACTTATTCAACTCAACAGCAAAGAAACAAACAATCCAATCATGAAATGGGCAAAAGACATGAACAGAAATCTCACAGAGGAAGACATAGACATGGCCCACAAGCACATGAGAAAATGATCGGCATCTCTTGCCATCAGGGAAATACAAAACAAAACCACAATGAGATGTGCCCTCATACCGGTGAGAATCGTGAAAATTAACAAGACAGGAAACAACAAATGTTGGAGAGGATGTGGAGAAAGGGGAACCCTCTTGCACTGTTGGTGGGAATGTGAACTGGTACAACCACTCTGGAAAACTGTGTGGAGGTTCCTCAAAGAGTGAAAAATAGATCTGCCCTACGACCCAGCAATTGCACTGTTGGGGATTTACCCCAAAGATACAGATGCAGTGAATCCCCGGGACACCTGTATCCCAATGGTTATAGCAGCAATGTCCACAATAGCCAAACTGTGCAAGGAGCCTCAGTGTCCATCGAAAGAATGGATAAAGAAGATGTGGTGTATGTATACAGTGGAATATTAATTACTCAGACATTAGAAACGACATATACCCACCATTTGCTTCGATGTGGATGGAAGTTGAGGGTATTATGCTGAGTGAAGCAAGTCAATCGGAGAAGGACAAACATTATATGGTCTCATTCATTTGGAAAATATAAAAATAGTGAAAGGGACTAAAGGGGAAAGGAGAGAAATTGAGTGGGAAATATCAGTGAGGGTGACAGAGCTTGAGTTACTCCTAACTCTGGGAAATGTACAAGGGGTGGTGGAAAGGGAGGTGGGCGGGGCTTGGGGTGAATGGCTGACGGGCACTGAGGGGGGCACTTGATGGGAGGAGTACTGGATGTTATGCTATATGTTGGCAAATTTAACTCCAATAAAAATATACAAAAAATAGTTCATTCCTTTTATTGCTGAGTAGAACTCTGTGCAATGGATGTATCATAGGTTGCTTAGCCATTCATCTGTTTGAAGGACATCAGGGCTGTTTCTAGTTTTTGGCTATTACCAACAATGTTGCTATGAGCATTTTTTATACGGAATTTTGGCAAATATTAATTTTTATTTATATGGTGTAAATGCCCAAGAGTAAAATGTCTAGGACGTACAGTTACTGTCTATTTAGTTTTTAAGAAACTACCAAACTGTATTGCAGAGTGGCAATGTCATTTTATGTTTCCAAGAAATACACATGAGTATAAGTGCTCCAGATTCTCCACACCTTCACCAGCATTTGGTATTGTCAGTATTATTTTGTTATTATTTTGGCCGGTGTGGCAAATATGTAGTGCTAGTTCATTGTCATTTTAATATGCTTTCTTAATGGCTAATGGTGTTTGTTATCTTTTTAGAGATTATTTGCCACATTATATCCTCTGCAGTGACATGGCTGTTCATGTTTTTGTCCACTTTCTAGTTGGCATATATACTTTTTAACTTTGGTCTCTTGAGAATTCTTTATATATTCTAAATACTAATCCTTTGTCAAATATATGGTTTGAAATACATCCTCCCAGACGGTAGCTTGTCTTTTCAATTTTACATGGGCTTTCACAGAGCAAAAGTGTTTAATTTTGATGAGGTTCAGTTTATCAATTTTTCTCTTTGTGGATCATGCTTTTGGTTTCAAGCCTAAGGACTCATTTCCTAACCTGAGATTTCAAAGATTTTGCTATCTATTTAAAATTTTTGTTATTGCCTTATGTTTTCCTTTTATGTTCATAATTTATCTTTTAAATTTTTTTATTGGAGTTCAATTTGCCAACATTTAGCATAACACCCAGTGCTTATCCCGCCAAGTGCCCCCGCTCAGTGCCGATCACCCAGTCACCCAAACCCCCCCGCCCACCTCCCCTTCCACTACCCCTTGTTCATTTCCCAGAGTTTAGGGGTCTCTCATGTTTTGTCACCCTCACTGATATTTTCACTCATTTTCTCTCCTTTCCCTTTATTCCCTTTCACGAATTATTATATTCCCCAAATGAATGAGACCATAAAATGTTTGTCCTTTTCCGATTGACTTATTTCACTCAGCATAATACCCTCCAGTCCCATCCACGTTGAAGCAAATGGTGGGTATTTCTCGTTTCTAATGGCTGAGTAATATTCCATTTTATACATATACCACATCTTCTTTATCCAATCATCTTTCGATGGACACCGAGGCTCCTTCCAGTTTGGCTATTGTGGACATTGCTGCTATAAACATCAGGGTGCAGGTGTCCCGGCGTTTCACTGCATCTGTATATTTGGGGTAAATCCCCAGCAGCGCAATTGCTGGGTCCTAGGGCAGATCTATTTTTCACTCTTTGAGGAACCTCCACACAGTTTTCCAGAGTGGCTGCAACAGTTCACATTCCCACCAACAGTGCAAGAGGGTTCCCCTTTCTCCACATGCTCTCCAACATTTGTGGTTTCCTGCCTTGTTAATTTTCCCCATTCTCACTGGGGTGAGGTGGTATCTCATTGTGGTTTTGATTGGTATTTCCCTGATGGCCAGTGATGCGGAGCATTTTCTCATGTGCTTGTTGGCCCTGCCTATGTCTTCCTCTGTGAGATTTCTGTTCATGTCTTTTGCCCATTTCATGATTGGATTGTTTGTTTCTTTGCTGTTGAGTTGAATAAGTTCTTTATAGATCTCGGATACTAGCCCTTTATCTGATAGGTCATTTGCAAACATCTTCTCCCAATCTGTAGGTTTTCTTTTAGTTTTGTGGACTGTTTCTTTTGCTCTGCAGAAGCTTTTTATCTTGATGAAGTCCCAATGATTCATTTCTGCTTTTGTTTCTCTTGCCTTCATGGATGTATCTTGCAAGAAGTTGCTCTGGCCAAGTTCAAAAGGGTGTTGCCTGTGTTCTCCTCTAGGATTTTGATGGATTCTTATCTCACATTTAGATCTTTCATCCATTTTGAGTTTATCTTTGTGTATGGTGTAAGAGAATGGTCTAGTTTCGTTCTTATGCATGTGGATGTCCAATTTTCCCAGCACCATTTATTGAAGAGACTGTCCTTTTTCCAGTGGATAGTCTTTCCTGCTTTGTCAAATCATAATTTGTTTTGAATGAACTTTTATATAATGTGTGAAGTTTAAGTCATGATTTATTTTTTGGACCTGTGGAAGTCCTGGTGCTAGTTGCTCTAGTACCATTTGTTGAAAACGCCATCCTTCTTCCATTGAATTGCTTTTGCACTCTTGTCAAAATTCAAGTCAGCATTTTTGTGTGAATCTATTTGAGGATTCTTGAACTAGTCCACTTATGCAAGTGTCTATCCCTCAGCCAACACCATACTGTTTTGATTACTGGAGCTAAATAATAATATACCAATAATATATGAATGTATTGGTAGAATAATTCCTTCCACTTTATTCTTTTTGAGGAGTTGTTGTTGTCTTGAATATTTGTAGCATATTTTATTACATGGTAATCTTTTCATTTAAGTTTATTCTTTTCTGGATCATTGTTGAATCAGATGCAGTTGAAAGAAATAATACACAGAGAGCCCAGTTGCCATCTGCTCAATTTCTTCCAATGGTAATATCTCACAAAACTATAATATAGTGACAAGGATATCAACCTTGATATAGGCAGGCTACAAAACATTTCCATCACAGGGATCTGTCATATTACCTTTTTAATTTTTTTTTTTAACAACCGGACCCACTTTCTTTCCACTCTTAACATTCCTCAACCTGGCAGCCATCAGCCTGTGTCACATTTATTTTGTAATTTTAAGAATGGAATAATCCTGTATGTAACCTTCTGATATTGGCTTTTTTTCACTTACCATCATTCTCTGGCAATCTGCAAATAGAGTTGCATATGTAAATAGTTCATTTCTTACTGGTGAGCAATATTCCATGGCATGCGTACACCATAATCTGTGTAGCCATTTACCCACTGAATCCTTCAGAGGGTCCTTCCCAGGATTTGGCTATTTCAGATAAAGCTGCTATAAACATTTGTGCACAGATTTCTGTGTGAAAAATAGTTTTCATTATTCTGGAACAAATGACCAGAACTACAATCCTCCCACTTTATTCTTTTTTTCTCCACAGTGCTCAAATTTTATTTTTTATTTTATTATTTTATTTTTAAATTTAAATTCAATTAATTAACATATAGTTTGTTACTAGTTTCAAAGGTAGAGTTCAGTGTTTCATCAGCCATATATAACACCTAGTGCTCATTATATCATGTGCCCTCCTTCATGCCCATCACCAGTTATCCCATCCCCACCCCCCCTTCCCCTACAGCAACCCTCAGTTTGTTTCCTATGATTAAGAGTCTTTTATGATTTGTCTCCCTCTGTAGTTTCATCTTGTTTAATTTTTCCCTCTCTTCCTCTGTGCTCCTGTATTTTGTTCCTTAAATCCCACATACGAATGAAATAATATGATTTATGAGTCATCATGCCTTCCCATTTGTAAAATTATGATTCTTATAGTGGTTATTAGTTTTATGGCAGCATACTAACAACATTTTCCAGCTTTTTTGAGATATAATTGACATATAACAAATTATGATTAGTATAAGCTTTTCAATTTGCTCCAGATTGTAAATTGTAAGTGGAATGAAGCATCATTTCCAGTTGATAAACATACCCACAGATAATGTGATATCTCTTAAATTAAGATGTGTCAATTAAGCCAATAAACAATGGCAATAGGAAAACTATTGATAAAATATAACCAGGGAATGTTCATCTTAATACACACACACACACACACACACACACACACATTTTTTAAGCAAAAAGACAATTATTTGAAAGAGGACAAATGGTAACCAGCTACCAGGAAAACAGGTAATGAGCTTGGTCAGGAGTACTTTTTTAAAGCCCACAATATAACTAGAAAGATGAAAAGAAGAATGGAGGAGAGTTTCAGTCCTATAAGAAGATATCCCAATAGCCTGTACCAAGGTCATACTTTCTGATCAAGAGATTATAAAAGCCATAAATAAAATCATCACCATGGGAAATGACAGACAGTGACTTTGAATACACAAGTAGAAAGGATATTGGTAAGAATAAGCATTCTGTGCCTTCAGGCTTTGGTGGATAGTTGGATCCCCCAAAACACAAGCAAAGACTGAAATCCAAATGAAAATTACTGTGAAGAAATAAAATAACTTTACAAATAAAAAATTAAATTAAATTAAATTAAATTAAATAACTTTACATGTCAAAAGTTTGGTGGCTTTAGAGAAATTCAGGTAATAATTTGCACATGTTATCAAGAAAGCTGGATGATACAATAAGCCATAAGTAAAGGAAATAGTTTCAGTAAATAAGCAGATGTGGTATTTAGTAAACTTAATGCCTAAAAGTACAATATTCCCTGAGATAGAACATAATGGACATGTTTGCCAAAAGTAAAGACCAATGAATGCTAGTGAGATGCAAAAATAAACTATAACATTTTGATAGGTGTTTTTCTGTCTCATTCTAATGTGAGCATCTTTAATAACATACTCCCAAGTATAGAGTTAACACTTAGGGGCTGGTTGATTTGATGTAACTGGCACTGAAAAGCACAGTTCTTTGAAGAAAAAGTCACCATATTTTCTTATTAAATTTCATGAAGCCTCATGAAATACAGAGAATAAAACAGTTTCATTTTATTTTTCATCCTCTGCTTTCTCCAATGGGTCTTTTTTGGTTGATAATCCTTACGTTTCATTTAGGTTTTACTGTCTTCAATTATCTTACTTTTAGCTCCTTGTCTGTCATTTGGCTATACCAAAATGCCAGGTAAGTTCTGAGTCATTTGCACAACCGTGAACCAATGTAGAGCGTTTCCATCTAAATGAGTCTTCACCAGCAGGCCAGCTGTGTGTGGTCACTTCTGGAATGCGGAGGGTGGGCCCTGCCACCAGAGACCATTTGAAGCATAGCAGCTCACACTGGCACTCAGCTTCCTTGTCGCTGGGCTCCTGACCAGACAAGTTGTGAGATTGCCACCCAGGCAGTTGCAGCAAAGGGCCCTGATTGACTGCCAGGGAGAAGGCAGGAACCCCGTGGGTCTGCTGCTCTGCTCTGCAGCGCCCTGTGCTCTCCCTGGAGGAGGAGCCAGAGGACAGGGTGGCAGAGCTGCCAGCAGTGTCTGAGGGCTTGTGGCCAGGAGGTGTGGGCATAGGTGCCAAGCTGAGCGCTGATTTTGTATCCTCAGACCTGACTGAAACTCATTTCTTTTTGCTTTTTGTTTGTTTGGTTGGTTGGTTCTGTGTGTGTCTGTTGTAGATTTCTTGGCATTTTCTTTATTTTTATTTTTTATTTTTTTTTAATTTTTATTTATTTATGATAGTCACACACACACACAGAGAGAGAGAGAGAGAGAGAGAGAGAGAGGCAGAGACACAGGCAGAGGGAGAAGCAGGCTCCATGCACCGGGAGCCCGACGTGGGATTCGATCCAGGGTCTCCTGGATCGCGCCCTGGGCCAAAGGCAGGCGCCAAACCGCTGCGCCACCCAGGGATCCCCTTTATTTTTTAATTTAAATTCGAGCCCGGCTAGCTCAGTCGGTAGAGCATGAGACTCTTAATTTAAATTCGATTAGTATAACACCCAGTGCTCATCACATTACGTGCTTTCCTTAATGCCTGTCACTCAATACATTTTCTATATAGACAATATTATCTACAATTAGGGGCAGTTTTATTTCTTCTTTTCCCATCAATATGCTTTTAATTAGTTTTATTATCTTATTTTAAGGGCTAAGTTTTGTTTTGTTTTGTTTTGTTTTGTTTGAGCAAGAGTAGAGAGATCAGACATCATTTCCTTCTTTTCAAACTTAGTTGTAGACAGCCTTAGCTGTAGGATTGTTTGTTTGTTTGTTTGTTTGTTTTTTAAATGCTATCAAGTTTAGGAAATTCACCACTGTCCTAAATTTCTGAAAGTTTGTACTGTGACTTGATGTTGGATTTTGTCAGTAACCTTGTGTGTTCCTTGATATAACCATATTATTTTTACTATTTAGTTTATTTGGATTACATTAATTGAATTTTGAATGTTGCAGCAACACTGCATACCTGGAAAAGCTCCCACTGGTCAAGATGTATAATTTGTTTTTATGCAGTGTTGGATTTAATTTGGTCATATTTCATTAACAGTTTTTGTGCCTATGTTCATAAGAGATTTGATAACGTAGTGACTTTTTTGGTAGTCTGCAGCTGGTTTACATATCAGGTTAATATTGGCCTCATCCAATGTGTTGGGAAGGTTTTCTTCCTTGTTTCTTTTGAAAGAGATTGTGTAGACTGGTGTTACTTCTTTAACTGATTCATAGAATTTTCCAATTAAATCATCTGGGCCTGGGACTCTTTTTTTGGAAGATTTTTTAAATTAAAAATTTCAATTCCTTTAATAGTTTTAGTGCTATTCAGGTGTCCGTTTAATCTTTTATGAGTTTTGATAGTTTTTGGGTTTTGAGGAATTGCTCCATTTCTTCTAAATTAGTGAGTTTATGAGCATATAGTTGTTCATGGTATTCCCATATCATGGCTGCAGACTCTGGAATGATTGGTTTTGATGATTTGTGCCATCTCTCTTTTGTATTTCTATCAGTATTGCTAGAGCTTATACATTTCAGTAATAGTTTTGAAAAAACTACATTTAATTTTTTTTCTCTGCTATTTTCCTATTTTCAATATGACTTCCATCCTGGTGTTTATTATTTCCTTTGCTGTTATTTTGTTTACTTTTCTTTTCTTTTTCTAGTTTCCCTGTAAGGAGTTTGAACTTGCGGCACCTGGGTGGCTCAGTGGTTGAGCGTCTACGTTGGCTCAGGGTGTGATCCCACCTGGAATCAAGTCTCACATCAGGGTCCCCACAGGGGGCCTGCTTCTTCCTCTGCCTATGTCTCTGCCTCTCTCTCTGTATGGCTCTCATGAATAAATAAATAAAATTTAAAAAAAAAAGAAAAGACAAACAAAATTGATAAACCTCTGTCCGTGCTTTCTGGAAGAAAAGATGCAGACTGCTAATATCAAAAATGAGAGCAGTGTCTAGCTGGCTCAGTTGGTAGAACATGCGAATCTTGATCTCAGGTTTGTGAATTTGAGCCCCACATTGAGTGTGGAACTTACTTAAAAAAATCTTTTTAAAAAATGAGAGAGAGAGAGATCACTACCAATTACATAGGTATTGAAAGGATAATAAAGTAATATAATGAACAAGTGTACACCCATAACCTTGACAGACCCAATGAAATGAGCAATTCCTAGAAAGACAAACTCAGCTAAAACTCACACAAGAAACAATAGAGAGGAAATAGACACTCCAAATAGCTCTATATCTATTTTAAGAATCGATTCAATATTTAATAACCTTCTAACATAGAAAACAACAGGCCAAGATGGGTTGGCTTTTGAATTCTAACATACATTGAAGTAAGAAATTATACCAATTCTGTACAATCTACTCCAGAAGATAGGAGCAGGTGGAATATTTCCTAACTCAGTCTAAGAGGCCAGCATTACCTTAATACCAAGCCCAAATACAGACCTTATAAAATACAAAAACTACAGATTAATCTC
The DNA here is from genome assembly GCF_053574225.1 of Canis aureus. NCBI lineage: Eukaryota > Metazoa > Chordata > Mammalia > Carnivora > Canidae > Canis > Canis aureus. The sequence goes on along the minus strand of NC_135649.1, from coordinate 77,627,099 downwards.
TCTCCTAACACAGATGCAAAATACTCAACAAAGTATTAGCAAACCAAATGCAATAATCTATAAAAACAACCATACACTGTGACTATTTGGGATTTATCCAGGTATTTAAGACTGGTTCAACATTTGAAAATCAGTTAATGGAATCTATCATATCAATAGACTGAGGAAGATAAATCACATGATCATATACAGATGCAGCAATAGCAGTGGACAAAATCCAAAATCCAACACCCATTTATGATAAACAGTTTTAGCAAATTATGAACAAGGGGAACTTTCTCAACCTGAGAAAGACCGCTTTAGCCAGCCCACTATCTGAGCCTAAAGTCCATGAAAAGACACACTGAAGAGGGTAAGAAGTGCAGTTTCACTTTGCTTACATCACCCTTCCCCCAAAGCACAGCTCAGTTCCAAGAGAGCTCCTCTCAGCCCATGATTTATCCCACGGATGGAAGTAAAATCTTAGCGAGCTTCCCCATCCAATCAGGTTGCTACCCAAGAAACCCACTTCTTTTTCGCCCTTCCAAGAATACTGAGGTGATCATCATGTCTTAGTGGATGGGAGAAGTTGGGTGCAGGGAAGAGAAATGGGTAGGTACTCAAAAGTCAGGGTTCCGTTTCGACAAAGAGCCATGGGTTTTACTAGCTGCTTCACAGACCCCATCAGGAAGATCCTTCCCCTAACTGGTCCATCGGAGCTTCCAAATGATGGCACTCCACTCCTTTCACCATGGGCAGCTCCCATGTGTGACCCTACAGTTGATGAGTGGGAGTCTCTGCAGACAGCTTGAGAGAGTATGCAGACAGCCATCTTGACTATGCAGCATTGGGAGAAGACATACAAACCTGAGAACTTCAGGACACTGATCCATGGAAAACAAACAGGGAGCACTCAGCACCTTTCCTGGCATCGTGGGATCAAGAAAAGTTATACAATTTTAGGAATTATCTCCCCCCACTTCCATGCAGTGAGTGCATCCATGGAAAAGACCTGAATGCACCTCAGAATCTTTAGCTGGGCTGACGGGTAAAGATATGTCTCCCGTACCGAGCCAGTACAGACTAGAGGAGGTGACTGCATCTTCAAGTATATAGACAGCAACACAAGACTTCAAAGAACAAAGAATATCAAGGAAACATGACACGACCAAAGGAACACAAGTAGATCCCCAGAGAAATGGAGATCTACAAATTGTCTGACAGAAATTCTAAATAATTGCTTTAAGGAAGCTCAGTGAGCTATATGAAAACAGAGTTAGCTAACTCGATGCTCTAATGGTGGGCTGGAACTATGAAAGGATACTAATTAGTAACATGAAATCATATGAAAGTATAAAACTCATTGGTAAATTTAGATATACAGTCAAACTCAGAATACTCAACATTGTAATGGCTGTATGTAAATCACTTTTAACTCTATTATAAACGTTAAAAAAGAAAATAATTCAAATTAGGCACAGTAAAATAATTTTAAAATGGATAAGAAAATAAAACAATATATATTGTATCATCAAAAACATGAATATGAGGAGGAATAAGAGTGCAGAATTTTTTTATCAGATCAAAGTTAAAGTGTAAAAAAATATTAGTGTTATCAGGTTAAAGTAGTTTGCTATAAGATAATTAATATAAGTCTCAGATGGGCAGGGCAAGATGGTGGAAGAGTAGGGTCCCCAAGTCACCTGTCCCCACCAACTTACCTAGATAATATTCAAATCATCCTGAAAACCAACGGACTTGACCTGAGATTTAAAGAGAGAACAGCTGGAATGCTACAGAGAGAAGAGTTTGCGCTTCTAACAAGGTAGGAAGACAGAAAAGAAAGAGAAAGGAAAGAAAGAAAGAAAGAAAGAAAGAAAGAAAGAAAGAAAGAAAGAAAGAAAGAAAGGTGGGAGGGAGGGAGGGAGGGAGGGAAGGAAGGAAGGAAGGAAGGAAGGAAGGAAGGAAGGAAGGAAGGAAAAAAGGAAGAAAGGAAGAAAGGAAGGAAGAAGAGAAAGAAGAAAAGAAAGAAAGAAAGAAAGAAAGAAAGAAAGAAGAGAGAAAGAAAGAAAGAAAGAAGAGAGAAAGAAAGAAAGAAAGAGAAAGAAAGAAAGAAGAAAGAAAAGAAAGAAAGAAAGAAAGAAAGAAAGAAAGAAAGAAAGAAAGAAAGAAAGAAAGAAAGAAAATCCAGTTGGGGAGGGGCCCCGAGAGGAGCTGGGGAGGGTGGTGGGTGGCAAAAGCCTCCAGGACAGGAAAGCCCAGTCCTGGGGAAGCAGGAACTTTAAAAATCCGCACCGGATTCTTCCCACAGGGAAAGGTGCTCTCAGGGAACTCTGGCAGGAACCCAGGAAGAGCAGTGGAGCCTCCAGGTTCCCGGGGTCACTAACGAAGTGCGCCCCGGGGAGAGCATGTCACAAACCTCGGGCCAAGCTCAGTAAAGGGCGGAAGCATGCCCTCCCCTCCCCGGGGCCTCGAGAGCAACTCAACCTGCGGACCCATGAATACGATTCCAGCAGCCCAGGCCCCGGATGCCAGGGTGCCAGGGGACACAGCCCAGAATCCTGCAATACCCTCAGGACAGGCAGAGACCGGAAGGGCCCAGGACAGCAAGGACGCTTCTGCCACTAGGTGCCCCGAGCTGTGCAGATCAGCACCACCACCCCCACCCCCCCCCCACCCCCGTCTCCGGGAGCATCCTGGCCAGTGCGGACTGGGAGCTGTGGTAGTTACTGCAGGAGCAGGAGCTGAATCCAGGGCTGGAGAGCTGGCCGCCACCGTGGGGTTGTTCCTCCTGGTGTCACCCTATGCCTGGGACAGAGCAGGGCCACCAGGGAACAGAGGCCTCACGGGGTAAACAGCTCCCACTGAGCCATGCACCTGGCAGGGGGCGGGGCAGCTCCTCCAGGTGCACACACTTGAGGATCAACACAGCAGCCCCCACCCCCACCCCCACCCCCAAGAAAACCAGCAGGAAGGACAGGGAAGAGCAAGTTCTTGACCAAGTAGCGCTGGAAAGCTCCAGGGGAAGTCGAGGGATTTACAGTATATAGAACCAGAGGATATCCCGCCTTGTTGGGTTTTTTTGTTTGTTTGTTGTTTCTTTCTTTCTTTTTTCTTTTTTTTTTCTCTTTTTTCCTTCCTTTTTCCAGTACAACTCCTTTTTAGCCACTCTGCCCTGAGCAAAATCACTTGAAAAAGAACTCACCACAAAACAAAGAATCAAAACCAGTACTCTCTGCCAAAGAGTTACAGAATTTGCATTACAATTTGATATCAGAAAGCCAATTCAGAAGCACAATTATAAAGCTACTGGTGGCGCTAGAAAAAAGCATAAAGGAATCAAGAGACTTCATGACTCCAGAATGTAGACCTAATCCGGTCTAAATTAAAAAAACAATTAAAGGAACATGAGAGACTCCTAACTCTGGGAAACGAACTAGGGGTGGTGAAAGGGGAGGTGGGCCGGGGGGGGGAGGGGCTGGGGGTGACTGGGTGACAGGCACTGAGGTGGGCACTTAACGGGATGAGCACTGAGTGTTATTCTATATGTTGGCAAATTGAATACCAATAAAAAATAAATTTATTAAAATAAATAAATAAATAAATAAATAAATAAATAAATAAATAAATATAAAAATCAATTAAATGAGATGCAATCCAAACAGGAGGCCCCAATGACAAGGGTTAATGAGGTAGAAGAAAGAGTGAGTGACATAGAAGACAAGTTGATGGCAAGGAAGGAAGCTGAGGAAAAAAAGACAAAAACAAAGACCATGAGGAATGGTTAAGGGAAATAAATGACAGCCTCAGAAGGAAAAATCTACATTGAATTGGGGTTCCAGAGGGTGCCGAAAGGGACAGAGGACCAGAAAGTGTATTTGAGCAAATCATAGCTGAGAACTTCCCTAACTTGGGGAGAGAAACAGGCATTCAGATCCAGGAGATAGATAGCTCCCCGCTAAAATCAATAAAAGCCATCCAACACCTCGACATTTAATAGTGAAACTTGGAAATTCCAAAGATAAAGAAAAGATCTGTAAAGCAGCAAGAGACAAGAGATCCCTAATTTATATGGGGAGAAATATTAGCCCTTTAGCTGCAAATGATATATATTTGCAAATATCTCCTCCCATCCTGTAGGTTGTCTTTTAGTTTTGTTGACTGTTTCTTTGGCTGTGCAGAAGCTTTTGATCTTGATGAAGTCCCAATAATTCATTCTTGCTTTTGTTTCCCTTGCCTTCATAGATGTATGTTGCAAGAAGCTGCTGTGGCCAAGTTTAAAAAGGGTGTTGCCCGTGTTCTCCTCTAGGATTTTGATGGATTCTTGTCTCACATTTAGATCTTTCATCCATTTTGAGTTTATCTTTGTGCATGGTATGAGAGAATGGTCTAGTTTCATTCTTCTGCACGTGGCTGTCCAATTTTCCCAGCACCATTTATTGAAGAGACTGTCCTTTTCCCAGTGGATAGTACTTCCTGCTTTGTCGAATAATAGTTGACCGTATGTTGAGGGCCCGTTTCTGGGTCCTCTATTCTGTTCCATTGATCTATGTGTCTGTTTTTGTGCCAGTACCACACTGGCTTGATGACCACAGCTTTGTAGTACATCTTGAAATCCAGCATTGCGATGCCCCCGGCTCTGGTTTTCTTTTTTAATATTTCCCGGGCTATTCGGGGTCTTTTCGGATTCCACACAAATATTAAGATGATTTGTTCAAACTCTCTGAAGTCCGTGGTAGTTTGATAGGGATTGCATTAACTGTGTAAATTGATCTGGGTAGCATAGACATTTTCACAATATTAATCCTTCCAATCTATCAGCATGGAATATTTTTCCATCTCTTTGTGTCTTCCTCAATTTCTTTCAGAAGTGTTCTGTACTTTTTAGGGTATAGATCCTTTATCTCTTTGGTGAGGTTTATTCCTAGTTATCTTATGTTTCTGGGTGCAATTGCAAATGGGATTGACTCCTCAATCTCTCTTTCTTCAGTCTCATTGTCCGTGTATAGAAATGCCACTGTTTTCTGGGCATTGATTTTATATCCTGTCAAACTGCCAAATTGCTGTATGAGTACTAGCGATCTTGGGGTGGAGTCTTTTGGGTTTTCTACGTACAATATCATGTCATCTGCAAAGAGGGAGAGTTGGACTTCTTCTTTGCCAATTTGGATGCCTTTTATTTCTTTTTGTTGCCTGATTGCTGAGGCTAGGACTTCTAGTACTATGTTGAATAGCAGTGGTGAGAGTGGACATCTCTGGCGCCTTCCTGATCTTAGGGGAAAGGTTCCCAGTGTTTCCCCCTTGAGAATGATATTTGCTGTGGGCTTTTCGTGGATGGCTTTAAGATGCTGAGGAATGTTCCCTCTATAACTACACTTTGAAGAGTTTTGATCAGGAAGGATGCTGTCTTTTGTCAAATGCTTTCTCTGCATGTATCGAGAGGCTCATATGTTTCCTCTTTTTCTCTTGTTGTTATGATCTATCATGTTGATTGTTTTATGAGTAATGAACCAACCCTGCATCCCAGAGATAAATCCCACTTGGTCATGGTGAATCATCTCCTTAATGTACTGTTGGATCTAATTGGTTAGTATGTTGTTGAGAATTTTTGCATTTCTTTTCATCAGAGATATTAGTCTATAATTCTCCTTTTTGGTGGGGTCGTTCTCTGGCTTTGGGATTAAGGTGATGCTGGCCTCATAAATCGAGTTTGGAAGCATTCTCTCCCTTTCTATCTTTTGGAACAGCTTTAGTAGAATAGGTATTGTTTCCTTAAACATTTGATAGAATTCCACTGGGAAGCCACCTATCCGGGACTTTTGTGACAGGATGTTTTTGATGATTTCTTCAATTTCTTCCCCGGGTATTGGCCTGTTCGGGTTGTGTATTTCTTCTTGTTCCAGTTTTGGTAGTTTGTGTTTTTCCAGAAATGTGTCCATTTCTTCTAGATTGCCTAATTTATTGGTGTATAACTGCTCATAATATGTCTTTAAAATCGTTTGAATTTCCTTGGTATTGGTTGTGATCTCTCCTTTTTTAATCATGGTTTTATTAATTTGAGTCTTTTCTCTTTTGTTTTTAATACAGCTGGCTAATGATTTACCTATCTTATTCCTTCTTTCAAGGAACCAACTCCTGATTTTGTTGATCTATTCTACAGTTCTTCTGGTCACTATTTCATTGAGTTCTGCTCGAATCCTTATTAACTCTCTTCTTCTGCTTGGTGTACGTTTTATTTGCTGTTCTTTTTCCAGTTCCTTTAGGTGCGAGATTAGTTTTTGTATTTGAGTTTTTTTTCCAAATTTTTGAGGGAGGCTTGTATTGTGACGTATTCCCCTCTTAGGACTGCTTTTGCTGTATCCCAAAGATTTTGAACAGTTGTATCTTCATTCTCGTTAGATTCCATGAATTTTTAAATTCTTCTTTACTTTCCTGGTTGACCCATTCATCCTTTAGCAGGATGCTCTTTACCCTCCACTTGTTTGAGTTTCTTCCAAATTTCTTCCTCTGATTGAGTTCCAGTTTCAAAGCATTATGGTCTGAAAATATGAAGGGCCATTCCTAATCTTTTGGTATCAGTTAAGACCTGATTTGTGACCCAGTATGCGGTCTATAATGGAGAAAGTTCTATGCGCACCTGAGAAGAATGTGTATTTAGTTGTGTTCAGATGCAAAGTTCTGTCTATATCTGTAAAATCCATCTGGTCCAGTGCATCATTCAAAGCTCCTGTTTTGGGACACCTGGGTGGCTCAGCGGTTAAGCACCTGCCCCTGGTTCAGGGTGAGATCCTGCAGTCTCAGTATCGCGTCCCACATCAGGCCCCCTGCCTGGAGCCTGCTTCTCCCTCTGCCTACGTCTCTGCCTTTATCTCTCTATGTCTTTCATGAATAAATAAATAAAATCTTTAAGAAAAATAAAGCGCCTGTTTCTTGGGTGATGTTGTACTTAGATTATCTGTCATTTGCAGAAAGTGCCATGTTGAAGTCTCCTACTATTAGTGTATTGTTATCGAAGCATGTTTTTACTTTGGTTATTAATTGACTGACAGACTTGGCAGCTCCCACATTATGGGCATAAATATTCATGATTGTTAGGTCTTCTTGTTGGATAGAGCCTTTAAGTATGATATAATGTCCCTCTTTATTTCGTACTACAGTCTTTGGGATGAACTTTAATTTATCTGATATGAGGATCGCTACCTCAGCTTTCTTTTGTGGACCATTTTAATGGCAAATGGTTCTCCACCCCTTCATTTTCAGGCTGGAGGTTTCCTTAGGTCTAAAGTGAGTCTCTTGTAGACAGCAAAAAGATGGGTATTGCTTTTTATCCAGTCTTAAACCCTGCATCTTTTGAAGGGATAATTTAGCCCATTCAGGTTCAGAGTTACTATTGAAAGATATGAATTCAGTGTCATCATAATACCTTTTCAGTCTGTGTTTTTGTGGATTATTTCGTGGGCTTCCTCTTTCTTTTACAGGGTCCCCCTTAATGTTTCTTGCAGAGCTGGTCTGGTGGTCACATATTCTTTCAGTTTCTGCCTATATTGGAAACTCTTTATGTCTCCTTCTCTACTGAATGAGAGCGTTGCTGGATAAAGTATTCTTGGCTGCGTGTCTTTCTCATTTAGGACCCTGAATATATCCTGCCAGCCCTCTCTGGCATGCCAGGTCTCTGTGGAGAGGTCTGCTATTAATCTAATATTTCTCCCCATATAGGTTAAGGATCTCTTGTTTCTTGCTTCTTTAAGGATTTTCTCTTTATCTTTGGAATTTACACGTTTCACTATTAAATGTCAAGGTGTTGAATGGTTTTTATTGATTTGGGGCGACATCTATTTCCTGGATCTGAATGCTTGTTTCCCTCCCCAAATTAGGGAAGTTCTCAGCTATGATTTGTTCAAATATGCTTTCTGTCCCTCTATTCCTCTCGGTGCTCTCTGGAACCCTAATTAAATGTAGATTTTTCCTTCTGAGGCTGTCATTAATTCCCCTTAATCTTTCCTCATTTTTTTAAAAAAATATTTGTTTGTTCATGAGAGACTCAGACTGAGAGAGAGTGAGAGAGAGAGAGACAGAGACACAGGCAGAGGGAGAAACAGGCTCCATGCAGGGAACCTGATGTGGGACTCGATCCCAGGACTCCAGGATCATGCCCTGGGCCTAAGGCAGGCGCTAAAGCACTAAGCTACCCAGGGATCCCCACCTCATGGTCTTTTAATTGCTTTTCTCTTTTTACCTCAGCTTCCTTCTGAGCCATTAACTTGTCTTCTATACCACTCACTCTCTCTTTTACCTCATTAACCACTGTCATTAGGACCTCCCTTTTGGATTGCATGTCATTTAATTCATTTTTCATTTTGCCTGATTAGATCTAAATTCTGCTGTCATGAAGTCTCTTGATTCCTTTATGCTTTTTTTCCAGAGCCACCAGTAGCTTTATAATTGTGCTTCTGGGCGAGAGAAACAAAAGCAAAAATGAACTATTGGGACTTCATCAAGATAAGAAGCTTTTGCAGAGCAAAAGAAACAGTCAACAAAACTAAAAGACAACCTACAGAATGGGAGAAGATATATGCAAATGACGTATCAGATAAAGGACTACTATCCAAGATCTATAAAGCACTTATTCAATTCAACAGCAAAGAAACAAACAATCCAATCATGAAATGGGCAAAAGACATGAACAGAAATCTCACAGAGGAAGACATAGACATGGCCAACAAGCATATGAGAAAATTCTCTGCATCACTGGCCATCAGGGAAATACCAATCAAAACCACAATGAGATACCACCTCACCCCAGTGAGAATGGGGAAAATTAACAAGGCAGGAAACCACAAATGTTGGAGAGGATGTGGAGAAAGGGGAACCCTCTTGCACTGTTGGTCGGAATGGGAACTGGTGCAGCCACTCTGGAAAACTGTGTGGAGGTTCCTCAAAGAGTGAAAAATAGATCTGCCCTATGACTCAGCAATTGCACTGTTGAGGATTTAGCCCAAAGATACAGATGCAGTGAAACACCCGGACACTGCATCCCAATGTTTCTAGCAGCAGTGTCCACAATAGCCAAACTGTGGAAGGAGCCTCGGTGTCCATCAAAAGGTGAATGGACAAAGAAGATGTGGTCTATGCATACAATGGAATATTACTCAGCCATTAGGAAGGACAAATACCCACCATTTGCTTTGACGTGGATGGAACTGGAGGGTATTATGCTGAGTGAAATAAGTCAATTGGAGAAGGACAAACATTATATGGTCTCATTCATTTGGGGAATATAAAAGATAGTGGAAGGGAATAAAGGGGAAAGGAGAAAAAATGAGTGGGAAATATCGGAAAGGGAGACAGAACATGAGAGACTCCTAACTCTGGGAAATGAACAAGGGGTGGTGGAAAGGGAGTTGGGCGGGGGGTGAGGGTGACTGGGTGATGGCACTGAGGGGGGCACTTGATGGGATGAGCACTGGGTGTTATGCTACATGTTGGCAAATTGAACTCCAATAAAAAAATAAAAATAAATAAAGGCTGAGTAATATTCCATTATATACATATACCACATCATCTTTATCCATTCGTCTTTCAATGGACACTGAGGTATGTGGTCTAGTCTGGAGTAAGTTTCATGTGTACTTGAGAAGAATGTGTATTCAGTTACATTCACGTGGAATGTTCTGTATATATGTCTGTGAAATCCATTTGATCTAGTGTATCATTCAAAGCCCTTGTTTCTTTTGATGATGTTCTGCTTAGAAGTTGTGTCATTTGGTGAGACAGCCATGTGGAAGTCCCCTACTATTAGTGTATTTTTATTTAACTATCTCTTTACTTTGGTTATTATTGATATACTTGGTGGCTCCCACAGTAGGCAAATAAATATTCATGATTGTTAGGTCTTCTTGGATAGCCTCTTTAAAATGATATACTGTCCCTCTTCATATCTTACTACAGTCTTTGATATAAACTCTAACTTATCTGACATGAGGATTGCTGCCCCAGCTTTCTTCTGAGGACCATTTAAATCGTAAATGGCTCTCCATCCTTTCATTTTCAGGCTGGGGGTGTCCTTAAGTCCCAAATGAGTCTCTTTTAGACAGCATATAGATGGGTCTTGCTTTTTAATCCAGTCCTATATCCTGCACATCTTTTGATGGGATCATTAGGCCATTCACATTCAGAGTAACTATTGAAAGATATGAATTTAGTGTCATCATATTACCTAGAGAGTCCTTGTTTTTGTCGATTGTTTCTTTCGAATCCTTGTTTCTTTTTTTAGGATCCCCCCCCTTAATATTTCTTGCATAGCCAATTTGATGGTCATATATTCTTTCAGGTTCTGCCTATCCTGAAGCCCTTTATCTCTACTTCTATTCTGAATGACAGCCTTGCTGGATAAAGTATTCTTAGCTGCATGTTTCTTCGTTTAGTACCATGTGTATATCATGCCAGCCCTTTCTGGCATGTCAGGTCTCTGTGGAGAGGTCTGCCATTAATCTGATATTTCTCCCCATATAAGTTAAGAATCTCTTGTCTCGAGCTGCTTTAATAATTTTCCCTTTATCTTTGAAATTTGAAAATTTCAGTATTAAATGTCAATTTGTTGAATTTTTTATTGATTTTTTTGGGGGGGGAATCCCTCTACTTCTTGGATCTGAATGCCTGTTGCCTTCCCCAGAAGAGGGATATTCTCTGCTACAATTTGTTCAAATATACTTTGTGGTCTTATCTCTCTCTTTCAGCTACTTCTGGAATCCCAGTTAGACATATATTCTTTTTTTTAAAAAAAGATTTTATTTATTAATTCCTGAGAGATACAGAGAGATACAGAGAGAGAGAGAGAGAGAGAGAGAGAGAGAGGCAGAGACATAGGCAGAGGGAGAAGTAGGGTCCATGCAGGGAGCCTGACATGGGACTCATCCCCGGACTCTAGGATCATGCCCTGGGCCGAAGGCAGGCGCTAAACCACTGAGTCACCCAGGGATCCCCCAATTAGACATATATTCTTCCTTCTCAACTATCATTTATTTCCCTAAGCCTTTCCTCATGGGTTCTGAATTGTTTTTTCTTTTTTTTTCCCCACTCTGCTTCCTTGCTTTCCATCAACTTATCTTTTATGTCACTCACTGTCTTTTCCACATCCTTAACCTTACCAGATAGAGCATCAGGTTTGGATTGCATTTCAGTTAACCTATTTTTAATTTTGGCCTGATTAGGTCTCAATTCTGCAGTAACAATGCTTCTAGAGTCCTTTATGCTTTTTTCCAGAGCCACTAGCAATGTTATAATTGTGCTTATGAATTGAATTTCATTATATTTAAATCCACATTCTGTAACTCTGTGGCACAGAGTATTGCTTCTGGTTCTTTCTTTTGTGGTTCATTCTTCCTTCTAGTCATTTTTTCCTGTGCAGAGTGGCTGTATGAGTGAGTTGAGTCAAGAATATCAACCTCAAGCTAAGTCAAATCCACCTACATGATTCTGAAGAGGTCAGAGACTAGAAAATAAAAGAAAAAGGACAGAACAAAATAAAACAAAAGGACCACTAACATTTAAAACAAATTTTAAAATAAAATAGTAAAAATAAGATAACAAAAACCAGAAGAAAGGAGAGAAAAAAGAAAAAAATAGAAAAAATGGGGGGGGGAATGATGGTGTTGAGGAAGTGGTGGTGGAGAGAGAATATAGTCTCTCCGATGGGCCCTAGAGGGTGATCCTCTTGGTTTTGAGTGTATTTTGTTCTGTATGCTAGAAGAGGCTAAGTTCCAAATTAATATAAACCAGAAATACTTATATAAAGACCCAACAGTGACCACAAAAACATCAACAAGATAAAAGAGGGGGACAGAGTGGGAAGCAAGAGAGAATATAGTCTCACAGAATGAACTAACATGGTATTGCACTTGGTTCTTAGTGTATTTTGGTCATGTGTTAGAAGGTATTAACTTTCACCACGTTAAAACAAAACATGACAGAGAAAAAACAAAAAACATACAAAATACCCATATCTCGTATATCTACCAGAATTAAATTGAATACATTAAAGTGAATAGAGAAGTGAAAAATATATCAAAGACATGTAATAGTAGAAATATGAAAGTCAAAAAGAAAAAAAAAGCTTAAGGACGAAGTTGGTAAAATATTTTAGTTAAGGCGGGAAAGGGGAGAAAATATTGGAAATTTTTAACCTAATATAAAAACGAGTCGCAATGAAAAAAAAACATATGAAATCCAGACCTTCTAGTTCTCTTTCCTATTTACCTTTAGTCCTGGGGCTTTCTGGTGTTGCTTGTTCGATAACCTTGATTTTCCCTTGTTCTTCCAGAAGTTCTTTTTTTTTTAAATTTTTATTTATTTATGATAGTCACACAGAGAGAGGAGAGAGGCTGAGACACAGGCAGAGAGAGAAGCAGGCTCCATGCACCGGGAGCCCGACGTGGGATTCGTTCCTCGGGCTCCAGGATCGCGCCCTGGGCCAAAGGCAGGCACCAAACCGCTGCGCCACCCAGGGATCCCTCTTCCAGAAGTTCTGTGGGTGGAGTCTGCTGCACTGCTTCTCAGATGTCTTTGCCTGGGCAGAAACACTAGTGTTTTTAAGTTTTAAGAGTACAAGTCCTTCACCTCTTTTGTTCAGTTCATTACTAGGGATGGAGGACCAACCAATTTAAGATGGTGGGATCATAGGAGGACCTTATGTTTGCCTCTTCCCTAGAATATGCTAGATAAATATAAAATCTTATAAGAACCCAAGAAATTGATCTGAGGGCTGAGAGCACAAGCTGTACACCTAGAGGGAGAAAAATGGCACCATCAATGAAGGTAGGAGGTGCAGAAATGTGATTTGGGGGAGAAAAGAATCACCAGTGCTGCAGAGGAGATGGACTCCTGATTATGGAGAGCAGAAAGTAAGACAGACAGACAGACAGACAGAGAATGCAGGGCAGAGGACATTGCACAAGAAAAACTCTTCCCCAAAACCATTGATGGGGAAAATGAGAGGAGCTGACAGTCACAAGATTTACAGGCAGAAGAGCTCAAAGTCTGAAGTTTTAGAAGCCTGTGCCATCACCAGGGTGGAGCCTGGTGAGTATGGAGGTGCTCTGGTGGAGGAGGGTAGAGGCCCAGGAATGGACGGTGTGGTCTGAGAAGTCCCTGGGTTTCACTGGGAGACATCTCCCCTTCTGAGTGCATTTGGGAGTGGTGGCACTGCCTCTCTGAAGACAGAAGAGCCAGCAGGCACCATTGAGCTGACACATTCATTAGCATAGGATCAGAGGCAGCAGATGAGGGCAGCTAACCTGAACATTGGCCTTTTGTTGCACTTTACCATAAACTCCAAGCTCCTGCACAATCATACCACTGCTCTTCTAGGAAAAACCAGCACCAAATACAGTGCCATGAGACCCTCCCCAGGGTATCATAATAAATCTATACAACATTGGATCTAACATTTGGAATTTTGGAACCCAGCTGGCACTCCTGAGGTAAAACACAAGAGCACTGTGCTGTTGGGTGTGCAGATTGCTTGAACATAGACAGGGCGGAGGCAGGGATCTGAGGAAAGCCTGAGACAAAAGAAGGGATATTGTTAGCTCTTCTGGGAGGGCTTCCTAAAGAGTGGTAGTGTGATCTCCCATTCATGGGGACAAGACCTTCAGCTTATGTCATTTTTAACGTGCCCATCAGCACAGACAGACTTCAGTGAGCAGCACAACACCCACAGAGGGGGATTAAGCACCTTACAACAAGCCCTGACCCCTGGGCTCTCCAGTTGCATTTTTACTAGGGTAAGTGTGCCTTAGATACAGAGTAGAAGTGGGACACTCCCCCTGAAGAACAGCACAAACCCCTTGCACCCACCAAGCCTACTGACTGTAGAGTGCTACAAAGCTTCTGCTCTAGGGGAAATAGATCTAACCTGCTTTAATAAGCAGACCAATGCACACGTACTTAAAACTCACCACACATTGGACAAGGTCCAAATATTCCCCACTGCAGACTCTGCAGAGGACTTATCTTTTTTTTTCTCACTCAAAGAACACCTTTAATATTTCTTACGGGGCTGGTTTAGGGGTCATGAACACTTCAGGGAAAGAGCAGACAAAACACAACAGTAGAATACACACAGTCTATACCAGAAAGCTTCCTGAAATGTCAGTCTCTGGACAATATATGACCTTGTCTTAATATAGCCATTATTCTCAGGATCTGGAAACATAACAGGCTTTCCTAACGTACAGAACACAGAGACCAAGAAAAAAATGCCAAGACAGAGAAATTCATTCCAAAAAAAGAGCAAAAAATAAAATAAAATAAAATAAAAAAAAACAAAAAAAAAAAACAAAAAAAGAGCAAGAAGAGGCCAAAGCCAAGGAGCTAATCAAAACAGATAAGTGATAGGCCTGAAACAGATACTAGTAATGATCATAAGGATACTAGCTGGCTCGAGAAAAGCATGGAAGACACAGGGAATACCTTAGCACATAGATAAAAGAGATAAAGACAAGTCAGGCTGAAATAAAAAATGCTATAACTGAGATGCAAAACTAACCACAAGGATGGAAGAAACGGAAGAATGAAGATGTGGTATAGAAGATAAAATTAGAGAAAAATAATGAGGCTGAAAAGAAGAGGGAAAGAAAATACTGAAGCATGAATGTAGATTTAGGGAACTTATCAATTCCATAAAGCATAAAAATATTCATATATAATAAGATTATGAGAAGAAGTAGAGAAAAAGAGGCACAAGGTTCATTTGAGGAACTTATAGCTGTAAACTTTCCTAATCAGGAGAAGGAAATAATCCAAATTCAGAAGCCACAGAGCACTCCCATTAAAATCAACAAAACTAGGCCAACACTAGACATATTATAGTAAAATTTGCAAAATGTAGCGATAAGGAATACTGAAAACAGCAAAGGACATAAATCCTTAACATATAAATGAAGACAAATAAAGTTAGCAGCAGACCTCTCTGCAGAAACTTGGCAAGCATGATATATTCGACGTGCTGAATGAGAAAAATACACAGACAAGAATACCTTATGCAGCAAGGCTATCATTCAGAATAGGAAAGATAAATTCCCCAAAAAACAAAACAAAACAACAACAACAAAATAAAGTGTTCATGACCACTAAACCAGCCCCGTATGAAATATTAAAGGTGTTCTTTGAGTGAGAAAAAAGGACCAAAAGAAATAAAGACTAGAAAGGAACAGAGGAAGTACCCAGAAGCATCAACTTTATCTGTAAAACAATGACACTAAACTCATATCTATCAATAATTACTCTGAACGTAAATGGACAATATGTTTTCCAATCAAAAGATATAGGGTGTCAGAATGGATTAAAAAAATAAGACCCACCCCATATGCTGCCTACCAAAGACTCATTTTAGTCCTAAATAAACTTGCAGATTGAAAGTGAGGTGATGCAGAATGATTTATTATGCAAACAGACAAACTGGATTTCAAAATAAAGACTGTAACAATAGATGAAGAAGGGCAATATATCATCATAAAGAAGTCTACCCAACAGGAAGATCTAATAATTGTAAATATTTATGCCCTCAACTTCATATCAACCCAATATATAAAACAATTAATAGCAAGCATAAAGAAACCCATTGATAACTATACAGTAATAGCAGGGGATATTAACATCCTACTTACAGTGATGGACAGATAATCTAAGCAGAAGATCAACAAGGAAGCAATTGCTTTGAATGCCATACTGGATCAGATGGGTTTAACAGATATATTCGGAACATTTCTTCTTAAGCACTAGGATACATATTCTTTTCAAGGTCAGATGAGACATTCTACAGAATAGACCACATACTGGTTTATAAATCAGGCCTTAACAAATATAAAAAGACTGAGATCATACTATGCATATTTTCAGGCCACAATGCTATGAAACTTGAAGTCAACCACAGGAATAAATTTGGAAAGATCACACATATGTGGAGGTTAAAGAACATCCCACTAAAGAATGAATGGGATAGCCAGGAAATTAAAGAAGAAATAAAAATATATGCAGAAACGAATTAAAATGAGAACACACCTGTCAAGAGGTTGTAAGAGAGAAGTATCTGCAATATAAGCTTACCTCCAGAAGAAAGAAAAGTATCAAATACACGACCTAACTTTACACCTAAAGCAGTTAGAACAGGAACAGCAAGTGAAGTCTAAAGCCAGCAGAAGAAGGGAGCTAATAAATATTAGAGCAGAAATAAAAGATATAGAAACAACAACAATGACACACTAGGACAGATCAATGAAGCTAGGAGCTGGTTCACTGAAAGAGTTAGTAAAATTGATAAACCCCAAGCCAGACTTATCAAAAACAAAAGATAAAGGTCCCAAATAAATGAAATCATGAATACCACTGAAATACATACAATTGCCAAGGAATATTATGAAAAATTATATGCTAATAGATTGGGTAATCTGGAAGAAATGGATAAATTCTGACAAACATACAAACTACCAAAACTAAAGCAGGAGGGATGGGAAAAGTTAGACAGACTCATTACCAGCAAAGAAACGGAATCTGTAATAAAAAAATCTCCCAGCAAAAAAGGTCCAGGGGCAGATACATGGCTTCCCAGGGGGAGTTCTAACAGACATTTAAAGAAGAGTTCTCAAACTATTCCAAAAAGTAGAAATGGAGGGAAAATATCCAAACTCATTCTATCATGCCAGCATTACCTTGATTGCAAACCAAAGACCACACTATAAAGGATAATTACAGGCCAATATCCTTGATGAACATAGATGCAAAAATTCTCACCAAGATACTAGCAACTGTATCCAACAGTACATTAAAAGAATTATTCACCAGGCACCTTGATAGCTCAGTGGTTGAGCATCTTCCTTTGGCTCAGGTCATGATCCCAGGGTCCTGGGATTGAGTCCCACACAGTGTCCCCACAAGGAGCCTGCTTCTCCCTCTGCCTGTGTCTCTGCCTCTGTCTCTGTCTCTCTCTCTCTCTCTCTCTCTGTGACTATCATAAATAAATAAAAAATAAAAAATAAAAAAAGAACTTATTAAACTCAACACCAAAGAAACAAACAATCCAATCATGAAATGGGCAAAAGATATGAACAGAAATCTCACAGAGGAAGACATAGACATGGCCATCAAGCACATGAGAAAATGCTCCACATCACTTGCCATCAGGGAAATAGAAATCAAAACCACAATGTAATACCACCTCAAACCAGTGAGAATGGGGAAAATTAACAAGGCAGGAAACCACAAATATTGGGTAAGATGTGGAGAAAGGGGAACCCTCTTGCACTGTTGGTGGGAATTGGAAGTGGTATAGTCACTCTGGAAAACTGTGTGGAGGTTCCTCAAAGAGTTAAAAATCGATATTCCCTATGACCCAGCAATTGCACTGTTGGGGATCTACCCCAAAGATGCAGATGTAATGAAACGCCAGGACACCTGCACCCCGATGTTTATAGCAGCAATGTCCACACTAGCCAAACTATGGAAGTAGCCTCGGTGTCCATTGAAAGATGAATGGATAAAGAAGATGTGGTTCATGTATACAATGGAATATTTTCAGCCATTAGAAACGACAAGTACCCTCCATTTTCTTCAACGTGGATGGAACTGGAGGGTATAATGCTGAGTGAAATAAGTCAATCAGAAAGACAATCATTATATGTTCTCATTCATTTGGGGAATATAAAAAATATTGAAAAGGAATTAAGGGAAAAGGAGAAAAAGTGAGTGGGAAATATCAGAAAGGGAGACAGAACATGAGAGACTCCTAACTATGGCAAACGAACTGGGGGGGTTGAAGGGGAGGTGGGGAGGTGAGGGCAACTGGATGACGGGCACTGTGGTTGGCACTTGATGGGATGAGCACTGGGTGTTTTTCTATATGTTGGCAAATTGTACACCAATAAAAAATAAATTTATAGAAGAAATAAGATGATTTAGTATTAGGGACCTATACTTGTCTCATCATTCACACACAGATAGGTAAGTATGAAATCATTCTGAACACCAAAGAAGTGGATCTAGGACTAAGAGAACAAACTCTGCAAGCAGATGAAAAGAAAAGGCCATACAGAAGAGAGTAGGTTAGGAGATTTGATTATGAAAAGATTCACAGATGCTGCAGAGGGAAGGAAGCTCTTATCAGAATGAAGAGAGAGAGAGAGAGAGAGAGAGGGAGAGAGAGAGAGAGAGAAAGATTGAAATTGGAGATGAAGAGAAGTACACAGGGAATTGTACAAGGAAAACACTTCCTCCAAGCTGTTGACTGGGAAAATAAGAAGGAATGATTTTATGAGTTTCACAAATAGCAGAACTCAAAGACTGAAGTTTTAGAATCTGCACCTTGGCCAGTATGGAGTCAGGCAGCTTTAGGATGGAATGCTCTGTATTTATCTGTGAAGTCCATCTGGTCCAGTGTGTCATTCAAAGCCCTTGTTTCTTTGTTGATCTTCTTCTTAGATTATCTGTCCATTGCTGTTAGTGGGGTGTTGAAGTGCCCTGTTAGTGTATTATTATCAATATGTTTCTTTCTTTGGTTATTAATTGGTTGATATAAGTGTCTGCTCCCAAATTAGGAGCATAAATATTTATAATTATTATATCTTCTTGTTGGATTTACCGTTTAAGTGTGATATAGTGTCCCTCTTCATCCCTTACTACAGTCTCTGGTTTAAAATCTAATTTGTATGATAAAAGCATTGCTACCCTAACTTTCTTTTTTTTTTTTACCCTAACTTTCTTTTGAGGTCCATTCATATAGTTAATTGTTCTCTACACCCTCATTTTCAGTCTGAAGGTGTCTTTAGGTCTAAATGAGTCTCTTGTAGACAACATACAGATGGGTCTGGCTTTTTAAATCCTATCTAATGCTCTGTGTCTTTTGATTGGAGCATTTAGTCCATTTACATTCAGAGTAACTATTGAAAGATGTGAATGTAGTGCCATTGTATTACCTGTAAAGTCCCTGTTTCTGTAATTTGTCTCCATTTCTTTCTTTTCTAAATTACTCTGGGGTTCTCTCTTCACTTACAGAATCCCCTTAATAATTCTTAGTGATCACATATTTTTCCAGTTTCTGTGTGTCCTGGAAGCTCTTTATCTCTCCTTCCATTCTGAATGACAGCCTTGCTGGATAAAGTATTCTTGGCTACATGTTTTTCTCAATTATATATATTTCTGAATATATATTTCTGAACTGCCAAGTCTCTGTGGATAAGTATGATGTCAATCTAATATTTCTACCTCTGTATGTTAGGAATCTCTTGTCTCAAGATATTTTCAGATTTTCTCTTTATCTCTGACATTTGCAAGCTTCACTATTATATGTTGGGATGTTGATCTGTTTTTATTAATTTTGGGCGGGATCTTCTGTACCTCTTGGTTATATATGCCTGTTTCCTTCCCCAGATTAGGGAAGTTCTCAACTATGTTTTGCTCAAATATACCTTCTGGCCCTATATCTCTCTTCATCTTCAGGCATCCCAATAATTCTGATGTTGGTTGGTTTCATGGCATCACTGATCTCTTGGACCCTCTCCTCATGGGTTATTAGTTGTTTTTCTCTCTTTTGCTTAGCTTCCTTCTTTTTCATCAACTTGACTTCTATGTCACTTACTCTCTCTTCTGCCTCATTTACCCAAGCTGTTAGAGCATCCAATTTATACTGAATCTTAGAGCATTTTTAATTTCAGCCTTATTATATTTTATTACTGCACTAAGATATTTTCTAGTGTCCTTTCTGCATTTTTCAAGCCCAGCTAGTAACTTTATAATTGTTATTCTAAGTTCCAACTGTGACATTTTACTTAAATCCATATCTATTATATCTGTGGCAGAGAGTATTACCTGTGATTCTTTCTTTTGTTGTGATTTCCTCCTCCTATTCATTTTGCTCAAAGAATGAATGAATTTGTAAACAGTATAAAAAATGACGACCATGACCCAAGCAAAATACACACTAGACCAATCTGATGAGGTCATAAAGCAAAAGAACAAAGCAAAAGAAAAATAAGAAAAAAAAGGGAGAGAGGAGAGAATATAATCCCACATAGTGGACAAAAGAGAGTGATCTACTTGTTCCTGAGTGTATTTTCGTCTGTGTGTTAGAAGATGCTAAATCTCAATATTGTAAAGAAAGCAAAACTTTATATGTAAAAAAATAAAATTGAATAGAGTGAAAATAAACAAAAAATGAAAATATATCTATAAAATGGAAATGTAAAAAGATGAAAGGTGACAAAAGACTTAAAAACACAGAGTTGATAAAATAAGAAATGAGTTGACAAGGGGAAAAATAAAAGAAAAAATTTAAATTGAAAGATAATAACATGAAAAACCCTCTAATTCTATATACTATTTTCCCTTAGCACTGGAGTTTTATAGTCTTGTGGGGTCTGTAAGCTTGTGAACCTATTTCTCCAGTTGGTCTTCTGGGGGAGGGGCTTGCTGCATTGCTTCTCAGGTTTCTTTGCCTGGAGGAGTTCCACCATCCTTTGCCAGGGGACCAGGCTGAATGTAAGCTGATCCTCTCTGTGGCTTTTGTTCCCTGAAGGCTTTCTGAACCTCTTTAGAGGATCAAAATAAAAATGTCCACACCCCTCTCTTCAGTAAACCCTCAGGGATAAACAGTCTTCATTTTTGCATGTATCACAGTCTGCAGACTCCTGCAGTGTGTGCCCACACGAATCCTCCAGGGGATATTGGATGATCTTGCCTTATTGCACTTTGTAGGATGCTGGCACTGATACTGGTGTCCAGATCATGGGCTCACCTGCTCCACTTCTCTTGTGAGAAAGTAGAGTGTCACCTGCCACTGTTCTTTACAGGGCCCCCACCCTGAAAGCTGTTGCCTGGTCTTGTCTGCATTGTCTCTGCCCCTCCTGGAGGATGGTAAGGTGTCCCCACATTCCAATCCTCTGCAAGGTCCCCAGGAAGAGAGTAGTCACCTGTTTGGGCCTGGATCTCAATATATGGCAAACCGAATTGAGAGCCACCTCTTGGGCTCACCCACCTCAACCAGTTTCCCTGTTCCATTGCTTTGTTACTCCATAGGATCAGGTACTCCAGTTAATTTTGTGACTCCAGGGATCCTGAGACCACACTGTCTCACCTAGAATTCTGCCCATTTCAAGAGCTGAGCACTTTTCAGGCAGGGATGTCTCTCACTAGAACAGATTTCTAAGGATCCCAGTTTTGCCCTCAGGGGCTATAGCACTTTCCAGTAGCTGGTTTATGGAGGGTCCTTCCCCCTGCTGTTTATCATCCAATATATCCCCTCAGATTCACTTCTCCATACCTCTTACCTTGAAAAACAGTGTTCACTTTTCTACCTATAGACTTCCACATATTCTTTTCTTACATCTCAAGTTGAATTCATGGGTGTTCAGAATGCTTTGATAGTTATCTAGCTAAATTCAAGGGTATAGATGAAACAAGGTCCCCCACTCTTCTGCCATCTTGGCACATCCTCTGGTATCTTATTAATAATGACATTACTTGCAGGAGCAGGAAACACAAAAGGCTTTCATAACACACAGAAGAAGACAGAGACCTAGGCAAAATGCTAAGACAGAGAAGGTCATCCCAACGGAAAGAACAAGAAAAAGTCAAGGCCAGGGATCTAACCAAAACAGATGTAAGTAATATGCCTGATACAGAGTATAAAACAACAATCATAAGGATACTTTTTGGGCTTAAGAAAAGCATAGAAGACACAAGAGAGTACTTTACCACAGAGAAAAAAAGACCTAAAAATTAGTCAGACTAAAATGAAAAATTCTATAACCAATATTCAAAACTAACAACACATAATTACCCCAAGGATGGAAGAAGCAGAGGAATGAATAAGTGATATTGAAGATAAAATTATGGGGAAAAATGAAGTAGAAGAGAGAAAGAAAAAATATTGAATTGCAAATGCAGACCTAGGGACCTCAGTTACCCATAATGTAAAATAACATTCCTATCATTGAAATCCCAGAAGAGGAACAGAGAGGAAAAAGGGTAGAAGAATTATTTGAGTAAATAATAGCTGAAAACTTCCCTAATCTGGGGAAGGAAACAGACATCCAACTGCAGGAGGCACAGAGCTAACAAAAGAGGACCATCAAAGCTAACAAAAGAGGACCGACACCAAGACATAATATAGTAAATTTTTAAAAATACAAAGAATAGTAAAAAATCCTGAAAGCAACAATGGACAGGAATCCTTAACCTACAAGGTAAGACAAACTAAGCTAGTAGCAGACCTATCAATAGAAATTTGGCAGGCCAGAAGACAGTGTCATTATATAGTAAACGTGCTGAATGGGAAAAATATGCAGCCAAGGATATGCTATCCAACAAGGCGGCCATTCAGAATAGGAAAGATAGAGTTTCCAGACAAATGAAAGCTAAAGAGGTCAATGGCCACTAAACCAGGCCTGCAAAAAATATTCAAGGTTACACTTTAAGAGGGAAACAAAGATCAAAAGTGGCAAAGACTAAAAAGGAACATAGAAAATCGCTAGGAACATTAACTTTACAGGTAACACAATGGGACTAAATTCGTATCACTATCAATAATTCCTCTGAATATAAAAGAACTAAATGTTACAATCAAAGATATATGGTATCAGAATTTTTTAAAGATTTTATTTATTTATTCATGAGAGACACAGACAGAGAGGCAGAGACAGAGGCAGAGGAGGAAGCAGGCTCCATGCAGGAAGCCTGATATGGGACTCGATCCCAGAACTCCAGGATTATGCCCTGGGCTGAAGGCAGGTGCCAAACTGCTGAGCCACCCAGGTATCAGATTTTTAAAAAACAAGACCCATAAATATGCTGCCTAAAAAAACACATTATGGATTTAAAGACACCTGCAGATTGAAATTGAGGGAATGGAGAAACATTTAAAATGCTAATGGAGTAGCTATACTTGTATCAGACAAACTGGATTTTTAGCAAAGACTGTAACAAGAGTTGAAGAAGGGCACTACATTCTAATGAAGGGGTCTATCTGACAAGATCTAGCAGTTGTAAATGTTTATGCGCCCAACTTGGGAGCACCAAAATATATGAATCAATTAATATAAAAAATAAACTCAATAATAATAATACAGTAATAGGAGACTTAAACACCCCACTCACAGCAATGAACAGGTTATCTAAAAAGAAAATCAACATGGAAAAGAATGTCTTTGAATGACACACACTGGACCAGATGGACTTAACAGATATATTTAGAAAATTTCATCCTAAATCAGCATGATATACATTCTTTTGAAGTGTACATGAAACATTCTCCAGAATAGATCATGTACCAGTTCATAAATCAGGCCTTAACAAATAAAAAGATTGAGATCATACCATGCATGTTTTTAGACCATAACACTATTAAACTTGAAGTCAACAACAAGAAAAAAATGGGAAGACTACAAATACATGAAAGTTAAGGAACATTCTATTAAGGAATGAATGGGTAAACCATGAAATTAAAGAAGAAATGAAAAATTACATGGAGGCAAATGAAAATGAAAACACAAGTTCCAAAAACTTTGGGATGAAGAAAAAGTGGTCATAAGAGGGAAGTGTATAGCAATACAAGTCTATCTCAAGAAGCAAGAAAAGTCTCAAATATATAACCTAAATTTATACCTAAAGCATCTAGAAAAAGGTACAGCAAATAAAGCCTAAAGACAGCAGGAGAAGGGAAATAATAAAGATTAGGGCAGAAATAATGACACAGTAACAAAACAAAACATAATAGAATACACTAATGAAACAAAGAGCTGGGTCTTTCAAATAATTAATAAAATTAATAATCCCTTAGCCAGACTTATCAAAAAGAAAAGAAAAGGGATCCAAATAAAATCATGAATAGGACAAGAAATTACTATAACACCACAGAAATATAAACAATCATAAAATAATATTACAATAAATTATATGCCAACAAACTGGGCAATATGAAAAAAATGGTTAAATTCCTAGAAATATATAAACTACCAAAATAGAAACAGAAATAGAAAAGAAATAGAAAATTTGAAAAGACCTATAACCAGCAAAGAAATTGAATCAATAATCAAATATCCTCCAACAAAAAATCCAGGGCAGATCCTTCCAAGAGAACTTCTACCAAACAATTTAAGGAGAGTTATCACTTATTATACTCAAACTAATCTAAAAAATAGAAATGGAAGAAAAATTTAAAAACTCATTCTATCGTGCCAGCATTACCTTGATTCCAAAACAAAGTCTGGATAAAGTCTCCACTAAAAAAAAGAATCACAGAGCAATATCCCTGATGAATTTGGGTGAAAAAAATTCTCAACCATATACTACCAAATCCAATAGTACATCAAAAGAATCATTCACCATAATCTAGTCGGATTAATTCCTGAGTTGCAAGAGTGGTTCAATCTTCACAAATCAATCAATGTGATATATAATAGTAATAAACAAAAGGAAAAGAACCATATGATACTCTCAATAGATGCAGAAAAATATCTGACAAAGTACATATATTTGGTTTGCTTAAAATTTTTATTTAAATTTTAGATAAATATATAGTGTAACATTGATTTCAGGAGTAGAATTTAGTGATTTATCACTTACTTATAACACACCTGACTCATCATAAGAAGCACCTCCTTAATACCCATCATCCATTTATCCCATGCTCCACCCACCTCCATTCATCAATGCTCAGGCTGTTCTCTATAGTTAAGAGTCTCTTATGATTTGTTTCTTTCAATCCTTTTTTCTTCCTATATGTTCATCTGTGTTATTTCTTATACTCCACATATAAGTTAAATCATATGGTATTTGTCTTTCTCTGACTGACTTATTTCATCTGGCATGATGTACTTTAGCTCTATCCATGTCATTGCAGATGGCAACATTGCATGCATTTTTATGGCTAAGTAATATTCCTATATACATATTGAATTCCCACCAACAGTGGAAGAGGCACATCCTTTTGGAAGGAAGAGGGCTCCTTTTTCTCGACATTCTCACAAACATCTGTTGTTCCTTATGTTGTTAATTTTAACCATTCTGACAGGTGTGATGTGTTATCTCATAGTGGTCTTGATTTGTATTTCCCTGATGAGTGATGTTAACCATCTTTTCATGTGCCTTTTAGCCACTTGTATGTCTTCGTTGGAAAACAAAGTCTATTCGTGTCTTCAGCCCATTTATTAACTGGATTATTTGGCTTTGAGGTGTTCAGTCTGATAAGTGCTTTATAAATTCTGGATATTAACCCTTTATCAGACATGTCATTTGCAAATATCTTCTATTCTATAGGTTACTTTCAGTTTTGGAGCTTGTTTCCTTCTCTTTGTGGAGCTTTTTATCTTGATGAAGTCTCAATAGCTCATTTTTGCTTTTGTTTCCTTGTCTCTGGCCAACTGTCCAGTAAGAAATTGCTATGGCTGAGATCAAAGAAGTATATTACTTAGCCCGCTAAAAGAATGAAATCTTGGGAGCCATGGGTGGCACAGCGGTTTAGCGCCTGCCTTTGGCCCAGGACACGATCCTGGAGACCTGGGATCGAATCCCACGTCGGGCTCCCGGTGCATGGAGCCTGCTTCTCCCTCTGCCTATGTCTCTCTGCCTCTCTCTCTCTCTCTCTGTGTGACTATCATAAATAAATAAAAAAAATTAAAAAAAAGAATGAAATCTTGCCATTTGCAATGATCTGGGTGGATCTAGAGTATATTATGCTAAGCAAAATAAGTGAGTCAGAGAAAGATAAGTACCATATGATTTCACTCACATGTGGATTTTGAGAAACAAAAGAAATTCAAAGTGGACAGAAAAAAAGAAGTGAGGCAAACTATAAGGGACTCTTAACTATACAGAAAAAAATGAGAGTGGCTGGAGGGGCGGTGGGTGGGGATAGACTAAATGGTTGATGAATGTTAAGGAGCACATATCTGGAGATAAGCCAAGGTGTTATATGTAAGTGATGAATCACCAATTTTTACTCCTGAAAAGAATTTTGTATATATGCTAACTAACTTGAATGGAAATAAAACTTGAATTAAAAAATGAAAGAAAAGAAACCTGGGGTAGCAATACTTAAAAAAAATTGCACTTTAAAACAAAGACTGTAAGAACAAAAAGGAATGAATCTTTTTAAAGAAAAAGATTTCTTTTTAAAGAAAAAGAAAGAAAGAAAAAAGAAAGAAAGAAAGAGAAAGAAAAAAAGAATATAATCTTTAAAAAAATTTTTTATTAGAGTTCAACTTGCCAACATAAAGCATAATACCCAGTGCCCATCCCGCCAGGGGGCCCTCAATGCACATCACGCAGTCACCCCAACCCCCCACCCACTTCCCCTTCCACTACCCCTTGTTCATTTCCCAGAGTTAGGTGTCTCTCATGTTTTGTCACCCTCACTGATATTTTCACCCATTTTCTCTCCTTTCCCTTTATTCCCTTTCACGAATTTTTATATTACCCAAATAAATGAGACCATATAATATTTGTCCATTTCCAATTGATTTATTTCACTAAGCACAATACCCTCCAGATCCCTCCATGTCAAAGCAAATAGTGGGTATCTGTCGTTTCTTTTTTTTTAATTTATTTTTTATTGGTGTTCAATTTGCCAACATATAGAATAACACCCAGTGCTCATCTCATCAAGTACCCCTCTCAGTGCCCGTCACCCAGTCACCCTCACCCCCCGCCCACCTCACTTTCTACCATCCCTTGTTCGTTTCCCAGAGTTAGGAGTCTCTCATATTCTGTCTCCCTTTCTGATATTTGCCACTCATTTTTTCTCCTTTCCCCTTTATTCCCTTTCATTATTTTATATTACCCAAATGAACGAGACAATATTTGTCCTTCTCTGACTGACTTATTTCACTCAGCATAATACCCTCTAGTTCCATCCACGTCGAAGCAAATGGTGGGAATTTGTCATTTCTACTGGCTGAGTAATATTCCATTGTATACATAAACCACATCTCCTTTATCCATTCATCTTTTGATGGACAGCAAGGCTCCTTCCGCAGTTTGGCTATTGTGGACATTGCTGCTATAAACATCGGGGTACAGGTGTCCCGGCGTTTCACTGCATCTGTATCTTTTGGGTAAATCCCCAGCAGTGCAATTGCTGGGTCCTAGGGATGATCAATTTTTAACTCTTTGAGGAACCTCCACACAGTTTTCCAGAATGACTATACCACTTCCAATTCCCACCAACAGTGCAAGAGGGTTCTCCTTTCTCCACAACCTCTCTAACATTTGTTGTTTCCTGTCTTCTTAATGTTCACTATTCTTACCGGTGAGAGGTGGTATCTCATTGTGGTTTTGATTTGTATTTCCCTGATGGCAAGAGATGCGGAACACCTTCTCATGTGCTTGTTGGCCATGTGTATGCCTTCCTCTGTGAGATTTCTGTTCATATCTTTTGCCCATTTCATGATTGGATTGTTTGTTTCTTTGCTATTGAGTTGAATAAGTTCTTTATAGATCTTGGATACTACCCCTTTATCTGGGTAGATAAAGATATTTGCAAATATCTTCTCCCATGCTGTTGTCTTTTAGTTTTGTGGACTGTTTCTTTTGCTGTGCAGGAGCTTTTTATCTTGATGAAGTCACAATATTCATTTATGCTTTTGTTTCTCTTACCCTCATGGATGTATCTTGCAAGAAGTTTCTGTGGCCAAGTACAAAAAGGGTACTGCCTGTGCTCTCCTCTAGAATTTTTTTTCCTCTAGAATTTTGATGGATTCTTATCTCACATTTAGATCTTCCATCCATTTTGAGTTTATCTTTGTGTGTGGTGTAAGAGAATGGTCTAGTTTAATTCTTCTGCATGTGGAGGTCCAATTTTCCCAGCACCACTTATTTAAGAGACTGTCTTTCTCCAGTGGATAGTCTTTCCTGTTTTGTCAAATATTAGTGGGCCATAAAATTGAGGGTACACTTCTGGATTCTCTATTCTGTTCCGTTGATCTATGTGTCTATTTTTGTGCCTGTACCACACTGTCTCACTGTCTTGATGACCACAGCTTTGTAGTACAACTTGAAATCTGACATTGTGATGCCCCCAGCTATGGTTTTCTTTTTTAAAATTCCCCCGGCTGTTCGTCTTTTCTGATTCCACACAAATCTTAAGATGATTTGTTCCAACTCTCTGAAGAAAGTCCATAGTATTTTGATAGGGATTGCATTAAATGTGTAAATTGCCCTGGATAACATTGACATTTTCACAATATTATTCTTCCAATCCATGAGCATGGAATATTTTTCCATCTCTTTGTGTCCTCCTCAATTTCTTTCAGAAGTGTTCTATAGTTTTTAGAGTATAGATCCTTAACCTCTTTGGTTAGGTTTATTCCTTGGTATCCTATGCTTTTGGGTGCAATTGTAAATGAGATTGACTCACTAATTTCTCTTTCTTCAGTCTCATTGTTAAGGTATAGAAATGCCATTGATTTCTGGGCATTGATTTTGTATCCTGCCACATTGCCGAATTGCTGAATGAGTTCTAGCAATCTTGGGGTGGAGGCTTTTGGGTTTTCTATGTAGAGTATCATGTCATCGGCGAAGAGGGAGAGTTTGACTTCTTCTTTGCCAATTTGAATGCCTTTTATTTCTTTTTGCTGCCTGATTGCTGAGGCTAGGACTTTTAGTACTATGTTGAATAGTAGTGGTGAGAGTGGACATCCCTGTCTTGTGCCTAGTCTTAGGGGAAAGGCTCCCAGTGTTTCCCCATTGAGAATGATACTTGCTGTGGGCTTTTCGTAGATGGCTTTTAAGGTGCTGAGGAATGCTCCCTTTATCCCTACACTCTGGTGAGTTTTAATCAGGAATGGATGCTGTCTTTTTTCAAATGTTTTCTCTGCATCTATTCAGAGGATCATATGGTTCTTGATTTTTCTCTTGCTAATATGATCAATCACATTGATTGCTTTACGAGTGTTGAACCAGCCTTGCATCCCAGGGATAAATCCCACTTGGTCATGGTGAGTAATTATCTTAATGTATTGTTGGATCCTGTTGGCTAGTATCTTGTTGAGAATTTTTGCATCCATGATCATCAGGGATTTGGTCTGTAATTCTCCTTTTTGGTGGGATCTTTGTCTGGTTTTGGAATAAAGGTGATGCTGCCCTCATAGAATGAATTTGGAGGTACTCCATCTCTTTCTATCTTTCCAAACAGCTTTAGTAGAATACATATGGTTTCTTCTTTAAATGTTTGATAGAATTCCCCTGGGAAGCCATCTGGCCCTGGACTCTTGTGTCTTGGGAGGTTTTTGATGACTGCTTCAATTTCCTTCCTGGTTATTGGTCTGTACAGGTTTTCTAGTTCTTCCTGTTCCAGTTTTGGTAATTTGTGGTTTTCCAGAAATGTGCCCATTTCTTCTAGATTGCCTAATTAATTGGCCTAAAGCTGCTCATAATAAGTTTTTAAGATCATTTGTATTTCCTTGGTATTCGTGGTGATCTCTCCTTTTTCATTCATGATTTTATTAATTTAGGTTTTTTCTCTCTTCTTTTTAATAAGTTCTCTGTTTTTAATAAGCTCATAATAAGTTTTTAAGATCATTTGTATATCCTTGGTATTGGTGGTGATCTCTTCTTTTTCATTCATGATTTTATTAAATTGAGTCTTCTCTCTCTTCTTTTTAATGGTTTTATCTATCTTATTAATTCTTTCAAAGAACCAACTCCTGGTTTTGTTCATCTGTTCCACAGTTTTTCTGGTCTCAATTTCATTGAGTTCTGCTCGAATATTTATTAACTCTCTTCTTCTGCTGGTTGTAGGATCTATTTGCTGTTTTTTCTCCAGCTCTTTAGGTGCAAGGTTAGCTTTTGTATTTGAGTTCTTTCCAGTTTTTGGATGGCTGCTTCTATTGTGATGTATTTCTCCCTCGGGACTGCTTTTGCTTTATCCCAAAGATTTTAAATTGTTTTACATTCATTCTCATTAGTTTCCATGAATCTTTTTAATTCTTCTGTCATTTCCTGGCTAACCCTTACATCTTTTAGAAAGATTGTCCTTAACCTCCACGTGTTTCAAATCCTTCCAAACTTCTTCTTGTGATTTAGTTCTAGTTTCAAAGCATTATGATCTGAAAATATGCAGAGGAGGATCCCAATCTTTTTGTATCAGCTAAGACCTGATTTGTGACCCAGTATGTGGTCTATTCTGGAGAAAGATCCATGTGCACTTGAGAAGAATGTGTATTCAGTTGCATTTGGATGTAAAGTTCTGTAAATATCTGTGAACTCCATCTGGTCCAGTGTATCATTTAAAGCTCATGTTTCTTTGGAGATGTGCTTAGAAAATCTGTTGATTGTAGAAAGCGCTGTGTTCTAGTCACCAAGTATAAGTGTATTATTATCTAAGTATGCCTTAACTTTGCTTATTAATTGATGGATATACTTGGCAGCTCCCACATTTGGGGCATAAATGTTTTTGATTGTTAGGTCCTTTTGTTGGATAGATGCTTGAAGTATGATATAGTGTCCCTCTTCATCTCTTACTACAGTCTTTGGGATAAACTTTAATTTATCTGATATAAGGATGTCTACTCCTGCTTCTTTTGAGGACCATTTGAATGGTAAATTGTTCCCTAACCTTTTATTTTCAGGCTGTAGTTCTCCTTTTGTCTAAAATAAGTCTCTTGTAGATAGCAAATAGATGGGTCTTGCTTTTTTATCCTGTCTAAAACCCTGTGCCTTTTAATGGGGTCATTAAGCCCATTCACATTCAGAATTACCATGAAAGATATGAATTTAGTGTCATCATGATACCTCTTCAGTCCCTGTTTTTCTGGATGGTTTCTTGCACTTGCTTGTTCTTTTACATCATCCCCCTTAATATTTCTTGGAGAGCCGGTTTGGTGGTCACATATTCTTTCAGTTTCTATCTTGGAAGCTCTTTATCTCTCCTTCTATTCTGAATGAGAGCCTTGCTGAATAAAGTATTCTTGGCTGCAGGTTCTTCTCACTTAGGAGCCTGAATATATTCTGCCAGCCCTTTCTGGCCTGCCAGGTCTCTGTTTAGGGGTCTGCTGTTAATCTAATAGTTCTTCCCATGTAAGGTAGGGATTTTTTGTCTCTTTGTGCTTTAGGATTTTCTCTTTATCTTTGGACTTTGCAAGTTTCACTATTAAATGACGAGGTGTAGAGCGGTTTTTATTGATGTTGGTGGGGTTCTTTCTATCTCTTGGATCTGAATGCCTGTTTCCCTTCCCAAGTTAGGGAAGTTCTCAGCTATGATTTGTTCCAATACATATTCTGGACCTCTGTCCCTTTCAGCGCCCTCTGGAACCTCAATTAAATGTAGATTTTTCCTTCTGAGGCTGTCATTTATTTCCCTTAACCTTTCCTCATGATCTTTTAATTGTTTTTATCTTTTTCCCTCAGTTTCCCTCCTTGCCATCAAGTTGTCTTCTATGTCACTCCCTCGTTCTTCTACCTCGTTAACCCTCATGGTTAGGAACTCTAGTTTGGATTGCATCTCATTTAATTGATTTTTAATTGCGGCCTGATTAGATCTAAATTCTGCAGTCATGAAGTCTCTTGATTCCTTTATGCTTTTTCCGGAGCCACCAGTAGTTTTATAATAGTGCTTCTGAATTGGCTTTCTGAGATTGAATTGTAATCCAAATTTTGTAACTCTGGGAGAGAGGACTGCTTCTGATTCTTTCTTTTGAGGTGAGGTTTTCCTTCTAGTCATTTTGCTCAGTGCAGAGTGGCCAAGAACAAGTTGTACTGGAAAAAGGAGAAAAAGAGAGAGGAAAAAAAAAGGGGTGAAGGAAACAAACAGAAAACAAAAAACAAGGGGAAGTATTCTTTGATTCTGTATACTGTAAATCCCTCCCTTCTCCTGGAACTTTGCATCACTGCTTGGTCAATAACTTGCTTTTCCCCTGTCCTTCTAGCTGGTCTTCTGGGGGAGGGGCCTGCTGTGCTGATTCTCAAGTGTGTGCACCTGGGGGAGCTGCCCAGCCCCCTTCCTGGTGCATGGCTCAGTGGGAGCTGTTTATCTTGTGAGGCCCCTGCTCAGTCCCAGGTACAAGGTAACACCAGAAGGGACAACAACAGTGGCTGCGGCCAGCTCTTCAGCCCTGGAATCAGCTCCCACAGTAACTACCACAGCTCTCAGTCTGCAGGAGCCTGGATGCTCGGGGGGCAGGGGCCGTGGATATGCACAGCTCAGGGCCGCCCGTCTGCAGGCGCGTCCTTGCTGTCCTGTGTCCTCTTGGCCCCTGACAGTTCCAGGGGGAGCGCCGGACCTAGGGCTGTGTCCCCCAGCACCCTGGACTCCGGGCCTGTGCCACTGGAATCTTGCTCTCAGGCTGGGCAGCCCCCTCTGCAGAGCTGCTGACGGAGCCACCACCCAAGCCGCTCCCAGGGCCCCGCAGGGCACCCGCTGAAGCCCTTTAGGGAGCTTGGCCTGTAGTATGGTGCTTTCCCCCAGGGTGCAGTTCCTCTGTTAGTGTCCCTGGGAGCCTGAGGGTATCCTTGCCCCTCCTCGGATCCTGCCCTGTGAGCGCCTTTCTGTTGAGGAAGGTTGGTAATGCTCCTGCTTCTCTGGGACTTGGCTTTCCTGTCCTTGGGTCACTCGCCACGTGGCCTTAGTCCGGCTCCTCGCTGGGGCTCCTCCCCCTTGGATGCTTTTTTATTTATTATTTTTTTTCCATCTTCCTATCTCGATAGCAGCGCAAACTCATCTCACTGTAGCATTCCAGCTGTTCTCTCTTTAAAATCTCAGACCAAATACGTAGGTTTTCAGGATGATTTGAAAGTTATCTAGGTAAGTTGGTGGGGACAGGTGACTTGGGGACCCTACTCTTCCACCATCTTGCCCCGCCTCCTTGAAAGCATATAATCTTAAAGGGAACAATTCATCAAGAGGAAAAGCAATTTCAAATATTTATTCACCAAACTGGGAGCACCCAAATATATGATGCAGTTAATAACGAACAAAAGAAGTAATTAATAGTAATACAATGACAATAGTAATTTATCCATCCACTTACATCAATAACTAGTTCATCTAAACAGAAAACCATGAAGGAAACATTGGCTTTGAATGACACATTATTCTAGATGGATCTAACAGATATATTTAGAACATTCTATTATAAAACAGTAGAATACACATTATTTTCAAATACACATGGGATATTCTCCAGAACAGGCTTTATATTAGACCACAAATCAGGGCAGCCCCGGTGGTGCAGCGGTTTAGCGCCGCCTGCAGCCCAGGGCGTGATCCTGGAGAACAGGGATCGAGTCCCACATTGGGCTTCCTGCATGGAGCCTGCTTCTCCCTCTGCCTATGTCTCTGCCTCTCTCTCGCTCTCTCTGGATGAATAAATAAATAAAACTTTAAAAAAATAGACCACCAATCAAGTCTAAACAAATCCAAAAAGATCGAAATTATACCATGTATCTTTTCTGACAAGAACAACATGAAGCCAGAAATCAACCACAAGAAAAAAATCTAGAATAAACATAAATACATAGATTTTGAATGATATGCTACAAAATGAATGTCAACCAAGAACCAGAGAATAAATAAAAAATACATGGAGAAAAATGAAAATGAGAACACAAATGTGCAAAATCTTTGGGATGCAGCACAAATGATTGTAAAAAGGAGGTTTATAAGAGTACACGGCGACCTGAAGAAGTAAGAAAAATCCCAATAAGCAACTTAACTTTACACCTGAAGAAGATAGAAAAAGAAGAAACAACAAAACCGATAACAATTAGAAAGAAGAACATAATAATTACTAGAGCAGAAATAAACAAAATAGAAAATAAAAAGAAACAAAGCAAAAACAAACAAAAAAGAAAATAGCAAAACAATAGTAGAAATCAATGCAAGTAGGATCTGGTGCTTTGAAAAGACCAACAAAATTGAGAAACCTTTAGCCAGACTCATCAAAAAAAATGTGTGAGACAAAGGGATAATGAGAGAGAGACGAATTAAAATCAGAATTGAAATAAGATAAATAGAAGATGGCTGAAGAGTAGGGTCCCCAAATCTCCTGTCTCCACCAAATTACTTAGATAACCTTCAAATCCTCCTGCAAATCTACGAATTCGGCCTGAGATTTAAAGAGAGACCAGCTGGTACGCTACAGTGAGAAGAGTTCCTGCTTCTATCAAGGCAGAAAGATGGGAAAAAAGAAATAAAGAAACAAAAGGCATCCAAGAGGGAGGGGCCCTGCGAGGAGCCGGGCTAAGGCCGGGGCGAGTGTCCCCAGGACAGGAAAGCTCCGGCCGGAGAAGCAGGACCTGCACCAACCTTCCCGGTGGAAAGGCACCCGCAGGGAGTTAGAGCAGGACCCCAGGAGGGCGGGGATGCCCTCAGGCTCCCTGGGACATTAACAGACGCCTGCGCGCCCAGGAGAGTGCGCCATACCCCGCGGCTGAGCTCCCTAAGGGCTGCAGCGCACACGGCGGCGTCACCCGGAGCAGCTCGGAGGGACTCTGGCAGCGGCTCCGCGCGGAGGGGGCTATGCGGATGGGAGCAGCTCGGCGGCGTCTCCGGCAGGTGAAGAGGCTCTGTGCGGAGGGGGCTGCGCGGCTCCGGGAGCAGCTCAGAGGGGCTCGGGTGGCGGCTCCGCGGAGGGGGCTGTGTGGCCGGGAGCGCGAATCCAACAGCTCAGGCCCGGGAGCCCAGGGCGCCGGGGACACAGCCCGGGATCCGGCCTCCCCCCGGGACAGGCAGAGGCCGGGAGGGCGCAGGACAGCAAGGACGTTCCTGCCCCGAGCTGAGCAGATCAGCGGCCCCGCCCCGGAGCCTCCAGGCCCTGCAGACGGAGACCTCCGGAGAGACTGCGGGGGCTGAATCCAGGTTTCCAGAGCTGCCCCCGCAATTGTTCCTCCAGGGGCCTCTAGAGGTAAACAACCCCCACTGAGCCCTGCAGCAGACAGGGGGCAGAGCAGCTCCCCCAAGTGCTAACACCTGAAAATCGGCACAACATGCCTCTCCCCCAGAAGACCAGCTAGACGGACAAGTTCCAGGGGTAGTCAAGGGACTTAAAGTATACAGAATCAAAAGATACTCCCCTGTTTTTTTTTTCTTTTTGATTTCTGTTTGCTTCCCCCACCCTTTTTTCCCTTTCATTCTTTTTCTTTCTCTTTCTCTTTTTTCTTTTTTTTTCTTCCTTTTTTCTTTTTTCTTTCTCTCTTTTCTTTCCTTCTTTCTCTTTTTCTCCTTTTCCCAATACAACTTGTTTTTGGCCATTCTGCACTGAGCAAAATGACTAGAAGGAAAACCTCACCTCTAAAGAAAGAATCAGAAACAGTCCTCTCTCCCATACAGTTACAAAATCTGGATTACAATTCAATGTCAGAAAGCCAATTCAGAAGCACTATCATACAGCTACTGGCGGCTCTAGAAAAAAGCATAAAGGACTCAAGAGACTTCATGACTGCAGAATTTAGATCCAATCAGGCAGAAATTAAAAATCGATTGAATGAGATGCAATCCAAACTAGAAGTCCTAACGACGAGGGTTAATGAGGTGGAAGAACGAGTGAGTGACATAGAAGACAAGTTGATGGCAAAGAGGGAAACTGAGGAAAAAAGAGACAGACAATTAAAAGACCATGAGGTTAGATTAAGGGAAATAAACGACAGCCTGGGGAAGAAAAACCTACGTTTAATTGGGGTTCCCGAGGGCGCCAAAAGGGCCAGAGGGCCAGAATATGTATTTGAACAAATCATAGCTGAAAACTTTCCTAATCTGGGAAGGGAAACAGGTATTCACATCCAGGGTATAGAGAGATCTCCCTAAAATCAATAAAAACCGCTCAACACCTCAACATCTAATAGTGAAGCTTGCAAATTCCAAAGATAAAGAGAAGATCCTTAAAGCAGCAAGAGACAAGAAATCCCTGACTTTTATGGGGAGGAGTATTAGGGTAACAGAAGACCTCTCCACAGAGACCTGGCAGACCAGAAAGGGCTGCCAGGATACATTCAGGGTCCTAAATGAGAAGAACATGCAACCAAGAATACTTTATCCAGCAAGGCTTTCATTCAAAATGGAAGGAGAGATAAAGAGCTTCCAAGACAGGCAGGAACTGAAAGAATATGTGACCTCCAAACCAGCTCTACAAGAAATTTTAAGGGGGACTCTTAAAATTCCTCTTTAAGATGAAGTTCAGTGGAACAATCCACAAAAACAAGGACTGAATAGATATCATGATGACACTAAACTCATATCTTTCAATAGTAACTCTGAAAATGAACGGGCTTAATGACCCCATCAAAAGGCGCAGGGTTACAGACTGGATAAAAAAGCAGGACCCATCTATTTGCTGTCTACAAGAGACTCATTTTAGACAGAAGGACACCTACAGCCTGAAAATAAAAGATTGGAGAACCATTTACATTCAAATGGTCCTCAAAAGAAAGCAGGGGTAGCCATCCTTATATCAGGTAAACTAAAATTTACCCGGAATACAGTAGTGAGAGATGAAGAGGGACACTATCTCATACTTAAAGGATCTATCCAACAAGAGGACTTAACAATCCTGAATATATATGTGCCGAATGTGGGAGCGGCCAAGTATTTAAACCAATTAATAACCTAAGTGAAGAAATACTTAGATAATAATACACTTATACTTGGTGACTTCAATCTAGCGCTTTCTACCCTCGATAGGTCTTCTAAGCACAACATCTCCAAAGAAACGAGAGCTTTAAATGTTACACTGGACCAGATGGATTTCACAGATATCTACAGAACTTTACATCCAAACTCAATTGAATACACATTCTTCTCAAGTGCACATGGAACTTTCTCCAGAATAGACCACATACTGGGTCACAAATCGGGTCTGAACCGATCCCAAAAGATTGAGATCGTCCCCTGCATATTCTGAGACCATAATGCCTTGAAATTAGAACTAAATCACAAGAAGAAGTTTGGAAGGACTTCAAACAAGTGGAGGTTAAGGACCATCCTGCTAAAAGATGAAAGGGTCAACCAGGAAATTAAGGAAGAATTAAAAAGATTCATGGAAACTAATGAGAATGAAGATACAACCATTCAAAATCTTTGGGATGCAGCAAAAGCAGACCTGAGGGGGAAATACATCGCAATACAAGCATCCATTCAAAAACTGGAAAGAACTCAAATACAAAATCTAACCTTACACATAAAGGAGCTTGAGAAAAAACAGCAGATTGACCCCAGGCCCAGCAGAAGAAGAGAGTTAATTAAAATTCGAGCAGAACTCAATGAAATCGAGACCAGAAGAACTGTGGAACAATTCAACAAAACCAGGAGTTGGTTCTTTGAAAGAATTAATAAGATCGAGAAACCATTAGCCAACCATATTAAAAAGAAGAGAGAGGAGACTCAAATCAATAAAATCATGAATGAGAAGGGAGAGATCACTACCAACACCAAGGAAATACAAACGATTCTAGGAACATATTATGAACAGCTAAAGGCCAATAAATTAGGCAATCTAGAAGAAATGGACGCATTCCTGGAAAGCCACAAACTACCAAAACTGGAACAGGAAGAAATAGAAAACCTGAACAGGCCAATAACCAGGGAGGAAATTGAAGCAGTCATCAAAAACCTCCCAAGACACAAGAGTCCAGGGCCAGATGGCTTCCCAGGGGAATTCTATCAAATGTTTAAAGAAGGAATCATACCTATACTACTAAAGCTGTTTGGAAAGATAGAAAGAGATGGAGTACTTCCAAATTCGTTCTATGAGGCCAGCATCACCTTAATTCCAAAACCAAAGACCCCACCAAAAAGGAGAATTACAGACCAATATCCCTGATGAACATGGATGCAAAAATTCTCAACAAGATACTAGCCAAAAGGATCCAACAGTACATTAAGAAAATTATTCACCACGACCAAGTAGGAATTATCCCCGGGACACAAGGCTGGTTCAACACTCGTAAAACAATCAATGTGATTCATCATATCAGCAAGAGAAAAACCAAGAACCATATGATCCTCTCATTAGATGCAGAGAAAGCATTTGACAGAAGACAGCATCCATTCCTGATCAAAACTCTTCAGAGTGTAGGGATAGAGGGAACTTTCCTCGACATCTTAAAAGCCATCTACGAAAAGGCCACAGCAAATATCATTCTCAATGGGGAAG
Organism: Canis aureus; assembly: GCF_053574225.1. Lineage (NCBI taxonomy): Eukaryota > Metazoa > Chordata > Mammalia > Carnivora > Canidae > Canis > Canis aureus. The sequence goes on along the minus strand of NC_135649.1, from coordinate 77,588,994 downwards.
CACTGGGAGCCTTTCCCCTAAGATCAGGAACAAGACAGGGATGTCCACTTTCACCGCTGCTATTTACCATAGTCCTGGAAGTCCCAGCCTCAGCAATCAGAAAACAAAAAGACAATAAGGCATTCAAAGTGGCAAAGAAGAAGTCAAACTCTCCCTCTTCACTGATGACATGATACTCTGCATCGAAAACCCAAAAGCCTCCACTCCAAGATTGCTAGAACTCATACAGCAATTTGGTAGCTTGGCAGGATACAACATTAATGCCCAGAAGTCAGTGGCATTTCTATCCACTAACAATGAGACTGAAGAAAGAGAAATTAAGGAGTCAATCCCATTTACAATTGCACCCAAAAGCATAAGATACCTAGGAATAAACCTGACCAAATAGGTAAAGGATCTATACCCTAAAAACTATAGAACACTTCTGAAAGAAATTGAGGAATACACAAAGAGATGGAAAAATATTCCATGCTCATGGATTGGCAGAATTAATATTGTGAAAATGTCAATATTACCCAGGGCAATTTACACGTTTAATGCAATCCCTATCAAAATACCATGGACTTTCTTCAGAGAGTTAGAGCAAATTATTTTAAGATTTGGGTGGAATCAGAAAAGACCCCGAATAGCCAGGGGAATTTTTAAAAAGAAAACCATAGCTGGGGGCATCACAATGCCAGATTTTAGGTTGTACTACAAAGCTGTGGTCAAGACAGTGTGGTACTGGCACAAAAGCAGACACGTAGATCAATGGAACAGAATAGAGAACCCAGAAGTGGACCCTGAACTTTATGGCCAACTAATATTCGAAAAAGGAGGAAAGACTATCCACTGGAAGAAAGACAGTCTCTTCAATAAATGGTGCTGGGAAAATTGGACATCCACATGCAAAAGAATGAAACTAGACCACTCTCTTTCACCATACACAAAGATAAACTCAAAATGGATGAAAGATCTAAATGTGAGACAAGATTCCATCAAAATCCTAGAGGAGAACACAGGCAACACCCTTTTTGAACTTGGCCACAGTAACTTCTTGCAAGATACATCCACGAAGGCAAGAGAAACAACAGCAAAAATGAACTATTGGGACTTCATCAAGATAAGAAGCTTTTGCCCAGCAAAGGATACAGTCAACAAAACTAAAAGACTACCTACAGAATGGGAGAAGATATTTGCAAATGACGTATCAGATGAAGGGCTAGTTTCCAAGATCTATAAAGAACTTCTTAAACTCAACACCCAAGAAACAAACAATCCAATCATGAAATGGGCAAAAGACATGAACAGGAATCTCACAGAGGAAGACATAGACAGGCCAACACGCACATGAGAAAATGCTCTGCATCACTTGCCATCAGGGAAATACAAATCAAAACCACGATGAGATACTACCTCACACCAGTGAGAATGGTGGAAATTCACAAGGCAGGAAACAACAAATGTTGGAGAGGATGCGGAGAAAAGGGAACCCTCTTACACTGTTGGTGGGAATGTGAACTGGTGCAGCCACTCTGGAAAAGTGTGTGGAGGTTCCTCAAAGAGTTAAAAATAGACCTGCCCTACGACCCAGCAATTGCACTGTTGGGGATTTTCCACAAAGATTCAGATGCAATGAAACGCCAGGACACTTGCACCCCGGTGTTTCTAGCAGCAATGTCCACAATAGCCACACTGTGGAAGGAGCCTCAGTGTCCATCGAAAGATGAATGGATAAAGAAGATGTGGTTTATGTATACAATGGAATATTACTCAGCCATTAGAAACGACAAATACCCACCATTTGCTTCAACGTGGATGGAACTGGAGGGTATTATGCTGAGTGAAGTAAGTCAATTTGAGAAGGACAAACAGTGTATGTTCTCATTCATTTGGGGAATATAAATAATAGTGAAAGGTAATATAGGGGAAGGGAGAAGAAATGTGTGGGAAATATCAGAAAGGGAGACAGAACATAAAGACTCCTAACTCTGGGAAACAAACTAGGGGTGGTCGAAGGGGAGGAGGGTAGGTGGTGGGGGTGAGTGGGTGACGGGCACTGAGGGGGACACTTGACGGGATGGGCACTGGGTGTTATTCTGTATGTTGGTAAATTGAACACCAATAAATTTATTTTATTAAAACATAAAATAAAATAAAGAAAGAAGATAAATAACAATGGACACCACAGAAATACAAAGTATTAGAATATTATGAAGAATTATATGACAACAATTGGACAACCTAGAATAAATGGATAAGGTCCTAGGGACACAAATCTTACCAATATTGAATGAAAGAGAAACAGATAATTTGAACAGACTGATTTCCAGTAATGAAATTGAATCAGGAAAAGAAGAGAAAGAAAACCAACAAACATTATGTGTTCTCATTCATTTGGGGAATATAAATAATAGTGAAAGGGAATATAAGGGAAAGGAGAAGAAATGTGTGGGAAATATCAGAAAGGGAGACAGAACATAAGGACTCCTAACTCTGGGAAACAAACTAAGGGTGGTGGAAGGGGAGGAGAGCGGGGGTGTGGGTGAATGGGTGACGGGCACTGAGGGGGTCACTTGACGGGATTAGCACTGGGTATTATTCTGTATGTTGGAAAATTGAACACCAGTAAAAAATAAATTTATTATTAAAAAACAAACAAACAGAAAATAAAGAAATTAAAAAACTCCCAACAAACCAAAGTTCCGGACCTTTTGTCTTCACAAGTGATTTCTACCAAACCTTTAGGAGTTAATATCTATCCTTTTCAAACTTTTCCAAAATTTGATAAAGCAGGAAATATTCTACATATATTCTACCATGCCATCATTACTCTGATACTAAAACCAGATGGATAAAACAGACCAAATAAAGAGAACTACAGTTCAATATATTTTATGAATATAGGTGAAAATTTCTCTAAAAAATATTAGTAAACCAAATCCAACAAAACATTAAATAACATCATTCAACATAATCAATTAGGAAGTATTCCTGGGATGCAAATATAGTTCAATATTCATAAAGTAATCAACATGATACATAACATCAACAAAGAAAGGATAAAAATATGATCATTTCAGTAGGGGCAGAAAAAGTATTTGACAAAGTATAATATACATCCATAATAAAAATCCTGAGCAAAGTAGGTTTACAGAGAACATACCTAAACATACTAAAGGTTGTATATGAAAAACTCACTGTTAATATCATACTTACTTGTGAAAAAATGAGATATTTTCCCTAAGGTCAGGAACAAGACAAAGTCGTCCATCTCACATTTTTATTCAACATAGTACTGCATGTCCAAACCACAGATATCTGACAAGAAAAAGGTATAAAAGGCATCCAAATCAGTAAGGAAAAAGTAAAACTTCCATTATTTGCAGGTGTGACATAAAACTTTATAGAGAAAACCCAAAATTCTCTACCAAAAAACTATACTAGAACTGATAAATGAATTCAGGAAGATCAAGGGATACAAAATCAATGTAGAGAAATATTGTGAATTTCTAAACACTAATAATGATGCAGCTGAAATTCAAAATAGAGACTTCAGAAATAAACGTATGATTATATATGGTCAATTAATCTTTGACACTGAGGGTAAGAATATGTAATGAGAAAAAGTCTCTTCAACAAATGGTATTGTCAAAACTGGAAAGTGATATGCGAAAGAATGAAATCAGACCACTTTCTTGCCTCATACACAAAAATAAGCTCAAAATGGATTAAGAACCTAATGTGAGACCTGAGATCATAAAAATCCCAGAGAGAGGATAAACAGTAATTTCTCTGACTTTGGCCATAGCAATATTTTCCTAGATATGTCTCCTGAGGTAAGGGAAATAAAAGCAAAAATAGGGGAAGCGTGGGTGGCTCAGCAGTTGAGTGTCTGCCCTCAACTCAGGGCATAATCCCAGAGTCCCACATCGGAGTCCCTGCAGAGAGTCTGCTTCCCCCTCTGCTTATGTCTCTGTTTTTTTCTCTGTGTCTCTCATGAATAAAAAATTAAATCTTTAAAATAAAAAAGTAAAAAAATAAATTATAGGGACCACACCAAAATAGAAAGCTCTGCACAGCAAAAGAAGTAATGAACAACAAAAAGAACCTACTAAATGGGAGAAGGTATTTTCAAATGACATATTTGATAAAAGGTTAGTAGCCAAAATATATAAAAAACTTACACAACTCAACAGACACACATAAAATAATCAATTTAAAAATGAGAAGAAGACCTGAACACACATTTCTCCCACAAAAGCATTTAGGTTTCTGCTGGGAAGATGGTGGAGTAAAAGAACCCTCTACTCATCTCAACCCATGGATACAAGTAGATAATACATCAATGTAAATAACCCAGAAAACAACCCAGACTGGCAGAAGAAACTCTAAAGTTAAATATAGAAAAAAGGCCATATTGAGGAATGTAGGAGAGGGGAAAAATATAGTTTAGGAGAGAAAGAGACCATGGCTATCCATGGTGGGGAGGTAGCAAGTGGTACAGAGAAGGACTAAAAATAAAATATCACACCAGAGAGCCAACACAGGGAAAATTAGTCCCCATGAAAACTGTCTTTGAAAGTAATAGGGGATGAAAACTCTGAGTTCTTAGAACCAGCAGTACTTAAAGCCTGGAATTTTAATCAATGGGCTAGGCTCTGGGAGAGCCCAGTAGACATTAGGAAGTAGCGTCTCTGCTCTTAAATATACAGCATAACTAATAGGCTCCAGAAATACAGCATTCACAAAGCAGTTTGAAAAATGCTGGGAGCAGACAGGAGGGAGAATGATTACTCAACTAGAACATGGCCTAGAGGTGTAGGGATTATAGAGAGAATGCTCCAGGAATAAAGGAGCTGCCAGGCACCATTTCCCTCCCTGCCTTCCAACATAAACATAGAGCCACATGTAGGGGAACCAACCCAGCACCACACTTGGTAACTAACTTGCTTACATCAAGCCAATATCTACTCCTCACACTTCAGAAGATCTGCCCTTCCCAGTCATGCCAGCCACCTCCAGAAGACAAGTGCAAACTCCATCAACCCCTTGTCTCCCCAAATGCATTTTGTGGGACTTCAGTTCTGGAGGCAACAGGGGTGGTGCAGGCCTCATTTCTAAAGCACAACCATGCACACCTTGTTAAAATGCACCTAAACCAGCTGGGGACTAAAAACTGTCCACAACAGGCAAAAAGAAAAGTCTTTATAGACAACAGGACTGAAGGGAAAAGAGGCCAGGATTCAACAGAAGGGCATAGTCAACACACATAAAAGTTACTCCTGAAGTGCCAGGTCTTGGGGGACAGGGGACACTGTACAACAGGCCACTACAAGACCTCTTATTCTAAAGGCCATTACCTTTAAGAGCAAGAGATATAGCTGACTTTGCTAACACACACACACACAAAATCCACAGAGACTCAGACAAAATGAGGATACAGAAGAATGAAAGAACAGGATCAAACTACAGCAAGACATCTAAGCAAAACAGATGTAAGTACTATGCCTGATAGAGAATTTAAAGTAATGATCATAAAGATACTGGAATTGAAAAAAGTTTTGAAGACATCAGTGAGACCCTTAAAACAGAGATAAAAAAGAACCAATCAGATATCAAGAACTCAATAAATAAAATTAAAAACATACTTGATGGAATAAGTAGGTAGAGATATCAAATGAATGAATTAATTAATGACCTGGAAGACAGAATATCAGAATTTAACTAAGCTATGTAGATGAGAGGACATAAATAGGAAAATTGAGACTAGTCTGAGGGAACTCAGTGATTCCATTAAGCATAATAGCATTCACATTATAGGGGTCTCAGAAGAAGAAAGACAAAGGGGGATAGAAAATTTTTTTGAAGTAACAATAGCTGAAAAGCTCCATAATCTGGGGAAAGAAACAGATATCCAGGAGGCACAGAGATCCACCACCTTCCCCACCAAAATATGAATCTAAGGAGGTCTACACCAAGACATATAATAACAAATGGCCAAAAGTAGTGATAAAGGAAAAAAATTAAAACAGAAAGAGAAAAGACAGTTATATACAAGGGAAACCCCAAAATTATAACAACAGATTTTTCAGCAGACACTTTTTGCAGGCCAGAAGGGAGTGGAATGACATATTCAGAGCGCTGAAAGGGAAATATTTGCATGCAAGAATACTCTATCCTGCAGGATTAACATTCAGAATAGAAAGAGAGAGAAAGTTTCTCAAACAAAAACTAAAAGAATCAGCAGTAAATCAGCTCTTTGAAAAAATATTGAAGGGGCCACTTGGAAAGGAAAGGAAAGAACATACGTGATAATATGAAAAGTGAAAAAACAAACATAATAAAAATAAGTACTTCTGTAAAAATCAATAAAAATATTTATAAAATAAAAGTATGTAAAATAACCCTATGACCTAAATCATTTGGGTGGGAGGATTAAGAATGGGTTCAAACTTACCTGACCATCAACTTATTTTTTTAAGATTTTATTTATTTATTCAGGAGAGACACAGACACAGGCAGAGAGAAGGAGGCTCTATGCAGGGAGCCTGATGTGGGACTCAATCCTAGGACCCCAGGATCACACCCTGGGCTGAAGGCAGACGCTCAACTGCTGAGCCACCCAGGTGTCCCCTGACCATCAACTTAATATAGACTGCTTATGCAGAAGATGTTATATATGAACTTAATAATAACCACAAATCAAAACTGAGTAATAGAAATGCAAAGAATAAAAAGAAAGGATCCAGGTATATAATTAAAGAAAGAAAATAGCCATGAAGGAGAAAGAGAGAAGAAATGATGAGAAAACTCCAAAAGTAAAAACAAAACAAGTTAAAAAATGGCAAAAGTACATATCTGTCAATAATTAATTTGAATGTAAATGGACTAAACACTCCAATCAAAAGACATGGGGTGGCAGAGTAGATTAAAAAGAAAAGACCCACTTAAATGCAGCCTACAAGAGACTCATTTCAGACCTAAAGACACCTGCAAATTGAAAGTAAAGGGATGGAGAAACAATTATCAGGTAAATGGATCTGAAAATAAAGCTGGGATATCAATAGTTATATCAGACGAAATAGATTTTAAAGCAAAGCCTGTAACAAGAGACAAAGAAAGACACTATATAACCATAAAGGGAACAATACAAGAAGATAGAACAATTGTATTTTTTCATTTTCAGTTAGTGTTTTTGTTTTGTTTAAATTCAACTAATTAACGTTTAATATATTATTAGTTTCAGAGGTAGAGGTCAGTGATTCATCAGTCTTAGGTAATACCCAATGCCCCTCACATCATGTGCCCTCCTTAATGTCCACCATCCAGTTACCCAACCCCAACCACAGTCCCCTCCAGCAACCCTCAGTTTATTTACTATGACTCAGAGTCTGTTATGGTTTGTATAACGATTGTAAATTTTTAATGCACTCAACATGAAAGCACCCATATACCTAAAACAGTTCATAACAAAAATAAACTAATTCTTAACAGATTTAAAATGATCAAATCATATCATGAATCTTTTCTGACCAGAATGCTATGTAACTAGAAATCAACCGCAAGAAAAGAACTGGAAAGAGGGCAAATACATGGAGGTTAAAGAACATGTTACTGAACAATGAATGAGTCAACCAAGAAATCAAAGAATAAATCAAATATATATAAAGAAATGAAAATAAAAACACAACTGTCCACAATCTTTGGGATGCAGCAAAAGCAATTCTAAGAGGAAAGTTTATAGTAAGAAATGCCTACCTAAATAAAGAAGCAAGAAAAATCTCAATTAAATAACCTAACCCTAAACCTAAAGGAGCTAGAAAAAGGACAAACAAAACCTAAAACTAGCAAAGGGAAGGAAATAATAAATTTAGGGCAGAAATACACGATATTGAAATTAATCAAGTAGAAAGGATCAGTGAAAATGGAAGCTGGTTCTTTGAAAAGATCAACAAAATTAATAAGCCTCTAGGCAATTGCATCAAAAAAGAAAGATCAACAAAATTAATAAGCCTTTAGGCAATTGCATCAAAAAAGAAAGATCAACAAAATTAATAAGCCTCTAGGCAATTGCATCAAAAAAGAAAAAAGAGGACTCAAATAAAATCACAAGTGAAAGAGAAATAAAAACCAACAACACAAAAATAAAATCAGTTGCAAGAGAACCTTATGAAAAGTATATGTCAATAAATTGGACAACCTAGAAGAAATAAATTCCGAGATACATATAATCTACTAAAACTGATGCAGAAAGAAGTAGAAGAGGTGAACAGACTAGTTACCATCAATTAAATTGAATCATTAATCAAGAAACTACCAACATACAAAAATCCAGAACAAAATGGCTTCACATTTTGTGAAGTGAGACCCTTAAAACAGAGATAAAAAAGAACCAATCAGATATCAAGAACTCAATAAATAAAATTAAAAACATACTTGATGGAATAAGTAGGTAGAGATATCAAATGAATGAATTAATTAATGACCTGGAAGACAGAATATCAGAATTTAGCTAAGCTATGTAGATGAGAGGACATAATGTCCTACCTTTTGAATGTCCTACCGTTTGAATTCTACCAAACATTAAGAAGAGTAATACCCACCCTTCTCAAACTACTCCAAAAAAATAGAAGAAGAAGGAAAATTTACAAACTCATTCTATGAGGTGAATATCACACTGATACAACGGCCAGATAATGACACCACAAAAAAAGGAAACTATAGGCTACTATCTTTGATGAACATAGATGCAAAACCCTTCAATGAAATACTAGCAAACCAAATGAAATAGTGCATTAAAAAATTCACCATGATTAAGTGGGATTTATTTGTGGGTTGCAAGGATGCTTCATATTCACAAACCAATCAACATGATACATTACATCAATAAAAGAAAGGACAAAACTATATGATATTTTCAATAGGTGCAGAAAAAGCATTTGAGAAATTACAGTATCCATTCATGATAAAAAAACCTCAACAAAGTAGGTTTAGAGGGAACATGTTTCAAAATAATAAAAATCTTATACAAAAAACCCTTATATGATGTTTTCCACTCAGTGCTGAAAAACTGAGAGACTTTTCTCTAAGGAGGAATGAGAAAAAGTGTCTACTCTCACCACTTTTATCCAACATAGTACTGGAAGTATAGTCACAGCAATTAAACAATGAAAAAAAAATAAATAGCATCAAAGATAGAAAAGAAAAACAAAATTATCACTATTCCCAGATGACAAGATACTATATAGAGAAAACCCTAAAAACTTGGCCAAAAAATTACTAGAATTGATAAAAAAAATTCGATAAAGTATCAGAATACAAAATGTACAGAAATCTTGCATTTATATACACTGATGATGAAGCAATAGAAGATAAAAAAGGAAACAATTCAATTTAAAATTGCAACAGAAACAAAAAAATAACTGGAAATGAATAATCAAAGATGTGAAAGACATGTATCCCAAAATGTATAAAACACTGATTGAAGAAATCCAAGAGGACACAAAGAAATGGAAAGATATTCCACATTTGTGGGTTGGAAGAATAAATATAGATAAAACGTCTGCACTACCAAAGCAATCTATAGAAATTTAATGCTATGCATATCAAAATACCAAAAGCGGAGGCGGGGCAAGATGGCAGAAGAGTAGGGTCCCCAAGTCACCTGTCCTCACCAACTGACCTGCAGAAATTTCAAATCAACCTGAAAACTTAAGAATTCAGCTTGAGATTTACTTTTTTTCATTAGGTAGAGTTTATTTTTATTTTTTAATTTATTTTTTATTGGTGTTCAATTTGCCAACATATAGAATAACACCCAGTGCTCATCCCATCAAGTGCCCCCCTCAGTGCCCGTCACCCAGTCACCCCTAACCCTCCTCCCACCTCCCCCTCCACCAGCCATAGTTCGCTTCCCAGAGATAGGAGTCTCTCAGGTTCTGTCTCCCTCCCTGGTATTTCCCACTCATTTTTCTTCTTTCCCCTTTATTCCCTTTCACTATTTTTTCTATTCCCCAAACGAATGAGACCATATAATGTGTGTCCTTCTCTGATTAACTTATTTCACTCAGCATAATACTCTCCATGCCCATCCACGTCGAAGCAAATGGTGGGGATTTGTCGTTTCTAATGGTTGAGTAATATTCCATTGTATACATTAACCGCATCTTTTTTATCCACTCATCTTTCGATGGACACCGAGGCTCTTTCCACAGTTTGGCTACTGTGGACATTGCTGCTATAAACATCGGGGTGCAGGTGTCCCCGCGTTTCATTGCATCTGTATCTCTGGGATAAATCCCCAGCAGTGCAATTGCTGGGTCCTAGGGCAGGTCTATTTTTAACTCTTTGAGGAACCTCCACACAGTTTTCCAGAGTGGCTGCACCAGTTCACATTCCCACCAACAGTGCAACACGGTTCCCTTTTCTCCCCATCCTCTCCAATATTTGTGGTTTCCTGCCTTGTTAATTTTCCCCATTCTCTCTGGGGTGAGGTGGTATCTCATTGTAGTTTTGATTTGTATTTCCCTAATGGCAAGTGATGCAGAGCATTTTCTCATGTGCGTGTTGGCCATGTCTATGTCTTCCTCTGTGAGATTTCTGTTCATGTCTTTTGCCCATTTCATGATTGGATTGTTTGTTTCTTTGGTGTTGAGTTTAATAAGTTCTTTATACATCTTGGAAACTAGCCCTTTATCTGATACGTCCTTTGCAGATATCTTCTCCCATTCTGTAGGTTGTCTTTTAGTTTTGTTGACTGTATCCTTTGCTGTGCAAAAGCTTCTCATCTTGATGAAGTCCCAATAGTTCATTTTTCCTTTTCTTTCTCTTGCCTTCGTGGATGTATCTTGCAAGAAGTTACTGTGGCCAAGTTCAAAAAGGGTGTTGCCTGTGTTCTCCTCTAGGATTTTGATGGAATCTTGTCTCACATTTAGATCTTTCATCCATTTTGAGTTTATCTTTGTGTATGGTGAAAGAGAGTGGTCTAGTTTCATTCTTCTGCATGTGGATGTACAATTTTCCCAGCACCATTTACTGAAGAGACTGTCTTTTCTTCCAGTGGATAGTCTTTCCTCCTTTTCGAATATTAGTTGACCATAAAGCTGAGGGTCCACTTCTGGGTTCTCTATTCTGTTCCATTGATCTATGTGTCTGTTTGTGTGCCAGTACCACACTGCCTTGATGATCAGAGCTTTGTAGTACAACCTGAAATCTGGCATTGTGATGCCCCCAGATATGGTATTCTTTTTTAAAATTCCACTAGCTATTTGGAGTCTTTTCTGATTCCACACAAATCTTAAAATAATTTGTTCTAACTCTCTGAAGAAATCCATGGTATTTTGATAGAGATTGCATTAAACGTGTAAATTGCCCTGGGGAACATTGACATTTTCACAATATTAATTCTTCCAATCCATGAGCATGGAATATTTTTCCATCTCTTTGTGTCTTCCTCAATTTCTTTCAGAAGTGTTCTATAGTTTTTAGGGTATAGATCCTTTACCTCTTTGGTCAGGTTTATTCCTAGGTGTCTGATGCTTTTGGGTGCAATTGTAACTGGGATTGACCCTTAATTTCTCTTTCTTCAGTCTCATTGTTAGTGTATAGAAATGCCACTGACTTCTGGGCATTGATTTTGTATCCTGCCACACTGCCGAATTGCTGAATGAATTTTAGCAATCTTGGAGTGGAGTCTTTTGGGTTTTCTAAGTAGAGTATCATGTCATCTGCAAAGAGGGAGAGTTTGCTGTATGAGTTCGGCCAAGGGCACGAATCCAACAGCACAGACCAGGAAGCACTGGGCGATGGGGACACAGCCCAGGATCCGGCCTCCCCCCGGGACAAGAAGAGGCCAGGAGGGCACAGGACAGCAAGGACGCTCCTGCCCGGAGCTGAGCAGATCAGCGGCCCCGCCCCCGCCCCCGCCCCCGCCCCCGGAGCATCCAGGCCCCTGCAGACTGAGAGCTCCTGAGTTACTGCGGGAGCTGAATCCAGGGCTCCAGAGCTGGCTGCCGCCACTGTGGTTGTTCCTCCTGGGGCATCAAGGGGTAAACAGCCTCCACTGAGCCCTGCGCCAGGCAGGGGACAGAGCAGCTCCCCCAAGTGCTAACACCTGAAAATCAGCACAACAGGCCCCTCCTCCGGAAGACCAGCTAAACGGAGAAGTTCCAGGGGAAGTCAAGGGACTTAAAGCATATAGAATCAGAAGATACTCCCCGGTGTCATTTTTCTTTGTTTGTTTGTTTGTTTGTTTTTTGCTTTTTGATTTCTGTTTGCTTCCCCCACTTTTTTTCTTTCTTTTTCTTTCTGTTTTCTTCTTTTTTCTTTTTTTCTTCCTTTTTTCTTTTTCTCTTTTCTTTCCTTCTTTCTCTCCTCTCATTTTCTACTATTCCCAAGAACTTCTTTTTGGCCACTCTGCACTGAGCAAAATGACTAGAAGGAAAACCTCACCTCAAATGAAAGAATCAGAAACAGTCCTCTCTCCAACAGAGTTACAAAATTTGGATTACAATTCAATGTCAGAAAGCCAATTCAGAAGCACTATTATACAGCTACTGTTAGCTCTAGAAAAAAGCATAAAGGACTCAAGAGACTTCATGACTACAAATATAGATCTAATCAGGCAGAAATTAAAAATCAATTGAACGAGATGCAATCCAAACTAGAGGTCCTAACAATGAGGGTTAACAAGGTGGAAGAACGAGTGAGTGACCTAGAAGACAAGTTGATGGCAAAGAGGGAAACTGAGGAAAAAAGAGACAGACAATTAAAAGACCATGAAGATAGATTAAGGGAAATAAATGACAGCCCGAGGAAGAAAAACCTACCTTTAATTGGGGTGCCCGAGGGCGCCGAAAGGGAAAGAGGTCCAGAATACAATTTGAACAAATCATAGCTGAAAAGATTCCTAATCTAGGAAGGGAAACAGGCATTCAGACCCAGAAAATAGAGCGATTCCCCCCTAAAATCAAGAAAAACCATTCATCACCTTGACATTTAACAGTTTAGCTGGCAAATTCCAAAGATAAAGAGAAAATCCTTAAAGCAGCAAGAGACAAGAAATCCCTGACTTTAATGGGGAGGAGTATTAGAGTAACAGCAGACCTCTCCACAGAGACCTGGAAGGCCAGAAAGGGCTGGCAGGATATATTCAGGGTCCTAAATGAGAAGAACATGCAACCAAGAATACTTTATCGAGAAAGGCTCTCATTCAAAATGGAAGGAGAGATAAAGAGCTTCCAAGACAGGCAGGAACTAAAGAATATGTGACCTGCAAACCAGCTCTGCAAGAAATTTTAAGGGGGACTCTTAAAATTCCCCTTTAAGAAGAAGTCCAGTGGAACAATCCACAAAAACAAGGACTGAATAGATATCATGATGACACTAAACTCATATTTTTCAAAAGTAATTCTGAATGTGAACGGGCTTAATGACCCCATCAAAAGGCGCAGGGTGTCAGACTGGATAAAAAAGCAGGACTATTTGATGTCTACAAGAGATTCATTTTAGACAGAAGGACTCCTACAGCCTGAAAATAAAAGATTGGAGAACCATTTACCATTCAAATGGTCCTCAAAAGAAAGCAGGGGTAGCCATCCTTATATCAGATAAACTAAAATTTACCCCGAAGACTGTAGTGAGAGATGAAGAGGGACACTATATCATACTTAAAGGATCTATCCAACAGGAGGACTTAACAATCCTCAATATATATGCCTCGAATGTGGCACCTGTCAAATATATCAATCAATTAATAACCAAAGTTAAGACATACTTAGATAATAATACACTTATACTTGGTGACTTCAATCTAGCGCTTTCTACACTCGATAGGTCTTCTAAACACAACATCTCCAAAGAAACAAGAGCTTTAAATGATACACTGGACCAGATGGATTTCACAGATATCTACAGAACTTTACATCCAAACTCAACTGAATACACATTCTTCTCAAGTGCACATGGAACTTTCTCCAGAATAGACCACATACTGTGTCACAAATCGGGTCTGAACCAATACCAAAAGATTGGGATCATCCCCTGCATATTCTCAGACCATAATGCCTTGAAATTGGAACTAAATCACAAGAAGTTTGGAAGGACTTCAAACACGTGGAGGTTAAGGACCATCTTGCTAAAAGATGAAAGGGTCAACCAGGAAATTAAGGAAGAATTAAAAAGATTCATGGAAACTAATGAGAATGAAGACACAACCATTCAAAATCTTTGGGATGCAGCAAAACAGTCCTGAGGGGGAAATAATTCGCAATACAATCATCCATTCAAAAACTGGAAAGAATTCAAATACAAAAGCTAACCTTACACCAAAGGAGGTAGAGAAAAAAAAACAGCAAATAGATCCTACACCAGCAGGAGAAGAAAGTTAATAAAGATTCAAGCAGAACTCAACGAAATCGAGACCAGAAGAACTGTGGAACAGATCAACAAAACCAGTTGTTGGTTCTTTGAAAAAATTAATAAGATCGAGAAACCCTTAGCCAGCCTTCTTAAAAAGAAGAGAGAGAAGACTCAAATTAATAAAATCATGAATGAGAAATGAGAGATCACTGCCAACACCAAGGAAATACAAACGATTTTAAAAACTTATTATGAACAGGTATACGCCAATAAATTAGGCAATCTAGAAGAAATGGACGTTTTTCTGGAAAGCCACCAACTACCAAAACTGGAACAGGAAGAAATAGAAAACCTGAACAGGCCAATAACCAGGGAGGAAATTGAAGCAGTCATCAAAAACCTCCCAAGACACAAGAGTCCAGGGTCAGATGGCTTCCCAGGGGAATTCTATCAAAAGTTTAAAGAAGAAACCGTACCTATTCTACTATAGCTGTTTGGAAAGATAGAAAGAGATGGAGTACTTCCAAATTCGTTCTATGAGGCCAGCATCACCTTAATTCCAAAACGAGACAAAGACCCCACCAAAAAGGAGAATTATAGACCAATAACCCTGATGTACACGGATGCAAAAATTCTCAACAAGATACTAGCCAATAGGGTCCAACAGCACATTAAGAAAATTATTCACCTCGACCAAGTGGGATTTGTTCCCGGGACACAAGGCTGGTTCAACACTCATAAAACAATCAGTGTGATTCATCATATCAGCAAGAGAAAAACCAAGAATCATATGTTCCTCTCATTGAATGCAGAGAAATCATTTGACAGAATACAGCATCCATTCCTGATTAGAACCCTTCAGAGTGTAGGGAAAAAGGGAATATTCCTCAGCATCTTAAAAGCCATCTACGAAAAGCCCACAGCAAATATCATCGTCAATGGGGAAACACTGGGAGCCTTTCCCCTAGATCAGGAACACGACAGGGATGTCCACTCTCACCACTGCTATTCACCATACTCCTGGAAGTCCTAGCCTCAGCAATCAGACAACAAAAAGACATTAAAGGCATTCGAATTGGCAAAGAAGAAGTCAAACTCTCCCTCTTTGCCGATGACATGATACTCCACCTAGAAAACCCAAAAGCCTCCACCCAAAGATTGCTAGAACTCGTACAGCTATTCGGCAGGGTGGCAGGATACAAAATCAAACCCCAGAAGTCAGTGGCATTTCTGTACACTAATAATGAGACTGAAGAAAGAGAAATTAAGGAGTCAATCCCATTCACAATTGCACCCAAAAGCATAAGATACCTAGGAATAAACCTGACCAAAGAGGTAAAGGATCTATACCCTAAAAACTACAGAACACTTCTGAAAGAAATTGAGGAAGACACAAAGAGATGGAAAAATATTCCATGCACATGGATTGGAAGAATTAGTATTGTGAAAATGTCAATGTTACCCAGGGCAATTTACACATTTAATGCAATCCCTATCAAAATTCCATGGACTTTCTTCAGAGAGTTGGAACAAATCATCTTAAGATATGTGTGTAATGGGAAAAGACTCCGCATAGCCAGAGCAATATTGAAAAAGAAAACCATAGCTGGCGGCATCACAATGCCAGATTTCAGATTGTACTAAAAAGCTGTGGTCATCAAGACAGTGTGGTCCTGGCACAAAAACAGACACATAGATCAATGGAGCAGAATAGAGAACCCAGAAATGGGCCCTCATCTCTATGGTCAACTAATATTTGACAAAGGAGGAAAGACTATCCACTGGAAAGAAGACAGTCTCTTCAATAAATGATGTGGGTGAAAATTGGATATCCATATGCAGAAGAATGAAACTGGACCATTCTTTTACACCATACACAAAGATAAACTCAAGATGTAAATGTGAGACAAGAAGCCATCAAAACCCTAGAGGACAACACAGGCAACACCCTTTTTGAACTTGGCCACACCAACTTCTTGCAAGATACATTTGTGAAGGCAAGGGAAATAAAGCAAAAATAAATCTTGGGACTTAATCAAGATAATATCTTCTGCAGAGCAACAGAAACTGTCAATAAAACTAAAAGACAACCTACAGAACAGAAGAAGATGTTTGTAAATGACATATCTGATAAAGAGCTAGTATCCAAATCTATAAAGAACTTATTATACTGAACACCCAAGAAACAAACAATCCAATCATGAAATGGACATAAACATGAACAGAAATTTATCCAAAAAAGACATTCTTATGGCCAACAAGCACCTGAGAAAATGCTCCACATCACTTGCCATCAGGGAAATACAAATAGCTGTATTTATATTGTATCAAACTATTTGGAAATACAAATAGTTTGAGTTGGTATCTCATAACCACAATGAGATACCAACTCACACCAGCGAGACTGTTGAAATTAACAAGACAGGAAACAATAAATGTTGGAGAGCATGTGGAGAAAGGGGAACCATCTTTCACTGTTGTTGGGAACATGAAGTGGTACAGCCTCTCTGGACAACCGTGTGGAGGTTCCTCAAAGAGTTAAAAATTGAGCTACCCTTCAACCCAGCAACTGCACTCCTGGGAATTTACCCCAAAGATGCATTGAAAATGCAGCACACCTGTACCCCAATGTTTATAGCAGCATTGTCCACAATAGCCAAACTGTGGAAGGAGCCTCTGTGTCCAACAAAAGATGAATGGATAAAGCATATGTGGTCTATTTATACAATGGAATATTACTCAGCCTTTAGAAATGACAAATATCCACCATTTGCTTCATCGTGGATAGAACTGGAGGGTATTATGCTGATTGAAGTAAGTCAATCTGAGAAGGACAATCATAATATGGTTACACTCATAAGGGGAATATAAAAAATTAGTGAAAGGGGTTATAAGAGAAAGGAGAGATAATGAGTGGGAAAAATCAGAGAGGGTGACAAAACATGAGAGACTCCTACCTCTGGGAAATGAAGAAGGGGTAGTGGAATGGGAGGTGTGTGGGGAATGCGCTGACTGGGTGATCGGCCTTTCGAGGGGCACTTGACGGGATGACCTCTGGGTGTTATTTTATATGTTGGAATATCGAACTCCATAAAAGTTATACCCAAAATATTGTATTTCCTAAGTCTGTCTACTGAAAAGGCTAAAAGCAATGACATCCCTCTAGCAAAAAAGCACTCTTGTTGTCTTTTTCTTGCTTTCTAAAAGCCATTTATGTCTCAAAGGAACCAGTGTTTCTTAGAAAAATGGCAGATTTTAATAATAGAATTGGGAGTACAAGAGAAGCTTTGAAAATATTTTATGACAGGAAATAAGGAAGCAGTCAAAAAATGAAGTGGCATATCATAAGTACATGGGAGTTAACTCAAAGGTTATTCCATCGATCAAATCTGGAACACTTTGCTCATCAAAATGAATAACATAGTGAATGTATATTAATTTTTTAAAACCCATGATTTATAGCAATGCTAAAAATCAATGGGGTTCAGTTTGGGGATGGAGAGCTCTATCAAAGGGAATTCTGCTATTTATGACAACATGAATTGATGTTGTGGGGATTGTGTTACATGAAGTAAGTCTCATAGAGAAAGTCAAATAGCATATGATATCACTTTTATGTGAAATCCAAAAAAGCCAAACTTGTAAATACAGAGTATGGTGCTTACAAAAGGCTGTGTGGTAGGGGAACTGGAGATATGTCCTTTAAGGGTGTAAACATGAAACTAGTAGATGAACAAATTCTAGAAATCTAATGCACTGCATGGTGTTTATATTCAACAATCTTCTATTATAAATTTCAAAGTGGGTATGTCACTAGTTCTTAATAGTTTCCACCACATAAAAATGATAATTAAGTGACAGGATAAAAATGTTAATTAATACTACAGTGGTAATCACATTGCAATATATAAATGTGTCATATCAAATATGTCCTATACAATAAGCTTATACAATGTTGTATGTCAGTTAAGAAGAATGAAACCACCAATGATGTACATTAGAGATTGAAAACAGGATATAATAGAGCATTGCTGAAAGCAATACATGGAGGGAAATATTATCAACAGTGGCATAGCTCCTGAATAACCAGCTATATAAGTTAGTGTCATTTGTTGCATGGCTTAATAGACAAAAGTTATGTCCACCAAATACTTCAGTCTCTCCTACATCCTGAACCTCATAGAATTATACTTCATAGGCATTATAAGTTAAAGATGACCACACAAACTGAATTCCAATGAAATGTAAGCAAGAGTAATTTGTGTCACTTTTGAAAAGAAGCCTTTCAGGAAGAAACATTATGTATCACATTCCTTTTTTTTCTTAAATAGTGCCCTCCAAAGTTACATCTAATGAGGTTCTCTCAGCTTTGGACCTTGAGTGAAAATGATGTGAAAAATAGCCCTCTTCCTCCCAGAAATCATATATAACATAAACAAAAAACCACCTGTTTGTTACCTAAATACATTTTGTTGAAGGGTATTTGTTAATGTAGAAAAAACTAGCACACACTGATAAATTTGAACTACTATAAAAAATCTCTAACTCATACTTTCCTATTATTTGGCATACCTAATCCAAACGATTCTCTACTTAAGAACACAGAAATGTTTATTAGTCAGATATGACTAACTCTTCTGTTTATGACCCCACAACTTTAAATTATTCACTCTATTTTTAAAACACTTTCATTTCTCCCTACTCTACTTTGTGTAGTGCACATACTGTGCAATTGCCTATCCAATGCCTTTCTTATTTGGGTACTGAGGTAAGGGCACCATATTGGCCCAGATGGCCCTTTTTGTGTTTTAATTCTAATTCTGGAGTTAAGATGTCAGAGTAGTAGGGGGACCCTGAGCTTGCCACATCCCTCAAACACCGCCAGATCAACACCATATCATTTTGAACATTTAGGAAATCAATATGAGGATTAAGAAAAGTAACTGCACAATTGGAGGGAGGTAACATGGCAGATATGAGGTTCAGAGCTGTGAATGGGGGAGAGAAAAACTGGTGCCACGAAGAGGAAGGAACTCTTTTTCATGGAGCAAAGTTAAGGAGAGAGGGGTAGAGAGCAGCATGTAGGTTTTGCAAAACACACTGCAGTGAGGGGAGCCCCTGAGTCACACTGGGAGAGATCACTCCTACTTCCTAGAGTACCTTTGGAAGAAGGTATTTTGCTACTCCAAAGACCAAACCTTCACTCTCCAATGTAGGGGATAGAGACACATGGGCAAAGGGCAGATAACCTAGTCTAAGGTTTTCCCTGTGCACTATAATAGACTCCAGCCACCATGTGCACACCGTGCAACTGCTTTTCTGGGACACAGTGGTACTGGTCCTACCACAAGGCTCTACTCTGGGAGAAGGGAGAGGGCCTACACCTTGCCAGGCCCTTTAAGATTTAGAATTTTGAATCCCAGACACAAGCCAGAGATAAAACACAGAATTGTGGTGCCAGGCATGCTGCTGGCTGTGCACAGACAGGTTAAGGGCAGAAATTTGGGGAAAGCCTTGGACATAGGAGAAGAGATTGTTTGATTTTCTTTGAGGGCCTCCTTAACAGTGGTGGATATAAGTTCCCCTCCCTAGGAATGAGAGGGTGAGGTGACACCATTTTTCACATTTCACCCACTTGTCCACTAACATGGTTGGATGTCAGAGAGAAACATAGCACCTCCACTGGGGGCTAAAGTCACTTACACCAAACCCCAATCCACTGTCCCACTGTGCCTGGCAAGGGTATCTTTATAAGGGCAGGCTGATTGTGAGCCAGCGCAGCAGGTATCTCCCTCAGAAGACCAACATAAACCCCCACATATGCCAAATCTATTGATTACAGAGTGTTCCAAAGTGTCAGCTTCAGTGCTGGTGGAAATAGGACCAGACTTTTGGTTTTTATATATTTTTTCCTATTTTTTTCTATATAGATAGATAGGTAGATATGTCTAGATATATCTATAAACATTTTATTTTATTTGTTTTTTCTTTTTTCTTTGGTATCAAGCTTAAAGAGTTTTTTAAAAACTTTATTTATTCATGACAGACAGAGAGAGGCAGAGACATAGGAAGAGAGAGAAGCAGGCTCCATGCAGGGAGCCCGATGTGGAACTCTATCCCATGACTTCCAGGATCACACCCTAAGCCAAAGGCAGACACTCAACCGCTGAGCCACTCAGGGGTCCCAAGCTTAAAGTTTTTTGTCCATTTGTTGGTTTGTTTATTTTCTTGTCTAGTTTTTTGGATCAGGATACTTTTCTTTTTCTTTTTCCTTTTTTCTTTTTTATTCTCTGGAATCACACTTATAGATTTTGTCTTTTCATTTACTTTTGTGTTCCTTTTCCTTCTCTTTTTTTTCTTGGATTAAGCCTTTTTTTTTTTTTTGTTCCAGGCTTATTGTAACAACAAATCAAAGCACACCTAGTTAAAGGTCCAAACACTTCCCACTGCAAGCAAGGAGGAACTCTGTATATCACTGAACTCTGTGAAAGAGTACCCAAAACACAACAACAGAGTGCACACAGCATACAACAGAAACACTTCCTGAAGTGCCAGGTGCTGGACAGGGTATGACCGCTACTTAATATAGTGTTACTCTCAGGAGCAGAAAGCATAACAAGTTTTCATAAAACACAAAAGACAGAAACCTAGACATAGTGCCAAGTTGGAGGAATTTTCCCCAAAAGAAAGATCAAGAAGAAATCACAGACAGAGATTTGCTCAAAACATGTATAGCAATATATCTGATAAAGAATTTAGAGCAACAGTAATAAGAATACTAGCTGCACTTGAAGGAAGCTCTGAAGACACAAGAGAAACGCTGCCTGCAGAGATAAAAGACCTACAATCTAGTCAGGCCAAAATAAAACATGCTATAACTGAGATGCAAAACAGACTGAAAACAATTACAATGAGGATGGAAGAAACAGAGGATCGGATAGGTGATAGTGAAGATAAAATTATGGAAAATAATGAATTTGAAAAGAAAAGAGAAAGAAAACTATTAGATCGTGAATATAGACTTAGGGAACTCACTGATTCCACAAAGTGTAATAATTTCCACATCATAGAAGTCCTAGAAGAATAAGAGCAAGAAAAAAGGGCAAAAGGTTTATTTGAACAAATTATAGCTGAGAACTAACCTAATCTGGGGAAGGAATGAGGCATTCAAACCCAACAAGCACAGAGAACCCCCCCTCAAAATCAACAAAAACAGGCAACACCAAGACATACCATAGTGAAATTTGCAAAATACAAAGATAAAGAGAGAATTCTGAAAGAAGCTAACCACAAAAGGCCCTTAACCTAAAAGGGAAGACATATCATGTTAGAAGCATACCTGTACACAGAATTTTGGGAGGCCAGAAAGGAGTGACATGATACATTCAATGTGCTAAATAGGAAAACTATACAGCCAAAAATACTTTATCCAACAAGGCTGTCATTCAGTATAGAAGGAAAGATAAAGAATTTCCAAGACAAGCAAAAAGTAAAGGAGTTGGTGAACACTAAACCAACCTTGCAAGAAATACTAAAGGGGATCCTTTGACCTGGTGGAGAAACCAAAAGCACAGAGACTAGAAAAGTACAGGGACAATCTACAAGAACAATGACTTTACAGGTAATACAATGGCACTAAATTCATACCTATCAATAATTACTATGAATGTAAATGGGCTCAATAGTTCAATCTAAAGATATAGGATAGCAGAATGGATAAAAAATAAGACCCACTGATATGCTGCTTATAAAAGACTTATTATTGACACAAGGACACCTACAGATTGAAAGTGAGGGGGTGGAGAACCATCTATCATGCTAATGGACATCAATAGAAAGCTGGAGTAGTCATACTTATGTCAGTCAAACTAGATTTTAAATCAAAGACTGTAATAAGGGATGAAGAAGGGCACTATATACTAATAAAGGGGTCAATCCAACAAGAAGACCTAACAATTGTAAATATTGATGCCAGCAACTTTGGAGCAGCCAAATATATAAATCAATTGATGGCAAACTTAAAGAAACTCATTGATAATAAAACAATAATTGATGGGACCCTTAACACCCCTTTCACAGCAACAGACAGATAACTGAAGCAGAGATAAATGAGGAAGTATGGCTTTGAATGATACATTGGACCAGATGGACTTAACAGAAAAATTCAGAACTTTTCATCCTAAAGTAGGAGAACACACATTCTTTTTGAGTGCACATGGAATATTTTTCAGAATAGATTACTAAGTCACAAATCAGACTTCAACAAGTACAAAAAGATTGAGATTATATCATGCATATTTTCTGACCACAACACTATGAAACTTGAAGTTAACCACAAGAAAAAATTTGGAAACATCACACATACATGGAAGTTAAAATATATCATACAGAAGAATGAATGGGTCAACCAGAAAATTAAAGAAGAAACAAAAAATATATATGGAAGCAAAGGATAATGAAAATACAACAGTCCAAAACATTTGGAGTGCATCAAAGGCAGTCCAAAGAGGGAAGTATATTGCAATACAGGCCTACCTCAAGAAGCAAGAAAAATCTCAAATACATAATCTAATCTTACACCTAAAGGAGCTAGAATAGGAACAGTAAATAAAGTTTAAAGGCAGCAGAAGAAGAGATACAATAAAGATTAGAGCAAAAATAAATGATATACTAACAAAACAAAACAAGTAGAACAAATTAATAAAATTAAGAACTGGTTCTTTTATTTTTTTATATATATTTTTATTGGAGTTCGATTTGCCAACGTATAGTATAACACCCAGTGCTCAT
Source organism: Canis aureus (assembly GCF_053574225.1). NCBI lineage: Eukaryota > Metazoa > Chordata > Mammalia > Carnivora > Canidae > Canis > Canis aureus. The sequence goes on along the minus strand of NC_135649.1, from coordinate 77,565,864 downwards.
CCCGCCAAGTGTCCCCCTCAGTGCCTGTCACCCAGTCACCCCCCATCCCCCTGCCCACCTCCCCTTCCACTACCCCTTGTTCGTTCCCCAGAGTTAGGAGTCTCTCATGAAGAACTGATTCTTTTAAAGAATTAATAAAATTGATAAGCTCCTAGCCAGACTTATCAAAAAGAAAATAAAAAGGACTCATATCAATAAAAAATTATGAATGAAGGAGGAGAGATTACAACCACACCACAGGAATATAAATAATCATAAAAGAACATTACAATAAATTATATACAACAAACTGGGCAATCTGGAAGAAATGAATAAATTCCTACAAACATAGAAACTTAAAAAAATTGAAAGAGGAAGATATAGAAAATTTGAATAGACTTATAACCACCAGAGATATTGAATCAGTTATCAAAAATCTCCCAACAAATTAAAGTCCAGAGCCAGATGGCTTTCCAGGGAAATTCTACCAAACATTTAAGAAAAGGTAGTGCTTATTCTTCTGAAACTCTTTCAAAAAATAAAAAGTGGAAGTAAATATTCCAAACTCCTTCTGCAAGGCTAGCATTACCTTGATTCCGAAACCAAAGACCCCACTAAAAAGATAACTACAGACCCAAATCCCTGATGAACATGGATGCAAAAATTCTCAAAAAGACAGTAGCTAATTGAATCCCACAGTACACTAAAAGGATTACTCACCAGGATCAAGTGGGATTTATTCTGGGCAGCAGGAGTGATTCAATATTTGCAAATCAATCAACATGATACATCACATTAGTGAAAGAAAGGGAGTGAATGGGTGACGGCACTGGGGGTTATTCTGTATGTTAGTAAATTGAACACCAATAAAAAATAAATTAAAAAAAAAAGAAAGGATAAGAACCATATCATCCTCTGAATTGATGCAGAAAAAGTATTTGACAAAATTCAGCATCCTTTTTTGATAAAAAAAAAAAACCTCAGAAAGTAGAGATAGAAGGAACATATCTCAACATCATGAAGGCCATATATGAAAGACCCACAGCTAATATCCTCAATGGGGAAAACTGATAGCTTTTCCCCTAAGATCAAATACACGACAGGAATGTTTGTTCTCATCACTGTTGTTCAGCGTAGTACTAGAAGTCCTAGCCTCAGCAATCAGGCAACAAAAACCAATAAAAGACATCCAAATTGGGAAGGAAGAATTGAAATTGTTAATATTTGCAGATGAAATGATACTCTATGTAGAAAACCTGAAAGGTGCCACCAAAAATTTCTAAAAGTGGTATACGAATTCAGCAAAGTCACAGGAGATAAAAACAGTGTACAAAAATATGTTGCATTTTATACACTAACAATGAATCAGAAGAAGAGAAATCAAGGAATCGATCCCATTTATAGTTGCACCAAAAATCATAAGATATCTGGGGGGGGGGGCGGAAACTAAACAAAGAGGTGAAGGATCTGTATGCTGAAAACTATAGAACACTTTTGAAAAATACAGAAGACACAAGGGATTGGAACGACATTCCATGCTTTTGGATTGGAAGAATAAATATTGTTACCCAAAGCAATCTATGCATTCAATGCAATCTGTATCAAAATAACACCAGCATTTTTCACAGAGCTAGAACAAACAGTTCCAAAATTTGTGTGGAACCAGAAAAGACACAGAATAGCCAAAGTAATGTTGAAAAAGTAAAGAAATGGGCAGCCCGGGTGGCTCAGCGGTTTAGCACTGCCTTCAGCCCAGGGCCTGATCCTGGAGACCCAGGATCGAGTCCCACATCAGGCTCCCTGCATGGAGCCTGCTTCTCCCTCTGCCTATGTCTCTGCCCCCCCCCCCCCTGTGTGTGTGTGTCTCGTGAATAAATAAGTAAAATCTTAAAAAAAAAGAAAAAATAAAGAAAAACTTGAGACATCACAATTCTGGACATCAAGCTTTATTACAAAGCTATAATCATCAAGACAGTGTGGTACTGACCCAAAAACATTGACATAGATCAATGGAACAAAAATAGGGAACCCAGAAATGGACCCACAGTTTTATGGAAAACTAATATTTATCAAAATAGTAAAGAGTGTCCAATTGAAAAAAGATAGTCTTGGGGCACCTGGGTGGCTCTTATGGTTAAGCATCTGCCTTTGGTTCAGGTCATGATCTCCAAGTCCTGGGATCGAGCCCCACATTGGGCTCCCAGCTCAATGGGGAGTCTGCTTCTCCTCTCCCTCTGCCTCTCCCTCTGCCTCTCCCTCTGCTTGTACTCTCTCTCTCTGTCAAATGAATAAATAAAAAATCTTTAAAAAGAAAGAAAGAAGACAGTATCTTCAAGAAATAGCGTTGGGAGAGCTGGACAGTGATATAGACAAGAGTGAAACTGGACCACTTCTGTACACCATACACAAAAATAAATTCAAAATGGACAAAAGACCTAAATGTAAGACAAGAAATCATCAAAATCCTAGAGGAGAAAGCAGGCAGCAACCACTTTGACCTTGGCCACAGCAACTCCCTCGTAGACATGTCTCTCTGGAAATAAGATAAATAAAAGCAAAAATGAACTATTGGGACCTCATCAAGATAAAAAGCTTCTGCAGAGCAAAGGAAATAGGCAACAAAATTAAAAGGCAACCTAGAGAATGGGAGAAGATATTTGCAAATGTCATATCAGATAAAGGGTTAGTATCCAAAATCTATAAAGAACTTCTCAAATTCAACATCCAAAAAACAAATATTCCAGTTAAGAAATGGGAAGAAGGGATCCCTGGGTGGCGCAGCGGTTTGGCGCCTGCCTTTGGCCCAGGGCGCGATCCTGGAGACGCGGGATCGAATCCCACGTCAGGCTCCCGGTGCATGGAGCCTGCTTCTCCCTCTGCCTGTGTCTCTGCCTCTCTCTCTCTCTCTCTCTCTCTCTCTGTGACTATCATAAATAAATAATAAAATCTTAAAAAAAAAAAAAAAAAAGAAATGGGAAGAAGACATGAATAGGAATTTTCCAAAGAAGACATCCTGATGGCTAACACAGTAAAAAATGTTTAACATCACTCATCATCATCACAAATCAAAGCCATAATGAGATAACACCTCACACTTGTCAGATTGACTAAATTTAACAACTCAGGAAACAACAGATGTTGGTGAGAATGCAGAAAAAGGGGAACCCTTTTCTACTGTTCATGGAAATGCAAACTGGTGCAACCACTCTGGAAAACAGTATAGAGGAGGTTCCTCAAAAAGTTAAAATAGAACTACCCTACCATTCAGCAAGTGCACTACTAGGTATGTATCCAAAGGATACAAAAATGTTGATTCTAAACAGCACATGAATCCCAATGTTCATAGCAACACTGTCCACAATAGCCAAATTATGGAAAGAGTCCAAATGTTCATTGACTGATGAATGGACAAAGAAATGGTATATATATATAGACTGGAATATTACTCTATGTTCAAAAAGCCTGAAATCTCACCATTTGCAAATCGTGGATGGAACTAGAGTATATTATGCTAAGTGAAATAAGTCAGTCAGAGAAAGACAAATATATGATTTCACTCATATGTGGAATTCAGGAAAAAACATATGAACATAGGGGAAGGGAAGGAAAGATAGAATAAGATAGAAATAGAGATGTAGGCAAAACATAAGAGAATTTTAAATATAGTGAACAAATTGAGGTTTGCTGGAAGGGAGATGGATTGGGGGATGGGCTAAATGGGTGATGAGCATTAAGGAGGGAACTTGTTGGGATGAGCACTGGGTGTTATATGTAAGTGATGAGTCACTAAATTCTACTCTGCAACCAATACTACACTATATGTTAACTATCTTGAATTTAAATTAAAAATTAAAAATAAGAAGTTACTGTGGCCGAGTTCAAAAAGGGTGTTGCCTGTGTTCTTCTCTAGGATTTTGATGGAATCTTGTCTCACATTTAGATCTTTCATCCATTTTGAGTTTATCTTTGTGTATGGTGAAAGAGAGTGGTCTAGTTTCATTCTTCTGCATGTGGATGTCCAATTTCCCCAGCACCATTTATTGAAGAGACTGTCTTTCTTCCAATGGATAGTCTTTCCTCCTTTATCGAATATTAGTTGACCATAAAGTTCAGGGTCCACTTCTGGATTCTCTATTCTGTTCCACTGATCTATGTGTCTGTTTTTGTGCCAGTACCACACTGTCTTGATGACCACAGCTTTGTAGTACAACCTGAAATCTGGCATTGTGATGCCCCCAGATATGGTTTTCTTTTTTAAAATTACCCTGGCTATTCGGGGTCTTTTCTGATTCCACACAAATCTTAAAATTATTTGTTCTAACTCTCTGAAGAAAGTCCATGGTATTTTGATAGGGATTGCATTAAACGTGTATATTGCCCTGGGTAACATTGACATTTTCACAATATTAATTCTGCCAATCCATGAGCATGGAATATTTTTCCATCTCTTTGTGTCTTCCTCAATTTCTTTCAGAAGTGTTCTATAGTTTTGAGGGTATAGATCCTTTACCTCTTTGGTTAGGTTTATTCCTAGGTATCTTATGCTTTTGGGTGCAATTGTAAATGGGATTGACTCCTTAATTTCTCTTTCTTCAGTCTCATTGTTAGTGTATAGAAATGCCACTGACTTCTGGGCATTGATTTTGTATCCTGCCACGCTACTGAATTGCTGTATGAGTTCCAGCAATCTTGGGGTGGAGACTTTTGGGTTTTCTATGTAGAGTATCATGTCATCGGCGAAGAGGGAGAGTTTGACTTCTTCTTTGCCAATTTGAATGCAAGATACATCCACGAAGGCAAAAGAAACAAAAGCAAAAATGAACTATTGGGACTTCATCAAGATAAAAAGCTTTTGCACAGCAAAGGATACAGTCAACAAAACTCAAAGACAACCTACAGAATGGGAGAAGATATTTGCAAATGACATATCAGATAAAGGGCTAGTTTCCAAGATCTATAAAGAACTTATCAAACTCAACACCAAAGAAACAAACAATCCAATCATGAAATGGGCAAAAGACATGAACAGAAATCTCACAGAGGAAGACATAGACATGGCCAACATGCACATGAGAAAATGCTCTGCATCACTTGCCATCAGGGAAATACAAATCAAAACCACAATGAGATACCACCTCACACCAGTGAGAATGGGGAAAATTAACAAGACAGGAAACAACCAATGTTGGAGAGGATGCGGAGAAAAGGGAACCCTCATACACTGTTGGTGGGAATGTGAACTGGTGCAGCCACTCTGGAAAACTGTGTGGAGGTTCCTCAAACAGTTAAAAATAGACCTGCCCTACGACCCAGCAATTGCACTGTTGGGGATTTACCCCAAAGAGACAAATGCAATGAAACGCCGGGACAGCTGCACCCCGATGTTTCTAGCAGCAATGGCCACGATAGCCAAACTGTGGAAGGAGCCTCGGTGTCCAACGAAAGATGAATGGATAAAGAAGATGTGGTTTATGTATACAATGGAATATTACTCAGCTATTAGAAATGACAAATACCCACCATTTGCTTCAACGTGGATGGAACTGGAGGGTATTATGCTGAGTGAAGTAAGCCAGTCGGAGAAGGACAAACATTATATGTTCTCATTCATTTGGGGAATATAAATAATAGTGAAAGGGAATATAAGGGAAGGGGGAAGAAATGTGTGGGAAATATCAGAAAGGGAGACAGAACGTAAAGACTGCTAACTCTGGGAAACGAACTAGGGGTGGTAGAAGGGGAGGAGGGCGGGGGGTGGGAGTGAATGGGTGACGGGCACTGGGGGTTATTCTGTATGTTAGTAAATTGAACACCAATAAAAAATAAATTTAAAAAAATTAAAAATAAATAGTTAATTATTTAAAGTCTAATTCCAATATAGTTAGCATACAGTGTTATATTAATTTCAGGTGTACCATACAGTGATTCAACACTTCCAAACATCACACAGTGCTTATCGCAATTGTACTCCTAATCCCCATACCTATTTCACATATTCCCCACACAACTTCTCTCTGGTAACCATCAGTTTTTCTCAGTAGTTAAAAATCTATTTTTTTTCTCTCTCTCTCTCTCCGTTTTCTTTTGCTCATTTGTCTAGTTTCTTAAATTCCACATATGAGTGAAATAATATGCTATATGTCTTTCTCTGAATGACCTGTTTCATTTAGCATTATAATCTCTAGCTTTAATCATGTCTTTGTAAATAAAAAGATCTTTTCTTTTTTTTTTTGGCTGAATAGCTGGATAGTATTATCTCACATCTTCTTTATCCATTCAACTATTGATGTACACTTGGACTGTTTCTGTAATTTGGCTATTGTAAATATTGCTGTTGTAAACATAGGGATGCATGCATCCCTTTGATTTAGCAGCTTTGTATTTTGGGGGCAAATGCCCAATTGAGTGATTGCCAGATCATAGGGTAGTTCTTTTTTTTTTCTAATTTTTAAGGAATCTCCATACTGTTATGTACAGTGCCTGCAAGAGTTTTCATTCAAAACCAACAGTGCTTGAGGGTTCCTTTTTCTCCATATCCTTGCCAATGTTTATTTGTTGTGTCCTTGATTTTAGCCATTCTGACAGGTGAGGTGAAATCTCATTGTAGTTTTGATTTACATTTCTCTGATGAGGAGTCATATTGAACATCTTTTCATGTCTATTGGCCATCTGTATGTCTTCTTTGGAGAAATATCTGTTCATGTTTTTACCCAGTTTTTAAAAAGTTTTATTTTAATACTAAGTAGTTAACATATAGTGTAATATTGGTTGCAGGTGTACAATATAGTGATTCAACACCTAGTGCTTATAACAAAAAGTAAGCTCGTTAATCTACATGCCTTATTTCGCCTATCCTCCCACCCACCTCTATTCTGGTAACCATCGGTTTCTTCTCTATACCTCAGAGTCTGTTTCTTAATTTATCTTTTTTTGTCCCTTTGCTTCTTTATTTTGTTATTTAAGTTCCACATATGAGTGCAATTATATAGGATTTGTCTTTCTCTGACTTATTTCACTTAGTGTAATACTCTCTAGCTCTATCCATGTTGTTGAAAATGGCAAGATTTCGTTCTTTTTTATGGATGAGTAATATTCCATTGCATACATATGCCACAACTTCCTTATCCATTCATTGATCTATGGGCACTTGGGTTGTATCCAAAATTTGGCTATTGTAGATAATGCAGCTATAAACATTGGGGTTCATGTGTACATTCACATCAGTATTTTTGTATCTATTGGGTAAATACCTAGTAGTGCAATTGCTAGATCATAGGGTAGTTCTACTTTTAAATTTTTGAGGAACCTCCTCTACACTGTTTTCCAGAGTGTCTGCACCAGTTTGCATTCCCACCAACAGTGTAAGAGGGTTTCTCTTTTTCTGCATTCACTCCAAAACCTATTATTTCCTGTGTTGTTAATTTTACCCATTCTGACATTTGTGAGGTGTTATCTAATTGTAGTTTTGATTACTACAGCTTTGTAATATAATTTGAGGTACAGAATTGTGATACCTCCATCTTTGCTTTTCTTTTTCAAGATTGCTTTTGCTATTTGGAGTCTTTTGTGGTTCCATGCAAATTTTAGGATTGTTTGTTCTAACTCTGTGAGAAATGCTGTTGGAATCTTGACAGGCATTGCATTAAATGTGTAGAATGTTTTGGGTAGATAGACTTTTTAACAATATTTGTTCTGGGGATCCCTGGGTGGCTCAGAGGTTTAGTGCCTGCCTTTGGCCCAGGGCATGATCCTGGAGTCCTGGGATCAAGACCCACATCAGACTCCCTGCATGGAAGCCTGCTTCTCCCTCTTCCTGTGGCTCTGCCTCTCTCTCTCTCTCTCTCTCTCTCTCTCTCTCTCCCTCTCTCTCATGAATACATAAATAAAATCTTTAAAAAACATATTTGTTCTTCTAACCCAGGAAAATAGAATTTCTTTCCATTTCTTTGCATTATCTTCGATTTCTTTCAGTAGTGTTTTATAGTTTTCAAAGTACAGGGATTTCATCTCTTTCATTTGCTTTATTTCTAGGTATCGTATTGATTTTGATGCAATTGTAACTTGAATTCATTCTTTAATTTTTATTTGTGCTGCTTCATCATTGGTGTATATAAGTGCAAACAATTTCTGTATATTGATTTTGTATCCTGCAACTTTACTGGATTTATTTATCAGTTCTAGCACTGTTTTGATGTAGTCTTTTAGGTTTTATATATGTAGTACATGCCATCCGTAAACAGTGTAAGTTTTACTCTTTGCTAATTTGCATGTTTTCTATTACTTTTTGCTGTCTTATAGTTATGGCTTGGATTTCCAGTTGAATGAAAGTGGTGATAGTGGCTTTTGATGTCTTGGTCCTGACCATAGGGAAAAAGCTTTCACTTTCTCCCTGTTCAGTGTGATAGTCACGAGTGTTTTTCATATATGGCATTTATTATTTTGAAGTATGTTCCTTCTAAACTTAGTTTGTTGAGGGCATTTATCATGAATGCGTGTTGTACTTTCTCATATGCTTTTTCTGCAACTATGAAATGATAATATGGGCCTTATCCTTTCTTACACTCATGTGATGTATCATATTAATTGTTTTGTGGAATATTGAACCACCTTTGCAACACATGAGCAAATCCTACTTGATCATAGTGAATGATTTTTTAATGTATTGTTGGATTTGGTTTCCTAGTATTCTATTGAGAATTTTTGCTTCTATGTTCGTCGGAGATATTGGCCTGTAGTTCTCTTCTTCTGTGATGTCTATCTATCTGGTTTCAGTATCAGCGTGATACTGACCTCATAAAATGAATTTGGAATTTCTCCTAATTTTGGAATAGTTTAAGATTAATGGGTCCCAAATTTTCCTTAAATATTTGGTAAAGACTTCCAGAAATTGGCAGCAGAGTGGTAGGACCTTGGGCTCATCTTGTCCCACAAACACATCTAGATAACTATAAAATCATTCTAAAGACCCCAGAAATCAACCTGAAGACTGACAGATCAGACTCCCCAATATAAAGGAAAAAAATCTACACCAAAGAAGGTAGAAAGTGTGGAGATGTGGGGTAGGGGAAAAATGGATCACAGGTCCTGTGGGGGGGAGTAATTCCTGGTCACACAGAAAGGTGTGTGAAAGAGAGAGAGGACCACATGAGAATAGACAAGGACATAATATCACCAAAGTCTTTGGCTGGGAAAACAAAAGGGGCTGATTTTCCTGAGCTCTTCCATCAGTGGGGTTTATACTCTTGAGTTTTAATGATCTGCAGATCTCACTGGGATATAGCCTTGAGGGCAATGCTCTACTCCTGGAGACAAGCAGGCAAACAACCCAGCAGCAGAGGCTATAGAAACAGTGATCTGAAGAACACCTGGGACACACAGTGGGGAGATTATTCACTCTTCTTGGAGTGCTTCCCTGAGAGGCAGCAATCAGGGAGATAACTCTCTGGGGATAAAGGAGTTGGCCAGGGCCATTTCCATCCCTGGACCCTCAGCATAAACACAGAGCCAACTGCAGGAGGCAACACAGTGCCACACAGGCTGCCTATCTTGTTTAGACCAAATCCCAAACCCCTGTGCTCTGGCACCACTGCCCTTCTTGGTAAAGTTTGCTTCAGTCCCAGCATGGCATGCCTCTCCCTTAGAAGACCAGCACAAACCCCTACCCACATGGCATCCCTAAAGCCTGGAGTTTTAAAAGTTAGCAGGTTCAGCTGAGATAGAGCCCAGGAAGTCATTGTTCTGCTCCTGGAGAGAAGGCAGCCAAAGAATCTGGAGGCAGACAGTGTGGAAATAACAATTTGAAAAACGCCTGTTACACACAAAGGAGAGATTATTTGGTCTTCTAGGAGGGCTTCTCTGAGAGGCAGCATTCATAGAGATGCTTTTATGGGGATAAAGGAGATGGCTGGCACCATATCTCTCTTCCATACCTCAGCATAAACACAGAGCCAACTGTGGGAAGCAACACAGTGCTCAAACAGACTTCCTAACATACTTACACCAAGGCCCACCCCCCTGTGCTTGGGCAGGATTGCCCTTCATCATCAAGCTTGATTCAATCCCAGCATGGTGGGCCACTTCAACAAAGGACCAGAAGAAACCCCTGCCCACACTCTACCTCTGACCAGAGAGTTCTGCAAGGCTTCAGTTCTAGAGCAAGTAGTATCAGGTCTCATTTAACAAGCAGATCATAGGACACCAAGTTAAAACTCGCCACATTCTGGCCAAAGATCAAACACTGCCCACTATAGGCAACTAGAGCCTCTGCAGACCAATGGCATGAAGCATAGAGCAGCCAAAACACAATGGCAGAGCCCACACAGCACACCTCACAGGGGAATTCAGAGATCATTACCACAGAGATTAAAGAGTAAAAAAAGGATCAATCAGAAATTAAAAATACAATAACAGTTTCAAAACAGACTGGATGCAAGGAACACAAGGATGGAAGAAGCAGTGGAAAGAATAAATGATATAGAAGACTAAATATGGGAAATAATGAAGAGAAACAAGAGAGAAAGAAGAATTATAGACCACGAGAATGGATTTAGGGAACTCAGTGACACCATCAAATGCAATAACATTCATATTGTAGGAGTCTCAGAAGAAGAGAGAAAAGAGGGCAGAATATTTATTTGAGGAAATCATAACTAAAATTTTCCCTAATCTAGGGAGAGAAACACACATCCAGATCTAGGAGGCACAAAGAACTCCCAAAAAAATCAACAAAACAGGCCAACATAAAAAAATACTGTAATTAAATTTGCAAAATATGGTTATAAAGAAAAAATTTAAAAACAGTGAGACAAAATGAGTCCCATAAAGCTAATGGTAGATTTCTCAACAGAAATGTGGCAAGCCAGAAGACAGTGTCATGATCTATTCAACATGATGAAAGGAAAACACCTGCAGCCAAGAATACTTTATATAGCAATGCTATCATTCAGAATAGGAGAGATAAAGAGATTTTCAGACATACAAAAAATAAAGGAGATCATGACCGCTAAATCAGCCCTGAAAGAAATATGAATGGGGACTCTTCCAGTGGGAAAGAAAGATCAAAAGCAAAAAGACTAGAAAGGAACACAGAACATCACCATAAACAACAATTCCATAGGTAACACAATGGCACTAAATTCGTATCTTTCCATTACTGCTCTGAATGTAAATGGACTAAATGCTCCAATCAAAACACATAGGGTACCAGAATGGATAAAATAGCAAGACTCATTTATATGCTACTCACAAGAGACTCATTTTAGACCTAAAGACTCTTGCAGACTGAAAGTGAGAGAATGGAGAACCATCTATCATGCTAATGGACATCACAAGAAAGCCAGAGTATCTGTACTTATATCAGATAAACAAGATTTTAAGCCAAATATTGTAAAGAGAGGAAGAAGGGCACTATATCATAAACATAAATAAATCCATCAAGAAGATCTAACAATTGTAAATATTTATGTGCCTAATGTGGGACCACCCAAATCAATGAAATAATAACAAACAAAAGGAACTAATTGATAATAATGCAATAGGGATGTCTGGGTGGCTCAGTGGTTGAGCATCTGTCGTCACCTCAGGGGGTAATCCCAGGTCTGGGGATGGAGTCCTGCATCAGGCTCCTTGCAAGGAGCCTGCTTCTCCCTCTATCTATGTCTCTGCCTGTCTCTGTCTCTCATCAATCATTATAAAAATCCTTTAAAAAAAAGATAATACAATAATAGTAGGGGGGCTTTAATACCCCCCTTACATCAATGGACAGATAATCTAAACAGATAATCAACAAGGAAACAATGGCTTTGAAGTACACACTGGACCAGATGAACTTAACAGATATATTCAGAATTTTTCATCCTAAAGCAGGAGAATACACATTCTTTTCGAGTGCACATGGAACATTCCCCAGAATAGATCACATACTTGGTCACAAATCAGGCCTCAACAAGTAAAAAAAGATTGAGATCATACCATGCATATTATCAGACCATAACACAATGAAACTTGAAGTCAACCACAAGAAAAATTCGGAATGACCACAAAAACATGCAGGTTAAAGAACATCCTACTAAAGAATGAATGGGTAAACCAGGAAACTAAAGAAGAAATGAAAAAATACATAGAAGCACATAAAAATAAAAGCACAACAGTCCAAACCCTTTGGAGTGCAGCAAAGGTGGTCCTAAGAGGGAAGTATATTACAATCCAGGCCTACTTCAAGAAGCAAGAGAAGCCTCAAATATACAACCTACTCTTACACCTAGAAGAGCTAGAAAAGGAGCAGTAAATAAAACGTAAGGGAAACAGGGACGCCTGGGTGGCTTAGTGGTTCAGCATCTGCCTTCAGCTCAGGGCATGATCCCAGGGTCCTGGGATTGAGTCCCGCGTCAGGCTCCCTGCATGGAGCCTGTTTATCCCTCTGCCTGTGTCTCTGCATCTCTCTCTGAGTGTCTCATGAATAAATAAATTTAAAAAAATAAAACCTGAGGGAAATAATAGAGATTAGAGCATAAATAAATGATTATACTAACAAAACAAAACAAAACAAAACAAAGAAACAGTAGACCAAAGAAATGAAACTAAGAGCTAGTTCTTCGAAAGAATTAATAAAACTGCTGAAAAAAAAACTGATGAATTCCTAGCCGGACTTATCAAAAAGAAAAGAGAAAGGAACCAAATAAATAAAAAAGACAGGAGAGATCAAAAGCAACACCTGAGAAATACAAACATTATGAAGAGAACACTATGAAAAATTACATGCAAAAAACTGGGCCATCTGGAAGAAATGTATAAATTCCTAGAAACATACAAACTTCCAAAAGTGAAACACAGAAGAAAATAGAAAATTTGAACACACTCATAACAAGCAAAGAAGTTGAATCAGTAATCAAAACTTTCCCAACAAACAAAAGTCCAGGGCCAGATGGCTTCCCAGGGAAATTCTATTAAACATTTAAAGAAGAGTTAATACCTATTCTTCTGAAACTGTCCCCCCAAAATAGAAAGGCAAGTAAATCAGGATGCCTGGTGTCTCAGGGGTTGAGCGTCTGCCTTTGGCTCAGAGCATGATGCCGGGGTCCTGGGATCGAGTCCCACATCGTGTTCCCTGGAAGGAGCCTGCCTGTGTCTCTGCCTCTCTCTGTGTGTCTCTCATGAGTAAATAAAATATAAAAAAAGAAATGGAAGTAAATCTTCCAAAGTTCTTCTATGAGGATAGCATTACTTTGGTTCCAAAACCAGACAAAGGCCCCACTAAAAGTATTACAGGACAATATCACTGATGAACATGGATACAGAAATTTTCAACAAAATACTAGCTAATCCAAACCAACAGAATTATTCACCACAATCAAGTGGAATTTATTCCTGGGCTACATGGTTGGTTCAATATTTGCAAATCAATCAGCCTGATGCACCATATTAATAAAAGAAAGATTTAGTAGCATATTATCATCTCAACAGTTGGAGAAAAAGCATTTGACAAAATACAGCATCCCTATTTGGTAAAGTCTACAAAGTAGGCATAGATGGACGTATAACATCATAAAAGTCATATATAAAACATCCACTCAAATAACATCCTCACCAGGGAAATGCTGAGAGCTTTTCCTCTATGGTCAGGAAAATACAGGATGTCCACTCTCATCATTCCTATTTAACACAATACTGGAAGTCTAAGCAATCAAAGAGCAAAAAGAAACAAAATGCACCCAAACTGGCAAGGAAGAATTCAAATTTCAATATTTGCAGAAGACATGACACTCTCTGTAGAAAACTAGGAAGACTCTACCAAAAAAAAATTGGTAGAACTAATATATGAATTCACCAAAGTAGCAGGATTTAAAACCAATGTCCAGAAATTTCTATGCACCAATAATGAAGAGTGGAAAAAGAAATCGACCCCATTCACAATTGCACCAAAACCAATAAGATATTTAGGAATAAATCTAACCAAAGAGGTAAAAGATCTGTACTTGGAAAACTAAACTAAAACTAAAACTTCATGAGAAGGAAATTGAAGAGGACATACAAAAAAGGAAAAGCAGGTCATACTCATGGAATGTAAGAAAAAAACATTATTCAAATGTCTATACTACCCAAGTAATTTATAGGTTTAATGCAATCCTTATGAAAACAACATGAGCGTTTTTTACAGAGCTAGAAAAAACATTTTCAAAATCTGTATGAAACCAGAAAAGACCTGAAATAACCAAAGCAATCCTAAAAAAGAAAAGAAAATCTGGAGGCATCATGATTCTAGACTTCAAGTGATATTACAAAACTGTAGTCATCAAGACAGTATAGTACCAGCACAAAATCAGACACAAAGATCAGTGGAACAGAACACCTAAAAATGGACCTATAACTCTATGGCAAACTACTCTTCAATAAAGCAAGAATATCCAGTTGAAAAAAAGACAGAAATGGTGTTCAGAAAACTGGGCAGCAACATGCAGAATGAATCTAGATGACATTCTTACACCATAAACAAAGGCACACAAAAATAAATTAAAATGAATGAAAGAACTAAATGTAAGACAGACAACCATGAAAATCCTAAAAGGGAAAGCAAGCAGCAACCCCTTTGACCTTGGCCACAGCAACTTCTTGCTAGACACGTTTCCAAAGGCAAAGGAAACAAAAGAAAAAAACTACTTGGACCTTATCAATATAAAAAGCAAAGGAAAAAATCAACAAAACTAAAAGAAGATGAACATTACTCAGCCACCAGAAAGAATGAAATCTTGCCATTTGTGACAATGTGGATGGAGCTAGATTGTATTATGCATACTAAATAAGTCAGTCAGAGAAACACAAGTGATTTCACTTCTATGTGTAGTTTAAGAAACAAACATATGTTCTCATTCATTTGGGGAATATAAATAATAGTGAAAGGGAGTATAAGGGAAGGGAGAAGAAACAGGTAGGAAATATCAGAAAGGGAGACAGAACATAAAGACTCCTAACTCTGGGAAACAAACTAGGGGTGGTGGAAGGGGAGGAGGGCGGGGGTTGGGGGTGAATGGGTGACAGGCACTGAGGGGGGCACTTGACGGGATGAGCACTGGGTGTTATTCTGTATGTTGGCAAATTGAACACCAATAAAAAATAAATTTATTATTAAAAAAATTAAAAAAAAGAAACAAAACAGATGAACATAGGGGAAGGGAAGGAAAAATAAAATAAGATGAAAATTGAGGAGGGAAACCATAAGAGACACTTAACTCTAGGAAATAAACTGAAGGTTGCTGGAGGGGAGGTGGATGGAGGGGATGGGATATCTGGGTGATGGTCATTTAAGGAGGGCACTTGATGTAATGAACGCTGGGTGTTATATGCAACTGATGAATCACTAAATTCTACCCCTGAAACTAATAATACGCTATATGTCAACTAAATCAAATTTAAATAACTTTTTGATTACACTGAGATGCCACCTCACACCTGTCAGAGTGGCTAAAATGAACAAAAGGAAATAACAGATTTGGCTGGATGCCAAGAAAGAGGGACCCTCTTCCTCTCTTGTTGGGGATGCAAACTGGTGCAGCCACTCTGGAAAACAGTGTGGAGATTCCTCAACAAGTTAAAAATAGAACTACCCAGTGCAGCCCAGGTGGCTCAGCAGTTTAGCGCCATCTTCAGCCCAGAGCCTGATCCTGGAGACCCAGGATCAAGTCCCACGTTGAGCTCCTTGTGTGGAGCCTGCTTCACCCTCTGCTTGTGTCTCTGTCTCTGTGTGTGTGTGTGTCTCTCATGAATAAATAACTAAAATATTTTTTTACAAAAAAAAAAACTACCCTATTAGAGTAACTACCCTAATTACCCTAGGGTAATTACTACGCTAGTAATTGCGGTACTAGGTATTTACCCAAAGGATACAAAAATACAGATTTGAAGGGGCACATGCACCACAATATTTACAGCAGCATTACCAACAATAGCCAAAGTATGGAAAGAGCCCATATGTCCGTTGACTAATGAATGGATGAAGAAGAGGTGGCATATACAATGGAATAATACTCAGTCTTCAAAAAGAATGAAATGTTGCCATTTGCAATGATGTGAATGGAGCTAGAATGCATTATGCCATGTGAAATAAATCAGTCAGAGAAAGACAAATACCACATGATTTCACTCATATGTGGAATTTAAGAAACAAAACAGATGAACATAAGGGAAGGGAGAAAAGAAAGATAGAAGCAAACCATAAGAGATTTTTAATGATAGAGAACAAATTAAGGGTTGGTGGATCTAGGTGGGTGAGGGATGGGCTAAATGAGTGAGGTGTATTAAGGAGGCCGCTTGTGATGATTAGCACTGGGTGTTAATAAATATAAGTGATGAATCACTAAATTCCACTCCCGAAGCCAGTATTACACTATGTGTTAACTAGCTAGAATTTAAATAAAAACTTGAAGAAAAAAACCTACTGAATTCATGATGGCAGGGCCCCACCGAGGAAGAAAAGAGTGGTGTGGGTCTGGGAAGAAGTAACAGAGGGCTTTTCCATATCTGTCATGTAAAGGGCAGGCCAAAGTAAGACATAATTTTTAAATTTGGGACAGCGAGGCACAGGTTATACAGGTGTTTGTAACATTAATCTTTATTCTTGTCCCTGTGCTCGAGATTAATTTGCAGTAAAGATATTTCTTCCTAAAACCCAGCAGATAAATCCAAAGTCAATCACATGATTTTTGTTTGATGATGGTAGGAGTATAGACTTCCTTGGAAGACCCTAGTTCTTGGAAATTGTAAAATAAGTCCGTACCTGCTCTGTGAAATGATTCAGGGGAATTGTCAGTAGGCCAGAAATTGTGAGGAGTCCCTGAATGAAGGACAGCAGATGTGGTCTCACTCATTTGTTTGAGTAAGTCATGGCCCACAATCTGTGCAAAGGTCACTGCAAGTGGAGGTACTGGCCCAAGAGTGTTCTATGCCCTGGGGAGGTGCTGGCTGGCATCAGAACAGAGCACATAGGTGAATTAGTGCAGCAACAAGAGCAGTGTGGACTAACCCAGCATTTCCCTATCTCGCTCCCAGCACTTACCACCCAGGGGGTGGCTATAGATGTCTGCCCAGGTGAAAGCAATGCCTATGGACACTTGGGCACATGGATGGGACAATGTCTGGGGTGGATGGGTTAGTAGACAACCCCGGGGAAGAACAGGGTGCAAGACCCACAAGAATTGCTGCCAATGTATCCAGCCCAGCATATCCCAACCCAGTCCCTTCCAGCACTTTCACTGAAAATATGGCAGTGGTATAAATTCACCTCAACAGTGGCTCTTATTCATTAGCTATTCCCTGTGAATGAGGTACATATATGCCTTGTGTATGACTTTCCTTCTGCTGATGTAACAAGTTACCACAAATTTAGTGGCTGAAAACAACCAAATTTACAATTTTACAGTTCTGGAGGTCAGAAGTTTAAAATGTATCTGCAAGTCTGCGTTTCCTCCTGGAGGTCCTTGGGGAGAATCCACTTCCTTGTCTTTTCTAGCTTTGAGAGGCATCCTACATCCCTTGGCTCATACTCCCTTCTTCCATCTACAAAGCCAGCAGGGTAGCATCTTCTCTCCTCTTTGATCTCTGCTTCTATCCTTAGATGTTTTGCTGACTCTAATTCTACTGTCTGTCTTCTATAAAGGACTCTTACATTTACCTTGGGCCCATCCACATAGTCCAGGATAATCTCCCCATCCAAAGATCCTTAACTTAATCACATCTTCAGATTTCCTTTTGCCGTATAAGGCAATATATTCACAGGTTCTAGGGATAGGGATGTGGATGTCTTTGGAGCCTCGGTGGGGGGGGGGGGATTTTCAGTGTACTCCATCTTGTATGAGCTATTTTCCTTTAATCTTTACAAAACCACTGTGACATGCCCATTTGCAGATGGAGAAACCGAGGCTTAGAAAGGTAGGGTAACATGCTGGACTTGACACAGCTCGGAAGGAGCAGGGCCAGGCATGGAAAACCTGGTAAGGTGACTAAGGATCTCTGCTTTGCTCTTCCCTACACCTGTCCCTTTTCTCATCTCTTTTCCTTCTGCTCCTATTCCAAGAGAGCAAGAATACTCTTTTCCATCGTAAGCCCTCTTGAACCACTAAATGTGCATGCATTCAATTGGAGCAGCTGCAAGGTGTGTGATGGCAGAAGTCAGGGCTTGGAAATCTGAAGATGTGAACACAGACACTGACATTCACCAGCAGCGCTATGATCTTGGGCAAAAGAGCTAACTTTTCTCTAGCTTCACTGGTAATTGAAGATTCTTGCAAAGGATTTCAGTTTGGATGCAATTTAGGCACAGAGCCTACCACAATGATGTTACTTTCCCTCTTCTCTCTGTACTCCCAAGGCCCTCACAAGTCAGTTGCCCTTCCTTTGTCATGTGCTATTTAGCCCAGACAAGCCTGTGGTCCACCATGTTCCAAGGCCTGGCTTAATTATTTCCTCCTGTTAAAACCATGCCTGGTGATATTCTGGCTATGAAATACACTGTGTTTATTTACCAACAACTTCTGTGACCTGTCTTACATAAATGTGATTTCTGTTAAGCATTTGTGAATACTGAATGTAGCTCACAAACTAAGTTACCTTGAGGAATTTGGATGGAAGCCACAGCCCTAGCTTGTACATTGCTTCAGGTAGGCTCTGATCCACCCTCGGTGCTATGGGGAGCTGCCCTGCCCTTATTGTGGAGTGGAGCAAAGGTTTGCTCAGATGAGGCCTGAGGCAGATAAATGCCCACCCCCTCCTCAGCCAGCTGTTTGGTAGGCAGAAGGCAGTGCTGCGGTAAACGTGGACTGCTCCAAATTAGTTTGTGGCCAGGCTTCCCCAACAGAAAGCCCTGGATATAAAGAAGATTTCAGTTAGAAAGTGACTGTTGGGAAGAGAATTAGCTTGCTGGATCACATTCTCACAAAATCCCAACAGAATGGAGAAGCTATTAAAAAAATACAGATGATTTTGCAATCCTCTAGGCAGATTCATAAAGAGCAAACATAAAACAAACAAAAGAGGAAAAAAAAACCCTGAATTCCAAGGAACCTGCTTTCATCCAGGGTCACTGTTATGTACTGTTGGATGTCCAGAGACTGAAAACAGGCCTGGCATGCAAGGCTGGAGAGATTAGCCTTTTCCTGTTGATTCAGAGGACAAATCACAGGACAGAGATGGTAAGTGAACTCAGCAAAGTCAAAGAGCTTGTAAGCAACACGGGCTGGGCCAGAACTCATATTCCCAGGTTTGAGCTCAATGCTTGTTACTCTATGCCAGGCATCTCCTTTCTACACATGTACAGGGGACTGGGCTTTGTTGGGTGCAATTCAGCTGGGAATTCTGCTTTCCACATGGGATACACTGCCCTGCCCTACCATTTAGTCACCAGGTGTAGCCGTATCCTGTTCCACAAACTCTATGGAGTATCAAGAGGCTAGACAGGGTCCTTTCACTCAGTGGGATTATAGGCTGAGGTTCTGTCAAGCAAGTATTTAATCTCTTCCAGCCAAAAAAGGTATAAAGTGTTTGCTTGCTTTTAAAATGTTCAGGTAAACACACGTGCAAAATATTTTCCATCATGTATTCCTTCAACATGCATTTATTACATGCCGCTCTCACACACTGCTTGAAACACCTGAGAGGCAAAGTCTGTGCTTCCTGCATGATAAGTGCTTTCATTTGTAATGTCATTTAATTCTCACAACCTTATGAATACAGCACTTAATTAACCCCATATCATAGACGAGGAAACTGAGGCTCAGAGAGGTGAAGTGACTTAGGCAAAATAATATCTTTGAAATGACATAAGAAAGATACAGAGTGTTTGCTGCAGACTCCATCAGGGGAGCCAACATGGACCCACTACTCATTCAGGAAGACCAGCTTCAGGGAGGAAGAGGCCTGTGCGTGGGCAGATGGAATTTAGATAGTTGGGGATGAGAAGAAAAGCAATTCAGACAGAGGAAATAATGAGCAAAGACCCAGAGTGGATAAAGCTCAGAGTTTGCTCACAATTACATTTGGATTACCAAATGAATGAAAGAACCAAAATAAATCAGGTTGTCAGGTGGGCTGGAGCCTAGAAACCTCAGAGCCAACCTGCACTTCTACCACCTTTTTCCACCTAATCAGTCCCTGAAGCCTTTCCATGAGCACCCTTAAAATGCCTTTCTGCTTCTCCATCCCCATCGCAGCTGCCTTAAGGCTCATTTTCTTTTCTTCTTGCTTTTTGTACAAATTGCTTCCTAAGTGACTTGCCAGACAACAGTCTGGACAGCCTCTGTGAAGCTCTGCAAATCCAAGTCTGATGCTTTCCGTGCCCTGCTTAATAATCCTGTGAATATAGAACATTTTAAAGGTTCTGCAACTCTTGCACACACTGTTTGCTGCTTTTGCAGTCCCACTTCCCCTCATCGCCCAGCCATTCAACCATAGGCGTCCTAGGGTCCTAGATGGGTCCACGAATCAATTAGTACACATGTAAACTATTTCTGAGAACAGGGATGGTGGATCAATGTGTTGTGTATGCCAAGTCAGAAAAGGAGAACTGTGTCCACTGATACCTCCATAAATACACTCCTGAAGTCCATTCCCCAACATCCTCCATCACCACCCCTTGACCCATCAGTCTGCATTCTGTGAGAATGTGTTAGAGACACATTGCTTCCCATTACCTGCGAGTAAATATTGTACAAGACTGAAAAACACAGGAATCCTATGCTATTCATTTGTCCCGTGTATCCCCCTGCCCTTGTCAATCTCTAGCTCTCACCTCTACCCTAGTCCCACCCCTGCCGCCTAGTGCCTCTTTTTCTCACAGCGGAAATTTGTGTGGAGGAGACGCCCACTTCCTCTTTGGAGTTCCGAGTGCGTGGCAGAAAAGGCGGAGTCTGTTCCGCAGAGCTTTCTCGCGGGCTCACAGCGGTAGCGAGTGCAGAGGGCAATTGCTCAGGCATTCCAGCTTCCCTGGGAGTGAGCTTTCTCGTTGAGCACGTCTGGCTTGTTGCTACAAAGACTATTGACATTGCTGGCTTCAGCGGCGGCCGCTGCTTAAGGTAGAGGTAGTTGCTTTCGGCAGAAGTTGCAGGCATTTCCCCCTAGAATTGCAATAGACTCAAGCGCCCATAGTAGAAGACATGCCTCGGGGTCGGAAGAGTCGGCGCCGCCGTAACGCAAGGGCCGCAGAAGAGAACCGCAACAACCGTAAGATCCAGGCCTCAGAAGCTTCTGAGACCCCGATGGCCTCTTCTCTGTCCCCAAGCTCCCCGGAAGACGACCTGAGTGGCCCTGAGGAAGAGCCTCGCACTCCGGAGGAGGCCTCCATCACCCCTGAAGAAGCCTCCAGCACTGCTCAAGCTCAAAAGCCCCCGGTAGCCCGGAGCAATTTTCAAGGAACCAAAAAAAGTCTCCTGATGTCCATATTAGCCCTCATCTTCATCATGGGTAACAGCGCCAAGGAGGCCCTGGTCTGGAAAGTGCTGGGGAAGTTGGGGATGCAGCCTGGCCGGCAGCACAGCATCTTTGGAGATCCAAAGAAGGTCGTCACAGAGGAGTTTGTACGGAGAGGGTACCTGATTTATAAGCCTGTGCCGCGTAGCAGTCCAGTGGAGTATGAGTTCTTCTGGGGACCTAGAGCACACGTGGAATCAAGCAAGCTGAAAGTCATGCATTTTGTGGCAAGGGTGCGTAACCGATGCTCCAAGGACTGGCCATGTAATTATGATTGGGATTCCGAGGATGATGCAGAAGTTGAAGCTATCCTCAATTCGGGGGCTAGGGGTTACATTGCACCCTAGGAAGATCTGGGGAAACCCTTAAGGGGGTTTGGAAACAATATCAAAGGTACCCCAAGAAATAGATTAGCTGGGTCCTGAATTGAATACCATGGGAAACGGGGTGGGGGGGCATTTGTTATTTGTGATCAGTGCTAATTGTTTAACTGCAAAATAGACCGTTTGCTTTGGATGTTGTACGATTTATACATTTTAATATAGTGCTGATTAAGGTCACAATATGATTAAAATATGATTGCAGAAAAGATACTGTTTTTTTCTGTCATTGAGATTTAGTATGACAGTTTTGCTTATGTTATAAAATGAGCACATCATATACTGTGATCTAATACATATTTTATATCATTGATATAGGGTATTCTTCAAAGTTTGAAATAACCAGTATGTGAAAGACGGGGGAATTCTTTTATGTCTCACATTTCAGAAACCTTTGTGTATGCTTTGGTGTAAAGAGAAGTGACAAATACCACAAATTTGCTTAGTTACTGCACAATATACAAAAAAAAAATAAAAGCATAATGACTAGGACACCTTGTTCATTTATTGACCACCAGTTATGTGTGAGACACCAGGCTAGGTTCTGGGGATACTCCGTGACACACAGTCCTCAGTTCTAAAGAATGTTCTAGATTACACAGGAGAAACAAATATGTAAACTGGCAGTTTGGTAAACGCCATAATAAGGAGTGAGTAGGGGTGCCATAAAAAGGTAGAAACACTTAGGTGACCTGTCTTGGGGGTGGGGCGGGAAAGAGGAGACAACAGAGGATTCTATGAGAATGCAAGAGATGCTGAAATAAGTTTGGGGGAACTTACAAGTGGCATCAGAGCATTCTATGAAAATACTGTGCATTAACTAATTTTTGGATACCTAACCCACCTTGTGGGAGGGGGTATTGGCAAAGGGAAGGGAATATCTTGGGTTACTGTGGAAATAGAAAATACACTTGAATCAGCTTGAGAGGAGGGCAGGGGAGAGAGGGAGTGGTTGCAAGAAAAAGGACATTGTGGGGTACTATAGAAATTAAAAAGATGGAACTGTCAGAAAATTCTTGGTGAGATGACAAGCTGAGGTCTGAAAATAATATTGAAGACGGGGAAAGGAGTAATTATGGAGGCACTAAAAGCAGCGTGGACACTAGGGAGAAAACAAATTCTCCACCAAATGATTAAGGCTATGTTAAGGGGAAAGTGGAGGAAAGGTGGGGAAGGTGGGGAAGAGGTGAGCAGAAGCTAGAGCCTCAGAGGATGGGAGTTATGGCTGACTTTAATGAGAGCAAAGATGGTTAATAATAATGATAATCCTGGAATAATACTAATTTTTAAAAAAGCAGCAAAAGCAGAGCCCCTTGGATGAGTCAGAGAGAAGACCTGTGGCATCTCTGAAAGATAACCTGGCACCTTTGTCAGAAACTACAGTTTGTTAAGGTGTGCCAATTGTTTTAAAAGTGTGTGTGTTTGGTGGGGGTATGCATTTTGGCGTGGGAGGGGAGCAGAGTTAGCACTTTGACTTTCTCCTTCAGCCAGAGTAGTGAGTCCAGAGAGCCACTTGGCATGGTGGCCCATGGTGCACTAAGCATGTGGTATCAGGTTTCTTTCGGCCTCTACCAAGGAGCTCAATGCCCTTCCAATCTAGTCTATCACCAGGGAGTTCTGAATCCTCTATCTCACTCTGCAGCAAATCTGGAAATGTCCGAGCCGTCCCTCACATTCTCTTCAGCTACAGTTAAAGAACATGCATAAGATGTTCTGGCTACCCCCAAAGCCTACTACATCTACTTCTAGAGCTAAACACTGTGTGAACTAAGTCCTCTAATAGGGAACCCCAAGGAAGGGTGCCTCACCTAGCTTCGTGGAGCTCAGAGGGAGCAGCTATCACACACAAGAGTGGCCAGTGTCCCTTCTTTCTTTTGCCTCCTGTCAGTCTTCTCCTGCTTTCAGCTGTGTGCAAGGTAAAGTCACTGGAGCCAGGATAGGCTACCAGATGACTCTCTGGCAAAGGCCCAGGGGCCCACAGACATCAGCCTGCAAAGGAGGCTTCAAACAAAAGTAGGAACTATGATGCCTCAGCAGCTCCAAATTCATTCAGCAAGCAAGGAAATAGTGAGAGCCTTCTATGATTCAGGCAGTGTGATAGAAACTGAGGCTGCAGAAAATGAAAAGGCATGTTTCTGGCCCCAGAGGAGCCCTATTTGTCAGTGCCACCTCCAGAAGTAGATAAGGTATGAATCTGAGGTTCAGATTACCAAGTGACTTTCCTGTCTAGAGCCACAGGGGTGGCAAGTGACAGATCCTAGGCAAGACCCCACATCTGGTCTCTGAAAATCCAGAGTGTTTTTCCATAGGCCACCCTGCTGTCCATTCCTGCCTGCCGATGCACTCACAAGGTCTCTGTCTTCAAACACATGTAAAGTCCGTGGTACAGGTCTCAGTAACCCGAACTGCAGCCTCAAATCCTTTTGAGGACAAGGCTGACTTAAAATACTCTCCCTTTTATAGAGAAAGGGCTCGTAGAAGTCAGTTGGTACCAAATCAGTCAGCTAGTAAGTGGGAGAGCCTGCAGAGCAAAGATTTATTATTGAGCATCCCCTCTGTACCTGGGGCTTACCACATATTATCTCTGCCAGGTCAGTAAGATCACCCGTTTTACAGGAAGCTCCAGCTAGCTTAGGGGAAGAAATACTGTCCTTCCAAAACCTGTCTGAATCTATCTTTTCTTTGGTTCTGGTGGGGAATAATCATCCAATTGTCTAAAATGGTTCTTTGCAAGTGTGGGCCAAGAAGCTTAATTCAGTCAGAGAACCAGTAGTACCCAGTATAAAGGGAGAAAGAGTGGGAGTAGACAGCAAGCTGCATTGTAAAAGAGATGACTGCTGGAATCCTGAAGGCCTCAGGCAGGAGGCTCCACAGGGAGGCACAGAGGCTCTTGTGACCTGCCTCAACCCAGCAAAGGAAGCAGTTAATGACTCACACTCACTCTCGCCTTGGCCTGAAGGTTTAGTGTGTCTCCCATCCCTTTGCGCCCCCAACACATTACATTGGTACCGCAAAGAGTTAATCTTCATTTGATTAGGTAAAAGCTAAGCAAGGGTGGGATTTCCGGTGGCTGTGAAATGAATGACAGGGCTGACAGAGAGGCAGGGAAAGGAGCCTCTGGAAGGTGGTGAGAAAAAGAGAATATTCATTGTTTCATTTACATAAATTCTTTGAGCTTTGAGCAGTATCCATGGGGGACACAAGCTGGAAACCTCTTGCTTGTGTAAGTCAGCAACCTGACCTGGCTCTATCCCAGCAGAGTTTCCACACATTGAGTGGAAAGGCTGCAGTTTTAGTTGCCAGAATGCCTCTGGAGTGGATTGAGTTTCTGGGTCCTAGAATACTCCAGTTGTTTAGGAGGCTCAGGGATAGAGAGCTCAAAAGTCCCCAGTGCATAGCAAGAGTGGCAGCTGAGTGCCTAAATTGTGCCAGGCACTTTGATGGTTGTTTTCATACATTGTCTTTAATGTTTGCAACAGTCCAGCAAGGTAGGCACCACCAGGCCAAGTTTACAGAGGAGGAAACTCAGGGTCAGATATCAGAAGCAAGTTGCTAGGGTCACCTGGTTGGTCAGTGACAGCCTTGGACATGAACCCAGGGCCAGGGCCAGGGCCAGGGCCAGGCAAGTCTGAAGCCCACACTATTATAGTAAAACAACAAACCGCATCGCCAGGGCATCTGGGGCTCCACCCAGCTGTGGGAAAGTCCTCTGTCTTCAAACTCCACCACAACCCAGGGTCAAAGTGAGAAGGAACATGCTGGGGTGGGGTGAGGAGGCATGGGGAAATAAGGTTAAGAAGTCATTTGGGGATCAGCTGTGGATGTTCCTTTATTATGAATTATTGTGGCCCCGGTTGCTAGGCATCATTCAGGGGCTGCAATGTGTAGAACGAGTATTTCCTTCCAAGACAAATGTATCCTCTCCATCACAACGCCTTGCTCAGAAACTTCACCACCCTGAACATTCCATCAATCCTCAAATCCCAGGTCCTGGCTATTGCACAGTGAACCAATCAAACAGCAACCTTTCTGGTCCTGCCAACATTGCTGGCTGATGCTGTTTCCAATCCAGAAGGTACAATGGGTCACCACAACTCTGCCTTGAGCAGAGTAGAGTGCCTGGGATAAGACACAAGCAGAAAGCAGTTGACTATCTGCCTGTGCAAGAAGACAGGCTGAGGGGGGTCCTCCTTGGGCCCAGTATTGTGGCCATGGCCTCAGTAGTCAGGTGCAGAGCAGACCATGGCCATGGTGAAAGACAGATATGGATTCTGCCTGGGTTCACATTCACCTCGTGAGGATCCTTCTGCATCCTTCCTTTGGCAGAAGCAAAGAACTCTAGTGTCCTGAAGGAAATGATTTTGAAAGCAGTGGTGGTGGTGGAGAAGGGTGATTGCTATGAAGATGTACTGAGACCTATATGCAGGTTACTCCAGGGCTTGTGAACCATGAAACAGTTAAACATCAAAGAGCTAATGGAATTTCTTTGAAAATCTGTGTGAGGACACTTGCACAAAAGGAAGGTCTCAGCTCAGTCAAAGCTGTATAAAAGAATGGCTCTGGAGA
The DNA here is from genome assembly GCF_053574225.1 of Canis aureus. Taxonomy (NCBI): domain Eukaryota; kingdom Metazoa; phylum Chordata; class Mammalia; order Carnivora; family Canidae; genus Canis; species Canis aureus. The sequence continues at coordinate 77,539,489 of NC_135649.1, read as the reverse complement.
AATCCAGGGCTTGCCGAACAGATTTTGGGAGGGAAAGTAGACTCTAGGTTTGTTCTGCTCATCATTCAACAGACATAAAGCCCACACAGGGTGGTTTGGAGGGGAAGGTAGAGCCCATAAACAGCTGGTGAAAATCAGGCCCAATTCTTGACTGGTCAATTTCTGCCTCAGTTCCTTGTGACAAATGACACCCTAGAAAATGTTATCTCAAAATGTGCAATGTATGAGAAGTGCCTGAAATCCCTCCTGTAACTATGACCAAGGAGGCCCTTGGATTCATGCTCAGCCTATAAAGCTTCAAAAATAACTAGGCCTCTGTCATTTTGGATGCTGTGATTATCCATTCACCCATTCGACACACATTTACAAAGGTCTATTTGTGGGATACCTCAGTGGGTGAGGTTGAGCGTCTCAGTGGCTCAGTGGTTGGTTGAGCGTCTGCCTTCAGCTCAGGGCATGATCCCGGGCCTGGGATCAAGCCCTGTAAGGGGCTCCCTGCAAGGAGCCTGCTCCTCCCTCTGTCTATGTCTCTGCCTCTCTCTCTCTCATGAATAAATAAATAAAATATTTTGCCAGGAAAGAGAGGGATCATTAAATTCTACTAAAGGGTAAGCAGAGTAGAAAGAAATGAAGAAGGTGAGGGGGTTCATTTTGCTGATATATAAAGGAAGTATCGTTCAGGCAGAAGGACGAGTTAGTGCAAAGGCTCCAAAGCCCAGGAGTGTCTAAGCACATTTGAGGAAGGGTGGACAGGCCAGTGTGGCTGCTGTGGACTGAGCGAAAAGGACAAGAGTTGGAGATGAGGTCAGAGATATTAACAGAATCCCACCTTATGTGGGGGCTAGTAGACCATCTTAAGGAACTTGGCTCTTGTTTGCAGTAGAATGTGGGGGCCAAAGGAGGGAGGTCTTGAGGTTCTGAGCAGAGAAGCGGCACAATCTGACTTACCTTTTGACTACTTACTGTGTTAAGAATAGAGTGAAAACAGGCAAGGGTGGGAGCAGGAACACCAGGTAAGAAGCTATTGCTGTAAGTCAGACTAGAGATGATGGTGGTTTGGGTCATCTATAGGTAACAGAAGATGTGATGGGAACTGCTCAGCTTCTGGATACATTTTGAGGTTGACCTAAAAAAATTCCTGATGGTTTGTATATGGAGTGTCAGGAGTCAACACTGACTCCAGGATTTGGTGGGTGTTTTGTTTTGTTTTGTTTTGTGTGTGCATCGTGTTTTTTGTTTGTTTGTTTGTTTGTATGTTTCTTGTTTGTTTTTGTGGTTTGTTTGTTTGGTTGGTTTTTTGGCCTGAGCAAGGAGTAGAATGGAATGCCTGTCAAATGATATGGGAAATGGCTGTAGTTGGAACAGTTTTTATAGACGGCAGAAGGGATCAGGAATTCAGTTCTGGGCATGTTGAGTTAAGATGTCTCTTTGACACTCAATGTGAGTTGAGTAGGCAGTTGTATAGAATTCAATTGTATAGAAGTCAGGAATTGGGCAGCCCCGGTGGCCCAGCGGTTTAGCGCCGCTTTCGGCCCAGGGCCTGATCCTGGAGACCCGGGATCGAGTCCCATGTCCGGGATCGAGTCCCACGTCAGGCTCCCTGCACAGAGCCTGCTTCTCCCTCTGTCTGTGTCTCTGCCTCTCTTTCTCTCTCTGTGTGTATCTGTCGTAAATAAATAAAACATCTTAAAAAAAAAAAGAAGCCAGGAATTTGGCTGAAAGATTGTGTCTAAGACGTAGAAAAGGAATTTAAAAGCCATAAGACTATTATGAGATCAGATAGGGAGTGAGTGCACATAAGGAAGTGCAGAAGATCATGGACAGAGATTTGCAGCATAAAGGGATCAGAGAGAAGAGGAAATGCTAACTGAGAAGACAGAAGTTTCACCAGTGCTGTAGACCAAGAATGTAGTGTTCGGAGCCGTGTGAAGCAAAGTGTATCAAGGGAGAGTCAGTGGTCAACTATGCTCAAAGTGCTGACACCAGGTAAGGTAAGAGGAGGAGTGAGAGGTGACCATTGGAGTTAGCAATGCAGAGATCCCTAGTGACCTTGATGAGAGCAGCTTCATTGGAGGCTGTGATAAGGATGTGTGATAAGGCCTGCTCTAGACAGGTTTAAGAGAGAATGGAGGTGAGGAGTCAGTGAGTATAGGCAGGCCAGCCCTAAAAGGAGTTTTGCTGCAAGGGGGAGCAAAGGCATTGGGCAGCATCTTCTAGGGGAAGAGAGAGTCAAGAAAAGATCTATTTCAGATGGAGGAAACAGCATTGTGCTGAAGGGAAGTATGCAGCAGGGAGGAGTGAAGTCAACAGCACAAGGGAGGCAGACAGAATTGTTGGAGCAGTAACTTTGAGAAGGCAGGAGGGCACTTGGATCTTGCAAAAAGAGCAGGACTAGAGCGTGCCCAAGGAGTTGCAAATCATGTAGTTACCAGATTGGATAGAGATTAGCTAGGCTTTACACCCGGCCCCCCATCCCACCCCCACCCCCAAACTCCCCTAGCTGAGGTCAGGCACTTGCCTATTTGTTGAGCGTCCATGTCTGCTGAGCATCTATTAGGTATCAGGCACACTTCAGAGCACCTTAGTAACATTTAATACTCCAAACATCTCAATAATGTGGGTTATATTGTAATCCCCATTTTATAAGTAAGAGATGTACTGCACAAGCTGTTCAAATGGATTGGCCAAGGGTATACAGCAAACAATTGGAGGAGTAAAGTTTTGAACCCAAACAGTCTGTCTCTCAAGGCAGTCTTATAACCATAGGCTCCAACCTGCTGGCAGATTGGCAGTGTATGAAGTGCTTTTGGTTCCTCTTACTACGTTGTTATGAAGCCTCCTCACTGAACCACAGCTGCTTAGAATGCCCACATGAGAGCCACAGTCTGTATGTGTGAGCCTTACTTTCCGATATGACACAGCTGGTGCTCTAATCAGTGCTGGAGTTATAGTCTAAGGCTGAGGCTGAGTAGCAGAGCCCCTGAGATCTTGGCTTGCTTAAAACAGACCCCTCCTCTGAAGGCTGGCCCAGCTCCAAGTGGGACAGACATCCCAGAACCACAGAACTGACCTCTCCTTGACTTTTAGAACATCCTTACTACCTGAAGATCTGTTTTCTGACCAAGCCAGAACAGTAGCTCCCTGGGGACATTAACAACTCTGATCAAACTAAAAGGCCACTCAGAACACTATCCTTTAGGCTGTTGGTCATACACACGCACGTGCGCACACACATACATACTACACACGATCTGTTTGTTCTTGGTCGGGCTTCCTTCAGTTGGTTTCATTCTGAAATCTTCCTACTCCCTGATAAACTTGTCTAGCAAACAATCCCATATGACATGACCCCCAAGGAATGAGCTTCACAGTGAGGTGAAACCCTACCTGCAGAGTAAGACTGAGACTAGATAAAGCTTTCACAGGATTGGGTCTCAGGTCACAGGGTCTAAGCCTGTCCCAGGAAAAGAATAATTATATGGCTAATCTAAGCCATGGAGAATGAATTCAGACTCCATGAAAAAAAAGAACAGAGGAAGAAGAGAGGGCACTGGGGCCGTCAGAGACCTACACTCCAATAGTGATGACCCAGAAATGGCAATCAAGGCCTTTAAGCCACCCACGTCTCTGCAAATGGACATTTAGTATTGTTTTACTCTGTTTTCCCTTCAAACAGTGCTTTAGTTAACATGTTTGAAACTGTGTCCCTCTTTTCAGAGACAAGCTCCTCCAAGATGCTCCCCGTCTCCGCTGCAGGGATAGCAATAAAGGCTGCCATTGAGCTGGTCCTCAGGCATCATTGGCCTATGCGGTGGGGGTGAGGGGGTGGAGAGCAGCCACCAGGACTAGGTAATCAGCATTTCTGAAGTCCTAGTAAGATAAACAAGTGCTGGACACCAATGGAGCAATGGTTGAGGTAAACTACACAAGGCGAGTGGAAACCTCCTGGCCCCAAACCAGGAGGTCTACTTGTGGACCTAGCTGAAGTTATCTAGCTTGTATCAGCCTCCATGTACACCACCAAAAACACAAACAATGCCTCTTGCTTTATAGACACGCTGTGGCAAATAAATCGCCTGATCTTCACAAAGCCCCTACACTGCTGCTTCTCAAACTGTCTGAAGTGAAGGATGAGGATTTCGTTTTTCTCCAAGTCAGTCACTCATGGATCAATACATTCATATAGCACAGGGAAAACAAATTAATACAAAGAAGAAAAACAGCAAAGACACACAAAATACAAGCCCTGGTTTTTGTTAACGTCATAGAGACTCTTGCCATCATAAAATACAATGATGCTATAAGAACTTTCTAAACATGTACTCTCAATTTATGTACTTACCCACAGATTGGTAACACACTTCTGCAAGGCAGCAAGTGTCCACGGACTGCACTTTCATCCCTTCAGCTCTGGCACAGTGCCTGGCCTATTACAGACAATCAATCGGTCGTCGCTATAGCAAGGGAATTATTACAAAATATGGTCCTTATCATGAGGGAGATTAAATAATAAAAATCACAAATAAAAAGAAGAAGAATTATCAAGTGATTCAATTGCTGACGGAGTGTCAAGAGAGTTCTGTGCCCAAGAAGGAGTACAGGAGTTCAAAAAGAACATATCACAGGGGTCAAGACTTCCGCTAGGCCTTGACAGTCGAGGAAGGATGGAACTTACTTTGTAGCTTTTTGTATTTTATGATTGTATAGGAAAGTGTCAATGTTCAGTGCACATATTTCTGCCAGTCCTGAAAGCATACAGAGTTTGGGAAATATTTTTAGCCTTAATCCCACCATCCAGAAGTTATCTGTGCTAACATTTGTGGGTATACTTTCAATGCATAGTCAAGAAGATGACACTGATGATAATAATAATGAATATGATAAAAATTATAATTACAGATAAATATATATATATATTTAATGCTACACACATATTTATAAATATCTACACCAGTTTTCTGTGTACCAATACAAACAAAAGTGCCATGACTCAGAGACCCCTCTGTTATCACTGTTGACCCCATCAGCCATCTTGGGAAAGATCCCCACAGTTGTTGTGCCTGGGAGTCCCAGAAGGGTGACACAAATTGCTACCAGGACCTATCTGTTCACTATAGTCTCCAACAAGCAATCTTGAAGTCCTCTGAGAGAACTTCAGTATAGCCTCCGGGTAAGATGATGTCATGATCTCATGATGTCAACATTGCTCCCAGGCATTTCACACGGCTGCCAAAGCCCAGGTGCCAGAGCTGAGCTGTATTCCGTGTGGAAGTGCATGCTGTGGTCCTGTTCCCAACTCTGTATCAAAGGTGGATCATGAAGCAGCTCTGCTAATCCCAAACCACTCTCTCAGAATACCAGTACCCCTCACTTCCTACCCTCCAATCAAGGTTATCTGAAACAAGTCCCCAATCTCCAACACAATGCACCTCACAGTTAGAACCTCTAGAACCCCGATCTGGACAATTTACGGCATACGTGCACACGCATACACATATTAATGCATTGTTGAGGAGGAACTGCCTAGCTGGCAAGTGAACAGTTATTACAGCTGCCCCTCTCTTTGTGCACTGGAGGCAGTTCAGAGGAACTGGCTGTTCCAGAACTCTGGGTCTCTCCACCCTTGCTGTGTAGGAATGAATCCCCTTGCCCCCCAGGTCATACAGGAAAAAATTAGTATTTCCCTGGAAGAATTGTACTAAGACCAAACAATAAGCAAAATAATACCCTCAAACATCAGGATAGAACTGGTCTCTGTCCCAAGGCTGATCATCAAACTCAGTCCACATACCACCTTAGCCTGTTATCAGCCATCAGCTGTGTCATCTCAGCCACACAGATCTGGGGCATGGCTTGGTGCTAGTCTATGCAAATGTGATCCTCAGACCAAGGTAAGTGAAAAGTGGCACCACAGACCAGCCCTGCCAGGGGATCTCCTTTCCCTGAGAACCTGTTTCCTTTACTGCTGTCTGGTAGGGCCCATCCTCCCCCCATGCTCCTCTGCACCCTGGCTACACACAGCACATCTTCCTATTGTTGACTGCCCATGTCTGATCTTTCATCTGGGCTGTGCCCCTCACCCCCGTCCCTGAGACAGCTCGCAGGAGCCAGGATACCATGGGCTGTTCTGCCACCCTCAAGTTTGCTCGTGACATGGTTGGTCTGTGCTCCCCGTCCTTGAAGTCTGTCTGTCTACTCTTGTTTCCATATGCTCCTCTGACCCTCCTGCCTTCTCTGCTGTCCCTTCCTACGTTCAGCAGCCTCAGCTCTCATTCTCAGCTCATTGACTGAGGAGCTCTGACAGACGTGTCCTGGGCCCCAAAAGTGATGAAGTAAGCCTCCCTTCCCCCCAACAGGTGACAAGTCTTCCCTCCCAAGTCACACAGAAATGCAACAACCTCTCCCTAAAGTTACACTCCCATGCTCACAGACAGCTGCCTCACACATGTTCAGACTCTCCTAGATGGGGCATCATCCCAATCTTCACTTCTGAGTGTGTGCTCATAGGCTTACATTCCCAGGCAGGCAGACACACACCAAGGTGTACACACACAATCAGGTGCCACATGTACACACTCGCCATATGCACAACCCATAAACACACCACATATACTTCCACACATACAACCATATCTAAAAATGAATAGGTACCTTACAGCCACACATGCCACATGCAAGTAAGCAAGCATATACAATATACGTGTGCACAAAAAAGGAGAGAGAATATCTCAGAGGGGGATATGATGCCCAGAAATACACATAAATGCACGCATGCACACATACCTAGAAACTAACATACACATCACAAAAGCAAGTATACTCACTAAGACGAACATACATGCACACATACATACACATGAAAAGGAGCAAGTTATGTCTACTAAAACTGTCCAAATTTCAGGAAAGAAAGAAAGTGAAAGACGCATTTCTAAGCCTCTGGTTCTCCCCTCTTCCCAGACCTAGAATGCATAGATGTGAAGCTAAAGATCTGACAGTCTCTGTCTCTCTCTCTGTCGGTTTCTCTCTCTCCCTCTCTCTCTCTCTCTCACACACACACACACACACACAGGCACACACGCACACATACAAGCACACACAGAGACATGGAAGCATGTTCTCTCACATATATAAACATGCACACACATATTCTCTCACATAATCTCTCTCTTACATACACACAGACATGCAAGTGGGCTCTCTCACACACAAACACGTACACACACATGCTCTCTCACATTCTCTCCCTCTCTCCCTTTCTCTTTCTCTCTCTCTCTCTCTCTCTCTCTCTCTCACACACACACACACACACACACACACACACATCATCCACAGAGATGGTAGGGGGGAGAGTGGAGGATGGGCAGCATGGTTCCAGATCCTGAGCAATGGCTACTGTGCGTAGGTGGCAGCTACATCCTCCCTGGATCCCTAGGTCACAGAAGAACCCAGTTCTTGGCACCCAGCCTGGACAGCTCCAAAGGGCAGAGACACGGCAGCCTGCTCCTCAGCTCCTTCTGTTCACTGTTTCCTGCTTCCTCTCCCTCTGTGAGACCTCCTACTCTGTTGGCATGATGCTCTTGGAATGTAGCTATGAAGAGAAAGCAGATATACCTGCTGTTCTCTCCAAACACTAGTCTCAAGAATCTTGCCTTGGAAAGAAGAAGACAGAGTAAACATGTGCAGCGGGTGATGAAGGAGCACAAACAACTTGCATGCCAGGTCAGGGAATAGGAAATCAGCATACAAAGCAGCAGACATGTATCTGGGAGGAAAAAGAGGAGTGAGGAGAGCATGGCAGTGGAATCCTACCCGGTGACCCAGAGCTGCCAACGCAGCAGCAAAGATTTCCTCAGAACTCCCAAGAGGTCTCCCAGCACCCCCTTCTTCCCTCCAGCCCTGTAAAATCAGACTGATTCCCTGAGAAAACCTCAGTCCATGGCATGATGACCTTTGATATGAGGCTTTAGGACATATGACTAACAAATACATAGACGGAAAATTCTTGAAGAACGTCAACAGCAGGGGGCCTCAACACAGGGCCCTGGTCATTGAGCTCATGCTGCCCCTCCTTCACCTCACCATGTAGCTGATGCACCCAAAGCCCTCCACCCTCAGTCAGTAGACTCCCACAGGGCAGGGTATAAGATCTCCAGCAGCTAGGAGTGGGGCTGCTCAGGCCAGACCCTGAGTTCCAAGGACCAGGAAAACCGTGACGCCAAGTATTCTCCAGTCAGGCTTATAATCAGGGCCCATGTGCCTCTCTAGTCCTGGCAAGAAGTGTGTGGATCAGTGATGAGACTATGTAAGAATAAAACCAGCAATTATATTTTTTTGGGGGGAGGGGGGAAGCCTCTGAACTACCAGTTTTAAGAAAATTGTCAGAAGTGGGCATGCCAGGAGACTAAAGAAGCTGTGTATCAAGAGCAGGAACCCACTTAGACCACTATGCTAGGGTTTTCCTCAAAGTAGCTCACAGTCTATCTACATCAGCATCCATGTTCCCAAACAGTTCCATGAGTGCAGTTAGTGCCAAAGTGGAAGCCAATGGGATAACTAGTGGGATGTGCCATATTTGCCACTCCAAGAACCCATGGACTGCAGTAGCCTTCCTCTTCCACTGCACCTTACTGTGTCCTGCATTGTTGCAAGGAGGAACCACCAGCCAAAAGTCATGTTCATGGCTTTTGGACACCAATGGTGGCAGCAAACCCAGGTGCTGTTGTGTCTCTCTGCTAAAGCAGAGAAGTCAAGAGTAGACTGGTTGCTGTGAGTTCCTCCCTCATATCTATCTCCCAACCCCACCTCAATACTGGCAGACTATAAAGGATACTTATCTCTTAGTGAGGATAATATGGATAGGAAATGACTATCTGTCCCTGTCTCAGGTAATCAAGAGGGTGAACCTTGCTGCCAGTGAGGTCTCTGCACAGCAAAAGTAAGCCTTGGGTAGGTCAGATGTTGTGATGCTTGGGAAGGGAGGATGTGGGCTGTTCATCCTTGGACTGGTGGAGTCGACCAGCAGGCCATGAGGCGTGGTACTAACTCCTTGGCTATGGGTGGAAGCCACACCTTCCACCCCCACCCCCGCAGGGCTGTGGAAACATGACTCATTACACTGAGGCAACTGCTTTTCGTTCTTTAATAAACACTCTCTCTTTTGGTGACACTCCTCTACACCCCCCACACCCCCATACACCCTGCCCTGCATCTCTCGGTGTATGATCATCCATTTTCTCAGTCTTCAAGGGATGGGGCTGCTTGTACTACATACAACCCTGGGGAAAGAGTGGGATTTGGAATCAGAATGTTTGACTTCCCCACTTTCACTGAGCTGTGTGCCAGTGGACAAAGACTTTCATTTCTTTGAGTCTCAGCATCCTCAGCAGTAGAGTGGCTATTACAATGATAATACCTACTCAACAAGATGGTTAGGAAAATTAAATGAGGTACAGGGTGCGCAACTGCTTTGTATAGCGCAAGGAGGGACTAAGCAGATATTATGATTCTTATCATTGCTAAACATAATAACAGATAGCAAAGTGTACTTATGAAGCTGGTCACATTCCCACTAAGGTGGGGGAAACAAAGCTTCTCTGTCCTGATTTCTCCGGAAATTGCCACAGTGTCTATGGCCAGAGGTTTATTTAGTCCGGGGGTCAATTTTCCTATTGTCATTTTACTGGAATGGAAGCTCTGTGAGATCAGGATTTTATTTGTGTGTTTGATCCGATTGCTGGTATATCCCAGGTGCCTGAAATGGTATCTCGTGCATATTAAACAGTCAAAAAATATTAGGTGTTACGAGTGAAGGAATCTTTTGAGAATCTAGTCAAAATAATGTCAATAATAGTGATGATAAACACTTGAAAGTTCATGAGTACGCCCACAAAGAAATCAGCTGACGACATAATATTACTTCACTCATCTTTGAATAAAAGATACATAATTACTTTAAAATATGAAGACCACCAGAGCTTGTGTGTGTGTGTGTGGGGGGGGGGATTGCACATGCAATGAATCATTAATTTAAAGGTAAACTGCACAATGGCAAAGCCAGAAAAGATGTTGGGAAGCTCTGCAGATGTACAGGATTCTCCCCCTGATCCTGGGGCAGGTTTCCAAATGAGGAAGGAATGTAATTCACAGTTATAGCTCATGATAATTGAGCATCTGTTACATTCTGGGCATGTATTTATATTACCTATATCATGTAATTGCACCCTCACCACAACACTATGTGATAGCGTTTATAATCCTCCATTTCCCAAATGAGACGTCTGGGATTCAGAGAAGTTAGGAAACTTATACAGGGCCATGCAAGATTTCTACTAAGTGGCAGAACAAAGATTTGAAATCAGGTCTCACCAAGTCCAAAATATGCAGTTTGCTCTCAAGTATTAAATGGCACTGCCGTCCATCATCTGTGAGCTGTTTCAAAATGTTACTACGGGATATGCCAGGTTTTAGGTGAAGTTTGAAACCACTAGAAGGATATAGGCACCAAAACTGACAAAGAGGCACATGAGATTCTGCTAACAGAATCTCAAAATCTAATACAGTATTCTCTGCTGTGCAAAGACAAAACAACTTATTTGTTTTCCATAACTAATCCTGCTTTTCCAGTACACACTCCAACGGATACTAAAGGTGGGCAGGTAGACCACTTACATTTCATGATTAAAGACTCTTCAGGCTCTTCCAGTTTGGCTTCTTCATTTCAGGCAATTATTCAGTCAATTCTAACTTCTACTTACTTCTTCTCCTCTATAAAATGATGTCTGTGGATTGGAGGACAGAGTGTGGCTTAAGTGATGTCTGGTGGTGACCATACAGAAGTGTCCTCAGCCTGAGTGCTATTCTTTGGATTCTGATTATGTGGCAATGTAAGTTGAATACTGCTTCCTAACTGGACTTTCCTCTTGCCAGACTTATGGATCCCCTTGAGATTTTGTTGCAACTCAAAGTTAACTCCAACGTGGGTGCCTAGAACGACATTCACTACAACAATGGCCTCTGGTTGTTTTTCATTACACACTGTGCACTAGGTTGAATAGCGTGCCCTCAAGATTCATGTCTATCTCAGATTGTGACTTTATTGGAAACAGGGTCTTTGCAGATGTTAGGTGTTAGTTAAGATAAGTCCTTACTGGGATTAGGGTGAGCCCTAAACCCAGTATGACTGTTGTCATATTAAAAAAAAAAAAATAGAGAGAGTGACGCATAGAGGGTGGCTCAGCGGTTGAGCGTCTGCCTTCGGCTCAGGGAGTGATCCTGGGGTTCTGGGATCGAGTCCCACGTGGGGCTTCCTGCGTGGAGCCTGCTTCTCCCTCTGCCTCTCTCTCTCTGTGTCTGTCATGAATAAATAAATAAAATATTTTTAAAAAGAGAGAGAGAATACACAGAGACACAGACTCACTTGGAGGAGCACACCATGCAAGGATGGAAGCAGAGATTGGAATGATGCATCTACCAGCCAAGGAAAAGCCAGGATTGCTGCAACTCTTCAGAAGCTAGGAAGAGGCAAGAAGGGATCTTTCCCTAGGGGCTTCAGAGGGAGCATGGCCCTGCTAACTCCTTGCCTGAGACTTGTACGTCCAGAACTGTGAGAGAATACATTTCTGTTGCTCTCAACTACACAGTCCGTGCTAATTTGTTACAGTGGCCCTGAGAATCTAATACATGCACCAGTAAGGAGATTTTGAGCACATACCTCCAACATGTTTGTTATCTATTAATTTACAGATTACATACTGGCGACACTGTATTAGTATACAGTGCACATCATAAAACATGTGCTAAATCTAGGAATTTTAAAAGGATGTGATAAAATTAAATATGCTTAGAATTTCTAGTGCTTCCTCTCCACACCTAAATGCTCTTCTTACCCACCTCATATGTGTACACATCCCACTTTGTAGACCAGTATGCTCCAAGATCCCTTCACCTCGCTTAGAGTCACTCTGATGTGTTGAACAGTGTTCAGTTGTTTTCTGTATCCTTCCAAAAGGCTGGTAAAATAGTCTTAATATCTCCTAAAGCAAACGGGAGCTGAGGAAGTTATAGAAATGTACATGTGGGTCCAATCTCTCCATATCCATTCTGAGTGAAGTGCCTTCACAGACTACAACAGCGCTTTTGTCTTCCAACAGTCATATTGGCTCCAGTGTTGTTGGCACATGCTGCCTCTGTACTCAGCTTTCAAACCCATCTAATACCACCACTTACAGGACTTTTCAGAAGATGATTTTAGGACACAGATATCTATCTAATAATTCTCTCTCTCTCTCCCTCTCCTTCCCTCCATCCTTACCTCCCTATATCCTTCCCTCACCTCTCCTTTCCTCACTTCTTCTGAGAAAGAAACACTTTCATTCGCTTCTTCTTTCTAAGAGTCAGTGGCCTAATTCTCCCATATCATGTCATTCTTCCTCTCAAGGGGACGTAAACACTTTCCCCCACCCCAGGGCCAGAATGACTATTGGAAGGTGAAAGACTTATTGCAAAAATAACAAAAAATATTTACATTTATTGTTTCAAACTAGTATTACCATTATACGACTTTGCTTCTGGAACTTATCCCATCCTGTGAGCAAAAGATGGTGCGCACTACCTCTGGCCTCTGTCACCCCTACTGATCCTACTTAGATGAGAAGTGTCAAGCTGGGACTGATCCTTTCTTGAATATAAAACAAGAGGAAATGGCAGTTCATCCAGGATGAACATGATACCTGATACACTAGTCTCCAATTTCTACTACCGTTCCTTGGAGAACCTAGTAAGATCTGAATGGAGTGGGTCCAAGGGGTTTTTATTTCCTGGGAATATGCATGGACATGTTTAAGAATCTTCCCTTTTGGGTAGAGGAGAGCAATCTTTCCAAGGGATCCTGACAGGATTCACCACTGTTCTTCCAGTGCACTAGTTGTAAGGATGGAAAGTAACTGACTGAGGCAATTCCTGGGACTGATGTGTGTGTTTGTGGGTCAAAAATTGATGGGGAGGGATGAGCCCTAATTCCTATAAATGGAACATGGAATATGTACCCGTTCCGCAATGACAATAAAAACCAGGGTATATGGTCTGACTAAGGGTCCCTTGTTTCTATTTACATCTCTATTTTTCACTATTAAAGTTATAACACATTAAGCACATTAGAGCATTTTTTTAAATAGAAAAAAGAAGAAAGGTATGACCCAAAACATGCCCAGACCTGACCCTCTGGCGCAAGGACCAGAAAAACCATGACTGCCATTATGCCTCAGCTGGGCTTCTAAACCAGGATCCCTTTGTTTCTCCAGTTCTGGCAAGAGAGTGAGCAGAGTGTATTTTCTTCAACAAATAAACGGCATGGAAAAGATGAGGGGGAAATGTAAAACATTAAAAGACTAAGCCACATATCAACCATACACAGTGCATGGGATTTTTCCGATCCTAATTTGAGCAAACAAACTGTATGAATACATAAATCATGTGTAAATACAAGTTTGATGAAGCAATTGGGGAAATGGGACATTGTTGGGTAGTAGATGATGCTAAGTCAGTCTTGATCATTTTCTTGGCTTTGATGCTGTGCCGTGGTTCTGTTAAAACCGGTCGGTCCTTATCTACTAAAGTGTATTTCTGGATGGAATGAGTTGATGTCTACATTTTGCTTCACAGTACTCCAGAGAAACAAAACAAAACAACATTTTTGTTAAGTACGATGGGAGAGAGATGAAACAAGAACTGAAGAAAGCTAATGATTGTTGAAGTTGATGACTCTTGAGCTTAATGGGTACATGGAGTGCATTGTACTTTTCTTTCTGCTTTTATGTGTTTGCAATTTTCTATAATAAAAGGTTAAAGATAAAAAATGAAATGCTTGGATTACTGAAGGTAATGTGGGGGCAGTAAGAGATGAGGGACAGAAAACATACAAAATAGTCACGTTCATGGGAAATGAAATATGAAAAATGCCCGTGAAAATATCAGTCACATATTTACAGACGTTGTGCCAATTGCAGATTCTGGCAGATATAAGCCATCCTTAAACAAATGGTGCTGGGAATAGCTTTGCAATTTTAAACAATGTTTATTTACTCAGAGAAAGAGACTTGAAAGGAGGAGATGTCTTCTTGATTTCTTAAACACACTTTAATTTAGAGAAATTTTTTTTCTGTTCTTGTTGAAGGACACGTAAAGAAATTTTGTATGCAATAATATGCCCCTCTGGTAAGAATACTGAGCGTGGTGTGCTTGAAATTTTCTTACCTAAAAGAAACCAGGTGACAGGAATTATTAACTCTCTCATATGTAAGCTTGGTAGAGAAAATAATTGAGGTGCAGAGAGGTGTTTAGGGGTCAGAACAAAGGGCACATCTCTTAACCAAAGCCAGCACCATCTGCAATGTAACAGTAATATAGCAAGGGAATCTTGTACTCTTAGGAACTTCTGCATTAGGGGATCCTCTGTCTCTGGGGATCCATTACCCTGGGACAGGGGATAGCAGTCTTTCCATAGTTCTTCACCAAGTATCACACCTATGTTCATTGCTGTGCCAGTGGTAGCTACCAAGTTACCAAATTTGTGTCCGTGTGTGTGCATGGGGGTGGTGGTGCGTGTGTGAACATGTGTGTGGGCATGTGTGTAGATGGAATGGGTCCTCGCTAGAGAGGGAAGGTGGGAAGCTGTCACATTATACAGAAACTATACTTTAAAAACAAAAATAGAGAAACGTGCTTTGAAAAGGTTATTATTTTCTTATCTTTTATTGAACATATAACATAGGCACATGACAACAATTTGAGAAAACAAAGAAAGAGGAAAGAAGGTCAAATGTCATCGCATCACCATACACCTCCACTGTTGGTACTGTAACAAATTTGCTCCCCTCTTGTAGTCTGTGCATATGCATGTTTTAGATGGCTATGATCATACCATAAATAGGATTTTATGTCCCGATTTTTTTTACTTGACTTTAATTTGTGAATATAGGCATATAAATCCTCATAAAACTATAAAAACGGAATCACGGGACGCCTGGGTGGCAGGGTGTGATCTCACGGTCCCGGGATCGAGTCCCACATCGGGCTCCCTGCATGGAGCCTGCCTCTCCCTCTGCCTATGTCTCTGCCTGCCTCTCTCTGTGTCTCTCATGAATAAATAAATAAAAATGGAAATCACATTTGCCCACACACGAATCAGACTGCAGTTTTCAAAATGACAAAATTAGATGTAATCAGACCTGTCCCTGAAAATCCAAAGCATTTGACCTCCATAGGTCTGATTGTCACGGAAGGCATATGGAAGGAGCCCCAAGTCTCAATCACTGGCAAACCGTGAGATGGGGGCTGGCAGCAAGAGAGGAAAAGAGGATGGTCTAGGCTCACCGCGTAATGCTGGAGTTACTTGGCCTTTTTATCATCCAGCTCATACAGAGTGGGCCAACCCCTGCTCCTGGGTACTCAAGGTCATTAAAAATGGAGCTGCAGCAGGATAAATCCTAATGAAGAATCAGGGAAGCAACTGAGAGCTGAAGAGAATCTATCCTGATTTCCAGAACACCTTTCACCTCTAAATGAAAGCTGGCATGAGAAAAAAAAAAAACAAACTTGAGACCACATACATGCAAAGATGGTATTGAAAAATAATTTACAAACAGTACAATCATGTAAATAAATACATGTGTCAGTATAGAGATGGAAATTTTAAATATATTCTTTTTTTGTGCCCTGAATAAACTATTGATGATAAAACTATCTAACATACAATAGAAGTTGTAGCTCGACAGCCAACTTCTATTAAAGTGTATGGACTTGGCTTGATCCGATTTCTAAACTTTTTTTTTTTGCAGCTCTGTCACTATAGGGAGCATGTTGAGGTCCACATTTTCTTCCTATTTTCATTATTTTAATGTCTGGTTTTTCAGAATGTTACTTCTCTCTGTTGGTTATTTGAAGTAAGGTGGTAAACATAAAGTTTATTGGAAAAAGACTTTTGCATATTCACTTTACATCTTTTGGTGGACCAGCCAGAGATCATTGAACATGATGACTTATCACCAAATAAAACATTTGGGAAACTGACAGGTCAGCTAAAATCCCTGACTTTCTCCCTAGCTTTACACTGGTAACATCTTTCCAAATGCCAATACTTTTTCATCTGAGTATTTTCTCATTAACCCCATTCTCTCAGGCACAGATAATAAAGTTTGGTAAATTTTTCATATGGTGTTCTTTCCGAATTTCATATTTTAAGTAGAATTTTACAGAGCTTTTCTGGTTGAAACAGTGGAAGGGTAAGGGCACCTAGTTGGCTCAGTCAGTAGAGCATGCGACTCTCGATCTCAGGGTCCTGAGTTCAAGCCCTATGTTGGGTGCAGAGAGTAATTTTAAAAAGAGAAGAAAGAGAGAAAGAGAAGTAGAAAGAGAAGTAGAAAGAGAAGAAAGAAAGAAAGAAAGAAAGAAAGAAAGAAAGAAAGAAAGAAAAGAAAGAAAGAAGAAAGAAAGAAAGAAAGAAAGAAAGAAAGAAAGAAAGAAAGAAAGAAAGAAAGAAAGAAAGAAAGAAAGAAAGAGAAAAAAAAATCTGAGAAACAGTGGAAGGGTGAACAACTGACCAGTTGGCTCAGGACTATCCCAATTTTAGCACTAAACACCCTGTGTCCTAGGAAACATCTCTCCAGCACATAGAAAGTTTTGCTTTTCACAGATGGATACAAAAGGTTGGGGTGGGGGTGTACAGAACTCTTACAGTAGCCCCCACAACTCTTTTGGCCCTTGGGGCTGAAAGCAATAGTGCTTTTAGTGTCAAATGGACACCATATGGATTACAGTCTTTCCTAGTTGCTATGGCTGTTTTGTCTCCTGACTGCTGATACTGACAACCATAATTTGGGGTTCACAATAATGATCATGCATTTTGCATCACCCTGTGAGATGTGACTTGAGAATGCAACTTAAGCATGTTGTCATCCTGAACATTGAGTCCTTAGTCTGACACTCAGGAGACACTTAGGGAATGGCTATGGAATAAATTTCCAGGTATTTGTCACACTGATAGACACATAGATGTGTGAAATGATGCTGTACAAGTGTATTCTTCGCAGTATGATTGCAATGAGAAAAAGAAGGAAACAAGTAATGTACCTACCATAAAGGAAATGGTTAATATTATCAAGGTGCATAAGTTTTGCAGCCATGTGAGTATGTTATCTTTCATTTTTAAATGATTGATTGAATGATTGATTTAGAGAGAGAGAAGGAGGGAGGGAGGGAGGGTGCATGATGGTGGAAGGACACACTGAGAGGGAGAGGGAAAGCATCTCTAGTAGACTCCTGGCAGAGCCCCCATTGAGGAATGCTCATATGACCCTGAGACCTTGACCTGAGCCTAAATCAGATAGGATGCTTAATTGACTGAGCCACCCAGTAGCAGCCTGTAATTCTTCTCCTGATAATCTTATTTTTGAAACTCTAATTTTCAGGGTGCCTGTGTGGCTCAGTCTGTAAGCATCCACTTTTGATTTCAGTTCAGATCATGATCTCTGGGTTGTGGGATTGAGCCACCATCCGGCTCTGTGTGGGGTATCCAGGCTGCTTAAAATTCTATCTGTACCTTTCTCTCTGTCCCTCCCCTTCCCTCTCTAAAAAAGTTATTTATAAATAATAAATGAAAAGTCTAATTTTCATTGTGCACCCTAAAATGCATTGTTAAATGTTGTATATATTTAAAATGATGACATGATTGTTTGACATACATATACATATTGAAATGATTATTTCAATCAAACTTATTAACACATTATTCCCTCACATAGTTAGCATTTTTTGTGTGTGATGAGAATACCTTAAGTCTACTCTGTTAGCAATATATTAGTATTTCATATGGTATT
Organism: Canis aureus; assembly: GCF_053574225.1. Taxonomy (NCBI): domain Eukaryota; kingdom Metazoa; phylum Chordata; class Mammalia; order Carnivora; family Canidae; genus Canis; species Canis aureus. The sequence goes on along the minus strand of NC_135649.1, from coordinate 77,521,619 downwards.
ATTAACTATATTCTTCATGTACATTAGTTCTCAAGACTTATACATCCTATACAACTGCAAGTTTGTGATTCACTTTGTTCTAGTTTGGAATACTTTCTGTGATATACTGTTAGTTTAAGGAACACTGGAAAGCATGATATTTATGTTACTGCTGCATTGTTTTCAAAATGAAATAGGCAGTACCCATTTCGGTTTGTATTTCCATAGAAGATTTTTGGAAGGATACACATGAATCTAGGAATAGTGGTTGCCTCTGGTAGGATGAAGTTTAATGACTAAGGTCAGGAGAAAGAGGGAAACATTTCACTATGTACAGTTTTGTACTCTTCGAATTTTCTTCTTGTGCATATTATTATCTATTCAAAATATCAATTTAAGAACATAAATCATTCCTTCCTAAAATTATATAACTGATGGGTTTTAATGTCAGATACATAGTCTTCTATTTTACACATTCTTGTACTGTTGGAAGTTGATATAGACTACTTTATCTTTTTATAACGCTATGACATGGGCTAGATAGATGTTCATTTTTATATTTCTTTTGTTATCCCAGAAATTCAGAGAACTCATGACTCCTCTATTTAACTTCAAAATTGGAATATTATCCAAAATTGGTGGTCTCTTGATTTTATATGTTTTGTTTTTTAATTTAAAAATCTTAGCATTTTAGATATCAAAATATTGTACCCAGAGCAGCCTTGGTGGCTCGGCGGTTTAAGTGCCGCCTTCAGTCCGGGGCGTGATCCTGGAGACCCGGGATGGAGTCCCACGTCGGGCTCCCTGCATGGAGCCTGCTTTTCCCTCTGCCTGTGTCTCTGCCTCTCTCTCTGTGTCTCTCATGAATAAATAAATAAAAATAAAAAAATCAAAAGAAATATTGTACCCTTTGACCACGTCAAAAAGAACAAAGAAGTGAGAAGAAAAAATTAACATAAAAGTTAAAGTATTCAGTACTAGTACCAATTATGCAATTTACAGATAATGGGAAAGTAGTGACTGAGTACTTCTTAGAACATAGAAAGTACAACTGCACTGGCTACCAGGAGACAGGTCAAATCTGTAGCCAATAAGCTCCATCAATGTTTCTCAGCTATCACTGCAATAGTATGTCTATTTAGCAGGGCTTGGCATGACATCTAATCTGTGTACTGTCTGAATATCAATTCCACATTTGTGCCCTTCTGCCGAGCCTCCAGGTAAGCTCCTGTTTCAGAATCTTTTCATAGTCAGACCTGAGGAGCTCTTCAGTTATAGCTCTAGTATCCTTGTCACTCCTTTATTGGAACATGCAGTCTGTTGGTTTCTTCAGTCAATGAGGTTTCCTTACTCTCACACAGATACTCAGTAATTTACTAAGAATCGTGTGGAAAGACAGTGAACTAAGCCATATACTCCAATTTTATTCCACCATCCAAAGAGCAAATACCATATGATTTCACTCATATGTTGAATTTAAGAAACAAAACGAATGATCATAGGGGAAAAAAAGAGAGAGGCAAACCAAGAAACAGACTCTTAGTTATAGAGAGCAAACTGATGGTTATTAGAGGGAAGGTCTGTGGGGGATGGGATAAATGGGTGACGGGATTAAGGAGTGCACTCGCGATGAGCACTGGGAGCTGTATGTAAGTGTTAAATCACTAAATTGTACATCTAAAACCAATATTACACTGTATGTTAACTAATGAATTTAAATAAAAACATAAAAAAAATAAAACAAAGAGCTGAAGCAAATAAATGATAAGGAGAGAGAATGTAGCCCTGTGTCAAAATTTCTGGAGGCTCCAGGGCTGGGAGTCCCCATTTTCATCTGTATCATCCTGGGTCAATATGAAATGATCCCTCCATTTTCCCATCTGTAAGGTGTGGATAACAATACCTACTTTGCACCACAGGTGATACAATACATTCTAACGGGTGTAGAGAGAAGAGCACATAATATGCATGTAATAACAGGTTTGTAACAAATTTGCCCACTAAGCAAACAAAATATTCAGGGCATTATGAAGCAAAAGGGGTCATGATATGGAATTCAGAGAGGTCTGTGCATATGAACAGGAAAATACCCATGCCTTTATTTTCATTTACCTTTATTTTTTTAATAATAAATTTATTTTTTATTGGTGTTCAATTTGCCAACATACAGAATAACACGCAGTGCTCATCCCGTCAAGTGCCCCCCTCAGTGCCCATCACCCATTCACCCCCACCGCCCGCCCTCTTCCCCTTCCACCACCTCTAGTTCGTTTCCCAGAGTTAGGAGTCTTCATGTTCTGTCTCCCTTTCTGATATTTCCTCCCCATTTCTTCTCCCTTCCCTTCTATTCCCTTTCACTATTATTTATATTCCCCAAATGAATGAGACCATATAATGTTTGTCCTTCCCCGATTGACTTATTTCACTCAGCATAATACCCTCCAGTTCCATCCACGTTGAAGCAAATGGTGGGTATTTGTCATTTCTAATGGCTGAGTAATATTCCATTGTATACATAAACCACATCTTCTTTATCCATTCATCTTTCGATGGACACCGAGGCTCCTTCCACAGTTTGGCTATTGTGGACATTGCTGCTATAAACATCGGGGTGCAGGTGTCCCGGCGTTTCATTGCATCTGTATCTTTGGGGTAAATTCACTTACCTTTAACTTAACTTAAGCATGTCCTTCAATTATTAACCTAGGCAAGAAACCACAATAATATGATTAGTACATGTGGCAATATCACCAATATTTTCATATCCCATTACATTTGTTTCACATTTCTCAAAGTATCATTTATGCTCATCACTATTTTAAAATATGTTATTGTGTCTATCACTAGATACTATTATTTAATGCATTAATAAAGAAACATGTTATCAAATTATGGTCTTTTTTAAAATTCAAAACCGTAATTCAATATAATAGATGTCAGTTATGCTTCTCTTCATTTAACTTTATGTATTTATAAAAAATATTATTCTTTTAAGGAAGCTACAGGCTACATCAAGCTGCCAAGGTGCCAAAAGTTTGAGAATGTCTGTGCTAGGAAATGTTTTGAAATGAGAATCCAATCCATGGGGAAGGAAAGGGATTGGACCGACATACTGGATGTTTTCATATATGTTATCTCATAGATAGGAACAATACAGAGGCTTCCATGGCTAAAGCACTGGAGTCATGAGGGAAGAAAGTGAAGATGAAGTTGGGCATATTTGGGGATAGGGAGAGTTGGAGTAAGTTGGAAATTTGCCATTTTAAAAAACCAAGAGGCTACAGAGAATCACCATGGGTCTGTGAGCAGGAGAGAGCACATAGAAGTGGTGTTTGAAGCTGTTGCTTTGGAAGGCCGGAGGCAGACTAGCTAGGAGCTGAGGCACAAGAAAGAAAGGGAGCAGAAGAAGGTACCCAAAGGAAAAGAGGGCAGAAGGTTGGCAGATAATGAGAGTCCCCAAGGACCTGAACCCAATCCACAGCCCTCTTCCTGCAAACCTAGTCAAGGGCAGGCAATGGCTGTAAGTCTGCCTTTTAGAATGCTGGCCTCACAGAAGTGAGGTGATTAAGAGTCCCCAGTTGGGGGTGAATGGGTGATGGGCACTGAGGGGGGCACTTGATGGGATGAGCACTGGGTGTTATTCTGTATGTTGGCAAATTGAACGCCAATAAAAAATAAATTTATTATTAAAAAAAAGAGTCCCCAGTTGGGAAAAAGATGCTGTGTGAAGTTGCAGAGCGCCTGTTCTATAGGTCCTAAGGCACCAGGAGTGCAGAAACAGGTTTTATACAGATCCCTCTCTTTCCAATTCTACTCACCTCAAAACCACCCCCAGCACCTGCTGTAGTTAGGAAAACATAAAAGAAGCCAAGATAATACTCCTGGGAAACCAGCCACACCAGAAAGGGTTCCTGCTACTAAGGCCAGAGGGCCTTGACTTGTGGTTCTTTATACATTAGCCCACAAAAAGTGGTTCTCAAAGTCTGGTCCCTATACCAGCAGCATCAACATTTAGCACCAGTATTAGCTGGTTAATTGTCAGAAAACAAACTACTGGGCCTCACCATAGTTATACAGCATTTCCATCTAGGTCTGTTAACCCAGAAATAAGCAAGTCTTTTGTTAGCCATGGCTGAGAAAATACCTTTACCTAGAAAAAAAAAAATTCCTTCTTAAATTAGTCAATAGTTCCAAAGAGGTTTCCCGCCAAGTACTTTTACACGATTGTGATTTCACACGTTTTCCAGCTACACTTCTACAGGATACCTTCTTTCTTTTTAGACGGTCTCTTCATAACAAAGGGGCAGGGTTAGAAGATGGTGAGGGGCTGGGGAAGGATCCAAACTGAGGGACCCAAAAGGACCTTTCTTAAGAGAGGCTGAGTCCAGGGGGCACCTGGGTGGGTCAGTTGGTTAAGTGTCTAACTCTTGGTTTCAGCCCAAGTCATACACTTGAGCTAGGTATAAAATGAGGAAATCAGGAGAGAGACCAGATCCTTGGAGATGGATGCAAACCAAAGTCAACTCTGGAGATGGAATAACCCCTCTGGGATTACTTCATGGCATCCTGAAGACCTGCTCCCTCTCCCTGTCATAACCCTTAGGGTTCTTTTGTCAGGAAGTGGATCAGAATCACAAGGTTTAGTTTGGGTAGAACAGGCTAATTTGTGGGGATGATGACTGGCTGTTTTTCAGGGAAGGGTGGCACTTCTGGGACTTACAGGGCCACTAAGCTCTCTCCTTACCCCATTCCAGACTTCTGCCAAGGGAGGGACACCCAGGACAAAGGGTAATTCAGAGGGAGGGAAGGAAGTAAGGGAGATAGGAGGGACTCCCCCTCAAGCTACCAGGGGTCTTCATCTTCCCCTGTGCCATTCAACCACTTGCCAGCAAGAGGGCATGCCATTTCCTTTCTGCGACCCTGCCTCCCCTCAAATTTCTCTTGGGTACTCACTGGTGACTCCATTACTGCTTCTTTCACCTATTGCTTCCTTGTATGTATGCTCTTCCATACTGGTACAATCTGTCTAAATCCCAAGTCAAAATCTCTAATATTTACACAAAGCCAAGTTCCATGGTGTTGGAAAACTCTGCTATTCTTGTTATTATTACTTACTAAAAGTCTTTTGTAAACTCCAGAGAAAGACAAACTAGTCTGCCAAAAGGCACATTGGTTTAAACAGGTCATCCCATCTCCTGAAGCTCCTCTAATGAACACTTAATTGGATCCAGAGAAACTGAAAATTATAGCTTGAAAACAGTAAGCCTCCCCTCTCTGGTGTGAAGTTATGACAGCTAAAGCCATGAGAGTGGCAGTGGCCTTTCCAGTCAGCCACATGGCCATTAACTAACTGACTTGGGGGCCAAGTATCTGTGAATTGGAAACCTCATTAGGATTTATGCTAAGTTTATGTTAAGAACTGCTAACAGGTCAAACCAACTCCTTTCTTACTTGGGAAGCTGAATTGTAAAAATGATATGTTGCTTGCTTAAGTTTACAAACACAACTAGTAATGGTGGGAAAGTATAAGAGCATTGTTCTCGTCTTCTAGGCAAATGTTCCTGCAAACATATTCATCTGAAGACTAACTCTTACTTGAATCTCTCAATCTATAGTCACTCTGGGCTATGGGACAGTTATGGTGGTTTTTCTCTCCAAGATCATGATGATCTGTGCCCATTCTGAAGATTCATATAGATTACTGAATCACTTTTATGTCTTAAAATCACTGACATTCATTTTGGAAAGGCACCTACGATATCACCCCTGAGCCTGAGAGAATTGAATCCTAATCCTGAGGCTTAGAAAGGAGGTGCCTGACTGTTCCAGAGAGATTAAATGTAGCATTAAACATCTTCACTGATGAGCAGGAATATCCTTGAGATTGGACAGGAAGGACAACAAGCCCTAGAGATAGCAGCTTTCATGGGAGGTTGTAGCCTTGGATGTTGTATCTGTTAAAGAGAAGGAAAAATCTCCTGGGCTATGAACTCCTGGAGGACATAAATCTTTTTATTCTGTATTTCTCACAGCACAACCTAGCACAGTAATATAGTCATGGGATCCATGTACACTTGTTGAGTGGGTGTTCCCATACATGAACTGCTTAGGAGGGGATAATCTGGTGAACTGAGTGATAACTTTGAGAGAATCTTGAAAGAGAGAAGTGTTCTCTTTTTCTCTACTCTAAGTACCAGGCATTTGCTATAGGCAGATTTTAAAATGCGGACTGAGAAACAGATGTGAAAGAAACAGGTGCCACAAAGATCCTTTACTTTACATATATTATGATTTAGTGTTCATAACAGGTTAGGATCATTATTCCTACCTTTTTTTTTAACAGGTGACACAACTAAGGCTCAGGTAGATTAGGTGTTTTATCTGAGCTCACGCAGCTAGCGGGTGCCTGGGCTCTCCCACCTGAGACTGAAGCCCTTACTAATGGTTCTTCTCACCACTCCGGAATCATATTCCTCTCTTCACTTAATTCCCATAGATCCAATTTTGATGGATCCCTGAGGGATTCATGCCAGAGAGCTGCCATCCTTGAGACCACCCAACCCCCACTCCAATGAATCTTTTTTCTGCGGAGTGCTGGCCTGGAGCCAGGTGAGACCAGAATCTACATGTCAAGGGTTTTCTCTAGAATCTGTCGCTGTGGTTACTTCCAGTAGAATCTGTTTCAGGAAGAGGTCTGACTAAGCAGGATAGCGTGACATTCATCATGCAGGAGAGCAGAATCCGGGGCTGGGGGCCACATGTCGAGAAGGGAGGGGCCGGGGGCGGCCCCCTTCTGACCAGCCCTGAGGAAAGGTCAGGGGAGAACGCTGGCTGAGGAGTGCCTTTAGCAGCAGCTGCTGACGTTCTCTATCACGTGCCTGTGGCCCAAGGTAACCCAGACCTTTAAACAAACAGCGGGGCTGGGGGCGTTGCGGGGCCGGCCTTCGGCGGGAAAGGACGGGGACTTTGGGGGTCGCACACTGAAGACGGGGCGGTGAACGCTTGGAGGGTGTGAGGAGTCCAAATTCTCAGAGGAATAGGGAATGAAGGAACTGAAACAAGAAATGAAGTGTGAGAAGGAACACAAGTGTAAAATGAGCGTGAGAGGGCCCAAGAGCTTGGCTGACCAAAAGGGCGCTTGGAGGTAGGGGCAAGGGTGTAACACACCCAGACCCAGCAGCATAGGTAAGGTGGGAGTAGGAGGACACATTTTTTTCCCTGAGCCCATTTTCCGTAGGTGGTTCCCTTTTAGCTATTTTTTAAAAAGATTTTATTTATTTATTTAAATTTTTAATTTTTTTATGATAGTCACACACAGAGAGAGAGAGAGGCAGAGACACAGGCAGAGGGAGAAGCAGGCTCCATGCACCGGGAGCCCGATGTGGGATTCGATCCCAGGTCTCCAGGATCGCGCCCTGGGCCAAAGGCAGGCGCCAAACCGCTGCGCCATCCAGGGATCCCAGATTTTGTTTATTTATTCATAGAGACACACACAAAGACACAGGCAGAGGGAGAAGCAGGCTTCATGCCGGGAGCCTGACGTGGGACTCCAACCAGAATCTCCAGGATCACGCCCTGGGCTGCAGGCGGCGCTAAACCGCTGAGCCACCGGGGCTGCCCCCCTTTTAGCTATTTTTAAGGTAAAATGTTGGCCCCAGTTTTTTTGTTTGGTTTGGTTTGTTTGTTTAGAATATACGGAAAGAACGTCAGAGGAAGCTGTACCAAAGCAAGGCTGCTCAGGGCTTAGGAAACCCAGACAGAGGGTGGCGCCTTTTTTAAAGATTCCATCTCTACCCTAAAGCTCAGGCCGTACCACACCCCACCCCCACGTTTCCTCCCTCTGTCTGCCTCCTTTTCGCCCACCGCAGCCCCCCCTCCCCCCATTCCCAGTACGATCGGATCGCCTTTAAACCAGGTAATCGCCTTAGTCTCCACAGCAGTTCTGGGAGCTCCTGAGTAGAGGGGGTGGAGTGCGCAGCGACCTCAGCCCGAGCTCTTGGTGGGAGGGGTGCCGGGGGCACTAATGGCGCGCCGCGGCCATGACGCTGGTCAGATCATTCACAGAAATCACTTGTTTCATTCCATTTACAGTCGCAGCTCCACTGCAGACGCCTTTCTTCTCAGGCCGGACGGTGAGGTGATGGCCCAAGTTCGGGAAACTTCCTTGCCCTCCGGCTCTTTAGTCCTCTGGCGCTCTGGAGGTGGGGGAGGAGCCTCTCCTGAGGAGAAGGCCAAAAAGGCGGGGGAAATGGAGAAAGACGCGGTGGGGGCGACAAAGGCGTGTTCAGGCCAGGATGCTAAGGAGATGAAGCTAGAGCTGCTACAAGATCATAAGCCTGTTCCTGAGGATAACTTGACGTGGAGTGACAGCGGAGGTGATAAGGAGGTGCTCCCTTCGTCCCCTCCTCGCTGTTACATCAGCTCTTCGCCCCTTTGCCAGCGCCGCAAGCCCCGCCCAAGGCCCCCAGCCTCGGCCCGCTCCCGAGGCCCGCCTGGGCTCTCGGCCCCACCCCAGCCTCCATCCCATCCTCCCCCTCCCCTTCCCCCACCGCCTCTGACCTGACCTCAGCCCTGGCGACCCCAGGGCTGGCCTCAGATGCTGCAAAGCATCTGACCCTGGATCTAGGCCTCAGATGCTGCAAAGCTTTTCTGGTGGCCTAGGTGGCTCTGGGGATCGAAGTGGTTTAGGGGACTGGTTGCTGGAGGTGGAGTTTGGTCGGGGTCCTACGGGGTGCTCTCATGTGGAGAACTTTAAAGTGGCTAAGAACTGGCGGAAGAACCTGAGGCTGATCTACCAGCCTTTCGTATGGAGTGGGACCCCAGAAACTAGGAAACATAAGGCAAAGACGTGCATTTGTCATGTATGTAGTACCCGTATGAACAGACTCCACTCTTGTCTCTCCTGTGTCTTTTTTGGCTGCTTTACTGAGAATCATATTCACAAACATGCAGAAACAAAATAGCACAATTTAGCTGTAGACCTCTACCATGGGGTTATATATTGCTTTATGTGTAAGGATTATATATATGACAAAGACATGGAATGGATTGCCAAAGAAACAAAAGAGAAAAATTTGAAATTATTAACTTCCATCTCAACAGATGTTTCTCAACAACAGTGTATAACACCAGATGTTGAAGAGAAGCATTCAACCTGTGAGTCAAAGGAACAGGAGCCAAAATTTGTGAAACTCAAGAAAAAGAGGAGAAAAAAGTCTATACTGTAGGCCTGAGGGGGCTAATCAATCTTGGGAACACATGCTTTATGAATTGTATTGTCCAGGCACTTACCCATATTCCTCTATTGAAATATTTCTTTCTCTCTGACAAGCATAAATGTAGAATGACAAGCCCAGCTTGTGTCTTGTCTGTGAAATGTCTTCTCTTTTTCATGCTATGTGCTCTGGGAGCCGAACTCCTCACATTCCCTATAAGTTATTGCATCTAATATGGATTCATGCAGAACATTTAGCAGGGTATAGGCAGCAGGATGCCCATGAGTTCCTTATTGCAATATTAGATGTGCTGCATAGACACAGCAGAGATGATAATGTGGAACAGGAGGCCAATAACTCCACATGCTGTAACTGCATCATAGACCAAATCTTTACAGGTGGCTTGCAGTCCGATGTCACATGTCAAGCTTGCCATAGTGTCTCTACTACAATAGACCCATGCTGGGACATCAGTTTGGACTTGCCTGGCTCTTGCGCCACATTCAGTTCCCAGAATCCAGAGAAAGCTGACATCACAGTGAGTAGGGATGACCACATACCAGGAATTCCCTCACTCACAGACTGCCTACAGTGGTTTACAAGGCCAGAGTACCTAGGAGGCAGTGCCAAAATCAAATGCAGTAGTTGCCAAAGCTATCAGGAATCTACTAAACAACTCACAATGAAGAAATTACCTATTGTGGCCTGTTTTCATCTCAAGAGATTTGAACATGTAGGTAAACAGAGGAGAAAGATTAATACTTTTACCTCCTTTCCCTTGGATCTGGACATGACTCCATTTTTGGCCTCAACTAAGGAGAGCAGAATGAAAGAAGGCCAGCCAGCAACAGATTGTACATCCAATGAGAATAAGTATTCCTTATTTGCAGTGATTAATCACCATGGAACTTTGGAAAGTGGACACTATACCAGCTTTATCCGGCAACAAAAGGACCAGTGGTTTAGCTGTGATGATGCCATTATCACCAAGGCTACCATTGAGGACTTCCTCTACAGTGAAGGGTATTTACTGTTCTATCACAAACAGGGTCTAGAGAAAGATTAGTCTTAGGAGACCACTTTCCAGAAAAAAAAAAAAAAAAGTAAAAGAAGTGAATATACAAGGATCCTGAAGTGACACACAAACCTACCTGGAATGGACCATGACAACACCCATACAACAACAAGCACCTCTTGAAGTTTCACAAGAATCTACCTGGCATGGACAAGGACAACAGCACCTATATTACAAGTAGCACCTTGATATGAAGAACCTATTTTACCATGGCTTATGGATCTGTAAGAGGAAAAAAAAAAAATACTAGTGACCATTCAGCCTTAAGAAATGGGAGGAGTGAGAAGAGGTTGAAAACGGTCATATAAAGCATAATTAAATGAACAGAATGCTTTAGGTGGGGAGAGTGGGAATGGAGATGTTCTGCCAGTGCTATACTGTATATCATTTGCTTCTACAAAAATACCATGGGAAATTAGACAGTATTCGTACATTAACAAAAAGCTTCTCAATTGGGTTCTAGCTGTGGCTGATTAGTCAAATAGTTTGAGAAAAGGATATTGTAAAAGAAAATTTCAAAAGCCTTAAAACATTTAAAAAGAAAAAATATTTTTTTTATTAATTTTAAAAGAAAATATTTTTAGGGCAGCCCCGGTGGCACAGCGGTTTGGCACCGCCTTCAGCCTGGGGTGTGATCCTGGAGACCCGGGATCGAGTCCCACATCAGGCTCCCTGCATGGAGCCTGCTTCTCCCTCTGCCTGTGTCTCTGCCTCTCTCTCTCTCTGTCTATGAATAAAATAAATTAAAAAACAAATCTTAAAAAAAGAATATTTTTAAATGTTGAAAATTTTAACTATATTAAAAGAAATATCTTAAAATTTAAATTTTTTAATTTAAAATTTAAAAATTATTAAAATAAAGCTTAAAAATAAATTTTAGAAATTTTTAGTTTTAAAAAGATAAAATGAATAAAAGAAGGACAAAGATAAAAAATGAAAGTTTACCAAAAAAAGTGAAAGAAAGTTATAAAAGTAAAAAGTTAAAGGAGAAGGGAGCTCTTAAAAGTTTAATAAAATGTTAATATAAATAATTTTTAAAATTAAACCATAAAATGTGTGTTGGAAAATGAGAGGTTAGCAAGATTCATGAATAGTTTAAAATATAAAATTTCCAAAAATACAGAATCGAATGAAAATTCAAATATAAGTTTACAGAAAAGTTTTAAAGGAATAAAATTTAGAATAATTCAAGACAAAACTTGTTTTCAATTGTTTTAATTTAAAAAAATTTAAAAAGGACAAGTTAAGAGAAAAATAGAGAATTTTAAGATATATAGGTAACTCTAAGGAAGTCCAATTAGAGGGATTTAAATAAAAACTAAGTATTTTTTAAAAAATATTTTATTTATTTATTCATGAGAGACGCAGAGAGAGAGAGAGAGAGAGAGAGAGAGAGAGGAGAGAGAGGCAGAGACACAGGCAGAGGGAGAAGCAGGCTCCATGCAGGAAACCTGACGTGGGACTCTTGGGACTCAATCCTGGGTCTCTAGGATCACACCCTGGGCTGAAGGCGGTGCCAAACCGCTGAGCCACCCGGGCTGCCCAAAAACTAAGTATTTAAACAAAATGGATAAAAAAATTAAAAATTTTAAGACAGAAATAAAAATACAAAATTAAAAAAACATGTAAGTAGAAAAAATATTAAATATTAAAATATTTTAAAACTTTTTAAGTTTTTAAAAGACATTCTTTTTTAATTTAAGCATCTAAAAATACAGGTATGAAAAGTAAAAGGAGGACATAGGAATAACAAAAAAAGGCTGGTTAATTTTTTGTTGCATTTTATGTTGATACATAAATAGAATTTGAAAAAAAATAGAGTCCTTTAAAAAACAACAACAACAAAAAAAAAAACAAAAACAGAGTCCTAACCATAATTTTACCACTCATTTTTGAGATCACTGCAAGGCCTGAACTCTAGCCTACCTTCCCTTTTCAGGTTCCAAACCCCATCTGATTTCTAAAGGAAGTAGAGCTGTTTCTTAGGAAGAATCAACTGCATCTCAGAAAGATAAAAATAGTAGGGACTATCTCACATTTAGAATTGCATTATTCATACAAATTATTTGCTACCAAAACGTAGTTCTTGATAGTTTAGTGGCTTAGGGATATTAGATCACAATTCAAATTCTGGCTTTGATGTTCAAGCCCCATGGCCTGATTGAGGAAGTAGCAGGGACCCATATCTGAGGATGTCCCACCCTTCTCCCCCTCTTCCTCTCCATGAGGAAACAAGACCTTTAAATTTCCATAGTAAAGCTGTGGGCTTGTGCTTGACAGTCCTACTCATTCCTTACTCCCTCTCTTTTTTCCTTATTCCATCACTCCTGCCTGGTTACCTGATCCACTTACTTACCTACATCTCTGAGTCCCAGCCTGTGGAGCTCCTCCTTTGACTGTTTACCTGGTGGCTTTTATTCCTCCTTCAAGACCCAACTCACAGATGGCTTCTCTGGAGCCTTTCTGAATGCTCTAGGCAGGTATAAATTGGAAAATCGTTCCTTCCTCACCCCTCTGTCCCTGCCACTGTGCCTCAAAGTACTTTGTCTGTACCTCAGTAATATTCTACTGTGATTCTACTGGAGCTTTGTGATTGTTTGCCCCTCTGCACTGAGCATTCTGAGAACAGGGGGCCAAGCCTTATTCATTTCCGTGTTAATAAATGTTTGTTGAATGTGAGGATGAATTCTGTTATTTGCTCTATTCACCCACCCAGTAGTATGATCTCACCTATTTTATCCATCAAGCCCTCATTAAGTGCCCTGTGCTATAATACAGTGTGATAGGGTCGTATCTTCCCCCAAAGGCAGTGTATGAAATGCTACTCGGCTGCAGGAGATTGCTTAAGAAGGGAGGTGCTCAGTGAGGAAAGAGCCAGGTTGTGGGGAGAGAGTACCAGGTACAATGCAAGGAAAAGAACAAAGTAAGAGTTGGTAGTCATGAGAGACTGGGTGGTGAGGGGCAGCAGAAGCTGAAGGTGAGGCTGGCCTTTCTGGTATGTGTGCGGCAACACTGTTCCTCACCAGTGTCCCTGAGCTCCCCATGGTGTCTCTCACCTTATGATTGTGTACCACACCTCTCCATGGTGTACTGTACTAGTTTACCTTCCCAGGGGACTGTGTATCTTGCCATTCCATACTATTTTATATCACATGGCACACCATGTCACCATGACGGTGACAAGGGAGTGATACCTGGCGGCTGTGTTTAGCGAGGCAGTTGTAGTTTGTCTGCTTAGCACTCTAGCCCTTCCCCCATTCCTTGTGGTTCTGCTGGCGCTATTGACCACCATGCAGTCCTCCTCTCATCCCTCCCCAGAGTGAGCATGTCCCTCCCATAGGCTAGGCCAGATTAGAGTTCTCAATTTCTTCACTCCTCCACCTACACCTGTCCCACAAGAGCAATTCTGAGGATGACTGTAGGACCCAAGCAGGCCCAGAGTCCATTGCTAAATTGAACATATGTAAACACTGGGAGAAAGAAGTATCTTGCTCCCACTCCATGCTGAAGTCTCTAGACTAGGATGACATTAACCTAAGAACCTTAGGGGTTGATATTCATACCATGAGGAGAAAAATAGAGATGGGAAGAAAGCCTGGAGAGCATCATTTGAAACTTGTGGATCTAGCTGTGCCTGAAGTCCCAAAGTTCTTAGCAATCTGAGCGAATAAAGTCCTTTGTTTTGCTTAAGCTAGTTTGAGATAGTATCCTGTCACTTGTAGCCAAGTGTTTTGAACACATTAGATATGCTATATGGTTAGTTGGGGGCATCCTGTTCCTGGGGCCACAAACAGAGAAGGAAGAAAATGATGACTTTAAATGAACTCTGTCATATAATATTGAGAAACCAGAGTGGGACCCTGCATGTCTTTTAGTTCAGCACTGACCTATGCTAGGCTTCAAACATTACAGCAATGATGTAGCTATTCCCAATTAAAGAGAGAACAAGTCAATAATGTTTAATGAGTACCATGAATAGATAGGCCAGGTATTATGGTAACTGCTTTACCACTATTATGTCACTGAGTTGGCATGGCAATCCTGGAAGGCAATCATTACTGAACATATTTCACAGTTTGGGAAAGTGAGACTCAGAATGGAAAAGCAGTTCGCTTAAGTTCACTTTACTGTTTTAAGTAGTAGGGCCAGTATTCAAACCCAGGTCCCCAAAACTTGTGCATATTCCATTATAACTCAGTACATATAATTCAAAGATTTTATTTTGTTTTGCTTTGCTTTTCCTGATGTTGCTATGGAAGACAAAGTAGACCACAATGGTGCAGAAGGCAGACTGCCTTTGACAAACCTGGATACAGATAACCTGGAACCTGGAGAGTAATCTATCAACTGATAACACAAAATTGCCCATGATACAGGTGAATATGTCTGTACGGCAATAGATGATTAGGATAATCACATCAGGTTAAATGACTTTCCTAAGGATACCCAGGATGGATGAGGCCAAAATCCTACTCCATTACTAGACATATAGCTTCACTCAGTGCCATATGCTTGGCTGAGCACCAAGACCTGACTATACGATCTAACCTTTTGACTGTCTGTGAAACCACCAGCTTTCTCTAGTTACACCAGGTTTCCTTTCTAGCTTCAATACTGTGACCAGTACTTTGTGAATTACCTTTACCACTGACCTTCCCCTGGTCTTTCCAGCTCCTCAACCATAGATCCCTCTGATCTGCCTGTTGCAGAGGGGCTTGCCTACTAGGATCTGGTTCCTAGGTGGTCCAATACTGATTTGCAATGTCTAATTCTGTTGTTTCTACACTATTTTCAGTTCCTTGGGTCCTTCCAACACATAACTGCATCTACTCTGGGCCAGGGCTGGAACCATAAGTCTATAAATCTCTCAGATCAATCACACTATACAGTAGGTTCTCAATATGCTCACCAAATGAATGCATGAATGAATAAACAAAATGAATTCCATCCTACACTCAGTTTTAGTAGTTGACTTAATACCTTATTTTTCTGAGGTCAAAATACTCATAAGAGTGCCTGATTTACCTACACCATCCATATCAACACACTTCTGTCTCCATTTATCCTCCACACCTTCACTCTAGTTTTAGAGGAAAAAGAATCCTGCTTTCTTTTGGATGCTGCACCTAGCCTCTTCTGACCCATTCCTGACAGCCAAGAGGACTTGTTCCCATACTTTCCCCTTTATTCCAGTAACTGCTGTGTTTTCTCTAGACATAATATTCAGCAACTAGACATAGTAGATTTTCTACAATGGTTCTTCAAAAACTTTTCCCCATCATTCCTATAAGATATAAGAATTGTTCCTCAATTCCCAGTGCTTCTTCCTAGAGTGTGTATTGTCATCAGAAGAGACCAAAAAGTCTGTTGTAAGGTCCTGATTTGAGGTTCATTTTTAAAACAAAAATTCATAACCGTCACATGATGCTGCTGTCTGTGGTATGATTTTTCTCCTTCCTTTTGCTGCCGAGTTCTTCTATATATGTTTATCTTACATCACTGCCACTTACTCACCTCCTACATCACTTTTTAGTTCCCCACATAGCTTCTGTCTGTACCACACCCTGTTAAAACTACTCTTGCTTAAGTACAAAGTGGCTTAATTTTTCAAAGTTCTTTATTTTGCTATTTTATCCCATTTGTTAAAAAGATATATGATAATTGAAGATGATGAAACAACAAACAGAATATTTGGTCTTAAAACTTTCCTCGCAAATCCAGGTCACAATTTTATCATGTTGGATACCACTCAGGGTAAGTTCCTTTTTTCTTACACCAGAAGAGAATAGCAAATCTAAAAAAGGGACTCAGATTAGGGGTGGAAAAAGTAAAGCTGAGGTAGAGAAAAGAAAATTTTAGAAAACTGAATTGTATTTTAAATGTACCAGAGGAGTTGGTGTTTTTAAGGACAAGTGTAAAGAATTCTTTTTGTATGCCTTATTAAGAATCTAAGCATGCCCTAATTGATCGGTTTTAAGAATGGGATACTTAGAAAGAGACACACTTGTATTCTACTTGCAAACTTATCATTTAAAGCTTTTTTTCTTGTCACACCTCTGATTCAAAATTAAACTGACCTGCAATTTCTATTTCTCTGTGATAGGGGAGGTGTGATGAGGTAGGCCTAGGCAGGAGGAGAAGATAACTTTGGGACACCAGACTTAAACTGCAATCACATCCTAGATCTACCACTTACTAACAAGTGACACTGAGCCAGTAACAGAACCTTGTACTCAACCCTCTGTTGGAAGGGCTAAATGCAATGTTGTTTGCCAAGGCATTTGGTACAAAGCAGGACACACAATTGGAACTAAAATAATTTTTTTGCCCCACTTTTCGGTGTCCAAATATTCCCTTTGCCCCCCAGGTATTTTTAGGAAATAACTGTTATTTTTCTGGAAATCTATTTTCATTCAGATAACAAGGGCATCATCTAAGTAGACCTCTTTATATAAATCTTCCTTCGCCAGATCTCTCCTTACCTCACTGAGTTTTTCTTCTGTGCTATAGACACCCCAATGGGGTCTGTCTCATTGTCAGCTCTACTTGACAAACAAGGAATATGAGAGTTCAGATGTCTTTCCAAAAATCACAGTAATTAAGGAGAATTGGGGTACAGAGTACTGAGTCCAGGCACAAAACCATCAGGTTTTGCTGCAACTCAGGAACTCACTTGATTCCTCTACTTATACTGGAATAACAGCCAGGTAATACTATGAATCCATGAAATTTATGGACTTCTAGAATCTGAGAGTTGAGAGGATCCCTAAAGAGCCTTTAGCCTTCAGGTTTCTCACTGTTTTAAGGATACACTGGCTTAGAGGGAGAAGGAATGACTTGCTCAAGGTCATACAGAGGATCAGTGGCAGAACCAGGAGCAGAACTGATCCTATGATTTTCTTATTACATGCCAGGCCTTCTGACTGCCAAGTTTATCTGTAAATATTCTATCTCCATTGCCTATCATATGTGAGAATCTACATTCTCCTATTCTGGGTTAGGTCCCTAAAGACAACAATGCCCAGAGATATCAGTAAATAAGTGACTCTGGCTGTTGCCCACAGAATCCTTTTCAAAGACAGAAGTGTAACAAAGGCATTGAAAGCCTGCCCATAATTCTGGTCTCAGGGAGGCAGCAGGCAGCAGAGAAATTGTGACTGGATCTAGCAATGAGTGGAGCTATATGGTAGGTATTGGTGGAATGATCTGACATACAATGCAACATCCAGTCCCAGGTAAGTTGATGGAATGGGGGAAATTGAATATTTCTTGATACTTGCCTTATTTGGGATATAAGAAATTTATTGACTTTGGGGGTCCTCGTTCTTTCTCCATAATGAGATAGCTTTTTGGGAAGATGCTTGTCTTACAGGGCTTTTCTTGTGCTAGTAATATGGAGAAACCCTTCAGCTCATCCTCACACTGCAGACCCAGGCCTTAGGGAATGATATTTAGCTCCCAAGCCTGGATCACTCCTACCATTGAAAAACTACATCAGTGCTTGGATCAAACAATCAAACTTCTTTGTGGAAGAGGCATGGTTTTCTGAACAAAATGAGAAAAAAGCCTCTCAAATGCAGCCAACATCTCACCGTATGTTCACGTGCTCCCCTATTACCAACACTTCCTGGTCCTCATAATATGGGGCATAACTGCCTGAGAGTCCAAAGACATATTATTATGCAAACTACACATCATCTTTGACTCATTTTGCCCAGTAAGAAAAGAGGTGGTTTGCTTGGATTATCCACAGAATTCCTTACGAGCTTTAAAACACTGAGATATTAGCAGTTCTTACCTATAAACTCATGACAACTTAGTAAGAATTCTAAGAAAAAAATAAAAAATGGCATAATGATTATATTTTTAAAATAAAAAATTTCTTACGTTTTAATGCCTGCATAACATTTCTGGCAATGTCAATTTTAACCAGCTCCCTAAATATTTCAGTCATTTCCTATTTTTTGTCATTGTAATTAATGATGCAAAGAATATACTTGTACATCATTTCACACATCTATGTGTCTATCAGTGGAATAAATACCTGGAAATTTATTCAAAATCTCTTCCCTTTGTGTCTACTGGATGCTAGGCTAAGGACTGACTGAGAGAAACCTGCTCCCTACCATCAAGGAGTTCACAGTTCAGCAGGGGAGACAGACTTGTCACCAGACAGAGATAGCCAGGAAAGGACAAGAATAGAAGGGGAGAGACATAGCCACAAAAATTAGAGTAATGCTTCATAAATCACTTCATTTCTGACATGATATCAGGGAATTCTTCTCTCTGGGTCACCTTATTCCTCTGTTCCTGGTGCCTGGTATAGGGTTTGGCATAACAGGAGGCTCAGTGAGCATTTTGGAAAGGAATGACTAGGCCTTCAGTTCTGGCACTGAGATTGGATATTGGCCAACATCTCTCCTGACTTGCTGTGTGAATGTGGGCAAATCACACAAATGTGAGCCCCTTTCTGGACCTTTCTTATCTCATCAGTTACATGGAAGATGCCATACGCATAAAAGAGTAGCTTGGTGGTTAACACCACAGGCTCTGGATTCAAACCAGGGTTTCTATTCTGACTCCATCACTGGCTGTGTGACATTCAACAGATTACTTAATTAAACACACTCTGTCTTGAATTCCTTTCTATAAAATGAGGCTGATAATCATAGTAGTACCTCACTTTTAAAGTTATGGATAGAATTCAATGAAGAATATTAAGTACTCAGAATAGAGCCTACTACATAGTAAAGGCAAAATGTATGTAACCTCTGTTCTCCTTTCAAAACATATGCTTATTTTTTTATCTCAGGGTCTTTGTACATGTTACTTTGTACATGTACATGTTAACCTGGAGAAGTCTTCTCATATATTTTACCTTTTCTTCATTCATATTTCTGCTCAAATATCACCCAGAGAGGCCTTCCCTAAGCATCGATCTAAGGTAGCAAAACTCTTACAATCTATTTGCCTTTTCCTGGAATTTTCTTGTATTCCTCTTTTCTTTATTACCCACTTTATAGTATGTATTTATATCATATCTCCTTCAATAGAATCGAAGTGGCCCAAGGAAAGGGAGGTTTTCTTTTTTTCTTACTGCTATATCCTTGGTGTGTATAATAAACTCTGGCACATACCAAACCTTCAAAATCATGTTGACTAAATGAAAAAGAAGCTCAACAAAGTGGTTACTATGATCTTTCCCTGGGATCGAGTCCCACGTTGGGCTCCCTGCATGGAGCCTGCTTCTCCCTCTGCCTGTGTCTCTGCCTCTCTCTCTCTCTGTGTGCGTCGCTCATGAATAAATAAATAAAATCTTTAAAAAAAAAAGAAATTCTTTTCCAATTTACAAGTAAAGTGAAATGATTTGCCCAATGTCACAAGCTAATAGATAATGGAGCCATCTGACACAAAAACCTATTTTCAAGCCAGAATTGTTTTCTTTTTGCACATGATGTAAATGTTAGATGAAAATTGTCCTCAGAAATTATAGCTAAAAGTTGAAATTGCTAAACACACACATTTCACAATCATACTCTGTTAGTGGATCAAGCAAAATTTAGTCATCAATCATGAGCAAATTAAACAATCATCATGTATGACTTCTGTACATTCATGAATTTGAAATAATAGAAAATTAAAAAATACTTCATCTGAGTGTTCAAAGAACAGATAAAAATACTCAGAAAATCTCAATTTTGAATAATATCCTCTATAATAACAAATAATCTCATCCTTGAAATATTAACAGAACTTCAAAAAAAGTTTATGTGTATATCTTTACAATTTAGCCTCATAGTCTTTCTCTTAAAACTTGCCTTGAAAGGGCAAATTTGAAAAAAATCTTACAAATCACAAAATAAACTTTTGGGTGACCAATTTTTTTAGGGTGCTAACCTTGACCATAGGGGACATGAAAGCACAATTTAATAAATAATGGTACACATGTATGTTATTACTTTAACACAAGCTATGAAAGATAGATGTTTACTTTCAATGGCATATTATTGTTTTATTTTCTGTTTCAGAAATGCTATTGTTTAAACAAAACAACAATAGTACTAGTTAACAATGGCAAGTAGATGTAATTAATACTAGGACAAATTACATAATATGTGTAAAAAATATGATGATACTTTTATAATGCTTCTTTCCACTGATACAGAAATCTATTTTTACCCTTTAAAAAACAACTTTATTGCAAACTAGTTCAGTCACTCTGGAAAACTGTATGGTGGGTCCTCAAAAGTTAAATATAGAACTACTTTATGATCTAGCAATTGCACTGCTAGGTATCTACCTAAATGGTACAAAAATAATGATTTAAAGGGGCACATGCACCCTGATGTTTATAGCATCATTATCAATAATAGCCAAATTATGGAAAGAGCCCAAATATCCATCAACTAATGAATGAATAAAGAATATGTGGTATGCATGTATATACGTATAATGGTATGTTACTCAGCCATCAAAAAAGAATGAAATCTTGCCATTTGCAGTGATGTGGATGGAGTTAGACTGCATTATGCTAAGCAAAATGAAGACAGATACCATATGATTTCACTCATATGTGGAATTTAAGAAACAAAAGAGATGACCATAAGAGAATGGGAAAAAGAGAGAGAAGCAAACCATAAGAGACTTAACAGAGAACAAACTGAAGAGGTGGTAGGTGGGGAATGGGCTAAATGGGTGATGAGTATTAAGGAAGGTATGCATGATGAGCACTGGGTATTGTATGTAAGTGATGAATCACTAAATTCTATTCCTGAAACCAATATTGCACTACATGTTAACTGACAATAATTTAAATACAAATTTGAAACAAGCAAAAATAATAAATAAAAATAACTTTACTGAGTTTTTAAATTTTGTTGGCTATACTGTTTATTCTTAACTTGCATCAATGTTGGATTGTATTAAAAGAGAATACAGAAATGCCTGGCTTGTTCAGTGGTTGAATGTCTGCCTTTGGCTCAGTTCGTGATCCCAGGGTCCTGGGATTGATTCCCACATTGGGCTCCCTGCAGAGAGCCTGTTTCTCCCTCTGCCTGTGTCTCTGCCTCTCTTTCTGGGTCTCTCATGAATAAACAAATAAGTCTTTAACAAATAATAATAAAAGAGAATACAAATAAAGAGGGATTAATTATAGATATTACCTTAATTTAGTGAAAACAATTAACTTGCTTCATTCCATCCTACAATATGCTATTTATTTATTTTTGTTTTCTTTTTCAATTGATTTTTCTCTAAACTGCCTGCAGCCTTGAGGACATCCTTTTCCTTTTTCCTCTTTTATGGAGTGGTTAAACAGCATACAATGAAACTTAAAATTTACTTTGACTTCCAATCTGCTCTTATCAAGCCCTCATTAAAATGATTCCTAGTGTGTCAGTCCAGTGTGATGGCATCAATATCCTCTCAACAAAACCATTTAAACAAGGACTTTACTAGTAGTATACTAGAGCAGATTTTTGATTTGCAGAAATTAGTCTCTGAATCCAATAATGTTCATCCATGTTATGTTTCAGGCTTCTTTTGTCAACTACTCCTGTTTTTCACATAAATACATTTATCCTATAGGCTGCACATGCCTAAAATATCCAGAATTTCCAAACACTATGAAGTGTATTAAATGTCTTCATATGTAAAATTACTTTTGTTCAGGAAAGATGTTTTAAATCTCAGAAGAAATTTTGAACTTTTAAAATTGGAGTTGGATTCCGCATAAATTATAATTTTACTAAAGAAGTCAAGAAGGTTCTGTTAAACTTGGCTGCCCTTTGATGGAGACCTTTGTGGGGTTTTTTTTAAAGATTTTATTTATTTATTCATGAGAGACACACAGAGAGAGGCAGGCAGAGACACAGGCAGAGGGAGAAGCAGGCTCCATGCAGGGAGCCCGGAGCAGGACTCGGTCCCGGGACCGTGGGATCAAGCCCTGAGCCGAAGGCAAATGCTCAACCACTGGCCACCCAGGCGTGCCTGTTTTGTTTTTAATGTCTTGACTTCTTAAGAGTCTTAGTTCCAAAAAAAAAGTCATTTTCATAGCTAATTGAGTTTTTGTTGCGAACTACACATAGCATGGAACAAATCATGTACAGTCAACACTTTCCTAAGCTCCTTATGACCTCTCCAAACTCTTTTTTTTTTTTTTAAGAAACAGCATCTTTCTGCTTTGCTGTAATCCTTTCTCTACTCTCATCTACACTGTATTTTCAAATGTGAGGAGGACATTCTTCTTGTTCCGCATTATGAAAATATGATTCTATGGGAAAGCCGAAATTTTAGCATCTTTCCTATGGTTGCTGTCAATGACAGTCATCTTACTGAACCCTGTCTCATTAAAATGGTACATGCTTCTGCATGATTTGAAAAAATTAAGATGGGGCCAGAAATTCCACTCTCTAAGCTTCAAAATTTCAGGTAAGGAAATCTCATTTTTTTTCTATATATTTTTTGTAATGGAATTCAATATGCCAACATACAGTATAACACCCAGTGCTCATCCTCTCAAGTGCCCCCCTCAGTGCCTGTCGCCCAGTCACCCCAAACCCCTGCCCACCTCCCTTTCCACCACTCCTTTATTCAGGTCCCAGAGTTAGGTGTCTCTCAAATTCTGTCACCCTCACTGATGTTTCCCACTCATTTTCTCTCCTTTCCCTTTATTCCCTTTCATTATTTTTTATATTTCCCAAATGAATGAGACCATATAATGTTTGTCCTTCTCCAATTGACTTATTTCACTCAGCATAATACCCTCCAGTTCCATCCACATTGAAGCAAATGGTGGGCATTTGTCGTTTCTAATGGCTGAGTAATATTCCATTGTATACATAAACCACATCTTCTTTATCCATTCATCTTTCGATGGACAACGAGGCTCCTTCCACAGTTTGGCTACTGTGGACATTGCTGCTATAAACATCGGGGTGCAGGTGTCCTGCCATTTCACTGCATCTGTATCTTTGGGGTAAATCCCCAGCAGTGCAATGGCTGGGTCGTAGGACAGCTCTATTTTGAACTGTCTGAGGAACCTCCACACAGTTTTTCAGAGAGGATGTACCAGTTCATATTCGCACCAACACTGCAAGGGGATTCCGCTTTCTCCACATCCTCTGCAAGCATTTGTTGTTTCCTGTCTTGTTAATTTCCACCATTCTCACTGGTGTGAGGTCATATCTCATTGTGGTTTTGAGTATTTCCCTGATGGCAAGGGATGCGGAGCATTTTCTCACGTGCTTGTTGGCCATATCTACGTCTTCCTCTGTGAGATTTCTCTTCATGTCTTTTTGCCCATTTCATGATTGGATTGTTTGTTTCTTTGATGTTGAGTTTAAAAAGTTCTTTACAGATCTTGGATACTAGCCCTTTATCTGATAGGTCATTTGCAAATATCTTCTCCCATTCTGTAGATTGTCTTTTAGTTTTGTTGACT
This sequence comes from Canis aureus, assembly GCF_053574225.1. Lineage (NCBI taxonomy): Eukaryota > Metazoa > Chordata > Mammalia > Carnivora > Canidae > Canis > Canis aureus. Next base: position 77,497,909 of record NC_135649.1, on the reverse strand, counting down.
GTTTCTTTTGCTGTACAGAAGCTTTTTATTTTGATGAAGTCCCAATAGTTCATTTTTTTCTTTTGTTTCCCTTGCCTTCAGAGTTGTATCTTGAAGGAAGTTGCTGTGGCCAAGGTCAAAAAGGGTGTTGCCTGTGTTCTCCTCTAGGATTTTGATGGATTCTTGTCTCACATGTAGATCTCTCATCCATTTTGAGTTTATCTTTGGGTATGGTGTAAGATAATGGTCTAGTTTCATTCTTCTGCACGTGGCTGTCCAGTTTTCCCAGCACCATTTATTGAAGAGACTGTCCTTTTTCCAGTGGATAGTCTATTCTGCTCTGTCGAATACTGGTTGACCATAGAGTTGAGGGCCCATTTCTGGATTCTCTATTCTGTTCCATTGATCTATGTGTCTGTTTTTGTGTCAGGACCACACTGTCTTGATGACCACAGCTTTGCAGTACTACCTGAAATCTGGCATTCTGATGCCCCCGGCTCTGGTTTTCTTTTGCAATATTCCCCTTGCTATTCAGGGTCTTTTTTGATTCCACACAAATCTTAAGGTTAGTTGTTCCAAGTCTCTGAAGAAAGTCCATGATATTTTGATAGGGATTGCATTGAATGTGTAAATTGCCCTGGGTAGCATTGACATTTTCCCAATACTAATTCTTCCAATCCATGAGCATGGAATGCTTTTCCATCTCTTTGTGTCTTCCTCAATTTCTTTCAGAAGTGTTCTATAGTTTTTAAGGTATAGATCCTTTACCTCTTTGGTTAGGTTTATTCCTAGGTATATTATGCTTTGGGGTGCAATTGTAAATGGGATTGACTCCTTAATTTCTCTTTCTTCAGTCTCATTGTTGGTATAGAGAAATGCCACTGATTTCTGGGCATTGATTTTGTATCCTGCCACACTGCCGAATTGCTGTATGAGTTCTAGCAATCTTGGGGTGGAGTCTTTTGAGTGTTCTATGTACAGTATCATGTCATCTGCAAGGAGGGAGAGTTTGACTTCTTCTTTGCCAATTTGAATACGTTTTTTTCTTTTTGCTGCCTGATTGCTAAGGCTAGGACTTCCAGTACTATGTTGAATAGCAGTGGTGAGAGTGGACATCCCTGTCTTGTTCCTGATCTTAGGGGAAAGGCTCCCAGTGCTTCCCCATTGAGAATGATATTTGCTGTGGGCTTTTCGTAGGTGGCTTTTAAGATGTTGAGGGATGTTCCCTCTATCCCTACACTCTGAAGAGTTTTGATTAGGAATGGATGCTGTCTTTTGTCAAATGCTTTCTCTGCATCTATTGAGAGGATCGTATGGTTCTTGTTTTTTCTCTTGTGGATATGATCTATCACGTTGATTGCTTTATGAATGTTGAAACCAGCCTTGCATCCCAGGGATAAATCCCACTTGGTCCTGGTGAATAATCTTCTTAATGTACTCTTGGATCTCATTGGCTAGTATCTTGTTGAGAATTTTTGCATCTGTGTTCATCAGGGATATTGGTCTATAAAATTCCTTTTTTGGGGGTCTTTGTCTGGTTTTGGAATTAAGGTGATGGTGGCCTCATAGAATGAGTTTGGAAGTATAGCATTCCTTTCTATCTTTCGGGACAGCTTTAGTAAAATAAGTATTGTTTCTTTTTTTAAATTTTATTTATTTATGAGAGAGAGAGAGAGAGAGAGAGAGAGAGAGAGAGAGAAACCGGCAGGGGAGAAGCAGGTTCCATGCAGGGAGCCTGACATGGGACTTGATCCCGGGTCTCCAATATCAGGACCTGGGATGAAGGTGGCACTAAACCTCTGAGCCACCTGGGCTGGCCGGTATTATTTCATCTTTAAAGTTTTTATAGAATTTCCCTGGGAAGCCATCTGGCCCTGGACTCTTGTGTCTTGGGAGGTTTTTGGTGACTGCTTCAATTTCCTCCCTGGTTATTGGCCCGTTCTGGTTTTCTATTTCTTCCTGTTCCAGTTTTGGTAGTTTATGGTTTTCAAGAATTGCCTCCATTTCTTCTAGATTGCCTTATTTATTGGTGTTATATCTGCTCATAATACATTTTAAAAATCCTTTGTATTTCCTTTGTATTGGTTGTGATCTCTCGTTTTTCATTCATAATTTTATTAATTTGAATCTCTTCTCTTGTTTTTAATAAGGCTGGTTAATGGTTTGTCTATCTTATTAATTATTTCAAAACCAATTCCTGGTTTTGTTGGTCTGTTCTACAGCTTTCTTGTCTCTATTTCATTGAGTTCTGCTTGAATCTTTATTAACTCTCTTCTTCTGCTGGGTGTAGGTTTTATTTGCTGTTCTTTCTCCAGTTCCTTTAGGTGCAAGGTTAGCTTGTGTATTTGTGGGGTTTTTTTCCGTTTTTTTTTTTCCCGTTTTTTTTTTTTTTTTTTTTTTTTTTTTTTTTTTTTTGGGATTCTTGTATTGCGTTGTATTTCCCCCTCAGACCTGCTTTTGTTGTATCCGAAAGATTTGAACAGTTGTATCTTCATTCATACTAGTTTCCATGAACCTTTTTAATTCTTCTCTAATTTCCTGGTTGACCCTTTCATCTTTTAGCAGGGGGATGTTTAACCTCCATGTGTTTGAATTTCTTCCTAATTTCTTCTTGTAATTGAGTTTCAATTTCAAAGCATTATGGTCTGAAAATATGCAAGGGAGAATCCCAATCTTTTGGCATCAGTTAAGACCTGATTTCTGACCCAATATGTGCTCTCTTCTGGAGAATGTTACATTTCCACTTGAGAAGAATGTGTATTCAGTTGCATTTGAATGTAAAGTTCTATAAATATCTGTGAAATCCATCTGGTCCAATGTATCATTTAAATCTTTTTCTTTGGAGATGTGCTTTGGAAATCTGTCATTTGCAGAAAGCACCATGTTGAAGTCTCCCAGTGTAAGTGTATTATTATCTAAGTATGTCTTTACTTTGGTTATTAACTGATTGATATATTTGGCAGCTCCCACACTAGGGGCATAAATATTCATGATTGTTAGGTCCTCTTGTTGGATAGATCCTTTAAGTATGATATAGTGTTCCTCTTTATCTCTTACTACAGTCTTTGGGATAAAGTTTAATTTATCTGATATGAGGATTACTACCCCTGCTTTTTTTTTTTTTTGAGGACTATTTGAATCATAAATGCTTTTCCAAGCTTTCATTTTCAGGCTGTAGGTGTCCTTAGGTCTAAAATGAGTCTCTTGTAGACAGCAAATAGATGTGTCTCGCTTTTTTATCCAGTCTGAAACCCTGCGCCTTTTGATGGGATCACTTAGCCCATTCATGTTCAGAGTTACTATTGAAAGATATGAATTTAGTGTCATCATAATACCTATTCAGTCCCTGTTTTGTGGATTATTTCTTTGGGCATCCTCTTTCTTTTACAGAGTTCCCCATAATATTTCTGGCATAGCTGGTTTGGTGGTCACAGATTCTTTCAGTTTCTCCTATCTTGGAAGTTCTTTATCTCTCCTTCTATTCTGAATGGGAGCCTTGCTGGATAAAGTATTCTTGGCTGCATGTTCTTCTCATTTAGGACTCTGAATATATCCTACCAGCCCTTTCTGGCCTACCAGGTCTCTGTGGAGAGATCTGTTGTTAATCTAATATTTCTTCCCATATAATTTAGGGATCTCTTGTCTCTTGCTGCTTTAAGGATTTTATCTTTATCTTTGTAATTTTCAAGTTTCATTATCAGATGTCGAGGTGTTGAATGCTTTTTATTGATTTTTTTTTTTGAGGGGGGATCTCTCTATCTCCTGGATCTGAATACCTGTTTCCCTTCCCAAATTAGGGAAGTTCTCACCATTGATTTGTTCAAATATGCTTTCTGGTCCTCTGTCCCCTTTGGCGACCTCTGGAACCCCAATTAAACGTAGATTTTTCCATCTGAGGCTGTCTTTGATTTCCGTTAACCTTTCTTCATGGTCTTTTAATTGTTTTTCTCTCTTACCTCAGCTTCCTTCCTTGCCGTCAACTTGTCTTCTATGTCACTCACTCTTTCTTCTACCTCATTAACCCTCATCATTAGGACTTCCTGTTTGGATCGCATGTCATTTAATTGATTTTTAATTTCGGCTTGATTAGATCTAAATTCTGCAGTCATGAAGTCTCTTGAATCCTTTATGCTTTTCCAGTGCCACCAGTCAGTTTATAATTGTGCTTCTGAATTGGCTTTCTGACATCGAATTGTAACCCATATTCTGTAACTCTGTTGCAGGGAGTACTGTTTCTGATTCTTTCTTTTGTGGTGAGTTCTTCTTTCTAATCATTTTGCTCAGTGCAGAGTGGTAAAAACGAGTTGTTCTGGAAAAAGGCAGAAAAGAAAAAAGAAAAAAGAAAAAACAGTCAACAACAACTTAAAAAATGAAGGGTATCCTCTGCTTCTGTATACTATAAATCCCTCGAATTCCCCTGGAGTTTCCCAGCGTTGTTTGGCCAAGTACTTGCTCTTCCCCTGTCCTTCCAGCTGGTCTTCTGGGGAAGGGGCCTGCTGTGCTGGTTCTCAGGTGTGTACACCTGGGGAAGCTGCCTTGCCCCCTGCCTGGTGCACGGCTCAGTGGGAGCTGTTTATCCTGTGAGGCCCCCATTCCCTGGCAGCCCCGGTCTGTCCCAGGCACACCATGCCACCAGGAGGAAGTACAACTCTGGCAGCGGCCAGCCTTCCAGCTCTAGAATCAGCTCCTGCTGTAACTACTGCAGTCTACCAGTCCTCACTGGCCTGGATGCTCTGAGGCCGTGGGTGCTGATCTGTACAGTGCTGGGTGGCCTGGCAGCAGGAGGGTCCTCGCTGTCCTGGGCCCTCCCTGCCTTTGCCTTTCCCGGGGAATGCGCAGGATCTTGGGCTTTGTCCACCCAGCGCCCTGGGATCTGGGGCCTGTGCTGCTGGAATTGTGTTCCCAGGGCCCTGTCTCTCAAAAGCAGCAGGGTGCAGCCCTGTCCATCCAGAGCCCCTGCCTGAGCTTCTCCCAAGGCCCTGCTGGGCACGCTCTCCAGCCCTTTACAGAGTTTGGCCCACAGTCTGTGGCGTGCTCTTCTCTGGGGCGCACTTCCTCTGTTAGTGACCCCGGGAACCTGGAGGCTCCACTGCCCCTCCTGCGGTTCTGCCCGGTTTCCCTGCTAAGTGCCTTTCTGTCCAGGATGAATCCGGTGTGGATTTTTAAAGTTCCTTCTTCTCTGGGACTGGGCTTTCCTTTCCTGGAGGCTTTCACCACTGGCCTTAGCCTGTCTCCTCGTGGGGCCCTCCCCCACTGGATTCTTTTATATATTTTTTTCTGCCTTCCTACCTTGTTAGAGGTGCAAACACTTCTCTATGTAGCATTCCAGCTGTTCTCTCTTTAAATCTCAGGTCGAATTCATAGGTTTTCAGGATGATTTGAAAGTTATCTAGGTAATTTGGTGGGGACAGGTGACTTGGGGACCCTATTCCTCCACCATCTTTCCCCATCCCCACGTATATTTTTTTTTAATCAGTGTTGTGGACACATTGTGGAGAACATTTAACAAGTAAGATCATTTTACCTACTTTGGTAACAATGTAGTAGACTGAATAGAAATGTGAAATTTTACATTCTCCTTATCTTTGCAATATGCAGCTATATAAGCAAAATCTACTTTGTATGTGGACAAGATATCAATAATCATTGTACACGTGTCTGTGGTTTTAGTAAAATCTTCATAGGATTCAAGAAGATTATGTGAAACTAAGAGCTAAAGGAACAGTTTATTAGTTGTTGCTGTAAATTGAGACATTACAAAAAATGCTATAGAAAGTATGATCATTGGTAAGATAACAACAGAATTAACTCTCCACTATAAGGACTCAATACAACTATGATCAAATGGTCCTCTTTTGTTCATCGATCTTTTCACTACAATCTCTGCATCTGGATATGTAATTTTACTCAGTTTTATAAGAGAGATCATGGAAAAGAAACAATAGTGGATATTGATTCAAAAATAATATGCCCAAGCTAGCTCAGCTGCCTCTGTTTACAAATGGACATTGTTGTCTTTTGGGAGAGTCTTTATATTGAAGAATAATTGACATACAATATTGTATTAGTTTCATGTGTACATCACAGTAATTAAACACACACACATACACGCACACATATATGATAGGAAGGGATACCACAATAAGTCCGGATATCATCTGTTACCATATCAAGGCTCTTAGAATATAATTGACTATATTTGGGGAAGTATTTGATTTCTTTCACAACCCTTGTCCACCATGGCTGACACGAAAGTCCTATCTTCATTTTGTGTAGTATGTTATGTTTTAGTAATTTTCTTCCATATAATCCAATTGTGTTCTTCAATCTCTTATTAAAATATTACAAAATACCTTATTGTAGGTCATTCTGGCATTGGAATTGTAATCATTCTCATTTTCTTTTTTTATTTTAATAATAAATTTATTTTTTATTGGTGTTCAATTTGCCAACATACAGAATAACACCCAGTGCTCATCCCGTCAAGTGCCCCCCTCAGTGCCCATCACCCATTCACCCCCATCCCCCACTCTCCTCCCCTTCCACCACCCCTAGTTCGTTTCCGAGAGTTAGGAGTCTTTATGTTCTGTCTCCCTTTCTGATATTTCCTACCCATTTCTTCTCCCTTCCCTTCTATTCCCTTTCACTATTATTTACATTACCCAAATGAATGAGACCATATAATGTTTGTCCTTCTCCAATTGACTCATTTCACTCAGCATAATACCCTCCAGGTCCATCCACACTGAAGAAAATGGTGGGTATTTGTCATTTCTAATGGCTGAGTAATATTCCATTGTATACATAAACCACATCTTCTTTATCCATTCATCTTTCAATGGACACCGAGGCTCCTTCCACAGTTTGGCTATTGTGGACATTGCTGCTATGAACATCGGGGTGCAGGTGTCCCGGCGTTTCATTGCATCTGTATCTTTGGGATAAATCCCCAACAGTGCAATTGCTGGGCCATAGGGAAGGTCTATTTTTAACTCTTTGAGGAACCTCCACACAGTTTTCCAGAGTGTCTGCACCATTTCACATTCCAACCAACAGGGTAAGAGGGTTCCCTTTTCTCTGCATCCTCTCCAACATTTGTGGTTTCCTGCCACGTTAATTTTCCCCTTCTCACTGGTGTGAGGTGGTATCTCATTGTGGTTTTGATTTGTATTTCCCTGATGGCAAGTGATGCAGAGCATTTTCTCATGTGCTTGTTGGCCATGTCTATGTCTTCCTCTGTGAGATTTCTGTTCATGTCTTTTGCCCATTTCATGATTGGGTTGTTTGTTTCTTTAGTGTTGAGTTTAATAGGTTCTTTATAGATCTTGGAAACTATCCCTTTATCTGATATGTCATTTGCAAATATCTTCTCCCATTCTGTAGGTTGTCTTTGACTTTTGTTGACTGTATCCTTTGCTGTGCAAAAGCTTCTTATCTTGATGAAGTCCCAATAGTTCATTTTTGCTTTTGTTTCTTTTGCCTTCGTGGATGAATCTTGCAAGAAGTTACTGTGGCCGAGTTCAAAAAGGGTGCTGCCCATGTTCTCCTCTAGGATTTCGATGGAATCTTGTCTCACATGTAGATCTTTTATCCATTTTGAGTTTATCTTTGTGTATGGTGAAAGAGAGTGGTCTAGTTTCATTCTTCTGCATGTGGATGTCCAATTTTCCCGCACCATTTATTGAAGAGACTGTCTTTCTTCCAGTGGATAGTCTTTCCTCCATTATCGAATATTAGTTGACCATAAAGTTGAGGGTCCACTTCTGTATTCTCTATTCTGTTCCATTGATCTGTGTCTGTTTTTTGCCAGTAGCACACTGTCTTGATGATGACAGCTTTGTAGTACAACCTGAAATCTGGCATTGTGATGCCCCCAGCTATGGTTTTCTTCTTTAAAATTACCCCTGGCTATTCGGGGTCTTTTCTGATTCCACACAAATCTTAAAATAATTTGTTCCAACTCTCTGAAGAGAGTCCATGGTATTTTGATAGGGATTCCATTAAACGTGTAAATTGCCCTAGGTAACATTGACATTTTCACATTATTAATTCTTCCAATCCATGAGCATGGAATATTTTTCCATCGCTTTGTGTCCTCCTCTATTTCTTTCAGAAGTGTTCTATAGTTTTTAGGGTATAGATCCTTAACCTCTTTGGTGAGGTTTATTCCTAGGTATCTTATGCTTTTGGGTGCAATTGTAAATGGGATTGACTCCTTCATTTCTCTTTTTTCAGTCCCATTGTTAGTGTATAGAAATGCCACTGACTTCTGGGCATTGATTTTGTATCCTGCCACACTGCCAAATTGCTGTATGAGTTCTAAGCAATCTTGGGGTGGGGGCCTGTGGGTTTTCTATGTAGAGTATCACGTCATTGGCAAAGAGGGAGAGTTTGACTTCTTCTTTGCCAAATTGAATGCCTTTAATGTCTTTTTGTTGTCTGATTGCTGAGGCTAGGACTTCCAGTACTATGTTGAATAGCAATAGTGAGAGTGGACATCCCTGTCTTGTTCCTGATCTTAGGGGAAAGGCTCCCAGTGCTTCCGCATTGAGAATTATATTTGCTGTGGGCTTTTCGTAGATGGCTTTTCAGATGTTGAGGAATGTTCCCTCTGTCCCTACACTCTGAAGAGTTTTGATAAGGAATCGATGCTGTCTTTTGTCAAATGCTTTCTCTGCATCTAATGAGAGGATCATACGGTTCTTGGTTTTTCTCTTGCTGATATGATGAATCACATTGATTGTTTTACGAGTGTTGAACCAGCCTTGTGTCCTGGGAATAAATCCTACTTGGTCATGGTGAATAATTTTCTTAATGTACTGTTGGATCCTATTGGCTAGTATCTTGTTGAGAATTTTTGCATCCATGTTCATCAGGGATATTGGTCTGTAATTCTCCTTTTTGGTGGGGTCTTTGTCTGGTTTTAGAATTAAGGTGATGCTGGCCTCATAGAACGAATTTGGAAGTACTCCATCTCTTTCTATCTTTCCGAAAAGCTTTAGTAGACTAGGTATGGTTTCTTCTTTTAACGTTTGATAGAGGGATCCCTGGGTGGTGCAGCAGTTTGGCGCCTGCCTTTGGCCCAGGGCACAATCCTGGAGACCCGGGATCGAATCCCACGTAGGGCTCCCGGTGTATGTATTTATTGATATTATGGGGGAATGGTTTTTATTGATCTTTTAATTGTTTGTGGCAAATATGGAAACTGAGGAAAAAAGAGACAAACAATTAAAAGACCATGAGGATAGATTAAGGGAAATAAACGACAGCCTGAGGAAGAAAAACCTATGTTTAATTGGGGTTCCCGGGGACGCCTGAAAGGGACAGAGGGCCAGCATATGTATTTGAGCAAATCATAGCTGAAAACTTTCCTAATCCTAATCTGGGAAGGGAAACAGGCATTCAGATCCAGGAAATAGAGAGATCCCCACCCCTAAAATCAATAAAAACCGTTCAACACCTCGACGTTTAATAGTGAAGCTTGCAAATTCCAAAGATAAAGAGAAGATCCTTAAAGAAGCAAGAGACAAGAAATCCCTGACTTTTATGGGGAGGAGTATTAGGGTAACAGCAGACCTCTCCACAGAGACCTGGAAGGCCAGAAAGGGCTGGCAGGATATATTCAGGGTACTAAATGAGAAGAACATGCAACCAAGAATACTTTATCCAGCAAGGCTCTCATTCAAAATGGAAGGAGAGATAAAGAGCTTCCAAGACAGGCAGCAAATGAAAGAATATGTGACCTCCAAACCAGCTCTGCAAGAAATATTAAGGGGGAACTCTTAAAATTCCCCTTTAAGAAGAAGTTCAGTGGAACAATCCACAAAAACAAGGACTGAATAGATATCACGATGACACTAAACTCGTATCTTTCTATAGTAACTCTGAACGTGAACGGGCTTAATGACCCCATCAAAAGGCGCAGGGTTTCAGACTGGATAAAAAAGCAGAACCCATCTATTTGCTGTCTACAAGAGACTCATTTTAGACATAAGGACATCTACAGCCTGAAAATAAAAGGTTGGAGTACCATTTACCATTCAAAGGGTCCTCATTTACCCCGAAATTTACCCCGAACACTGTAGTGGGAGATGAAGAGGGACACTATCTCATACTTAAAGGATCTATCCAACAAGAGGACTTAACAATCCTCAATATGTATGCCCCGAAAGTGGGAGCTCCCAAATATATCAATCAATTAATAACCAAAGTGAGGAAGTACTTAGATAATAATACACTTATACTTGGTGACTTCAATCTAGCTCTAGTCTACTAAAGCTTTTCGGAAAGATAGAAAGAGATGGAGTACTTCCAAATTCGTTCTATGAGGCCAGCATCACCTTAATTCTAAAACCAGACAAAGACCCCACCAAAAAGGAGAATTACAGACCAATATCCCTGATGAACATGGATGCAAAAATTCTCAACAAGATACTAGCCAATAGGATCCAACAGTACATTAAGAAAATTATTCACCATGACCAAGTAGGATTTATTCCCAGGACACAAGGCTGGTTCAACACTCGTAAAACAATCAATGTGATTCATCATATCAGCAAGAGAAAAACCAAGAACCGTATGATCCTCTCATTAGATGCAGAGAAAGCATTTGACAAAAGACAGCATCGATTCCTTATCAAAACTCTTCAGAGTGTAGGGACAGAGGGAACATTCCTCAACATCTGAAAAGCCATCTACGAAAAGCCCACAGCAAATATAATTCTCAATGCGGAAGCACTGGGAGCCTTTCCCCTAAGATCAGGAACAAGACAGGGATGTCCACTCTCACTATTGCTATTCAACATAGTACTGGAAGTCCTAGCCTCAGCAATCAGACAACAAAAAGACATTAAAGGCATTCAATTTGGCAAAGAAGAAGTCAAACTCTCCCTCTTTGCCAATGACGTGATACTCTACATAGAAAACCCACAGGCCCCCACCCCAAGATTGCTTAGAACTCATACAGCAATTTGGCAGTGTGGCAGGATACAAAATCAATGCCCAGAAGTCAGTGGCATTTCTATACACTAACAATGGGACTGAAAAAAGAGAAATGAAGGAGTCAATCCCATTTACAATTGCACCCAAAAGCATAAGATACCTAGGAATAAACCTCACCAAAGAGGTTAAGGATCTATACCCTAAAAACTATAGAACACTTCTGAAAGAAATAGAGGAGGACACAAAGCGATGGAAAAATATTCCATGCTCATGGATTGGAAGAATTAATAATGTGAAAATGTCAATGTTACCTAGGGCAATTTACACGTTTAATGGAATCCCTATCAAAATACCATGGACTCTCTTCAGAGAGTTGGAACAAATTATTTTAAGATTTGTGTGGAATCAGAAAAGACCCCGAATAGCCAGGGGTAATTTTAAAGAAGAAAACCATAGCTGGGGGCATCACAATGCCAGATTTCAGGTTGTACTACAAAGCTGTGGTCATCAAGACAGTGTGCTACTGGCAAAAAACAGACACAGATCAATGGAACAGAATAGAGAATACAGAAGTGGACCCTCAACTTTATGGTCAACTAATATTCGATAATGGAGGAAAGACTATCCACTGGAAGAAAGACAGTCTCTTCAATAAATGGTGCGGGAAAATTGGACATCCACATGCAGAAGAATGAAACTAGACCACTCTCTTTCACCATACACAAAGATAAACTCAAAATGGATAAAAGATCTACATGTGAGACAAGATTCCATCGAAATCCTAGAGGAGAACATGGGCAGCACCCTTTTTGAACTCGGCCACAGTAACTTCTTGCAAGATTCATCCACGAAGGCAAAAGAAACAAAAGCAAAAATGAACTATTGGGACTTCATCAAGATAAGAAGCTTTTGCACAGCAAAGGATACAGTCAACAAAAGTCAAAGACAACCTACAGAATGGGAGAAGATATTTGCAAATGACATATCAGATAAAGGGATAGTTTCCAAGATCTATAAAGAACCTATTAAACTCAACACTAAAGAAACAAACAACCCAATCATGAAATGGGCAAAAGACATGAACAGAAATCTCACAGAGGAAGACATAGACATGGCCAACAAGCACATGAGAAAATGCTCTGCATCACTTGCCATCAGGGAAATACAAATCAAAACCACAATGAGATACCACCTCACACCAGTGAGAAGGGGAAAATTAACGTGGCAGGAAACCACAAATGTTGGAGAGGATGCAGAGAAAAGGGAACCCTCTTACCCTGTTGGTTGGAATGTGAAATGGTGCAGACACTCTGGAAAACTGTGTGGAGGTTCCTCAAAGAGTTAAAAATAGACCTTCCCTATGGCCCAGCAATTGCACTGTTGGGGATTTATCCCAAAGATACAGATGCAATGAAACGCCGGGACACCTGCACCCCGATGTTCATAGCAGCAATGTCCACAATAGCCAAACTGTGGAAGGAGCCTCGGTGTCCATTGAAAGATGAATGGATAAAGAAGATGTGGTTTATGTATACAATGGAATATTACTCAGCCATTAGAAATGACAAATACCCACCATTTTCTTCAGTGTGGATGGACCTGGAGGGTATTATGCTGAGTGAAATGAGTCAATTGGAGAAGGACAAACATTATATGGTCTCATTCATTTGGGTAATGTAAATAATAGTGAAAGGGAATAGAAGGGAAGGGAGAAGAAATGGGTAGGAAATATCAGAAAGGGAGACAGAACATAAAGACTCCTAACTCTCGGAAACGAACTAGGGGTGGTGGAAGGGGAGGAGAGTGGGGGATGGGGGTGAATGGGTGATGGGCACTGAGGGGGGCACTTGACGGGATGAGCACTGGGTGTTATTCTGTATGTTGGCAAATTGAACACCAATAAAAAATAAATTTATTATTAAAATAAAAAAAGAAAATGAGAATGATTACAATTCCAATGCCAGAATGACCTACAATAAGGTATTTTGTAATATTTTAATAAGAGATTGAAGAACACAATTGGATTATATGGAAGAAAATTACTAAAACATAACATACTACACAAAATGAAGATAGGACTTTCGTGTCAGCCATGGTGGACAAGGGTTGTGAAAGAAATCAAATACTTCCCCAAATATAGTCAATTATATTCTAAGAGCCTTGATATGGTAACAGATGATATCCGGACTTATTGTGGTATCCCTTCCTATCATATATGTGTGCGTGTATGTGTGTGTGTTTAATTACTGTGATGTACACATGAAACTAATACAATATTGTATGTCAATTATTCTTCAATATAAAGACTCTCCCAAAAGACAACAATGTCCATTTGTAAACAGAGGCAGCTGAGCTAGCTTGGGCATATTATTTTTGAATCAATATCCACTATTGTTTCTTTTCCATGATCTCTCTTATAAAACTGAGTAAAATTACATATCCAGATGCAGAGATTGTAGTGAAAAGATCGATGAACAAAAGAGGACCATTTGATCATAGTTGTATTGAGTCCTTATAGTGGAGAGTTAATTCTGTTGTTATCTTACCAATGATCATACTTTCTATAGCATTTTTTGTAATGTCTCAATTTACAGCAACAACTAATAAACTGTTCCTTTAGCTCTTAGTTTCACATAATCTTCTTGAATCCTATGAAGATTTTACTAAAACCACAGACACGTGTACAATGATTATTGATATCTTGTCCACATACAAAGTAGATTTTGCTTATATAGCTGCATATTGCAAAGATAAGGAGAATGTAAAATTTCACATTTCTATTCAGTCTACTACATTGTTACCAAAGTAGGTAAAATGATCTTACTTGTTAAATGTTCTCCACAATGTGTCCACAACACTGATTAAAAAAAAATATACGTGGGGATGGGGAAAGATGGTGGAGGAATAGGGTCCCCAAGTCACCTGTCCCCACCAAATTACCTAGATAACTTTCAAATCATCCTGAAAACCTATGAATTCGACCTGAGATTTAAAGAGAGAACAGCTGGAATGCTACATAGAGAAGTGTTTGCACCTCTAACAAGGTAGGAAGGCAGAAAAAATATATAAAAGAATCCAGTGGGGGAGGGCCCACGAGGAGACAGGCTAAGGCCAGTGTGAAAGCCTCCAGGAAAGGAAAGCCCAGTCCCAGAGAAGAAGGAACTTTAAAATCCACACCGGATTCATCCTGGACAGAAAGGACTTAGCAGGAAACCGGGCAGAACCGCAGGAGGGCAGTGGAGCCTCCAGTTCCGGGTCACTAACAGAGGAAGTGCGCCCCAGAGAAGAGCACGCACAGACTGTGGGCCAAACTCTGTAAAAGGGCTGGAGAGCGTGCCCAGCAGGGCCTTGGGAGAAGCTCAGGCAGGGGCTCTGGATGGACAGGGCTGCACCCTGCTGCTTTTGAGAGACAGGGCCCTGGGAACACAATTCCAGCAGCACAGGCCCCAGATCCCAGGGCGCTGGGTGGACAAAGCCCAAGATCCTGCGCATTCCCCGGGAAAGGCAAAGGCAGGGAGGGCCCAGGACAGCGAGGACCCTCCTGCTGCCAGGCCACCCAGCAATGTACAGATCAGCACCCACGGCCTCAGAGCATCCAGGCCAGTGAGGACTGGTAGACTGCAGTAGTTACAGCAGGAGCTGATTCTAGAGCTGGAAGGCTGGCCGTGCCAGAGTTGTACTTCCTCCTGGTGGCATGGTGTGCCTGGGACAGACCGGGGCTGCCAGGGAATGGGGGCCTCACAGGATAAACAGCTCCCACTGAGCCGTGCACCAGGCAGGGGCAAGGCAGCTTCCCCAGGTGTACACACCTGAGAACCAGCACAGCAGGCCCCTTCCCCAGAAGACCAGCTGGAAGGACAGGGGAAGAGCAAGTACTTGGCCAAACAACGCTGGGAAACTCCAGGGGAATTCGAGGGATTTATAGTATACAGAAGCAGAGATACCCTTCATTTTTTAAGTTGTTGTTGACTGTTTTTCTTTTTTTCTTTTTTCTTTCTGCCTTTTTCCAGAACAACTCGTTTTTACCACTCTGCACTGAGCAAAATGATTAGAAAGAAGAACTCACCACAAAAGAAAGAATCAGAAACAGTACTCCCTGCAACAGAGTTACAGAATATGGGTTACAATTCGATGTCAGAAAGCCAATTCAGAAGCACAATTATAAACTGACTGGTGGCACTGGAAAAGCATAAAGGATTCAAGAGACTTCATGACTGCAGAATTTAGATCTAATCAAGCCGAAATTAAAAATCAATTAAATGACATGCGATCCAAACAGGAAGTCCTAATGATGAGGGTTAATGAGGTAGAAGAAAGAGTGAGTGACATAGAAGACAAGTTGACGGCAAGGAAGGAAGCTGAGGTAAGAGAGAAAAACAATTAAAAGACCATGAAGAAAGGTAACGGAAATCAAAGACAGCCTCAGATGGAAAAATCTACGTTTAATTGGGGTTCCAGAGGTCGCCAAAGGGGACAGAGGACCAGAAAGCATATTTGAACAAATCAATGGTGAGAAACTTCCCTAATTTGGGAAGGGAAACAGGTATTCAGATCCAGGAGAT